>NC_040880.1:10877824-12127824 GCF_003676215.2 Rhopalosiphum maidis | reverse complement strand
TATTTCTGACAAACCAAGTACAAGACACTAACTTAGTTATTAACATATTGCAGGTAAACCCATGGGCCATAATCCATGTATATAGTTATAAATTTATAATAATACTAATATGAGCATAATTGAACATACTAATAATTACAATTAGAATAATTTTATATTTGGATACCTATAGTAACCTTGTTCATTGTCCAGTGTATACATGTCTTGAGGGTTTCTTAAATAAAATTGTGTGTTTATATAGTTGATCAGTAAATTTATGGTTAAAGTTTTTTACAATAAAACACACAACATGAATAAAATTTAATGCAAGATAATATTTATCATTGTTCAATATAATAATTCAATAATTGTGTAAAAATAATATAATATTTGTAATATATTTGTGGTAACGCCTCACGTAATAGAAATAAAATAAATGGGATCCCATATTAAAAAAGAGATTAATCCTGTAGATCACGCTTCTAGTAAATAATATATAATACTGGAAAATAATTCAATTATAATATAAGTACACGGAATGGAATCGGATGTAAAATTTTTGGACCAGAACAATTACACATTCCACCCCGGAATTTGTTTGGGTTTTTTTTCCGTAATTTGTTCCGGAGTGAAATTTTTTTGGTCTAAAATTTCTTCATTCGATTCTATTCCTTGCATAACATTTTTAATGTCTGTTGAATTAGGATCCAGTTCTGCAGCTACGCGTTGAATATTTGCAATTGCAGGTATCAAAATCTTTATTCTATTCCGAGGTGGAATGTGGAACTGGAATCACGAAAAAAAAAAAACCCCAAAAAAACCAAAGGTAAAAAACCATGAAAATAAAAACGAACATTTTATATTTTTCTATATTATGTCATATTTCATAAGAAATAAATTTTAATTTTCAAACTAAAAATTTAGATTAATAATTCAACTACCCAGTTGTTCTATTTGTTGAATAATTTCGTAACCGAATTTTTAAATTTGGAATAATTAAAAACGTTTTTTTATATAAAAATATAGCTTAACTTTGTAATACTATGTTTTGGAAATAAGTAGTTTTTCCGTTTTAAGAAAATTTAGGTAACATGCTAATATCATTCAATTAACATCTTATATCTTGTATCTTATTTGTACCTATGTATAACCATAGTATGTGTATAAGTAAGTTATTAGTTCATGCCGTTCATGGTTTATATAGCATTATAACCATAAAAGTAGGTACTATAGACGTATAGAGGCATAGAACTGCCATTAAGATAAAAAAAGGTATCTACGTTATTCATTACAAATGTGAATTGTTTTGACTGTTAAGATAATACAGTTACACGTGTATAATTTTATTGTAGGTATTACATAGTGGCTTATTATTATAGAAATTATTTAGTTGTTACATAGTGTAGTATAACATTGGAAATCGAACAAGTGTTATCAAAAGGTCGTATTTAAAGTGTTTTGAACTTTTAATTTGTCATTTAAAAGTTTTTCAAATTTATTTTGTGTTTAATTAAGGAAATAATTACCTCTAATAAAGAAAAAGACAAAGTAATGTTTAGATATATTCGTTATGAAACACGCGAGAAAAAAATATTCGACTGATCAAATTTGTATTATTATTATTTTTACTTTAATCGATTGATCAATTTATGAATCTTATAATTTTTTAAAACTTATAACCAGGACTTATAGCACTTAAAATCTTTAAAAAAAGCACTTAAAAACATTATTATAACTTATAAGCACTCAAATAAGCATTTAAAAAACTTAAATTTGAGCAAAAATATTTAAAAAAAATGGAAATAAGCATATTTTTAAAAAATTGTTGTAAAAAGCAAAAATAAGCACTTTCAAATTTCATAATTGAACTTGTTTTAACATGACATACACTTCCATACCACTATATTTTAATTCAATCCATAAAAATAAGCAAATGTTTCAAGTCCCGAGCTCTGCTTATAACCTATCCTGACTTTCTGTCCATCTTTTAAAATATAGCAAAATATGAAAATTTGGTTTTTATTTTCGTGGTTGTTTTTTTTTCTTTGGATTTTTTTTTATTTATTTTTTTTTTGTTTACCCTCTGAAACAGAATAAACATTTTTTGATAGTAAACGTGGCGATTGTAACATTTTAAAGTTTTATAAATTCTTGAATTTAAAAATAAAATATTAAAATAGATAATTATACAATGAAAGCATTTCTGTTTTAAAATAACTGATTTTAACTTAACTCTAATAATTATACAACGTCAAATGTTAAATAATGTATATTAATGTATTAATGTATTGTACTATAATTATAATAATTACATCATATTTTGTTTTGTAATACACCATTACCAATAAATATAATACGTAATATCTACGTATAATCTATGAATCTACCATCTACGTTTAAAATAGGGGTGATTTTAGTGTATGTATATTGCATATACGGATATACGTTATTAAATGTTAATTTACGGATATTAATATATTATATAAGTTTAGCCAATAATATGCATAATATATAAACAATAAATATATATTACCTTCATATGGACCATATATCTATTATATTATACACATACGCTATTAGTCTATTACGCACTATGCATTATATGATTCATTTAATATATTTTAACTTTTATGTATCGGTCACTATAATGCACTTCTAGCTGTAATTACTAAATAACTAATTACTTGTCAATTGAGTACATTACTATGTTAATATGAACTTAACTACTTAAGCAATAGACATGATGTAGGTAGAGAAGAATTTTCTTTACATTGTGCAAAAGACGATACTTCTAAATAAGTCAGATCCAGTGGTAGGTTAGATTCATCCATATAGCTTTCGAGAATCGCGAACGAAAAGTCCGGAGACAAAAAGTCCGGAAATACAAAATATTTTAAATAATTAATATTTATTTTAAAAATTTAAAAATGTTTGTACCTACACATAATAATATATTATATTATTATATTTTCGTATAACTAACAAAAATATAACGAAAATCTACAATAGTTAGGTACCTATAGTAATGACAAATTTATATATTTTTATTTTATAGGTATACTATTTTTTTTTTAGTTTGTCCAACTTTTTTTAAAACGGACTTTTTGACCGATTATCGGCTTTCGATACCCCCTCCCACTATCACAACTACCATTTGGAAATGTAATACATTATGTATTTATTAAATAAATTATTATAAAATAAATAGTTCATACGTTGCAATCTCCATAAATGTCTTAAAATAATTCCTACTACGAGTAAAAGTATTTACCGTTTGTGTAAATTTTGAATAATTCGTAGAATAATATTCTATAATTTCAGAACAATATAACCACTATTAATGTTAATCTTTAATCGTGTATTTACTCGAATATTACTACACAACAAATATTGTGCATAGTGTCATACTGTATCACTAATACGGAGTGCTACACTGTTGAGCTGTCTATGAGTCGCCGCCCGTCAGCCCGTTTTGGAATTTTGAGACTTACCGACTTGGTCACTACTTGGACACTAGGTGACTGGTGACTGGATTGGTGATTGGGTATTTAATTAGTAGAAATTAGGAGTTTAGGAACTGAGAGTCGGTAAGTTAGATAAGGATCGTCATCCTGTTTACTATTTAGTATTATAATTCCGAAAGAGCATCTAATTTTTGATCATATCTAAGAGTTTAGATTTAATTAATTCAACTTAGTATAATGGAATATAACTTAGGAGATAATCCAGTTACTTCACATTCATGGAATGCAAATAGAACTCGTAAGTTTTGATTTAATCAACCAGATTATGGTTTGAAGTATCTAAAAATATGTTTGATTTTTTATTGAATAATCATATATTATAGAGATAGCAGTAATTCCAAATAGCAATGAAGTACAAATATACAAATATGAACCAAATTTGAGTGACTGGACATTGTTAGACAATTTAGATCAGCATGGACTTCTAGTAACTGGAATTGATTGGGCACCTAACACTAACCGAATTGTTACTTGCTCAGCTGTAAGTTTTCTAATGAATAAACTTTATTTTATTTATTTATAATTATGTTGCTGTTTTCACCCAATAGGACCGTAATGCATATGTATGGACAATTGATGACAAGGGAAAATGGAAACCAACTCTTGTATTATTAAGAATTAGTAGAGCCGCGACTTGTGTTAAATGGTCGCCCAATGGTAATTTTATAATAATGTTAAATCTATATGTGGCATATCAACATTTAGCAATAATAATTATTTATTCTTCATTTTTATCATAATTTTATTGTTAGAATAAACTACTCAAGGTTTTTAACAAAGTTTCTTTTATAATTATCTTAGTTTATTATAGCTTATTATAAATATACTTAACTTTAGTGAATTGTTTTTTTTTTTAACTAAATTTATATTTACTGTTTACTTTTAAAAATATATTAATTCTTAAATGCCTATATGAAAATAGTATTAAATTAATCAGACATTACAAAATGTGCCTCTTTTGTTTTTTATTAACTCAGGATTTTTTAGTATATATTCTTGTATTTATTATAATTTATAAATATAAATATTATGTTAACCCATTGTTTTTAAATTTATTTCTAGAGAAAAAATTTGCAGTTGGTTCAGGAGCTCAATTAATATCTGTGTGCTATTTTGAAGTTGAAAATGATTGGTGGGTGTCAAAACATATAAAAAAACCAATTCGATCTACAGTAACAGCATTAGATTGGCATCCAAACAACATGGTGTTAGCTACTGGAACAGCTGATTTCCGAGTAAGACTGTTTAATGTTCATATGAAAGAAGTTGATCAATGTCAAAAAGTAAAAACTGAATGGGACACTGATGATACTTCTGTGCCAAATTTAGTTGCTGAATTTACCAATTCTTCTAGAGGAGGTAAATTTATATATTTCACTCAAATATAATTACTATTGCAAATATTTTTATTAGGTAATTTAATACTATAATTGTTAAGATATTTTAGTAGTCTATTCAAAATACTTGTATTAAACAATTATTTTAGAACAAATGTCTTAAACCTATTTACTTTATATTATTTCTTCTGAGTTAAACATTATATTTATACACAATTTGTCAATTCTTAAAACTTAGCATTTTATCAAAATTATTGTTTTTATTTTTAGGTGGATGGATACATGGACTAGCATTCAATAAAATTGGTAATCGATTATGTTGGGTTGCTCATGATTCATCAATTACTGTTGCCGATGTATCTAAAGGAAGCATAATTGTTAATAAATTAAAAACAAATGAGTTACCTTTCATAAGCTGTATTTGGGTTTCTGATCGAGCATTAGTTGCTGCAGTAAGTTCATAATTATTGTAATTAAAATATTCTTTTCCGGTATAATACAAAATTAGGAAAGTAATAATTAAATGTAGTTCATTATGGTCAATATTTTAAATTGTAGGTATTAAGTACTTATAGTTTTTACTTTAAAAACCATAGTATAAATTAATGTTATTTTAAATAGGGCCATGGGTGTTGTCCAATGTTGTACTGCATTGACTCCAATAACAAAGTGCAATTTGTTTCTAAAATTGACAGTTCTCAGAAAAAAGAAGCTGCTGGATTAAGGTAATAATGTACAATAAATCTAAAGAATATAAAGAATACATATTCAATTTTGTTTTAGGTTTATAATTTAAAAATAATATTATTGTTAAAATATGTTTTCTAGTGCAATGAAAAAATTTCAAAGCTTAGATCGACAAGCACGTATCAACAGTGACTATGAACTTGATACTAAACATCAAAATACATTAACATGTTTACGTATTCATAGTGAGTCAAATGATACTGTTACAAAGTTCACTAGTAGTGGTTTGGATGGGAAGATAATATTATGGGAACTCAACGTAAGTAACACATTATTTTTGTCTCTGAAATATAAACAATTTAATGTGTATTATAATTACCTATACAGTGGAACCTTGATAACTCAAACCTCTATAAGTCGAATTTTCGATAACTCAAATTTTATTGTAGTTATTAAGGTTCCACTGTATTTTTGTTACAATTTAAAATATAACATGTTTTCTTTTTTAATTTTAGAGTTTAGATAAATTACTCCAAGGTCTAAAAATTTAACTTCGATGGAACTACAATTATATGTACATAATTCTATTTGATTTCAATAATTACTTATACTGTTACTAATTATTTGTTATTTTATTAAATTATACTTTTTTACATTATTTATTATAATTTTATTATTAAAAATATTTTGATAAATACATAGTAACATCAATATGTTAAAATATTTATTTTATCTATGTATGCCTGCTTATATATGGTTTATATAAATATAAGAACAAGAAAAATAAACATAATAGAATTTATTGCATTTTTATTTTATATTGTCTAACTTATACTAGTATTTATTTAAAACTGAACAATGCATTAAATTAGAAAATTCTATAACTATTGTTAAATGACTTAAAATTTTTTAAATGTATGAACATGGCTACATGGGACACAAAAATATTCAACATCAGTAATGAGTAGGGAATGGATTTAATCGTAATAAAAAAATCAATAAATGTATCAATTTTTCTTAAAATATAGAATAAAAAATTCAAAATATGTAAATATTGAAAAAATGGGTTAGTATTGAAAATTACAAAAAAATAAATATTTTATAAATATAAACACTAAATAAAAGTATTACAAATGATATAGGTATATAAAATTATGAACATTATTCCGGAATGAAGTAATGAAAAACAACATATTGTTGTAGATTAGCAAAATATAAAATTATGACAGTTTGGTTAGAGTATACTTTAAGATCGACTTAAAGACCATTCCACATTAACAGAATATGTGATAGGGGCATAATTCTTATTCACTGTATCAGAAGGAATGATTCAATTTCCAGAGATCCTTGTTGAATTTTCCCTATTAAAATGTCTATCAAAAATTACATATCTTGTTGTTTTAGACAAAGCAGATGATGTTAAACATAGTTAAAAATTCAAAAAATACTAAAATATGTACTTATTTAAAAAATATGTAAAATAAATTTGGGTTTATTTCAATTAGATTGATCTAAATCGTACACATTTTTTATCAAATTTGAAATATCTCATTCCAATAAAAATATATATATATACAGTAAAATTCATTCCCAAGTAATGAGTTACTCTGTTACAGTCTCAGGATAATCATAACTAAAATTGAATTTTACATAAAATTTGTAGTAATGATTATTTATTTACTAGTAAAATCTAATAAATTATATCTAATAAACCATAGGCAAAGCAGTTCTTGATGCAGACTGCAGGTAGTGCCTACAGTATTTTTGGCCTTCACTTCAAGACAATGTATATAAAAGACATAAGTATTATTTTATTATATAAATATCATTTATATGTATATTTTTCTAGTGTTGAAAAATTTGAGGATAAAAAAATTCATAGAAATTGAAATATCAATAAACAGCTCTGTCTTATAGACGCTAACAAAATCTAATAGTTTAATCTTAACACTGAATAAATTATTGTATAATTTTGTCATGTAAGTAGATAATTTTAATTTAGCCTACTTTAATTGTATACATTAAACAAAAATGTTAAATAACAAGATAACATTACCTTAATTATAGAATAGGTATTTTTATCATAAACTCTTAAATAACATTTGACAATATTTTTTGTCTTGTAAATATTAGAATTAATAATTTCAAATGATTATATTCTTTAAGTCAGAGGTCATAAATTAGCTTGTAAGAGGGCCAAATGATTAAAACAAAAAAAAGGCGAGGTCCAGAAAACTTCTTTACAAATTTCATTAATTTGCGCATTGCAAACTTATGCTTACATAAAGCATAGTAATTCTCATAGTATAAAAAATGGTTATTAATTTTTATATCAATAAATTTATTTTTTACATTATGTAATAACAAGATAATGATTGGGCACCATAAAACCTTATCCCTAATACTAATCTATGCAGTGAACTGATTATTTTCCAAGCACTTGATTGAAAACCATCAATGTTTATAAATACTATCACGGATCATATAATAGTCAGAGTAAGGCATTATTAGAATATATAACTATTCTAATAATTTAGCATAGATTAAAACAAAAAAGTAGTAGTGAACATAATTTTTTAGATTAACAACTTTATTTAAACATAAATAAGTAGTAGCATTGACTATAGTAATATATTTAATACATAATAAACTCAATGGTGGTAGTTAATAGTTATATATATAAAAAAAAATAATAATATAATATCTAAACAAATTATTTATAGTTTAAATTATTATAGTCTATTTTAAGTTTTTAAAGATATTTAACTGAATCTTATGCATACTCAATGTTATGTTTATGAATGATACTATATATTAATAAATACAATAATAAAAATTAATTATAGTTAAAAATACACGCATAAAATATTTTTTTAATTCAATTATTTCTAGAAATAACTCAGATGTAAAAATAAAACTGGTACACTTTAGGAAACAAATAATTAAGTAACACAAGGATGGATTAAAATAATAGATTTTTGGTATAAGAATTTTTTTTAACTAGAAAATATTGTTTTGTTCAACCAAAACTAGGTTAGATTTATATAAACCATTATCGAGTTATCAAGTTTTGAATATTAAATTATTAATAGAAATAATTTAAATTAAATTTAGACTAGCATAACTAATTAACAGTTTGTAAAAATTGCTAGTTATGATTTAACAGATGTGTGTAAAATTAAATCTAGGATGGAAACATTTATAAGTACAAGGATACATTTTTACATCAAAATAAATAGTTTGTAGTAATCTTTAAAACTAAAATTATAGTGTTTAAAAAACCGGGAACTTTTTTTTTTAATTTTGAACAGTCTTGGTAAATGGTAATGATGTCCAGGACAAACAAAAATAATTTAAATTTAAAATACAATATCCATTTCCTTTAAATGTTAATGGCAACAAATTAAAAATGAATAGTTATTGTTTTGTTTAAATTATGTAGGAACGATTCTAATTAGCAAATGAAAAAATTATATACCTAGTAAACTGCAATACACAATTATTATAGCTGACTAAAAGAAAATAAGTAAAATTATAAAAATACTGTAAGTTTATCATACATTTTAGATAGACTACTTACATTTGTTATTAGTTGTAAAATTGAAAAGTAATTGGTATTTTATTTCTACTTAAATAATTTATTTATTACTTAAATAATTTATTTATTGCTATACTTTTCTTTTAACAAATATTATTCCCATTGTTCTAAAAATTTTAAATGAAAATCTTTGAAACTATCCAACATAGTTTTCAATTTATCCGGCTGAGGTAGGATAGTGGTTCTGAAAAAAAATGTGTATAATTAATATATATAGAAGTTATAGGAAATTTAGAAGTATTTTATAATTATAAGTCTTGACACTGATGTTACTAATTATTATTCATTATAGCTAAAATATTTATTTGAACCAATTATTGATATGTTATATGTTTCAAGCTTTACTTGTGTTATACTTATATTTTTTAATTATTTTATTTTTATTAATTGAAACAAAAACAAGCAACTATATTTACCTAAAATGATAAGTTCCTTCAACTTGTCCAAATCCAGATCCAGGTACAATGCAAATTCCAGTATTTTCCAAAAGTTGAAATGCATAAAATGCATTAGGTTCAATTCCTTGATTTTTTGCTTCTTTGATTGCTCTTTCGGGTAACTTAAACTACAAATTAAAATAATATTTGTACTTAAAGTTAAGTATACTTATACTTGTTCAATAATCATTAAAAAATTAAATTAACATACTTGTGGAAAAGCATACATAGCGCCTTGAACTGGATTGCAAGACATCCCAGGAATACTGTTAAATGTATCGGCCACCAATTTAGCTCTTTCTGCTAATGATTTTAGCACACTATTTTTTTCATTTTGAAAACTCTCATATGATGGTTCACCTGGCTGTGGTGGATTTACAACACAGTCCATTACAGCCTAATTGAACAATAAAAATAAAATAATGTAATAATTTTCGTAAACATCTTACAGTAATCTATTACTTGGCCAAGAACTGTAGGACATAACATAGCTGATACAGATTTAAGTAACATTGCTTTAACCTCTGGATCCAAATTAATTACTTCTGTATAACCACCTCTTAAACCACATTCTCCCATATAACCTAACATAATTTGTTTATTTTATAATATTACTAGTCTTCATTACTACAGTATTCAATTACCTTTAGAACAAGACATAAATGATGCTAATTCCATTTCACTATAAGGAGATCCTAATTCTGTCAATACTTTCTTAAATGAATAAAATGTACTTCCTTCAGCGTACACATTATCTTGATATACCTAGGTATTAAAAAAAATGAGTTAATAAAAAGAAAATACTACTAAATAAATAAAATACTCTATATATTAATTACCTCATCAGCGAGTAAGAACAATTTTTCTTTATATGCAAATTTAATAACATCCACCACATTCTCTCTGGTTAATACTTGGCCTAAAAAATTTAAACATGTGATATATGAATTTGATAATTACAATATTTTAAGAAAAAAATATAACTACACAAATTAAACAGTAGTAGCAAAAAATTAGTTTTATTTCAAGTTTGAAGGATTTAGAATAATTTAAACATAAATATTATAATGATTATTTTTTAAACTAAATTATACTCCTTGAGATTATAATCAAATTTTAGTGCTGCCTAGTTTTCTAGCATTTTATTTTGCATCAGTGACATCCCATATTCCCACCCATCCATCTAAGTATTCTAACAAACAAGAAACTCACCAAGCTACAATTATTGTGCCAATACATAGGTAATTTAAAATAAATGTACCCACCTGATTAATTTGCAATATTAAATGAATTTAAATATTATCAATAAAAATAAATTAAAACACAATTTAAATTAAATAATTATTAAGTAATAACAAACCAGTTGGATTGCCAGGATTAATAACCACAATAGCTCTAGGATTACAGTGTTTTCGTGCTTCAGTTATCGATCGTTCTAATTCATTCACATCCAAACCCCAATTTTTATTTTCATCTAAAAAGTATCCAACCTAATAAAAACAACCCAAATAATGATTAAACATTACTTATCACCAATTGCATCTTTTGTAGAAATAATTATAAGATTCGTGATTATTATAATTATAATTATTATTTAAAGTCACATAGCAGAAGAATTTATTATTTGTGTAAAACAATTAAGTATAAACAATTAATTTTCATTTCAGAATTCTAATTTAAAATTGTATTATATGGAAGTACAAATATACTATTATATTAACAATTAGGTATATTTAATACTTCATAATTTTAACTATATAAACATATCCTAGTTATAGATATAAATGTGAAATATATCCTTTAAGAGTAAATGGTTAACATAGTTAAGATGGCAATAATGATTTTCAAGTTATAAAAATATATTAAATAAAAAGTTAAAATTTTTAACAGAAAATCAAATATCATTTTTAAGTATGTAAATTTTACATTTCTTTTTTTAATTCTTTGTTGTCAAAGAACTTTCTGATTGAATAACTTTTGTACCATTCTAACTATAAAAATAACTAAAAAAAACTTATTTAACTGAGGAGATAAACCTGCTGTATCCTTTAAATAAATAATATATCATAATAATTAAATTATTACACTAACCTGTTTTACATTAAACTCTGCTAATGTAGCAGAATATAATGGATATTGTGGAATAGGAATTAAAACACCAGGTTTTTTTCCATCAACATCAGCAACCAATAATCGTAAAATAGACTAAAACAAAACAATCAATGGCTTAATAAATGTATAATTAATTACTTTATATTAAAATAATTAATTTTAATTTTATATTTTAAATGTATAACAATATATTTAAATTAAATACGAACTTTTATTCCATCTGATGCACCAGCACACAGTAGGACATTTAAATAATCACAAGGAATACCATCTCGACGTTCAATATATTGGGCAACATGTTTTCTTATTATTTCTATTCCTGGAGAATCAGTATATGACCCTAATACAAAAATTACATTATATAAATGAAAAATAACATAATAATAAATAATAAATTTACATATCATAAAAATATAGTTTTTTTTATATTATATTAGTATCATAAAAAATCCATTTTGACTTAATAATCATGAACAAAAAATATATAAAAATAATTTAGTGTATTCTTAGCATTCCTTGCAAATTTACTATAAAATAACATTGAAATGGTTATAAACAAAAAACTATTAATTCAATATGCATAAATAGTTTTCAGAATATAATTTTTTTTCTTCATAATATTAAATTGAAAGTGTGAGTTAAAATTAAAAATCTTCAATATAAAAAAAAGGTTCAAAACTGTTTTATAACCTTGGAAATAGGTTAAAAAATAGATGTAAAAGTATTACATCTATCTAAAGCCTTTATATAGCAATTTATAATAATATTATGAATAAATGTTTTATAGCTCAATAATAATAACTAATATAAAATAATCTAAGATGGTATACACTAATTCAATTTGACAGCTCAAGGACTTATATATTAGCTTAATTAATTCAAATATTAACTGTAGTACAACTTCAATACACTAAAAAATTAATATAATAGAACACATTTTATAAACTCTTATGATTAACTACTAAGATTAAAAACATTATGTTATTAATAATGTGTAAAATATAATGATAGTAAAAACTATAATGTTTAATTTTTTATATCTAAAATAATTATTTAAATATTCTGAATTATAATTACCAACACTTCCACCACGGCATCCATCTAATATAGTTCTTGCACGTTCTTTAACATCCTCGGGATATTTATCATCATCTAACAGATCTGGTTGAGATACCAAAGCTAAAACCTTAACAAAATTAGATAATTAATAAAATAAAAATATTTCTTTTGTTATTTGATATAATATGTTAAATGTGTGCATGAGATTATAAGAGCTATTTAATGATGTTTGAGTCTTGAGTATTTTACTATTCCACTACATTTACACTAATCAAAGAAATGTTTACAAATCAAGAAAATTTTTAATGATTTCAAATGTATTTTTTTAAGATATCAAACTCAACTTTTATTATTGTCATTTACTACTTTTGTCTGGGTGTTGTGATTCGATAACTACAAAAGAAATTATTTAAAATTTTGAAAATAGTATTTATGATTAATGAAGATTTAAATTGGATTGTTGAATTTCCAACCACAAATAAAACATTAAAAAAAATAATAATAACACATAGTATCTATAAGAAAAAGATATATATTTAGTAGGTTTTTAATAAATTAATTTATACATTATAAAAAATTGAATTTTTTAAACAATACTCCTTAATTTTACTTGGTTTAAACAATATTACTTATTTATTCATAAAACATATTCTACAATATTCTAAATTTGTATTTTATACGTTACAAAAAGAAAGTAACTAGTGAATTTATATTTTTATTTAATATATTTTATGTTAATTTTGTTTTGATGTGCAAAATGGAATCAGTAGCTTACTTAAATAAAAAAAATCTCTTCAAAACCTTAATAGAAAGTCACGTTGGTATTTGCTACAAATTACTGTTAAATCCGCCATTGAATAAGGAAAGAATATAACTGTACCTGGCGTATGAATGTAATTGGCTTTTGTCCCATTGCATGACAATCACCAATATTTGCTTTAAGCACTTCTTTAAAAGGTTTTTCAACACCCTAAAATTGAATAATAATAAGAACATAAAAAAATATTAATGTTAATAAAAAAAACATACAAACCTTCTTCAATTCATTTTCAATTTCTGTAGCTCTTATCAATAACGGTCCCCGGACTGCATATTCCATTATCCTTACGTTGGGATTCATATTGTCTAAATTTAATACCTTCTGATTCGACGACATATTTTGGACGGCGGAAAAGTTCGTTGATTTCACAGACAACCTCAAAAATGGGGAAAATTCTAATTGTGACTTGACATAACGGCATAAATTGTAGTTTTCCGAACATCTAACAAATTTACTTAGTCTTTGCAGCGACATTTTTTATTTTTTATTTAAAAATACAAACACAACTAGCTTTTAAATAATCAAGTAAAACAATACGGACACCAAGACTGTTTTCTAATTTTGCATGTAATGAAATATCAAAACATTTAACGTATAATTGAATGCATAAGACTGATTAGAACAATTAGGTATTCGTTTTGTATTTAGATAAAAACAATTATATAGTTCGGACGTAATCTATTGACCAACGGCCAAGTGTTATCGAAAAGAAATTGGACTCAGCACAACAAAAGTACAACTTGATCGACCTTAATAAAATTGTATCGCTATATTATATTTGCCTCTTAAATTTTTCGTAAACATGTCAATATAATATTACGTATATATGTGTATATGAAAAAAAAACTATATTTATTCAATTATTTTCTTACCTATATGATACGATACAATATTAGGTATACCTATTATAATTTATAATGGTATTTAAGTTTTATAATTTACAAGCTCAATCTGTGTATGTAGATGATAAGAGACGTCCGCGTTACTTTCACTTTTTAAATTTTTAAATATTGTTATTATTATTATTATTATTATTTTAGTAGAAAAGTCATATTATTAAATTTAATCATAAACCACACTAAACCAGTATAGCCTAAACGGTGGCACTAAAGTACGGCACCTATATAATATTATATTATAGTATTTCTATACATATATATATATATATACATTTCAATAATATACGACCGAACTCACCATTCACTAAGATGGGGCGCGCGCGTCTCTGTCGAGAGAGTCGTGAGTTTATGACCGTTTTGACATGTGACACTCGACCGAGTGACGGTCTGATAAGATATATATCGTTCGAGTCAATTGAGATTTTTGTGATATTATTTGTCCGGGGAGTCTATACGCGCCGTGTGTCAGTGGGGAATGCGCGGAGTTGTCGGCGAGAAATCATTAAAGCATGTCGTTTATACCCATATATCTTATGCCTGTTGACCTATATATTAAATATTGCGCAAAGTTGTGTGGTCGCGCAGATACGCGCAGAAATGTATACATTATGACGGCCGTGGCCGTTGTAGACTTGTTTTTTTTCTATAAATATGGTTACCGCGCCGTACATACGCGAATGCATTGTAAATTACAATTTGTAATAACTATAATAACTAACACACTAACTACAGTATATGCGACTAATGATCATTAATCAGTAATAATAATTGTATGGTGGCGAGTTGACCTAAATAATTAAAAACCAAATAAATTGACTACACAAAGAATACGATAATATCGTGGTGTACCTAGTTTGCTGTTTGCACGACGATATAATATTATGTAGTGTATTTTTAAAGGGACGTTTCATCTGTTAGTCGTCACCACTCGATGTCGTATTATGTACTCATCCGACGCCTACACGAATGACATAATTATACATTTATGTTTTTTATTTCATTGCGATTATCGCAGTCACTGTTATACATACCTACCTACTTATTATATATTTGAGCATTTCACTCACATATTTGTATCCTAATTTTTGTTATAACTATGCATTGTTTTTTTGAATAAATTTAATAATTAAAATTACAGACCATGAAAACTCTATAAGAAATAATCAATAGAGTTTATACATATATTTGATATAGACGATATACTCATTAAACATACATTGACAACTCTACAATGTATGTACCTATATTTTATTAAATCGATGTAAATAATAATACATTTATTAATAAATAAATTTATTTGTATACTATACTTTATACAAGTCTTTATAGCAACGCAATAAATAATTATTAGCTATTATTTAAAACAGTATTTTGCGTATTAACCATACCTATATCTAGTATTTATCTACTTGGATATATTAATCTAGATATTATTAAATCTGCACGTACTATCGATTTCTTCAATATAATAGATAATAGGTTAATGATATGCACATTAAACATTTTGTAATTATATTATTGGTAGGTATTTAGTACGAATAAATGTGCAATTCATAATATAATAACATTGCTATTTGCTATACAGACATACAGTGTGGTTCTCCGCAATCATGTCCGATGTTCACGGTGCATCCCACGTCCCCACCACAATATTTTCATTTAATCCAATAAATATTAATTTAAACCAGAATTTTTATATATTTTAAGTACCATATTTTGTATACCATTTAAGAATTAGTTTACGATATCAATAACACTTTTTTTTCATAAAATAATCTCCTCTTTTCCTACAAATTGTTAAGTAGGTGACTTTTTTCAAAACATTAATGTATCTTAATCAAAATTCAAACCATTATATTTTTTTAATTATTTAATTTTATGTACCAAACTACCAAAGTTTAATATAATACGATTGATTCATGATAATATAATAGATTTAAAAGATACGAGAGCTATGAAGATTTTAAAATCATAGTATTTAGTAATAATTACTAATTTATATTAATATTTGAATAATTGATAGTGTATAAAATAATGTCAAGAGTATAATAATAGCCATATATTAAATATTAAAAAATTTTAAAATTTCGTATAACTATTTTTAAAGTTAGATTTATCTATATAGGACCTTGTACTTGGTTAATACAAAGTATTATGTATAATGAATAAGGTAGACCTATATACGATATACCTATATGGCTATATACGGCATATGCTTACATATTACAACTTACAAGTACACATATATTTTTTGAAACTAATCGTTTGAATTATGATTTAAATAAATCAAGATTTTCAAAAACTTCTCATTGTTAACAATTAACAGTTCTGATAAATATGATTTATTTGAAAAAAAGTATGTCACACACTCACACGACACTCCTTAAATTGTAAAAAATAAGAATAATCTTGTTTGGCGATTCACTCTGTATGTATATACGCGTAGGCAATAGAAATATAGGTATAATGTATATATTTTGTACTTTTGTACTATACCCTTTTATATTTACATTGAGTTGTTATTGTTTCCTTTATATTTTAAAAGTAAATATGTTTTTGGTTTACCTAGGTATGTATTGGCAATTGGCTTAGTTATTTGTTTTTATTTTAAATTAAAGATACACACAGGCATACACTGTCTTAAGACTTTTAATAATGATCTAATATTTTCACTCTTTTATTTTTAGTGCAATTTCTATAATAATTTGATTTGTTAACTTATATTTTTAGAATCTAAAGAAAAATTAAAAATAATTTTGTGAACATTTCGAATTTTTAAAATATATAAATATATTGCTAAAAATTATTTTTTAATGATACAATAGGTAGGTAGGTACTAATTATATTTTTTATAAGAACGATTTAGGGTGAAAACGTAAAGGATAACTTTAAATTTTGATATTTTAAAAATGTTGGTAGTTAATGATAACAACTCCTACAATTTTGACCGGTGCAATACGCCAATACTGCAATTTTGACTAAACGTTAAATACTATGACAATTTACAATAGATCTATTTGTGTTGAATACACGATATTTTATACTTGTTTATAGGTACTTATTTTTTTTTAGAAAATTATTCCGTTTTAGATTATAAAATTTCGGTTACTATTTATAAAAATCAAATAATTAACCTTAAACTAATAAATAAACATAATAATATTATTAATTATAATTAACTATAATCATTTACTCAATTGTATTAATGAATAATAAATATTCGAGTTCAAGTTTAAAGTTTCAAATGTAGGTATACAAATACTTTTTAATATAGGTACGATAATCCTATTTAAGAAGTTTTTGTTGTTTAGTTAATTAATAAATTTTAGGTTTATGATGTTTAAATATGAATTATTTGTACGTTATAACCACATATAGATACTTATACTTTTTTTATAAATACTTAAATTGAATAGCTAATTCTTACAAATAATATCTATACATACTTTTATACGTACACAAATCTCGGGTGTAAAATATCATATTATAGTTATTTTAGATAGATAAACTTCAGCTTAGTAAATGTATACTTTTAATTTTAGCTATTCTTTTATCTGCTTACATTATGACATCTTATAAATTCTTTGAGCCATTATGAAAAATTATCTTAAAAACAATATTTAAAATACAAAAATACGAAAATATTGGTCATTGAAATACAACATTAAAACGAAAAAAGTAAGCAAGTGGGTATATTGCTATGCTGTATAATAGGCGTCGAGTTGATCACTATATTATGGTTGTGTTAAATTTTAAATCAATCATATATCATTATAGCCTGTAGGTATACCAAAAACGATACTGAACAGTCTCAACCTATATATCTCAGGCTCTATATCACTAAGTCTATTTCGTGTTGTGTTTTTTTGATATACTTAGCTATTAAAGTAATTTATTTTACTTTTATTTGGTATAACGATAGGTAACTGGTAAGTGGTAACTTATCATAGATTGATATATTTTTTACAAAAATATTGCATTTATTAAAATTAGTATTTAATTATTATATATTTATACCAAATTTATCAACTTATATGACTCAACATTAGATATAATTTTTCTGCAAATATCGTAAAACAGTAAAAATAGAAACATAGTATAAATAGATAATATCTTAAAATAAATCAAATTTGTCATTGCGTAAAATAAAATTCATAATAATATAATAAACGTAAAAATTCTAAATTCTCACGAATGTTTTTAAATTATAACGAAATAATCAATATCGTTATTAATCGTTTAGATAAGTATAATTTCGTCCAAATTTGAACTCAAAATGTCTATATTGTAGTATAATTGCCTTCATATATTTTTCAGGTTTTATGGTTTTAGTATGAATTACTTTTAATCTTGTATTAAATTTCAAGAATTTTAACACAGTGAATATTTTTTTTTCTTTTTGAAATATAATATATTATAAAAATTGTTTGAAAAGAAATAATTATTTTACGGGTGAATATCGAATGTCGTAAGAATTTGATTTTCAAATGTTTATAAAAATTAATTTGAAATTTTCGTAGAAGTTTTTTTTTATACCTAGTATTTACATAATATGTTGAAAAACTTTTTAAAAACATTTATGTCCAGCTACAAAATAAATTACTTATTTTCCTGATCTTTATGAATTTTGTCAAAGTTTTAACCTAAGACGCTTAGTATTTAAACCAATTGATGATACGCTCATTATAAGTTTACCGAGAAACAAAAATCAAGACATATTACATAATAATTATAATAAACGATGATTACATATTATTACATGCAGGCACGTATACAGAGGGAGGGTTGGGGTTCAAACCCCTCGAAATATTTTCGATTAATGAGGAAAAAATTGTTTTATTATGTAGCGGCACTATTTGTATCGCTAAATTTTAAACGTCCCCCCGAAATTTTTTTTTTTGTACGTGCCTAATTACATGCTATTATGTCACAAAAAAAACTATAATTTAATGTAACTACTTAGCTATATCTAATTATAGCATAAGCACACTGGCCCAGAGCTGACGCCACAAATCCCTAAACACTTCACCATCACCATAATCCATAGGTTCTTTATTTGAACTAATGGCGATGAAAAAATTCAACCAAGTACTGACTATAGTTTATAACCAACATACTGTGAAAACCGTGTTAATTAATGAACTATTTGTGTTTATTGAATTTTTTTAACGCACCCAATCGACATCGTCCCCATCCACGCAATTGTATAATTATACAAAAAAATAATGGTAGCTATAGAATGTATAGTCTATATATATATATTATAATTTTAGTGATGCAGGTTACCTACGGATATATTAACTATAGTAATCCAAATTTCCAATTGATAATAGTTATAGTGCCAGATATTCCATCACGATCCACTCGCTTGTATGACGTATATAATATATACAACAATTAATTGAACAAATTGATGTACCTACCTACCGATATATGTAATTAGGTATACTTATGCCTATTTTTACTTAAATATTAAAAATATTCCAGTATTCATTTTAGCTTACATATTAATATTATTTATAATATGGGTTATTTATAATTAATTTCGATTGTAATTAATATAAACTCAAATTAAATACAAATATAAAATATTTATGATTTATTGATAAATTAAACAATTACACATTCATTATTTATAAACTACTATGCTTGCATTGTTATAATATAGTATAAATATAAATAAATATAGTTAATTGTTTTATAACACAGTTTACATTTAAAATATTTCCGAACAAAATCAACCAGTATAATCAACAACCTCAGAAAAAAAATATTTTGTATGCTATCATGAAAAAAATAAAAACTATTTACATTTTAAATCTTTTAGCTATTTTAACTATAGTGAAAGACAAGGCACGTAAATAGGTACTTACAAGTATTTTGGAAGGAGGTGCGATTAACCTTTTTTCAGAATAGTTTAATACTTAAAAAATGTGTAAAAACTGTTTTCATTGTAGTTGTAGAATCGGTTATTATTACGAACGTGGTCATCATAATTTATCATAATCATAGTTCAATTTTTTATTTTTTATCAATTATTAGTTATTACAATACGATTTTTAAAGGGGGTGATCGCTCCTACCCTGTCCACCTTAAATTACGTTCTTGTGAAAGACCAAAAATTATATACATAGAAGCGTATTCCTGCCATAATTATATTAATTCATTTTTATTCTATGATTTAACTGACTCAGTTGATTAGGTTAAAAATATTACGAGCTAAATTAGAACAAAGTAAAATAAAAAATAAAATAATACATAATGATCAACGATCACGATGAAAATATCTTACAGTTGTTGACCGAAATAGGTAAAATTGTATGACCATGATAACTAGACGTCAGACGACCATGAGATATCTGAAAGTCTAGGATTTTTAAGGTGTCATTATTAGCTCAATCATTAGTAATTAGTAATTATTGATAATCTTAAACTTTAAAATCGTATTTATAACTATTATAAGTACCTAACTATATATTTATTATTCTCATTAATACTTAAATTTATAATTTAATATTTTTTCTCAATTAGAGATATTTTATTAGTTAATTTATACGAAATTATTTTTTCAGAGTTGATATTTGACAGTTTCTCATTTAAAATTTTGATTTTAATAATTTAATAGGTACATACCTACTATATTATTCTTATGGTGTTTTCTGTTTGACGCGCTCTTTTTAGCACTTTGTCCCTTCGGCAGTATCTGTAGTCCCAACTATTACTAGTTCGTGTAAATGCCTGCTCGTAACTATTAGATTTGGCCAATATTAACAAATTATCAGTGTTGGCGTGGTGCACTTGTGCGTGACAGTGTCGGACAGTGAACACTAAAATCGCCAAACCTATAGCACCATATCAATATGTTATTTTTTGTACTGTTAGTGTAAATTTATTATATAAGTGGTTATAAAATATGGTAACCACTGTAACTAGTTGCTATAAAAAAATAATTAAAAAGTGGTGTGGGGAAATATATAGTCAAATATAAACGAGGCGATCGGGGATTAATGGGATTATTTTGCGCCCTTGAACCAAATTTGTATAGTATGTAATCTTTTTAAGAGCAGCGATAAAAAAGGTATATTCAATTATGACCTATAATAACTTATTACTTATAAGTTAAAGTAATCTATGAATGCAGAATGACTATGATGATTGGTGAACTAGTAAAGTAGATACTTGTTAAAGTGTTGAATTAGTTTTAACACTTTTATAACTACTTATATAAAATACCTATATCTACGTATAGAAAGGTATAAAATAGCATTATGAACTACGAACTGAGATTAAGTTCAATAATATTATCTAGAGTTTAATAATATATAATAATAAGTATGCTACGCGTCACAATTAAAAAATAAATAAACTCGTACATATGTGGTATAGGTACAAGTATAGTGGTGTAACCAAGGGGGGGAGGCTAAATGGGCTATACTGCTATAGCCCCCCCTCCTTAGCCGTATTTTTCATATTGTTTTGAAATATTAAAATTTAAATATGAAAATTGTCAAATTCTAGTTATTTAAAATTAGTAAATACGTTAACGGCAAATCAACGTTAATATGTTATTCAGTATTTTTGTTTTATTATTGTTTTTGATTTTCAATAACTCAAGTTGAAAGTATTTAGCCCCACCATAAAAAAGTCCTGGCTACACCTCTGGCGCCGTACGAGGTACCTACTACAACAATATATCATTAATAGGTACCTACGTTATTAAGATAGCGTATCATTATGTAAGCACAATATATATAAATATTATAACACATTATTACCTATCTATATCTATTATTATCATATTATACAATATATCAGGTATTTTAAAATCATATATGTATTATACTCAAGCGCCAGTAAACAACAGAATAAATATAATTTATTCTGCGATTAAATTTAGAGAGATTTTTTTTATAGTTTGTAAGATATATCTACCTATAGGTACACAAAGAGACCGTTTTTAATTTTTAACTGAAAAAGTTGTTAATTTTTAAGATAAACTAAAAAATTGTCTATTATCTTTAACTAACTACTATAAACTAGATTTCTAGGATCTAGGAACCTATTAAAAAGTTAAAGTTCGTAATTCGTACTTTGTAGTTTGTAAGTATTTAGCATATCAGTGCGCAGAGGTTTTGATTAGCTACAAGCTAATAATTTTACTGTTCATTCTCTTTAATGTATTAATTGACAATGGTTTAAAGATAAAATTTACTATAACTATACTATGTTATGAATAGTTCATATCCCTATAAAATTAAACATCAATAATGGATAGGTAAGGTAATAATATAGTATTTTTATATTTTTATTCCTATACACAATCTGCATCCATATTCCATAATCCATACTTTACCTAGATGGATAATGAAGTGATTTTACTGAGGTGTAGGTATTAAGTAAGTACCTACCTATAATTTGCGTCCAAAAAATATTTCTTTTTTAGTTTTATTAATAAAAATGGTAGAAATGAAATATGATTCTAGCAGATCACTTTGTACGACCGAGCATTAAAAGTGCGAAATGTGAACACTTTGTACTTTGTACTATTATATACATAAAGTATACATATAATATAAATAAGTCTGAAGTCATAACCATGGGCGCCCGAAGGGGGTGCAAGGAGGTGTATTTGCACCCCCCTGGCTTTACAAAAAATTAAATTAAATTAAAAAAATTGAATTGTATTAAAACTATTTTATTTTGCATAATTATCTACATTATATTATATTACGGATTTAACTATTATTATTATTATTATTATTATTATTATTACGTATATAAGCATTATTTAAAAATTAGCGTATACCCACTTGCACGATACACCCCCTGATAAAATTCCTAGCGGCACCTATAGTCCATAACCAATTTTATTAAAAATATTATTTGGTAAATCTACGTATCTTCTAAATTTCTACAAATCATAAAGAACCTACTATATAAATATTGTATTATTATTTCTTAATTGTATATGTTTAAATAACTATAGTATATCTTATTATCTTATTATTAAAAATATAATATATTGAGTACATATATTTCACAATTATTATAGGTACGTACTACATACATATTATACAAATAACTGAAATAAGTATTTTTGTGAACATTTTTGTTAGGGTTTTTAAAATCTAATGATTAAAAAGAACTGATTATTTTGACTTGTATAGTTAATATAATATATTTTATAACGTTTGTAAATTGTAATTTACTTTTTATTTTATATTTAATTTTTACATTGTATATACTATATAATTACTATTTAGTTATATAACTATAGACATTAATATAATATACTTTATGTATATTGTACATAATAGTACTAAGTGTCCGCATTCTTAAACTTAAATTTTTATCTGCCCATCCGTAAAAGTGTCCGTGTTATGCAGTTTTAACAATGAACCGTACAAAATGACCTCTTACCATGAAATATATACAATTCATAATACAAGTATTGTGCTAAATATAGCAAACCATTGTCTTTATATGACAATAGTGAACATACTTATTTTGTATCCGAATTTGAAGTTAACTGTTTATTATTTTATTATTAATAGTTGATACCTATTATAGGTACTATACTACTGTGTTTTGAGTTTCAAATTTATATAGTTAATTTAATAGAATAAATTATAAGCTAGGTATTCTATGTTCTGTGGTATAATTATATTCTTAGATTAAATTATTAACCTATTAGTTCCATCATTGCAGGGTAATCACTAGTTTGGCATTGTATTATATGTATAGTAGTATAGTATTTAACAGTGGTTCAGATAATGTTTTATTGGCCCTTTTAAATTAAGCTAGATCGGTCTGCTGAGGAAGTAAAAGCACATTGCTGCCCTTACATTGCACGCAATATAGCTTCGTAGCCATTGGTAAACAAATATAAATAAACATAAGTTTCTACTTATAAAGAGTTTATATGATACATATGAGTACTTTCTAGTCATAATCAATATTTAGTATAATTTATAATATTACAATACTATTTGGTACAATTATATTAAGGCCTAACCCTACACATATATATGAGTAATAGTATATCCACAGTACATCCTACTACTCCTTTTAAAATATATAAATTATAATGATATATAATTTGAAGGAAAAATGTGGACTGTTAACATGTACATGAAATTCCTCCCTCCACTTTGTTCTGTCTACTTTAAAATATCACCTAATATTTAGAAAAGTTGTTAAACAATTAGAAAAATACAAAAATAGATTTTCAACTAGTAAAACTTGATTTTTATTATTAGGTGGTATTTTTAAGTCCATCATATAAAGTGAGGGATAACTTAATCTTAACTAAAGGGTAACTTTATATATATATACATATATATATCGTCGACTGTATAAATGTGTAATAGTTTTAGATATATGCGTCATGGCTGGGTGGGTAAGTCTAAAAAACATTCTGTTGCTGCAACATTTAATTTAGATTTTTGAGCTATTGTGTAAATTTATATTACTTATGTTATTATGTTATTACAATAAAATTAAAAAAATTGATCTTACATTTATTTTAAATTCTATTTTCTTGATTTGCTACTTCTTGAGATTAGCTAGGTAAAGAGGATAAATTTGTATCACAGAAAATTTACATAACTACTATAGTATCACAATAGTATAGGCGTTAAAGCAGCGATCCCTTTGTGAGGAATTGTATTTCATTTAGTATTAAATAGTACCTAATTAATATTTAAAATTTTTAAAATACAATTTATTAATTTATAATTATTTAATTTTATTGTTTTATTTATTGTGATATGTATTGATAAAATTATTAATATAGTTTATAGATGTATTGTGTATATCTACTTTACGTATACTGATATATCTACTACTGAATATTACAGAAAGAGAAACGCGAGGGTAGGCGATGCGTATTTTTAATTTAAGGGATGCGCCACACACTAGAATGGTTTTAACGTACGGTACCTATTCGCGCGTTTTAACCGCGTGTCAAAACCGACCAACGATCTATTGTGGTGTGACGCGGCCATAAATCCTACATACTATACAGGTTTTAGCCTTTTAGGCATACTGGATTCAATGGCTATGGATTATTGAGTTGTATCATTGATTAAATATTCAATCAATGGTTATATATTTACGTCTATATCTATAGTATATTCTATACTATATTGTATTTGACATCTTTCCCCCAATTATTATGTCCATGAATCACCCAGATACCTACCCGAACAAGACAAGACTTATATAATCTTATTTTATATACACGAGGTTTTTACATAGAGAAATATTTCGAACTATACAATTATTTTGACAGCAGAAAACAATTTGAAAATTTTGCAGTCTAAAATAATAAAAAGGGTAGGTACAATTTTTATAATTACAATTATATCAGCGCATCCGAGTTGGATTCCGAGTACTAAGGGCTTATTAGAGGTACACTAGTACTAGTTGGGTACTCAGATTTTTATAGGAACTACACTAGTTGGGACAGTTGGGTCCTGAATTATTTTAGGTATTACACTAGTTACTGAATATTTTTTGGTAAATACTAAAGTACTATGCTATACCAATATTTTTCTTCCCATTTTAACAGACTTAGAACTGTCTACGAACTATATTTATAACTTACAATATGACTAAAAAATTGCAGGAATAATAAATCGATTTGATTTTGTAATATTAATGTCATATACATTTTTACCAATACAAAAATGATTTATTTTTAATTGTAATAATTTATATTTTAATGGAAAAGAAACTAAAAAATAAAAAAAACTGAAAGAAACATTTTTACCTTGTTTAAACCTGTGGTCTAAATAGATCATAGACAGTCCTATGTCTGTTAAAATGGGAAGAAAAATATTAGTATAGTGTAGTACTTATACCAACAAATATTCAGGAACTAGTGTAATACCTAAAATAATTCGGGACCCAACTAATGTAGTAGTAATTTTAAATTCAGGACCCAACTCGGATGCAGCCAATTATATTTTATTTTATTATATAGGTAATTTATAAAAAATGTAGAATTATGTCTATTGTCTATATAATATCAATTCGATGAGGATCAATCCCCTGTAATTACAACTAACAATACTACAGGTAAATCCAGGCTACATAAGTCTCAAGTTATTTTAATACATATTATGAAATTTACAGATATCATGGTGGCCAATTGGCAACTACCCATTTTATTTTAAATTACAAAAAATAAATACTAAACAACATTTTACTGTAGGTACTAATACCTACTATATTTTTATATTCATCTAAATACATTTTTAATTCTAAGTTAAGAGTTGAGATGTGTAACTTTACTCTTTTAATTATGTCTGTTGTAATTTTATCAGACAATAGTAAGAACTAGTTCAAAGAGCAAGTGGCTATTTATCTATATACATAAAACATAAATTCATTATGATATGAAATGGCATGAATACGGAAATTGATAATTATTAATTACTGTACTAATTGGTATTTTAAGTCTAAATTCTAAATAAGGGATTAACAATTTTTAAATGCACAATACCTAATATATGCAATATATATAGGTACGCAGTATATACCAACAAAGTGGGTACTAAAATAGATTTATAACTTATTTTTTAATATAATTTGAACTCATAAACTCCTAACAGTAAATTGTTGTTTAATGTTTTGCAATGAATTTGCAAAAAGAAATGTTTTCAAAATCATTAATATTTTTCGAAAAAATGGAAGTTGACTTATTATAAGAATTGTTCTGTTTTTCTATAAAATATTATAAAAAAGATATGATGAAACCGTTACTAACCACTAGTCATTGTTCAAAAAAGTACTAAATTATCAACATAAATTAATATTACTGTAAAAGTAAATACATTTTAATAATTTATACCACTACCGAGTACCGCTACCGGCGCTACCGAATAATATTCGTATCCTATACTATAGGTATATACGAATAATATTCGTATACTAATATTATTTACCATAATATCACAAATTTATAATTTCAATTTAGAGCCCCTAAATTGACCAGCCCAGGTGAATTTCTCCGCCATTCCGCTCTGGCCAGTCCGGCGTCCGCCCCTGCCGCTACTAGTCTACTACGCTTATTACCTTAGCAGTAGGCAGTAAGCACTTATTTATACATAGTAGCGGATATACAGTATACATGCACTTTTCTTTTCAAGTAGGTACCTAGTATAAATAGTTATTATTTTTATTTTATTTATATTTATTTTTCAATCATGATTAGTGATTACTAGGGCTCGGATTTCAATGCATTTGTATCTTTTTTTAGAAAGTCTTACGTGATGCTTTCCAAGCTACAAATGTGTTTCAAGTACTTACGCGATCATGTTGTAACAACAACAATTTTTTTGAGTATTTTTTATGTTTTTAATGAATTTTTGACCTATTTCTCGTATGGAGACTAAAATAATTGACTTCGTTGAAATATAAATATACATAGTATAATAAATATTGAAATGTGTAATTAATGTAAAAATGTAATTTGTCAAATTTAAGTTTTTAATCATTTCTTAATCTTAAACTTACACAATTTTTTTTCTAAATTTTACATCATTTTTGTTCTTTGAAAATAAATAGAGTGATTGAAGGAAAATTTATTTTTTGGTGGGAATTTTTAGGATTTTTAGGTCATAAATGCATTTTTTGATATTTTTAGGGCATTTAAATCCGAACCTCAGTGATTACTGATTACAGTATTTTATCTTTGGAAAGTGTCACTGATTGTCGACATTTAGTGAATATGTGTTTCCTATTTAACCTTCTTTCATAAAAATTGAAAGCTTTGAATAACTCAAAGGTGTGCGCAGACTTTAAAAGTAGATAGTACCCATATTTATTATCGCCCTTAACCCTTTTTTCTTACATAGTTTAATATAATTTTAAGTTTATTACTATATTATTTTAAATATTTTATACTAAACAGGTACTAGTAAATTAAAATAAAGTACCTTTAATTATCTAACAAATATAATAACTATGAATTACATAGCTAGAAATCATAATTGTATTTTATGTACTTATAGAGATGAAACATTTGTCTATTGCCCATATTATTAAATTCATAAATTACTGCATTTAAATCTATGTTCGATACCATTTTTTGTTCTGTGAAAAGCTGTAATAATGACTCCAAACGTTCATGACCATGTACTGAATAATTTGTTTTTTTACTATGGTTAATTTTGAAAAACTGCGTTCATGTGTACACCTAGTTACAGGTATGATTGTAAAAATTTTTAAAGTTTTAAAAACATAATTATATATTATGGAATTTCCAGTTTTTTTCAATCAATGAATTTATTCATAAATAAATTCACTAATAGCACAATTTAGTTGCATAACATTTTGATAATTTTTTAAAGTTTCAGTTCAGTAAATAAATCTTCCTCTGAAACCTTGGAAAATGTTAACAACATTTTTGTAGTATTTTGAGTTATATTCATATTTAACATGCATGCCATAGCAACAACCTAGACAAATTTATCCTGCTTAAATCTTAAATTATTCAATTTATTTTTTAAATTTGCTTTAAATAATTTATCTAAAATTGAATGAATTTAATTATTTAGGTAGATTGAGGCACAGGGAGCGTCTGGGCACTCCCCTCGGCCTATGACTATGTCACATATTTTTCTATATCGTCTTACTCAATGATAAATCCTATTCCATTTCTTCATCAAATTAATTTAAACTCAACCATTATCTGTCTAATGTGCATTGCCATAACTATCTTCTTACTCTCTCTTTAATAAACAAATTTAACATTATATTTTCTATCTTATATAATGGCTGGGGGACCATGTATACAATTTACATATGTATTGTTTATTATTGATGACTAATTTTATGGGTTGTCCATATGTTGCTTATATTAAATATATATATTAGTAACCATAGTAACTATGGATAAATAATATACAAATAGATTTATACTTGATTTATAAACAATTTTATTAAGTAGGTAATTAATAAATTATATAGATCTGATAATAAATAGAAACTTTTTTCATATTTAAAATTTACTTAGATACTTGTAAAATGAATACAATACAAAAGATTTAAACAATAATACTTGGTTATAATTTAATTAATTTAAGTAAATTATTATCCTAGAAATCAAACTATCATTGGTGATTTTCTTCGTTTCCTTAAATTTCCAAATACTTTACTTGAATTCATAAAAATCATTTTAAAGTCAAAATGATTGGTTTTTCCCAAAACATTTAAATAAATTCCTAACACAATTAGTAATCCAGCCCAAACATATCTGGAAAAAAAAATAATAAAAATAAAATTAATTATACAATAAAAAGTTATTATATTATTCAAAATATAAAAAATTCTTACTGAAATGTAAATGGCTTTGAAAACAATAAAAATGATATCACTATTGTTACAGCTTTTCGACACGTAGTCACAGTTACAGCAACTAAAGCACCACAAGTTCTAATCAAAGCAAGTACAGCTTGAACTCCAAAAAATCCAGAAAGTGAAAACAAAAATATGTATAGGTAAGTCACTGGATTCTACTAATAGAAAAAATGTAAAACAATAATATATATAATTTTAAATTAGTTTCTATATTTCAACCTGAATGCAGAATTCTGTCCCATCTCTTAGTTGTCCGCTTACTAACAATACAAATAACAAATATAAAAATCCTACAAAGTAGGAATATAAAACAATTTCTGCATTAGATGCATTATGTTTTTTCATCATTTTTTCTTGAAAATTACCTATAAGCGCATCACAAAATAATGCAGAACTTATCAAAATTATACCTAAAATATAAGAAATATAATTTGTTAATTAAAATCTTAATACAAAATATTATTATGAAATAAGAATACAATTCACCTATAAGATTGAAATCTGGAGAAACTTTATTATCAGCTAAGGTAAATAATATTAATCCTGCACACATACATGATGCTGCTACAATATCAATAACTTTATACACTTTTTGCTGTACTAATATTCCACCAACCATGACTGGTATCAGTTTGCAACATTTAAATATAACTTGTGTAGGGTAATTCAAGTAACCAAGTGAAGCATTTGAAAACCCCATTGAACCTAATAATATCAGTCCCAATAAAAGATATAAGACTAATGGTATCCTGGAACAATCATAAAATAAAAGATAATTAAAAAGTTGTAATTTATTAAATACATTTTACTATTACTAGATATATTTTTTGTTATTTTCTATTTTTTATTATCTCTATATTCTGTATTCTATGATATCTTAATAAATCTTATAAACTGCCTTTTTAACTCATACAGTTCATATTGAAAAACAGAAATCATGATAGAAAAAAAAACAGTGTTCTGAAAACTATAAAATTTAAAAAAATATCATAATACTACTCTTTTTGTTAGTTCATAAGATTATGATGTTTTTTTATATTATAAAAAAATATATATATATTTTTTAAATTATAATGTCAGCAGAGTGACATGATAAACTGGACCGGTTATAATAGTGTATAATAATCAATAAATTAAAGTAAGACATTTATTTTCTAACAAAAATGCAGTATAAATTTTCAAACCATTAACATTTTTCATTCAATTTTAAGAAAAATTATCCTATAAATATTAGGTTTGTGGAAAAAGAAAGTTATAAGCATTTTTTATGTTTGGTTTATTAATTTAAACTTGGATTTAGATTTAGATATTTAAATTTCATACATTTTTTATCTAATTACCTTCGTTGTGTACGATTGAATTGACTTTCTATTAATCCAAATATTGAATAGTTAAAAAATTGTACCAAAGTTAGGTACCATCCAAATGGCTTAAAACCTTTAATTGCAAATATTGCTTCCTAAAAATAAAATATTTAAATAAATAACCATTTATTAAATAAAATTATAAAATACAATTTACTTGTAAGTATCCATAAGGTATAAAAAAAATGAACACAACTAATGAACATATTAAAAATTGCCATAGTTCAGAAAAATGACTGATATCAACCCATAGAAGTTTTCTTGATGATTCTTCCTTTTTACTAGGTAATAATTCTGAATTTCCAGAATCATTAATGTAAATTTTAGTTTCCATTCAATTACACAAAGTTGGGCTTTTATATCTGGGAAAAGAAAATTATTAATTTTAAATCTTTTACTGTGAAAATTTTTTAAGTATAGTAACAAATAATTACTCTAATAAATAATATAAACAACAATTGATAGATAGGCACTAGGCAGTATAATAAAAAGTACTTAATCAGATATCATATTAAATAAAAACAAAACGTTTAATTTCTTGTACAAGTATTTTAAATGACATAAGTATTTACAATTATATACAAATGAAAATATGAATAAAACAATCAAAATAAATACAAGTCACGATATAATATGTTTAATTTAATAAATGTATTAATAATTATTAATGAATATCTGAAATTAAATTAGTTTAAGTTAGTTAATAGTTAACTCAGTTATCTGCCATAGTGGCATAATGCTGTCTGGGTCTGGCGAAATTCGTTTGATAAATGATATCAGAAAACAGAAATCAGAATCATTCAATCATCATTTTTTTAATTCTATATTTCAAGCACAGTTAAAAGATGTTTCTCAAGTTTCAAGCATCAAGCCGTCAATGCAACATGCCAACATCGGACATCTAATAGTGATATCATACAAATACAAATAAATTCTCTGATAGCAGAACTATAAATGATATTAAACCGGTAATACCACAACAACAGTGTGACAAATTTGTCATATAAGGTAATATAATATAATAATGTGTTGTTTATACTTTAATAGTTATCGAATACTGATACTAACCGTCTGTCTGATTAGTGATTACCGAATTTCTAATTTCAATTTTATTTTGTGTTAATTAGTAATTACAATATTATGGCTTATTAATGTTGTTTAGCTATTAATACAGTATTTCTATTAATACATAGTGTTTACTAATTTACAATTTTAAAATTTGTTGTAGTAATACTTAATACTCAGTACACTGATATTTTAATGTGAATATAATTTTTCTTTAAGTTTTGTATATTAAATAATATCTTAATGTTGAACAACAAACTATATTATTGTATAGTTTTTTAATACATTTTTATAGTAAGTTCCTATATCTTTTAGTTCCAAATAATATTCTTATTAATTATTATTTTGTGTTAAGGTGTGATAAATTGTATTATTACCATATAAAAAATTGTATCATTTTAAAACTTTTACCTAACTTGTTGGAAGCCATACAAAACACTATGTCTGTTAGTAAATTTCGTGAAGAATTAAAAGTAATTATATTTTTATCTGGAACTAATTTGATTAACTACTTAATGTGGTAATTTTTATATTTTAGAATATTCTTAAGGAACCAAACACTACAACAATTACTTCTATTAAAAAGATTGTACAAGAAAATAATTATTTCAGTCTAAGGTAAATTAATCAGAGAATATTATGCATTTATGTATAATAAATTTATTAATGATAATTAAAATCATTAGCATTATATGTAAAATAATATTTTTTTCAAATGTTACTACATACCAAAGGATTTACAATACAACAATTTTTTCATTGTTTAATTAGTGATGCAGATAGACGTTCAATTTTAGATCAAGTGTTGAGATGTTATGTTTTAGACATAGTATTATCAAAGCCATCAAGTTTATATGATGTTTGTAATATGTGGACATCATTTACAATTGAACTTGTAAGGAATGAAATGTGTACTGCTATTATGCCAGTAGTTATATTGTCAGATATGTTTGATGTGACCACAATGGATGTTTGTGAAAAAATGTTTGATCATGTTGAATCTAATGTAAACGTACTTAAGGAACCCCAATTTTTTATGGCATGCAAGAACAATTTATTACGAATGTGCAATGGTAATATTTTATTTTTCTTATTTTGTTTAATATGTAATTAACAATTCAGAAGTACCTATGAAAAAAATACTTATTTTCAGCAGAAGTGAATTTATTAATTATTATTAAGGAGACAAAATTGATTAAGTGAAAATACGTATTTACTATAACATAAAAATATAAACTGTACAGGTAATAGTTATGAGGAAAGGTCTAAAAAATTAAAATATTCTTAATCAAAAAATTAGACATTTTTAAAGCATTATTGGCATGCATTAATTAAATTATGATTATAATTATACAAATTTAATATAAAATTAGTCTCAGATAAAATATTGACTAATAGTATAAAATAAATTAGATAAATAATCGAGTATTTAAATATTTGAATAAAGCTACATTTAATTTTTAAATTTTTTTAAATGTCTAAAATGCTAAGAAATGCTAAATATGTGAATAGTAATTACTAATATTATTCTACAGAATTTAAAATATGCAATAGATATTTAAATATTATGTAAGACTAAAGAAAGTATCAAGTAATCATTAATTTAACTATAATATATTTAAGATTGAATGTATCTTTCTTTTTTTCTTTGCCCTTTATAAATTTAACAACTACTGAACTGTTTTCAATAAAAGAAGTTCCATCAATAGATTTGTTGAGACTTGGGAAGGGTTTGTTGCTTAATTTCTAACCTTGTTTTAATTTATTGTATTTTATTTTATATTTAAAAGTTGATATTTGTGTAATGATTAATTATTTAAAAAATGACATAATATTATATTTGTATATATTTTTAAACCTATGTGTGTTTGGATACAATCAAGACACTTATTTTTGGGTAATACACTGGTTTATTACTATATAGGAAGGATGGCCAACTAAAAGAGACTTGTGAGTCGACCAATATATTAATATTTATGGAAGAGTCAAAATGAAAAAAAAGTCATAATAATACATACACACACATATATATATATAATTATAGTAAACACAATATTTATTTTTTCTTAAACATTTTCTATAAATTGTAATTTAATAAAATATAATACTTCTTCAAATACATAAATTTATATTGAAAAAATTTTTTTTTGTAAAAATGTTTTGTATCTTACAATAAGATGTAATCTGCATAAGTCTATGAATTGAGCCGCAGTTTGGCCACCCCTGTTATATAGTATTTAATTTAAAACTAGTTAGCATTATTATTATATATTATATTTTACATTACAATGGAAAATACAATCCACTTATACTAATTTTAATATTGCTATTTTATTTTAGATCTTTTACGACGTTTATCTAGATCACGGAATACAGTCTTTTGTGGGCGTATTTTATTATTTTTAGCCAAGTTTTTTCCTTTTTCTGAACGTTCAGGTTAAGCAATTTTTCATATTTAAACTTATTATAATAATTAATTTATTTTTATTATATTTTAGGTCTAAACATTGTAAGTGAATTTAATTTAGAGAATGTAACTGAATATCTAAATGAAAATCATTTTGATCAAACTGAAGATATGCCAGAAGATTCAATTCCTGAAGATGAAGCTAAATCAGATATTATAATTGAAAAGTATGAATTTTAGCTGTAATCTAATTAAAATCTGTAGTAATATTTAGGTATTTTATAATTATTATCTTTTGAGTTAAATAAAATATTGTGGCCCAATTGTACCTGTAGAGTGCAAATAATTGAAGTTATGTTCATGTATATATTTATAAATTTAAATCAATTTAAACCTTAGTTATTAGTTTTAATAAGTATATTTTGTTTAGTTAAATATTATGATCTTATAATTTTTACAGAGTGAATGTTGATAAAAATCTTTATTTAAAATTTTGGTCATTGCAAGATTACTTTAGGAATCCTAATCAATGTTACATAGCTGAACATTGGAAATTGTTTATCTCTGTAAGTTACTATTTGAATAATATAATCATTCAATCAATGGTTAGGTAAATATAAATAATTACATTATTTTTGATTTAGCATACAGATTTCATTTTTTCAACTTTTCAAAGTCATAAGTTGGAACATGTTAATAGAATGGATAATGAAAGCGCTGAACAAAATATGCATTACTTTCCAAAATATTTGACAAATCAAAAATTATTAGAATTGCAATTAAGTGATGTAAATTTTAGGCGTTATATTCTTATACAATTCTTATTGCTTTTCCAGTATTTGGATGCTCCTGTTAAATTTAAACCGTTAGTATGAAAATTATTATAATTTAAGTAAATATTAGCAAGAATTTTTTTTTTATACCTTACAAATTATTTTGGATTTTAGTGATGATTTCAAGATTAAACCAGAACAACAAGAATGGATTAAAAATTCTACTACCACTATTTATGAACTAATTAATAACACACCACCTGATGGCGTTAAATTTTCTGAAGTAGTAAAAAATATATTACAGGTAAATCATTGTTTTATATTTTATATTTCAACTTGCATCATCTCATAAAATATATTTGATATTTTTTACTAGAGAGAAGAACAATGGAATAAATGGAAAAATGATGGTTGTCCAGAAGTAACAAAAAGATTACCTACAAGTGATCAAAGTGATATGCCCGCACCTAAACGAAGACTTCGAAGAAATTTAGGGGATGTTATTAAAAATATGACTGCTAATAACAAAGTTTTTCTTGGAGAGTAAGTCATTGTTACATACATTTTTTTTTAAATTCTATAACATTATTTTATTTAATGTTTAGTCCCGAATTAACCAAACTATGGAATTTAAAGCCTGATAATTTAGAAGCTTGTAAAGGACCTGAACGAGATTTTTTACCATCATTTGATTCATTTTTCCAGGAAGCATTTGAGCAATTGAATCCTGAATTGTGTATTGAAAATCAATACAAGTAATTTAACAATTTATTAATTATAGTGTTTTTCAATATTTATATTAACTTTAATTACATTAAACATATTTTAAGTAATAATCTTTTTCTTATATTATGTTTTTGTTTTGTATTAAATATAATATTATATAATTTAAAATATAATAATTATTAAATGTATTCATTTTCAGAAAAGTAAATGATGGCAACTTTGGATGGCGTGCACTAAGACTATTAGCTCGTAAAAGTCCACATTTTTTTACTCAGAGCAATAATCCTATTCATAAATTATCTGAATATTTAGAAAATATGATTAAAAAAACAATGAGTAAAGAAAAAATAGTAAGTATAATTTTTATTTTAGATTTATTTGTGTAATATATAATTAATATTTTAATTAATAACCAAATAGTAGTCTGAATAATATAATTCAGTTGGTAACTATATTATTACCTCTAATTCCCAAGCAAGCCTATTAATTATTTTCAGCAACGCCCTGTTATCAAGTGATTCACCTTAATTTTTAAAATCTAATTTTCTGTTGTCTCAAAACTATTGTCTCACTATTTTCTTTCTATTACTGGCAATGAGCATGCTGATGCATTTGCTAGCTCTATTAACAATATCTTTCCCTCGGGTCCCTTATTGTATCTGTATTTGAATTTAATCCCTATACTTTTTCAATCCACCTATAAATTGAGGATGTTAGAATGGGTAAACCTTTCAGAATCCTTTGCCTATAGATATAAAATAATATTCAAAACCATCCTTGCTCAACTGTGTTTTTCCTACTCAATAATTAGTTGTATTGTCATAGTCATATTCTCCTATTGACATAGGTCATAACCTACTCTTTCCCACTCCTGAAAATTGGGGCTCAATAACTTACCATACTGTACCATACCTAACTGGACATAATATGACCTTCAACATCTACTGATTAGTTGTCACTCTATTAGATAGATTTTATTTAAATTATCTTTGTTAACTAAATTTTTTCTTCAATATAAATTACTTAACTGCAATTTAATATCATAAAATATACTTAGTAATATATACTAACAATGGTCTTGCTCGAAATTGTTCTTCATATACAATGAATTTAAATATAATACATTCGTCGTAGTGACTTACTCAATAATAAAATACACTCTGCATCTATTGTACATCAAAGTGATTACCTACTCCCACTCCTTTTTTTGAAAGTAATAGTAATAATTTATATATAAACGTATAATTTTTTTAGTCTGTCAACCAAGATTCAGATAAACATGTATCACCAAATAAAGAATTTAAAAAAGAATCTGTAATTGAATCAGAAGAAGTTGATATATCTGAAGGTATTCAAGATGAGAATGAAAATGAAAATAATGTAGAAGTGGAAGACAAAAATAAGATTTCTAAACAGATTATTGATCAAGTTGCTGCTAAAATAGGAGAAAAATGGAATATACTAGCTGAAAAACTGGGATACCAACCAGATGAGGTAAAATCATGAACATGTTTAATTATGTGTAATGGCTTCCTAAAATCTATTGAGACTAGGTTTATTATTAATTATTAATAATTTTGAAGTTAGAAAAAAATATACTTTGGTTGAAATAATATACATGAGTGTTGAGTCTCGGAAGTTCTTAGGTTAAGTATTCTATGTATTATAAAACTCAATGCACATGTATGTATATATTTTATTATGAGTATTGTTAGAAATTAAAATACTTTGTTTAAAATTAGTGTAAATCTGTGGTAATTAAATGTTCTTTCTTTTGTATTTATAACTATTATAATTATTTTCCCTTACAATAAGTGTTTTATTTTATCAAAATTAATACACTTTATTATAATCTAATACTAAAATATTTTTAATAATTAATAATTTTGTTTTAGATTGAGTTTGTGAAAACGATAAAAACTACACCTTTAGATCAAGCCACATATTTACTGGAAGTGTGGGTTGAAGATGCAGAAAATCCCAAACCTGAAAATCTTATTTATATTTTAGAAGAAATTCAATTAACCGAAGCAGCAAATATCCTTAAGTCTTAACAAACAATTTAAATATTGTAATATTATGTACTGAAATTACTACATTTAATGTAATTTTGTATTAAAAATATATAAGAAACAATTAAATTATATTTATTTTTGATTTAATTAAACAAATATTTTACATCTATATTTCATATATATTCATGTATCAAAAATATTTTTTACAAAGTTTTAGAGATAACTAAGATACCAGATATATGTATTCAAATTTGCATTCAATCATTCATCATGTCATGAAATATTTTTCTAACAATACTGATAGTGGCTTTACTGGAAGTTAGATCCCCTTAAACACACAAATTAAATTAAATACTAAAAAGAATATGATACTATAGACATTTTTCATATTTTATATACAATTATTTTTAACATAAATATATTTTTAATTTTAAAAAAAGTTCAGTTTTTTTTTATACAATAATAATGGCTCTGTCTTAATGGTTCCAGTTGCCCCAGCTTAAATATACCACTTAACATTCACTTAAGTCATTTATATAAAATAAAATGTTCACAAAAATAATATATTTAAGAAACTTGAACATCTTTTAAGTTATTCAAATTAAATTCCTTTATTAAAATGTACTTTAAATATTATTGATTATTGTATCAACATAATACCAACAAACAATTTAACCCTATTTCTAAATGTTAAGTACATATTTATTCAAATAAAATTGTGTTTATATCAATTAATGTAAAGGTCACACAATAATGAGAAAAAAACAGGGTTGACAAATACACCTCTAAAATATATAAAATAGTTACAAATTCCACATAAGTCATAATCGAAATTGTTTAGTCATGATATTGATATATAGTACATTGTACAGTACCACCTATGGTCTATGAATTATAATTTGAAAAGTTTTTTTATTTATTAAATTATTTCGTACATTTTTTTGAAAATATACAATAGAAGAGAAACAGAAAAATTAAGAACAACAAACAACAGTTCTACAATAGAATTTATGTTATATAATTTATATAGGTAATTATATCTCGGAGTAAGTAACTATGTATGTGGCATGTCGCATGTACCTTTGTAAATAAACGGTTACGATAATTCTCCAGAGTGAATCACGATTAAAGATATATCTTAAATTGTGGAGTGTCTAGTGTTTACACAGCACCTATCATGACTTAACAGTCAAACAGTTATTATAATTAATCTTGGTATCAATTTTGAATAGAATGGGTATATTCTATAACCAATGTTATTACCCTTAGTTTAAATATTTGGGGACCCGATTAGTAGGGTACCTAATAATTTAATTTTTGGATTAAGCTGGTCTGTTACGTAATCACATTGAGTCTGAGTGAGTAAATAAGGGAGGTGTGTAAGACTAATAATCACTAAGACAGCTCAACAACTGGTAGAGAACTAGAGAGACAAATTACCACATACTATAATATTATATATAGAAATATTTGGAAATTATTGAAGAACTATAAATTTTAATTTTTGTCGTAAACAAGGTATATATACAGAGTGCCCCCTTGTACTGTGATATTATATATCCATCTTGGTCGTAAGTTTTAGTGTTGGGTTAGCAGAGCTATCTAGTGTTTTATTTAAAGTTTTGGTTACCCGAAATGTAAACAAAGTGTGATTATAGTTATGAGATAACGTAAATTCCGCGTCTGGATTTCCTTTTTACTTTTTAGTACCAAAATAATGCTAAAACTGAGTAAAACTATTATTATGTGTTAAGGACTTTAGATATAAAGTATTTGATTGTAACTATTAACTTATTATAGTTTATAGTTTATCGGGAAAATAATTTATATTAATGTTTAGTATAAATACATAGTTTATTATTTTATTTATGTGAATTAAAAAATGTACATACTTATATGCTACACTAGATGATTATTTAAAATTTATTGCTCGTCATAAAGTTATATACAACTTTATTTTTGTCATGTAAGAATAATGATTAAGTTAGTGAGTGGATATTGGCTATCAAAGTACATGGAATTAAATTTCATAAATACTTAATATTACAAAACACTTAAAAGTGAGTAAATTATATTTTATAAGTAGATATTAATTTGCATTAATGCACCTGTGATTTATATTTAAAAATTATTTTTATTTTTAAATATTTTTTAAAAATAGGTATGGAGTTCACAAGACCAGTAATAAATGCATATGAATCTCCAGACATGATAAGTAATTGAGTGTCCTATTTAATAGATTAATTAAAGTTTTATTTTATTTGCCACTTTTTATTTTAGAATAAATATTTATTTTGTAACTTTTTCTTTTGTACTCGTATATTTTTGTATTTTAAAATAAAGAAGGTAAAGCTGGAAAGTGAGGGATATTTTATAAACAAGCTTATTAAGACCTACCAATAATTGAAGTGCTAATAGTTTATAGATATTAAGAAAATTTCTTTTATAAATTTGAGAAATGAATACAGATTTATTGATTAAATTGCTTAGTATTTTCTTGCACTTATTAATTATTGTTATACTCTAAAATATTAGAGTATAATTATTGTGACACTGTAAATATTGAGGTTTTAAAAAATAATCTTAAAAATTGAAAAATTATAATATCTGTGGACTACTTGCACATACACATGAAATAATACTCGTAAGAGATGCTAACAAAAATCCAATAGTTAAATTGTAACGCTGACTAAATTATAGTGTATTTCAAGCTAGATGATGCCAATTGGTATCATTCAGCATATGTGAATGATGTTAATTGATGTCATTACAAATGATTCTTCCTTGAATAATTGTTTGTAGAATGTCTACTTTCAAATGTTTTACCTTACATAGTCTATTTTTAAATAGTAATTAATACTAGAAAAGTATAAACTTATCTATATACTCAAAATTATTTTATAAAAATTAATAATTATTTTTAATTTAGTGTATGGCAATTATGCAGACGAAGAATACTCAGAAGTAATTGATACTAGTTTGTATTCAGATCAATTAGATGTACCAAGGTCTGAATATGAAGAAACTCAAACAATATTGACAGATAATTGCAGTCAATATGGAATTACAGCTACATGTTTTGATACATATGAAAATTTACTTTGGGTTGGAAATCAGCTGGTAAGTGAATGCCTTAAATAGTTAATTTTAGATTTACCCAACAAGATACTAATATTAAAAATTCATATTATGCAGGGTTATGTTTCTTCGTATTATAGTGCAGATATGCAAAAGTATACAATGTTTCGAGTTCATTCAGACGAAGAGATTCGTTCACTATTAACTACTGATTCTACGTTGTTAGTTCTTACACCCACTACACTGCGATGCCAAATGCGAAGAGGCTTACCAATTTTTACTCACAGGTAATAAGATGGTAAATTAAAACTAAGATTTATTTTATGAGATATCTTATAAAGTTAAACAAACACCAGAATAATTTAATTAATAACTATTTAAGAGTAATTATATTTGAAAGTAATTTATTATAAATTACTTATATAATTACAAATATAATGCTTATTTTTGTTCATGAAATTATGATGCCATATTATTTTAAATTTATAAAATGTATAGACAATGAATTGAAAGGTACTTTTTAAAACATAGATTCTATTTTTTTAATTGTTTTCAAAATTATTATCCTCTTTATTATATTATATCTTTTAAAATAAATATAAAATTATTATTTGCTTTTTATTTGTAACATAATAATTAATAAGTTATGAATGAAGTTGAGTATCAAATAATTACAAAGTATAAATCTATATTTATAAAAAATTATATTATTTCAGTACAGAATATTTAAATGAAATGCAGTGTATAATTCAGTTAGGACGTTCTCAAGACACTATATTAATGGGTGGTCATCAAGAAAAATTAATCGAGTTTAACTTGAATTTGGGTAAAGAAACAAGCATTATAAATGCCGGAGAAAATGGCTGTGCTATATTAAGGCAGAATGCTAATAGAACTGTATGTTGTGGAGATCCTACTGGAGTAATAAAGCTTCGAGATCCAAGAAATATTTCAAAAATTATTTATACTGTAGAGGCACATACGGGCAGTTTATCCGATTTTGATGTTCATGATAATTTGTTGGTTAGCTGTGGGTTTAACAATACGTAAGAGAAAGAAAATATTTCTATTAATTTTGATAATACCTGCTAATTATAATTATAATATTATATTAGACATGGATCCATGGAATTAGATCAATTTTTAGCTGTACATGATTTAAGAATGATGAGATCTGTTTCATCTATTCCAATGATTATTGAACCATTTTTATTGAGATTCATGACTTCATATTCATCACGCATTGCAGTTGTATCTACGATAGGACAATGCCAACTTGTTGATACTGTTGCTTTGTCAGAGCAAGATATGAATCTCTACCAGGTATATTAAAGCTTAAGTTTGAATTATAATATTGTTTATATTGTAAATATTAATAATGTTTAATTTAAAATTAGATGAGGGGCGCTGAAGAAGGAGCAATGGCCCTTTCTATGGATGTATCTCCTTCAAGTCAAGCAATTATAATTGGGGATAATGTGAGCACATTACATTTATTTACCACATCATCTACTCAGTTCAATACTTTAGCAAGAGATACAATATTTGCACAACCTATGGAACCGCTTCCTTGTGGTCCTATCAATGTCACAGATGAGTTAGCTGATTATTCTAATATTCCATTACCTCATTGTGATGGACCTTTAGCATCAGAATTACCTGAGAAATTCCTTACTAAAATTTACAGGTAAATTTTAAAATTATAATATTATTACAACTTTATAAACTTTAATACATATGAATAATACTATTATATTAATACAATTACATTATGACAAATCATATACTTGATTTAAAGAAAAGGACTGAAAACTGAGAATTCGGGGAATAGCATTATTGAATACTGAAAACTTATATTATCTTAAATATTTCTAAAAAGATAACAAATATACAAATATGATTGTAGGAAATTACCAAAGTAAATTCAGGAAAAATAAATCAACCATTGATCACATATTTGTCATAAGACAATTTTTTTTTATTAGGATAAAGGGATACATATTAATTCTGATTAAAATTAATATGGCCCTAGAAAGTGTAGTAAAAAAAACCCTACAAACTAAAATATTTAACTTTAAAAGACCTATGCTAATGAAAAGTCATATTCAGAAAATCAGTGAAGACAATTCAGGAAGCTATAGCAGAACTAATAAATCCTGGAAAATATATTAGCTTAGTAGTCAACAAGGACAAAAATGTATGATAATAAAAAGAAGAATAAAAGATCATACTAACTTCTAAAATTATAAACAATTATTCAAGTTTAAAATTGTACTTTAGAATCACTCAAAATAGCCAAAATAATATGCATGAAATTAAATGCTGCTTACCATTGTTTCTAACTACTGGTAAACTTATTAAAATCAAAGTTACTGTCAGAGAAATTAAAAAGCCATATTCCATAAGTTATTTAAGACTCATGTTGATTTATGTATCTGCCATGACATAAAACAACAAGAGGCTATTGAAAAAGAAACCAAGATTACTAGAGAGAAAAGGACTTAGGAAAGTATAATATCTAATTTTAAATAATGTCAACCAAAAACTATAAATCATCAATTGGAACAACTCTTAATTATACAAGGCATTTAAAAAAGAATATATATTACAGTTCATCAAAGACTAGACATTTATATCAGGTTAATAGAAGTCATGAAAGTAGCAATGACGGGCTTAATAAAAAGAAAATAATGAAAATGGAAAGACAGTATTGTGATATGGCTAAAAACTTCAAGTGAAGTAGGAAACAGCATAAAGAACTGATGGAAGAAAGCAGTTTTGGCAGTGAAAAGCTTAAATAGCCTGTAAAAAAATTATGGAAAGCCCTCGTAAATATACCAATTATAAAATAAATTAAATAAAACTTATTAATTGATAAATATTATTTTTATAAAAGTAAAATACTAAACTATCAAAGTTTTCTATGAAATAGTATAATTTACAAATTTATATATATGCATATATTATAAACATTTTGCTCTTATTCATTAACCATTAGTAATGTTAATAATAATAAAAAAAATTCTTATATTAATGTTGGTGCTTTTAGGAAAACACCATCAATAGATATGGATATTTTATCTACAATGAAAATGAAAGGAACTGTTGGATATGCTCCAAATTCAAATAATCGGAAACGAAATCAAGTAATTAGTCATGTTACACATAATTCTGTTATTGTGGATTAAAATTGTATTATTAATAATAATAACAATCAATAGCTTGTATACACATGTAATAAGTATATAAATTATAAATATATAATGAGATGTTTTAGATATTTTAGATATTTTAGATAAACTTAGATTCAGTGAGTTCAAACAATCATAATTGTATCTTTAATGCTTTATACATTTTACTATTAAGTTTTTTTAAGCTAATATAAACATACCGGTTATAGGTTGCATATTTCAACACTGTAACTGAATCCCAAAATAGTAATATTAATCACAATCAATCAAATGATGAAGAATGTGAATCCCCGACATTTGTTGCAATACCTAGAAGATACAGAAAAATTGATTTAAAATTTAAAAGTGAAGATTTTGACTATGAACAATATAATAAAACTGGATTCAGTGGTTTAGAATCAAATGTTCCAAACTCATATTGCAATCCAATGCTTCAGGTAATCTATTACTTACTATTGAAATATTAAAATTCATAATATTGTCTTTTTGGACATTTATATACATGTATTGTTATAACAGACTAATTTAAGTATAATTTTATGTTTATAAATGAAAACAAATTATATAATTTCTATGTTGTATAAAGATCATAAAATTCCAATTTTATAGCACAGTATTGTTAATCAAATTATTGCATGTTTAAAATTATACTTATATAAAATTTATTAAAATACAAATATTATGAATAATAGATCAATTTCCAGCTAGTATATGTACTATATACAATATACAAAGTATATTTTAATATTATCATATAGTATATTGATTTATATTTACTTTCAATTATTTTATTTATTACAATAATAATTATTAATTGAATAATAAGAGAAATATTGTATTACATTTTTGTATTGAAAGCTCATTTGAATATCTTAATATTTGATATGTTTGCTTTAGATTCCACTTAAAACTTTTTCCATTTGTTTATTATCTAAAAAGTATAGTATTATAGTTGATAAATTCACTATATACAACATTTTTACATTTTTGAATATTAAATGTTTAAATTTTTGTAATTGTTCAGCTATCATAGTTTAATACTAATAGTTAGGGCTCGGAAGTTGATGACCTTAAAAACATTAAAAAATAACCTAAAAAAAATATGCAAAAATGACAAAAAGTATCCTTAAAAATTAAATAAATAATTACATATATAGTAGACGTAGACGAGCATTAACCAGCGTTTTAATTTTCGGAATTTCGAAAATATTATGATAAAATAAAAAACATTAAGTACAATAATATTCACTACAACACAAAAACAATTACTGTAATCGATGAGATAAAATCGGATAGTTACTAAACTTAGTCCGTGGTAATTTCAAAGTTTTAAGTAATTTATCGGCATAATGACAATCAATAAGAAACAATAACAAGTCAACTAATGTGAAATCAGTAAAAATGACTAAAAATGTGGGAAAATGACCTAAAAATGTCAAAAAATAACTTAAAATAATTAACACCAAAATATGCAAAATAAAAATTAGTTGATCAGATTCACATGCTAATGAAACACATTTCTAGCCAGGAGAGCATTGTCTAAAAAGTTCCAAAAAAAAAAAATGTTTAAATTTGTTTAAAAATGTTGGTAGAATCTAAATAAGACAAAACAATGAATCCAAACTAGATTTCAAAGTCAATATTATATGATGATTTGATTGATAAAGTAACCCTTGGATTGAAACTAAGTAATTTAGTATAAAAAAATAATTTGTTTTAAATTTCTTCAATTATTATTTTAAATTGTTCTACCACAAGATGCAAATATCCTCTTTTGACTAGAAATTGATGGAGTACCAAAAAATAGAACTTATTTTATATTTTTTTAAGATAAATTAATGTTTAATAATTGTTTCATAGGTTTTATACTTTTTGGAGCCGTTGCGGAAAATTTTAATGTCACATATATGTCAAGAAGAATTTTGTTTAAGTTGTGAATTATCATTTTTATTTTATATGATGAATAAATCTAAAGGAGTACCATGTCATTCTGGAAACTTTTTAAGAGCTCTTCGTAATGCTCATGATGCCACAGCTTTAGGACTTATACTACCTGAACACAATAATGCTGAAATGAAAAATAAAATCAATATCAGCATTTTAATTCAAGTAAGTTTAACTAAATTATAAATTATAACTAGATATTTTCAATTATAAAAATATGTATAGTTTACTCGTGTGATAAATTTTAAATATTATTTAATAATAATTGTATTAAACTATTCAGAAACTGATTTACTAAAATAATTATTGTATGATTGAAATAAATATAAATATTTGTGTTATTCATAATATAGTTCTCAACTAAAAACCGAATTCTTTTATGTAATACTAAAAATAAATAATTAACATATTTTTATATAATTAACAAGTCACTAATTTAGTGATTTTATATACTAATCATTGGTATATTTTTCAAGTTAGACATTTAATTAAAACTTACAGAAACATGTATTTAACATGTATTTTTTCTTATATGGATTTTAAAGTATAAGTACAATAAATCGATGACTAAAACTACATTTGAAAATTACTGCAATAAAATATTGTTTTTTAATATTTGTACATTGTTACTAGAACTGGAATCGATTTATTTTACATCAAATTCATTTGGAACTTTTAAGATCAAAAAAAGATTTAACTGATGAACAAGGAAAATTTATTTTCAAAGATACAGATTTTCCAAGTATTGGAGGTCAACAAGTTCGAAAAAAAATTAAAAATAAAGAAGAAGATAATAATGAAACTGAAATAACTAAATTATTTGGCTGTAAACAACTTCATATTAATAAATGTTTAAAATGTAATCACGAGTTCAGCAAGCAATCTAATTTAATGGTCTGCAATTTGGTTTATCCAGAATCTAATGATGGTATAATTTCAAAACCAGTAAATAAACCTTTTTTAAAAGTATTTGTTTATTTTTATTGTAGAAAAATCTAAATCATTTTGTGATTTACTTCAACAAAGCATTTGTCCAAAACAAACTACTACAACTTGGTGTGAACGATGTGAAAGTTTTCAGCAGACATTACAGAATAGAACATTAAAATCATTACCTGCTATATTAACTGTAAATTGTGCTATTGAAAGCAAACAAGTGAGTTTTTAATTATTTTATAATTAATAAATAATTAGTAAATTTTTTTTATTCAATATTTCACAAATCTAAAGTGATTAGAATATAAATTATATAAAAGCATTAGTCGTTACAAACATTTAAAAGCTTCTCTGAGAAAGATAATCATTTTAATTTGATTTTATTATTATTATTTTTTTTTGGATAGATTTATTAATCTTTACCTAGTTAGTTAATTTAGTTGCTACACCTTATAAGTTTATCTAGATTATTGTAATTAATATATATATATAATCACAAATCTGTTGTAAATCAGAACAAAAGTGGAATATCAATACATTTTACTATCAGATTTTATCACAACATTAAGCGGTACACTTGGTTGATAATCTGTAGTCTATACTATTCCTACATAATAAAAATATCTGGTGTCCTACTAAACATATGTTTTGATGTGAAAATCAATGATACTTTGTATTAAAAAATAAACAATATCCTTATTAAACTTGTGTTGGATAAATATTTAATTACATTTATTAATAAAGTAATGATAAAAATTCTAAAAGCATGCATATTAATTATTATTAATTATTATATTTATAATGTTTAATAGAACAAAGATTTTTGGCAACAACAAATGGACATTTTAATAAAACAAGCTGTTACAAAATCTAGTGATCAAAAAACGGCACCAAGTACACCAACGTCATTCAATAAACCTTGTCGATACGGAAGCAATTGTACCAGACATAGTTGTAGATTTATGCATCCTGGACAAGTGCCCGCAGGTATCTATAATTGTATAGCGTTATATTTAATTGAATAATTCATTAGAAGCACATTGTGACAAAAGGAGGTAGAAAATAATTATCTACTCATCTTCTACCAACGGGTGCACATTTGTGAGCTAAATCCTAATTAAAATAATGAGCAATATAATTGTATTTACGTTACATATCTCTTGTGTTATTAAATGTATAATATTTGTAACATGACGAAGGAGGTTCTTTATTAATGGTATTTTAGAATTAATTTATAAAATTAACATACATGAAAATTTTTATTTAATAATAAAAGATTTTATTTCATTGCATGTAGCCGGATTTGAATCAGATGTATTTTTTTTAAATTATTGTATTTATAGTTTAATAAAAATAGTGACAAGTGAATTTATGAGGGACTGATGATTGCTAGATTGAAATACTTTTGATATGTTATTGTTATCCTCTTGGTATGTAAATTTAATTTTGAAATTTGAAATCATGAGAAATTTGTGATGAGCTTGGAAAATAAATTCTGCGGTGACCTAGTGACCATAATGTTTTGATTTATTTTTTGAAATTGCTTCCAGACCTGAATACATTAGTATAAAACCTATGTTTACAATATTCTTAATATGTAATTATGTTACCACTTAAGAAGGGAAATCTGAAACATTATCGGTAACAAAAGAAATAAATACAATGCTGATTTGGTTGCGGCTTAAAACTGAATTTTGAATTATGGCTTCGTTATAGTTTTATTTTATTTAGAAACACATTTTTCCAAAATTGAATATTTTTGAACACTAAATATCTTTTGAAATTAGCATATGTGGTTTCCTAAGTAGAGAGGGTATTTTGTTTAATCAACATATCAAAATTATTTTTTGCTTTAGTTTCAGAAACAAATAATTCCATGAGCTTGTCTCAGTTATATTATACACACTCATGGCTTCCATTGAGTATCAAGGCTGAACTTGAGCCAGATGGAGAATTAAAACTATCTAAATGTGATGAAGAAGTAGACTCTAAATCTTCCAATATATATGATTTACATGCTGTTGTATGCTATATACATGAAGATCGTAAAAATCTTGTATCTATAGTAAATGTGGGCAAAGCTGATCATGAACACATATCAGCCAGTAACCCATCTCCTCAATGGTATATATTTAATGATATTAGTGTATCCCCAGTCATTGGACAAGAAGCTGTTTGGTTTAGTTTGGATTGGAAAATTCCTTGTATATTATACTGGGTGTCAAGAAATAATGAAGTTACTACTGATATTGAAAGTAATGCTGGTGACCAAGTTATTACAGCTAAAGTGTTCACTGAAAGTGTTTATTTGAATTCTTCATCAAATAATAATGATGTTATCTTAGATGAAGAAATTCCTAAACCAGGTAAAACTGTTAGAAATATTTAAAAATGTAATATTTGATTTAATATTGATTAAATAATTATTTTAGGTGAACTAGTAGCTATTGATGCAGAATTTGTTACTCTTAATCAAGAAGAATCTGAATTAAGAAGTGATGGTCGATTGGCTACAATAAAACCTGTGCAAATGGCTGTGGCAAGAATATCATGTATTCGAGGGTAAATAACTTTAACTATCAACTTTAAAATAATATTTTATTTTCAACCTTTGGATGTTAACAGGGAAGGTCCAAATGAGGGCAAACCTTTTATAGATGATTATATTTCAACCCAAGAGCAAGTTGTTGATTACCTTACAAAATTTTCTGGTATCAATCCTGGCGATTTAGACATTAGTAAAAGTTCTAAAAATCTTACCACTCTTAAGTCCACATATATGAAATTGCGATATTTGGTCGATAATGGAGTAAAGTTTATTGGTCATGGTCTATACAATGATTTTAGGTAAAAAACTTTTTTTTGGGCAATTAATAACTTCATAAAGATGATTAAAGACTGTATAATTCAATTTAACTTTTTCTACATAATATATTAACAATTATGCTTATATTAATATTTGTAGAATGATCAACTTGATGGTACCACCTGAACAAGTAATTGATACAGTAACCTTATTTCGACTTCCACATCAACGGAATGTATCATTGCGGTTTTTGGCTTGGCACTTTTTAGGCAATAAAATTCAATCTCTTACTCATGACTCTGTAGAAGATGCTCGAGCTGCATTACAGTTATATCAATGTTACAAAACACTCGAAGCAGATGGAACATTGCAAGCAAAACTTGAAGAACTTTACAAATGTGGAAAAGAGATGCTGTGGGTTGTACCTGGTGAATAGAACAAATGTGTGATACTTCAATAATATTATATTGTTTTGATTAAATAATTTTTATAAAAATAAATATATATAAATTTAATATACATATGAGCATTTAAGTTTTTATAGTTTATGGGTTATTTATAAAATCAAACAGGAATATTGTATTATTGGCTTTGAAATTTATGATTTTTTAGTTCTTAATCTTTACTAAGAATTGATTGATTTTTCAATATTAAAATATGAAATGAAGAAAAGAGTGTCACAAGGCTAGCAAATTTTTTCGATAGACCTTATTTAATGGTTTATATTATATTATATATTCTTTCAATTTTATTATTATAAAACGATAAAATATTATTTAGTAATTTACCGTGGCGGATTAACATTCTTGGCACGCTCAATGTTTACTAACCCCTTCCCCCTTTTTTTGAGAATAAAAATAAAATAAAATAATAAATTTATAGCCTTAGACTCGAGTCTCTCGAGCTTAGTGGTTAATTTGATGCTGATAGTTTGATACAATATTATTAATAAATCTAGAAAATTCAACACATCATACATTATACACATCAAAAGTATTTGAATAAGAATATAAGATATTAAAAATTAAGATTGAAAACAATGAAAACTATTAAGTAGGTAAGCTGTTTTCTTTATACTGTATAGTTTACTTGGTATAATGGTACTGCACACTGCATAGAAAAAATTCAGTCATTATATGAATACCCAGTTTGGTTAGAGTATGATTAATATTTGATATTTCTTTGACATGATCAGAAGTTATAATTAATAATTTCATAAATTACAATAGTTCTATTAAAACAGTGATACAAAATAAAAAATTGATTATTTTAGTTGAAACAAATAGGTAACCTTATTGTGCGTGGGGAATCGTAAGTTTCTACACAAGAGTAACAGGTAAAGAATTACATATGTTAATTCTTACATGTGATGTGCAGTGCTCGAATTGGGGGGACGCAGGTGGACGAAGCTTCCTATCAACATTTTATTTATTTTAACATACCCCTTTTTGTATTTTTAATTTGCACAAGGGAACGGCACGTCCCCCATATAAATCATTACTGAAAAACTTGTTAAACGTTTATATACTCTATACTCTATAATATAATACAATATTATGTATTATCAATTCGAACAAAATATGTAATAAATTGTAAATTTCATTAATGATAGAAATCAAAACATATAAATAAGGTAATTATTATAATAAAGGGTTACAGCTGCTAATAAATAATATACTTATATACTTATATACCTAACTTATATACTTGAGCCTTATGTTGTATCCAGGGGCGTCATTTGGGGTATTGCAGGGTATGCTTATGCATACCTAAAATATATCAAGATCCAATTTGGCCCGACTATATTTTTCTGCGCCGGCTGAAATTATTCTTTTTTTTGTATATAATTGGTCTTAAGCATCGACATCTTTGGCTATAAATCGTAGTAGGTGTTAATAAACACATTTTTGACATAATTAATGTATTTGACCAGGCACCGGAAACACGTGGCCCTCGGATCCTTTTACTGCGGACCGCGGCCCTCCAATTATATTTCATAGTGTTTAAAATTTCAATATTATATCTTAATTCTTAAATTGATATAAATAAAATTTAATCAAGATTATTATATAACAATATGCACATCTCATGAGATAAGCTATGAGCGAGAACGTAATCTAATCGTATTTAATGTATTTATCGTAATATATTTATAAAATAAATTATATTTTTTAATATTTAAATTTTGTATGCAGCCCTCAATGAAAATCTGAAAAAAATTATGGCCCGTGTAGGTAAAAAGGTTGCCGACCATTGTATTTGACTATACAAATGCTGACTTTCTTCATACGGAATAATGTTTTTTTATTTTTCATACTATCTACTGTCTACAAAATATAAATAATTAAATTTAAAATAAAATAATGTAGGTATTAACCTGGGATTACCAGGTATATATACAATAATGATATTATATTAAAACATTATATTGATCTTATTAAATTTTTGAGCGTAGCAAGAAAAATTTTTTTTGTAATAACTATATTACGAGTATATTATAATATATTGGCCTGCTTTGTTATTAGCATACCTTTTAAAAAGTTGAAATGACGCCCCTGGTTGTATCATAGATATAGAATGGCAAACGATGTGCTGATGAAGTTAACTGCCCTAAGCGACAAAATAACGAAGAGAGCCATTCATACGTAGAGCTATGGAATATATTAAAAATTTAAATAATTATAGTTTGTATTTCAAAATAAAATAAAAATTTTGTTTTTAATTAATAATAACTATTTATTGTTGTAGTATACATTTTGTATACCTAGTTACAATATTTTTTTGATTGTTGTCGATAATAGTATTTGAGGGGGACTTTGCCCCCCACAAGTTAGGTTAGGTTTCAATCTTTGAGTGGAACGCTAATTATTTTTACGTCGGAGAGTCCTCTTTCTTTTATATTTCCAATTCGAGCACTAGAACATCACTGATGTGTAAGTTCCTACACGGAAAAAATAAGGTACGTATTTTATTTCATACACGGCGTAAAACAGGTACATATGTAAAAAATATATACTATATTTTATATAATATTATAACTCTAAGTTATCAAACTTATGATGTGAAATGTGAAAATAATATAATTTAGAACTTTAGAAGAATATAATAGTGTGGAGTAAGTAAAGAAATATTATAACCACATAATAAATTAACTATTATTATATATTTATATTTAAATGTATCACAGTATTATATAACTGATATTAGATTGATAACTTATAAAATATAATATATAATAATATAGGCAGCGTAGGAACTTACACAGGTAGGTACCTATATTTTACTGTGTAGAAACTTACATAATATGTACCTATTTTTTTCTGTGTAGTGAATAAGAACGTATGTACCTTTTTATCGTGTAGGAATTAACATATTATGTATTTTTACCTGTTAGGTCTCGTATAGGAATTAACATTCGCCCATGTATGTGACATAGCATGCTATATGTGAAATAACAAATAACATCATATTTAATAATTAAGTATATATTTTAATATTTATTTATATTTTTAGAATACATGTTGTAATTTAGTATACACAAAATGAGAAATACAGTAGATTTATTTGTTATTATGATCATTCAAATTGTTTATTAAATCAAAACACAATTTATATGTATATAAATATGCATATACTATAACAAGCAATAATGTAAAATGTAATATTTAATAATTTTTAATATTTGAAATAATATTTTCATTCATGCAAATAGACAAATTAATAAATTTAAAAACAATAGAGACGGGTTGTTTACAATCAATCAGAAAATAAAACTCAAATTTATACTGATAATATCATGTTAAACTATGTAAAATTATTTTTAAATATAATTGTAGTTATCTATTCATAAAACCATTAATAACATTTTCATTATTAACTACTATAATTATTGAATCCAAAAACAATTATTTAATAATATATTAACTAAACATATAAACAATAATATTTATTTTTCATTGCAAATTTTGCTTAACAAGTTGATCTCCTTTAATAAAACACATTTTATTTGGATTTTTTGGACAGTAACGTCTTGTGTGTGCGTTCTCTCCAGTTGCATAACAAAACGGACATTGATACCTTTAAATTAAATTAAACAAATCATGTATAAATGATAAAACTTAAGTTATTAATTTCCTAATAGATCTGTTGAAAGAACTCTATACCTATCCCCTTTATTAAGAGAATATGACACCAAAACAAAAACATTACAAGCATTGCTAAGTAGTCATTTATTTACCTAAATAACCTATTACTAATCTAAAAAAAAAAGAAATAACCAGGTAATAAAGAACATAAAAAAAAATAGGGAAGGAATATTCTTCCTGTTAGCAAAGGAAAGAAAACGAGAGCAAAAGGCACCTTTGACAATGTGATATTAGGTTATATGTATAGACATAATCTTCAGGGAGCTTTAAAGGGTTGTGACCCACACCCTTCTTAGAAATGATCTATCTTAATCATTCCTCTGTCCTCTCCCACTTTTATTTGATGGGGCAAAGTTTTAATTCAAATATTTTGAATGTGACATTTTTTTCTAATTTTTACATGTACCTATACATAATTAATTATTGTTGGTAAATTATTGAGTGATATTATAGACTTCATCGTCGTAATTTGTAGCTCCTTCCCACCGCACAAAGCACAATATTATTTAAAAAAACAAAAATATTTTTTTATCGTCTTTTGCATCCTCCCATCATCCCCGTCCCGAGAAAAATGATTCAAAGTCACGTCACTGTACCGTTGCAGTATCGGGCATCTGACTCGGCCGACGGGGTCCTTGAGGAAGTGCGACTTGTAGAACTCGGCCGTCTCGCCGTTGCTCTTGCAGAACGCGCACTCGCGCAGGCATCCCATCTCGGACTTGGACTTGGGCGGCCTGGACGAAATCGGATGCTGGCGCAAGTGATGATGGCCACCGTTGTTCTCCTGTTGCATGCGGTTCATGCGCAACAGGAATTCGGCGAGCGTGTAGTAGTTGGGCGAAACGGGCGGGGAACAGCTACCGAACGCCGGGTATGCTGGTGCCGTCGTCGCCGATCCTGTGTCTTGACCGTGATACGGTGACGAGCTGTAGGACGGGCTGGTCGGGGCCCCGTAATTTCGCAGATAATGTAACGCCGACTCGACGCTGGCCGTGTGCTGGCAGACACCCGTCGTGTTACTGTCGTCCGGGTTCGTGGTCAAACACAGAGCGCAGCGATTCTGGTACTGAGGTGTCTGGGCCAGGTTGCCGAACGCGAATCTACTACGGTCGCTCATTATAATATCGCCTGCACACACACAATACGTTTTATTTAAAACCAACGAAATTTAATATTATTCCTGATTTGTAATTATACAGGCACTAGAAAACATACAAGACATAAGATTTAAAAAATAACTTAACATAGAATATATGTTTTTTAAATAGTAACCTTTAGGTATTTAAATTTTAAGTTTATATATAACATTAAAATAATCCCCTTATACAGTTATACATAACTTTTATAAGTAAATAATAAAATTGTCATAAATTTTATTGCTATTAAAATACTTTAAAAATAATATGTATACTCAATCTTAAGAATATTCAAAACAGAATTTCGTATATACACTACCCCAACCCCTATAAGTATAATATGATCTATAATAATTTATAATCACATAGATTTGAAAAAAAAACATCTATAAAGACAAAAATTAAATTAAATATAAATGTTCACAGCCCTGAATATAATTAATTGCATTAATTATATTTGATTTATTGGTTTGTACTCAAATTGGAATGAATAAATATGTTATTAAAGTAGAAGTCGATATTTTATTTGTGTGGTAAAATTCTACTCACAGAATGATTCACTAAGCATACTCAGTGCTCACTCTCGTTTATTCAAATTTTGATTTTTGGAATTTTAAGTACCTAGCCACCTAGGTATACAAAGACCATGTCATAAATTATTTGATTTATAATGCATCCTGGGGTAATACCAGTGGCGTATACAGAGGGGGGCCACACTGTCTAAAATTTTATAAGACATATTGTAATATGCGTTCATGTATACAAATAAATATAAATCTTCAAAATAAAAAATAGTAAATACGGCCAACGAGGGGGGCCATGGCCCCTGTGGCTCTTCCCCTGGATACGCCACTGGGTAATACCATTTTTAATGTTAAATGTAAACTGTAAATGGGTAAGAAAATGTTTTTAAACGTTAATCTTAATTCGAGTGTTTATTTTTTAATGCTGATATATCTAAATCAATATTTAAACGAGTAGTTTCTTAAATAATATATACTATTGCCCCTAAAAATAGTTTTATAAAAATAATATTGTTATATATATCAGCATACATGCTTATTGTAAATTTAATTACAGATTGTTTGTTTTAAAATAAAGTTAAAAAAAAAAATATAAAATATTGATAATCATATATAGTATTTATTAAATGTGTTTGGAGTTGTGCATATTTTTATAATCGATACTATAGTAAAATAATTTTTATGTTTAGGTTGAGAGATTAAGTTTCCAGAACACGCATATTAGTAAACTGGACTATAGAAAAGATAATCATTTTCATAAAATTATTGAAAGAAAACAAGATAAGTTGTTAAAAACCGATATTGGACGTTAGTAAGTTACTAAGTTACAAGTTGAAACTAAAAAGTTCCTAATAATAGAATAAAAGACGCATTTTCTCTAATAGATACTAAAAGTCTTAAGTTTGTAATAATGTGAAATGATAAATACATGTTTTATTGAATTACCTTTTGTATTTTTGTAATCACGAAACACTGATTATAGTACCCAAAGTACCTAATCAGTTTAACACCAGATTAGATTATAAAATGATTTACTACCCAAAGTTAAAAGTAAATTTACTTATTTTAACATTAAATTTATTTGGATTTCCCCAAAGTAAGTGATATATATTAAATATTTAAGTTATAACATTGAATCAATAATTTGATACATTTTCGTAAGATTTCATTTCAATAAGAACAAGTGGAAATAATTTGTATGGACGGAAACACAGAAAATTAGTACCTAACGAATAACTACAATTTATTATAATAGACAGCGCTTCAGCAGACATGCTTAATTGGTAATTAATGTGCCACGAGGACTTCAACAGATAGTTGAAATAATCGCATGTATTTGATGTTTAGATACAAAACGTGTTCATAAAACATACTTATAATTAAGTATATAATTTATTAGTTTTTAACGTGTATTATTATTGTACTTATTTTAATGTTTTTAATGAAATTATAATTAATATACTACTGTCTACTTAATTAAATATTATTTTCTTACTTATTGACTGTTATATTATTTTTGTACCTATTCAAATATCATTACAGTTGGTAATTATTTATACATATATATTTAAAAAAAAATTCACCTTCAATATAAAATTTGTCTCATTATCGATACTAACTGTAGTCTACGAAAAAAATATATATTATCGTTTACTGACAGCATATCTATGGTTAATAACTATAAACATTTTATTGATCACTTAATAGGATATTATAACATTTTATTCGCAAAAAGTAGATAATTTTTGTGGTCAAAATTCGTAATTTTAATTAAATTTAGTATATCATGTTTTCATATTTTAGACTCTGAGAGATCTAATAAACAAACAATATGTTCAATAACGTGTATACCCTATAGGTACATTTTTTTGGAAAACACTTTTTAGAATAGTTACAATATTTAGTCTGTTATATAGTGTCATAGATTTATCTACGTATCGTACCTATTTTTCTATAAATCGGTTGTAAAATAAAAATGTTGATACTTAAGGGCTTATTTTAAAAATGCTTGAACTATTTAAAAAAACTAGATTCTTAAAATTTAAGACTAAGTATTACACTTAATAGTTAGTACTTATTATATATTTCTAATTAGTAATAATTGTAACTGTATCTAAATAATAAATAGGATGTTTTTTGAACATAAAAGTTTAGGTTATATTTATCGTTAATTATTTCATACAAATTTGATTATTATATAATTATAAATTATTATAGTCTTGATAGTATATATTACGTAATTGGTATTAGGTTGAATTTAAATCTACAAATTATTACTCAATATTATATTATTTTAGAATGAATAGATAACAATTTAATCGATATTCAGTAACTAAATATACAAAATATAATATTAACAAAAAACTAATAAAAATTAAATAACAATTACGCTACTCCCATACACCTTAAACAATTATACAACGGCAAATTTGTGTTCAGTTGAATTCATTTTGTGTCGATAATTCCTTAAAGATGAATTAACCTATTATCAAATTTAAAGGTAAGAATAATATTATCTAGGACGTATTGTAAGCTTATATTAATATTTAAATTATAAAAAAACGTTGTATATTTATTTATTATTATATTTTGAAAATTTGTATATTGTAACTTTTGTAGTTATAACTCACTTTCAAAATAAAATATCAACAAAAGCAAACGATATTAGCTATATCTAAGGGTTAATTAATATTTTTACCTTTAAATTTGATAATAGGCTAATCTTTAATACTATTCACTTATATGATATTAAAAAAAAAAAAAAAAAACATAAAATGGAATCTTCTGCAATTCTGTATGCAAATTTATTACCTATACGTGTATAGTGTAATCTTATTAATCAAAACATTCACTTTAAATTAAAAATTGGATTTTAATAAATCAATAATAATTAATAAAATTATACTTAATGATTTCACTTCACATTCTTTAAAAAAATCAAGTTAAATATTGTAAAATTGTAAAATTGTAATAATCATAATTATGAATTAATTTATAACTTATAAGAAATTTATTAGATAGTGTATTAAAAACTTATAAATTATAAACAAACGGTTTATTTTAAAGAGAGAAATTGGGTCTTATAAAGAGAAGTATTTTAAATATTATGTCATAGTAGACTGTTAGAAAAACTGAACTTTTAAACTTATTAAAATAACTAACTTAAAAAATAAAACCAAGAACAAAATTACACAATGAATATTAAATAATAACTATTAATAACCTACCTAGCGATTGTTTATGAACTATGTTGAAAATAACGATTATAATATTTTAATTGATTATTCAATATCAATATTTACATAATCTAGAGTAAATAGGTGATTTTAATTTTCACATGAATTGAATTAGTTAATTATGTTATGGCGGTGTTTCGAAAAAACCCGCGTACCCGCGTAAATATTATTATAATTATCGTGGCTTACCTGTTTTTCGGAGAAAATTATGATTTCGGAGTATTAAAAAATTCAATAATATACTTTAAGTTTATAACGTAGCAATAATATATAACTATATATATTTGTATAAATAATAATTAACAACGCAACTGTATGGAGGAAATAATCGTTGAACGGTGGCTATTTTTGTACTGAATGAAAAGTTTTCGTTCCGAGTTCAAAAACAAGACCGGTCAGAGTCGGTCTGTCTGTACCCTCTCTACTGCAGGTGGTTACAGATAAGCTAAGATCTCCGACATAATAATGGTATCTTGTGTAATGTGCATATCTTTAATCTTTATTAACAATCGTATCATTACGGTTTTACAATTCACGTCGAGTATTGAAAAAGTTGAATAATTGTAATGGGCTCCTTACACGGTCGTTATTAATCTGAATTATATGATACATTGATTAGGGTATATTTATAATTTTAAAATAAGATACGTTTGTTTCTTAATATTCGGGGTTCCCAGCAGAATACTTGCTTATATTATACAGTTACTAAAGTAGTGAAGTAAGTACTAAAATCAGCGAAATCCGTTAGGTTAACTTCATTGTAAATCCCATATTCTTTTGTAACAACTCTTTGTTGTTGTCAAGGGTTGGGGTGGTCAGATTGAATTTAGCCATACCTGACTCAGAAGTCTGCGTATGCTTATAATTAAAGTATTGAATCGAAATAGATGCGTATAAAGATTGTCAATATGCTATAAAAATAATAGTTTTTGATCAAAATCATTTTAGAATATGATGTAATTATGATTATGAATATCATTAACACAGGCCAATCAGACCATGCACTCGTGATATCATTCCTATAACCTACAAGAATCATTTTTTGTTCTGCTTTTGGTACAGCTAAAAAATATGTGGGGCCGGGTTGAATGAATTAGTTTCGAGCGGTATACTGCAGTAGTGCAGTTTACACCTCTTTGCTATATAGAGCCAAATTCCTACAAAATGTCGATAGTTAAATTTTGATATAAGGCGTTATACAATATGCAACTAAACATACGATTATACATTTTATAAATATTTATTTATTACGATTTATGGCAACCGTTACGGTCAGAAGATTGTTTTTTGAATATCCAGCCAAGAAAATATGTCTGTTTAAAGTTTAAATGTTATCAATTTAAATACAATTTTTTTTAAAAAGATACACATAATTGTAAAATCAATACATTCATTGCTTCGCTCAAATCTAAAAATGATGTACTTTTTAATTATTAATTTTCTAATAAATTACTAATGAAGAGTGAGCTCTGAAGTTGTTGTTTCTAGGGATCGCCAAATCACTAAAAATATACTAATGCCAATAATATGTATAATTGTAGAACTGTAGAAGGAAGAAAATTTAAATAGACTTTATTAATAAATATGTCACTATTATAGGTATCTATAGAAATTAATCCTTCAGTAGTTACTAGTTAGGTAGGTACTAGGTATACACTATACATTATGATGTCTGTGGTCTGTCGACTACCATCAGCATTCCTCAGTGGCAGCGTTGTTTGAAACTCTCTTATATTTTTCCTATGCTCTCAAATCTCTATAATTAGTATATTATTTTTGTATTAGAGCTCTAGATATATTTAAATTCAGCCCAACTCGATATCCTGATATGAAAAATCTGCGGTTTATTAGAGGAGCTCTTCACTAATCTAACTACCAATTTAATAAACTAGTCCTATCAATATTAAAATGTTAAAATGAAGCATGAAGCCCATTGTCAACTAATAAGATATTTAACAATGAAACAAATAAATTTATACATAACTTTAATAATATTTAATCTTGTAAAAGGTTTAATGTTAAATGTTTAATGTTTAATGTTTAATTTAATGTTTAATGTTAGAAAATATAATAATTATAACTTTTGAACAGCGCCGGCTGTAGATTTTGATTTGCCTAATAAATAACCCCGGAAATGTAGTCCCCGAAAAAATAACCCATATGAGATTTGTAAGATTTTAAATAATAATAATTGTATAATATTCAAAACTAAAATGTATAATCTAATAAATACGTGTATGTGAATGTTTTAATCTTTAAGTGAATTATGAGCATTTTCAAATATTTAATATTTTTCATACTTATAACTCATCACCTAAAAATTAAAATATCGTAAAAAACCAACGAGAAAACACAGATTATTTGTTTGATAATAGGTCAATTCACTCTAATATCAAAACTAAAAGCACACTATAGGTATATTGTGGGTGCGATGTCCTCTTAAGATATGGTATATCTTAATATCTATAAGTCCTATATTTTTACTTATATTGTTAAAATATGGGCTTCCTAATCTGCCCATGTTACATAGTAAATTAATTTGAAATATCAATAATATATAAATAAATAAATAATATAATAATTTAAAATAAATAGTCAATTTTTTCAATAACGGTCAATAATATATAAATAAAAAACGTATATAATATTAATAATATTAAATGTCAATTATAATGCGTAAAAAAAAATTATATATTAATACCTATTATATTGATATTAGAGTAAATTGACCTATTATCAAACTTTTAGGTAAGAACATAATCTGTGCTCTTTGGTTTTTTAGGATATTTTAATTTTTAGGTGAGTTATGAGTATGAAAAATACTAGGGTTATTTTTTCGCGGTACTGTAGGTTTTGCGTAGCCTGGGCAGATTTTTTCATGGACCCTAAAAATTATATTTTTAGCATATCCTAGTACATACTCGTATGATATTTTTTCTATTTTACAAAACTTACCTAAAAATATATTTTTATTATGTAGATACACAAATACACAATTAAACATAGTTTTAAACGTACACTCTACAAAAGAAATGTACTTATTTTTTAAAACATTTAACTACAAATATTATTTTTTTATATAGGTACTTTATTAGATAAATTTTTCTCATTTTAATAAAAATGTTTAGGTAGATACACTAAGACTAAATACGGGTTTTACACGAAAATTTAAAAAAAAAATTCAACATTTGTCTTTTTAGTCAACAATTGTGTTTTTATTTTCTATCGATATTGACGAATGAAGACATTGTAATTAAGTATATTCATCAAATTATTCGTAATAAAATATTTGGATACATTTTTTTTGGATTGTGCACCTACAAGCTGACACTGCAGATGGGACTTGTATTTTTAATTTGACAAAACAAAATTATTGGTTTACAAATCATTAGGTAAATGCCAGAGGCCCTGGGTAGTTGCCCCTTCTGCCCTGTTTTTGAAAATGCCACTTAATAATTATTACAGTTGATAAAAAATACTACATACCTATATGGATGCAGACATTTGTAATTATAATATCTAAAACCAAGGTAATGGGCATTTAAAAATACCTATATAGGTAGATAAATATAATAATAAATGGTAAATCAAGAATGTCTTATAAATTAATTTCACTTGTTCATGTGTCTAAATGATTCTATTGTTAAATGTTAAGTGACATTTATCGTTAATGGACAAACCAGTAAATATAAATTATCTTCTTGTATTAATTTGTTGAGTTGTTAAGTTAATTACCTATTACATCCGGTGTTGATAGCACATGTAACAATTTGTGTAGAATATTGCAGATTGCAGTCGTTACGACTGAATGGTATGACGTACATACTGATATATTATGAACATCTATCGAATAGTAGTGTACCTTATAAAGTTATAATTTATAGTTAATAATGACTATTTTTGTTTAATGTATATTATAGTGTTGCATGACGTTCATTAGATTTGCCACATAAATATTGAGTATAGACTAAAGAGTATTAGAGTATAAGGACGTCACATTTTGTTCTTTCGATCACTCCGAATCAGTAGTTACTTAGTTAACCATGAATTATGTATTTACATCATAATATTGTACCAACCTAGTCTATCAATAGTCTGATATCAGTGATATCTTATAGAAGACATTAGACAATATGACATCAGATTCGGAATCAGCGAAAAAAACCTACGTCAACGTGTTAATTTTGTAACGAACATTCCACCGAAAACTATCGGAGGATACCTGAGCGAGCTGATCGTCAACAAGGAATCGCAGGACACATGAATCTAGGAAAAAAATCCCCTAACAACTAAATACATTATAATTTACATAATTAAATATAAATAATATAATCATTAGTCATTACATTTATCTATTTGATTCTTCTATAGTATATTAAAAAGTATATAGCTACAACCTGCATTTAACATTTTCAATAATTGTCATTCATCATTTGCCCTATAGGTACTTTTAGATATGTTAAAGAAGTGTTACTTACAAAGATAAATGTAATGATTATATTTTGTAAATATAATCATATTATAATTATTATGTACATCATAATAATTAACGAATAATGTATTTAGTTGGTACGGGGCTTTTTTTTCCGAATACTGGACACATAAAACGGATGGCTGTCTTGTGGTGTCAATTCCATTTTAAAGTTGACGCGACTATTGTAAGCCGTAAGGTATATATGTCATGGAATATTAACGGTCTCGAGAATTTAGAAACGATTTCATAATGTCAGATAAAGTGGGGAATTCGATATATCTACAATATCGTACATTTATACAGTAGGATATTTGTGATAATTGTATCTGGGTGTATGATTGCATCAATGGCTCATTAAAGAATAAATTAAAATAATTGAGATGATAAATGTGGTAGGTTAATTAGGTACTTAATCATAGTATAATAGTATATACTATATAGGTATATGTATAAAAAAAGTAGCAGTTGTAGCGAGAAATCTTTTACCGGTGATACACTGAAACAAAGTAAATTCAGTTGCACCATTTCCATATTTTATTTAATCAGTAAATATGGATAGTGTGGATATCACATACATGATTTCATGACAAATTTATTCTACTCCAATAAAAATAATCGTATATTTGTATCTATATCATTTTATTAGTTATTTACCACTATTAACAAATAAATATAAAAAATGGGTAATTTAAAAGTATCTATTTCCATTAATTATATTGTACATATATTTTGGTTCAATGTTAAAGCTATTGAGTAATTTAGATAAATTCTCCTTAGAGACTATTACATCAATATTTATCTAAGTTTTGAAGTAAACAAATTTATGTATTTTTACTAATGTATAATAAATAATAATACTAAGAATAAATGTATATTTTTCTTTATTTTAGCTTATAATGGCTATGATAATATGTTAGTACAAAAATAAAAAAATTAAATATAAATCTTCTTGATACTAAGCAAATGATAACAATTTTACCTAATATAGGTAATTTTTAAAATATAATACCAGATCTCACTTTTTAGTCTTACCTTGTGATGATATTAATAAATCATTATGCAACTAAAAAGTTGTTTTTAATCTGGAACGGATCAACAGACCAGATTTTTTTTCAAATTATCATTAATTTGTAGTAGTAAAAAGTATGTAGAAATTAACACAGTAAGTATATGTATTAAATTTACATTTTTTTGAATAAAGAAAAAAATGCCTAGTTTAATAATAATACATTTTTAATTAATTTTATAATATAAATAGTCAAAATCTAATTTAATTGAAATAATATCATATTATTTGGATGTCATGTTCATTCATAATATTATAATATATTAAAATAAATATTAGTAATTAATATTACAAATATTATATTGAAATAATAATTTGTTCATTTATATAGTTGTCCTAACTAAACTTGAATTTCTTGAATTTGTGGTATCTTTTGAATGTGAATGTGCTACAACAACAGACAAACACTGTACCCATTCTTCAGCATTTTTACCACCTTTAGGTTTCAGTATAAGAGATTCTTCTCCAGTAAATATTTCAAATGCTTTAGGTATATTTCGAGCACCACGACTTACTTTTACACTACGAATCTGATGAATGTCAATAGGAGTTCCTTCTTTGTCATTTTTCTATAGCAAAAAAATAAAAAATTAAATATTTTAATACAAAACAAAATTGTAATTAAAAATAGATTTATAAAATTGGTATAAAATTAATGCATGACAAAAAACTATAGTTTATATAGAACAAATAAAGTTAAGTAACTATGCTCATATTTTAATATTTTCAAAATGTGTTTTAAGTCAATAAATTTGATATATTTAAAAAATAATTTCATATTTTGTACATTGACATTTTCCAAAAAAATTATCCTAAAATTAGAATTTTTACTGTAAATATGACAAAAACATTAGATTTTGACTATTAAATTATAAAAAGAAATAGAAAACAATGGATTTTTTAAAATTATGGTATCCTTAATAAAAATTTTGAAAAGAATTTACTTAAATTATTTATTATGTAATAACTACTGAGTTTGAAAAAAAAAGAATTTCCTATTGGTATTTGGGAAGTATGACAAGGGGGGGGGGTGAAGAACAACATATTTTTATTTATGAGTATATATCAATTTTTTAACTTTAAAAAGTAAGTAGAATGGTTAAAATAGTATTGTTTCATCATATTTAGCATAAGTAAATTGGAGAAGTCACTTTGAAATATAATAAGTTTTTACTGTTTTTAGTATAACTATTGAGTAGGTCACTGTAATGAATGTATAAAATTTAAATTTAATAATTAAATTTAGTATTTGAAAAACAAATTCTGACCGGGAGACCATCTGTCAGCCTAAATCTAAGGAAATTTTAATATTAGTTTATATTCCTTTTATTGTAATTAATTTTACTATTAGTAATATAGTATGCCTTATGTGATGTAATTAATCAATAGCATAAAATTAATCTAAATATATATTATATATTATTGTGTTAAGTTCAATAATACAGTAGAAAATAGTTACGAGTTTTTAAAGTCATAATCAAATCATATTTTTTTTTTATGTAACTTCTAATATTTGCTTTATGTTTGAAAATACTTTCAGATTCAAAGATTTAAAACACATTTGAAAAAAAAAAATTAAAAAATAAGCATGAATTTAGTAGCCTATAAATGCAATTTAGAAAAAAATAAACATGGGACTAAACTGAATTTATGCCTGTTATTAAATTTAAAACTTAGTACTATACTAAATTTATGGATTATTGTGTATGTAAATTTAAAATAAATTACTGTACATAAATATATTTTGCATTATGTAGGGAATATTTGTAGAACTATAGTTTATAGTGAATACAATGAATTAGATTGAGTAAGTATTAACTTACTGAGCCTTTGTAAGAGAGATGTGCTCCAGACAGTGTAAAATATCGTGTTCTCCATCTTCTAAATATTCTCCACCTTCCTTTTTTTTCTTTTAGTTGACCTTCAATTACTGGCTGACTATCTTGCAGAAAACCAACTGCTCGTTCTGGATGATTACATAAAAAACAACCCCAACCACCACCAGAATTTACACTACAATGTTCAAATACATCAAAGTAACCACTATTACGAAGTTCATTTAAAACAGCGTCCTGATCTTTTGTGCATGGAAATGCTGAGGTTACCAATGTTAGAAATGGCCTAGTTTCGCATTTGAGAATATCCCAGCAATTTTTTAAGGCACTGACAGAAGGATGGCGTGAACTAAGTGCTGACGATGATCTTGCTTGAAGAGCAAGAAACATAAGATGAATCCAAACACGAGGATGTCGTGTACGTACAGTAAATAAAGCTCGATTATAGAGGCAATGTTCACCCCGACCTTCACAAGCAAAATGTAGTTTTGCCGTCTTTTTTGCTCTTCTTTCTAAATGTTAAATAAAAAATCAATTTTATAAACAAATAATAGTTAATCAATACAAACCTTCAATTGTGCACTTAGCAGGAGGTGGAATTCTAACTGAAACTTTCTCCATGTAAGCTTTAATTTTATCTAAATGTTTCTCACAAAAATGCTGCATAGTATCTCTCATTGGATATGGTTCAAATACACTTATTCTCTAAAATACAATAACATAAATAAATAATATGTAAACACTATAACACTCATTATTTCAAAATTAATTATAATTTTTGAAAATATTTTTAGATTCTGAACGGAGTGATGAATGTATTAATTTTAAAATGATATGTTTGTTTGGCTGTCATCATGTTTTGGAGTAGTAATAGTGATTTGATTTTTAACTATAGCCCCATTTTGAAAAGGAAAGTGAATCTAGTTGGTATTTTGGGGGTCAAAAGTAAAAATTTCCAGTAGTTTTCAAAAGTTTTAAGAAAAACTGGAATTTTTACACATAACCAGTTTTTGACAAAATCAATTTTTTTATTTTGCTGTAACCCAATAACATATCATTGTAAATACTTGAAATTTTCAAAATATTTTGACTTATTTTTAAGCTGTTTATAGATAATTGAAATTATCGATTTTTATAAGTTTTTTTTTTTTTAAATGCCGATAAAAAAATTTGGCATTCCAATAAATCTTTAAAATTTAATTCAAGGTTTGTTATAAGTTGTACTTATCATAGTAAAAAAAAAAAGTTTATAAGCATTTAAAGTTCAAAATATGTTAAAATCACAAAAATTTGCAAGGAATTTTAAAGAAGTTGAAAATTCATAAAATGTTTGTGAATTTTACCTAAAGTTGAAAAATCGATTACAAGGTTCTCTAAACATTTTCCTTCGAAGAACTTTAAAAAACTCCAGTGTCAATATAGAAAACACTTTAAGAGCGTATGGATTTTAAATGTTTACGTAACCATGTAAAATAACAATATATCCTAAAATGATTTAAAATATCAATGATACTAGTCATTGCATTGAAATTTAACACATCGATTATAGTGAGCTACTCTCCACCTCTACTATACAGTAGAGCAATACCCACTTGCCCATCCTTCTTTTTAAATTGTTTTATTTTGACTGGAAAATTTCAAAAACATTAATAGATTTTAATATAATGGGTGTTTGATAAAAGAATCACCTTATATTATTATTATAGTGTTTATAAAACTTAATAAATATCCTATTTATTTAAGGATTAAAATATATTAATTTTCTGTTTAATTACTTGAGAAACACTTGAATTAATTATTGTAACGCTGGTATTCTGATTTCGTCTTGGAGTAACAGTTGAATAAATGCCTGTATTGACTCCACTAGGGTCTACATTTAAACTTGGGCCACTTGATTGGATAGGTCCTTGAGAAGTTAAACTTTGATTTAATGGAGAACTTCCAGCAGTACTTAAAGGTCGAGACACCGAGTTTTGCACTCGTCCAGCCAAAGTTTGACTTAGTGAATTAGCCAATGAATCTTTAGAGTTTGTACTGTAATTGAAGTTTGTAGTTAATATACTTCCTGTTCCTCTTAAAAAATAATACATTTCAAATTTAATTCAATTATTAAATAAATAATTTTATTGTAATTTAGGTAAATAAACTTACAAAGGTGTAGTAACTGTTACACCACCACTTGATATTTTAGTTGTAGAAGGTTTATTACGGTTTGATGTATTAGCAATACAAACTTGATTAGAGCTTAATTTAGTCATACTTTTATGCAAGCCTCCGACTGACCCAACTCTACTACCAGATGCTAAAAAAAATATTTAATAAATTAAGTTTATGCAAAATGATTTGACAATGTATATATATATTATACCACCTAAAGTTCAAAAATTAATTGTATTATATAATACACAAATTTACTAGTTATAAACTTTATTCTTCTAACAAATCACCTAGAATAATTTTGTTTACAAATGTTGACATTTCATTAGAAAGAGTCTATGGTTTATTTTTAATTTTACATATTTGAGAAAAAATGACTATAAATTGCATAATTTTATGTTTGAAAATATATAATATATTATATAATACTTGAACACTTAAAAGTTAACTTTCAAATAATATAAAAATTATTCAATGACTATGAGATTAATGAAGCTTGAAAAAGTATTATTATAAATCACAGAGGTTGTCCCAAATATAATTAAACTAAAACATTCTAAACATCTAAACTAATTCATATTAGAAAAACTTTTGAGTTAGCTCAAAGTGATGAACATAAATTAAGTAAAGGCATAGAAGCAGCTTAAACTATTACAAATATTAAAAAAGATTAGAAAATTCTCAAATTAAAAACCCTTACGGAATATTAATTGGAGAAATAATAAAAATAATAAAAACATTTAAGAATTTTCACCTGAAGATATTTCTTGTTTTGTTATTAAGCACATATTATAGTGTCTTGCAATATAGAAAGAAGTTTATCTAAATATAAATTTATGTTATGTGACATTATAGAAGTTTCTAATTTGAAAATCTTAAATTACATTCTTCGTGCTGGTAATTGTCTCAAAATCAATATTATGTTTTCTGTCATTAATTTTACATTAATTATAATTTATATTATTAAAGGTAATAGTTGCAATTTTTATAGTTTTATTATTTTTTATTTCTTTAATTTTTTTTTTTTAATATTATTATACATGGTGTTATAATTTTTAAGATATTTAGTTTTATTTGGCAAGTAATAAAGGTTTTTTTTCTTATTTTTGAATTTAATTTGTATGTACATATTCAACAATATTTTTAGCACAAAAATCTAGGCCATAGTTATAGGTAATAAATTGTAGAGCAATTAGGTGAAGAGAGCAAGATCTACAACACAAGTTCATATTTATTATTTTAATAACATTGTCTATGGTAATTTCTAACTACATTGTGTGTGATTTTTAATTATTTGTATATTATTGATCAACTTTAACATTGTTGTAACATAAATATTTGTTATTTTTTTTTTACCTGCATTTAACCGTGTCATACTACGGTGAGCGTTAGATGATTGTAATCTTCCAGTACTACGACTATCTGCCATTAACCTAGGCCTTGGTGTAATCACAATTCTATTAAAAAAAAAAACTTGTATTAAATATATGAAAATTTTTAGATTATGTAAATTGTACAAAAATCAACCTTGAATTTCTTCCATTATTATCTGTTTGAGTTGTTCTAGTAATATTTGAATTAGTTGGTGACTGATTTCCACCAACTTTAACTATAGTTATTCCACCAGATATTTGATTTACATGAGACCTGCAGAAAACCATTATTGTTAATGCTAATATTTTAATAAAATACTTAATATAATACTAATGAAAATCCCATAATTACTTGGTAGTTCGGCTAATTTGTATAACTCCGTCTAATATCTTATCAGTAAATAAAATTGGAAAACAGGAACATAGAAATGTAGCTTCACGAACTAATAGACTTTGACTTCCTCGATCTACTTTAGCTAAATGATCCATAATAAAATTTAATGCTTCTTGTGCTTTTGTCTGTAAAAAAAATAATACCACTTTTTATTTTATTCTTGACTTTAAAATTAAATATAACAGGCAATAATAATAAGACCTTATTTATTTTTCCAACCGCCGATAAAACTTGAGCAGCAATACACAGAGCATTTGGATTACATTCAGCAGCTTTTTTAATTTTCAGAACATAATCAGATAAAAGTTGCGGTTGGTTTTTTGCTAAATTAAGAAAAACTTGTAATGTAGGAATAACCGTTTGAGAAGTACATAAATATTCGCATAATTGTGGTAAACTAGCTTCCAATAACTAAACATTTTTTAAAAATTATTATTGTTATTTTTTCTGTAATAATTAAATACGATTTTACTATAGACATATACTAACAGAAGGTTTATTGTTTGCTATAAGAGAGCAAAGTTGTAATAAAGCCAACTTTTCAGTGAGTTCACATAAAGGAAGTAAAGAAACTAAAGCCATTGCATGGTCATGAATTGGATCTCTTGTTACTTCATAAATCTGAGGAAGGACTCGACATAATGGATAATTGCCTATAATGTTAGATTATTAAGTAAATTAAATTTTGCTTAGTTATAAACTTGTTAAAAATAATTACCTGAAATTATAGAATCTATAATAAGCTGTATATGATTTGATAGTAATGGAGAGTTGTCAATTGCTGCAAGTGATAGATATGAAGCCATGTTTCTCGATAGTACTTTGTTTCCTTTATGTAAAAATTTTACAGCTACTGGTAATACTCTTTTCATAACTTCTTTTTTGCTATAATTCTAAAATAAATATTATGTTTGTGGATTTTAATGATTATTTTTTGCAAATAAGATATACATACCTAGCCCATTTATAAATTTTTAATTATAATTGTATACTAACAAGAAACATGCAGGATATTATGTCTGATGATATTTTAGCATGAGGTGGATCTTCTTCCTTTTGCGATGGTTTAAGATTATGATTAAGACATGATTCCAGTAATGTAACCAGGGCTTCAGCATGCTGTTCCATTGATCCGGTTTCTCTAACAAATTGATTATATCATACATTAGTTTAAAAAATATTGAAATAGGTAATTATACATTTCTCCAGATAATATTAAAATAAGAACTAAATCAGATGAATGATATTTAATGTATTTTGATCAGAAATTATATATTATAATTGAGTATAAAACTATGTATAAATGTATAATATGATATTAAATAAAATAACATACATGGAACCAGTCCAATATGTTATCTACCAATTAGCCTTTTATATATGTAACTTAAAATAGTATAATAATACACATTTATAATATATAATACCTAATAGCAGTAGTAACTCTTGTGATGCATATTTCAACAACACTTTGATCATTGTCATTGTATACATAATCAGGTAAGCTTGTTATTTCACAAATTATATTAATAACTTCTGATAAATCATTCACAATAGCATCATCAGAAACAGTAAATAAATCACCAGCCTGTAAATTAATTTTATTTTCATTAAATAAGAATTGAAATAAATACAAACTCCCAACTAAATAAATTATACCTTAGACAAATCTTTGTAGTTCAATACTTGTGTAAACAGTTCATGCATTTCTTACAACTTTAAATACAGCTACAGTTTCAAAATTCTACAAAAATAACTAAATAATAAAAATTCAAATGTATACATGTGAAACATTAATGAGTAATGACTTTATTTTAAAATTAATCAATAAACAAATTTACATAAATATTATGTCATACAAAATACATAAATTAAAATTTTAAAATTAATTAATATAATATTGATTATATACCCAGTCATATTATTATTATTTATATAAATACTTTTAAAATTATTTTAATTTGTTTCTACATCAAAAAATTTTTGTATCATAAATTGTTCTCTATTAAGAATATTGATGTGTTAAAGTGGCTGTAACACAAATTTTGAATCACCCTGTATATATATATAATAATATAATAGATAATATAACAATTATGAATTGTTACGCTAGAACGCAGCGCGTAGATATCGTACAGCTAATTGTGGTAGTCGCGATAAAAGAGGTAGTCTTGGGAGGTAGTCACAAAAATAGCCGTAGTCTCGTATAGCAGGAAAGTACCCAGATATTAATGTAGTATATTGTGCATAATATTTACAAATTTATTTTTATCATTATCAGAGCGACTGACTGGCCTAATTTCTTAATAGGTAATATAAGTATGCCTAACCTATTAACTTAATGTTAAACTTTAGGCTCAAAATAGGTATTCAATAGGGATCAATTATTTGAGCAATACAATTTCTATTCACTCTATGTATAGGCAAATGTTTAAATATTTGTAATACACACTGATGATCATCAGATTGCCAACTGATGATTATTATTAATTTTAAGCAGAATTTGTGATTAAATGATTTAGAAAACATTAAAAACTACTACTACTTGTACAATAAGAGTCATTTTTTAATACTAGATAAAGAAGCATGCATAAGCAACAACTAAATTAAAATGATTTAGGTTTCTTAGTACTGTGAAATCAAAAATAGGCGCTAAAACAATTTTTTTTTTATGTTATCATGATATATTAGGTACTAATAATTGGATATTATAAGACAACTATTTACCCATGAATAAAAACTCTTTAAATTATTTAAATCACTAATAAAAAAAAATAAAAATTAGAAGAAAATGACTAAAGAAAAAACACAATTCAGAAAATAGAAAATAGAAAATGAGAAAAAATAAGTTTACAAGCACCGTTAATACTTAAAATAAATGGATTCGAAGATCAATACTCTAATTAACAGTATAGATTAAGCTTTGTTGTTAACTCATAACAAAGTTAAGTTTATACTTAATAATTTTTGTATAAAAAAAATATTGAAATGTTGTGAACTGTGATATGGCCATATCGGAAACTCCACGTTATAAGATTGATAGTATTGCAGTAGAACCATATTTAAAAGTCATTAATTATTTTATAGTCTTATATAATTTTGTAATAATCATGATTTTAATTTTAATAAAAATGTAACTTAACCTAACGTTGTTAATTTAGATAACCATACACTATTATAGTATTATTTAAAAAAGTTAAAAATAATTATGACACTATATATATTTTTTTTAGGCTTAACAAATGGTGTACGTGACCTCATTTTGATAAATTTGAATGTTGGTCACTCTATATATTTTGCATTACTTTTAACTGAAACTACTATAACATAATATCGTAAACAAATAATAGGTAGGTAGGACGTAGCCTTACTCCATACTTCCATAGGCAGTAGGCACGTACTATGCACTCATCTTTTTCTAGCGTTATAGCTCTATTCTGTAAAATAACAAAAGTGGGTTTGATTTAGTTCGTGTTCAAAATTTTGATGTGATAGAAACCATTATTATTGTAATATTGTTGTAACTTGTTTATGTGAATGTGATTTGATTTTGTGTAAGTATATAATTTATTTGAACGTGAAACGACAATATCTTTTATGAAATACTAAAAACAATTTTGAGCAGTTTATTGTTTTTTATTTTCTTCCGTCAACAAACATGGCGTAAGTTAAACTTGATTATGTGTTATTATTGTTTTCATTCATTTATTAATTGTTTTTAACTTGCTTTTTGGAAAATAAATTGTAGAGTCGACAGTATGTCAGATGATTCATCTGCAGACTCTGGTAAAGTAGTCGATAACAGTCGATTAGATAAGAAGAAAAAGAAGAAGAAGCACAAGCATAGAAGTGAACGGTAAATTTAATATTTACTTATAATTACATTTATTAAATATTGACAATGTTTTATTTAATTACACTACATCATAGATACATTGATTATTAGTAAATTTGACCACATGGTCTTGAGTATAATATCAATTTATTATATTTTTAGTTAAAAGGTCTATGTGAATTATACATAATTAATTTTTAGAAAATATGCAATTTAGTTTTAAAAGTTTAATCATTAGCTAACTGTTAGGTATTTAATATTTTATAGAAAACATAAAAAAACAAAGAAAGAAAATGGAGAAACCAAAATAAAGGATAAAAAAAAATCGAATGGTGACCATATTCAAAATGGTAAACAAAAAAGGCCACCATCTCCACCACCATCTGACATTGTTAAAAAGAAAAAAATTGAAGGATCCATAATAACAGAAATCAATTTGGATGAAGAAGAAATGAATTTAGAAGAATTAATTAAGCAAAAGGTATTTTTCTTTAAATATAAATAAAATATTTTATGGTTATTTGCAGGATTTGAAACTATATGTTAAGAAACATAGAATTACGTACATTTTTACTAAACAATTTTTAATATAAAATGGTTTTTTTTATAAAATATTAATTCTTTTATACTAGTCAATTTAAAAAAATGTTAAATATATTCTTTTTTATTTTTATTGAATGTAATTACAACTAATAATAAATCTTTAGATATTATTCAAAATAAAGATGTATGAAGGCTCTTAATTTCTTTTATAATTAATTTTTCATTTTGTTAATTTATTAACAAAATATGCAGCTTTTTAAGAAATATGCAAATGTATGAAATTTTGAACTCTGGTTATGTGTATCCAAATGATTTTACATCTGATCTGTACTAGAATATGGAAAAACTTAACTAAAATATTTGGATCAATATTGTCTATTCTTAACAAATGCCTTATAGCTAATAGACACACTGATAAAAAAAAATATTTAGATCAATACTTTTTTTTTATGAGTAATATTATAATTTATAATCATACCATATGTTGATATACATTTACCTTAATAATAAGGATTACTGTATGATAATTTATTTGTTTTCATTTATCCAAATGAACAAAATTTTTGAATAATTTTTTTTCAGATAAAGTCGGACTATTTTGTATGTCATTTTTAAATATTATTTCATCTAAAATGAATCTAATTCAAATTTGATATTTTTAATAAATTATTGCATTTTTGTAATATTATTATATTGAATATATAACAATGATCCCATTTATATAAAATGTGAAGTTGTGATGTATTTTACATATCAATGGATATTGTCTTAAGATATTATTTGATAGATAAATTTTAATATTCTAATATATAAATTGAATTATAATTACAAGTGTCTAACCGTAGAAACAATTTTTTAAATTGTCTAAATTTTCTATAGAATATCTAAAAATTAATTCATATGTAGTTAAAAATCTAAACGATATATTATTCTGATTAAGATTTTCTATTTAATAATAAATAACCACTTATATTAGAATATTTATACAATATTTCCAGCTTATAATATTTTAAATAAGATTGCATAATTGAATAATTGTTTAAAGATAATGTTATTTAATATGTTTAGGCTTTACTTCAAGCAAGATTAGGTGCTTATTTATCAGAATCAGAAGAAGGCGATAAAACCAATAAAAAAAAAAAGCCAAGTGTTAAAAAATCAGTTGAAACTATTAACTTAATTGATGATGAATCGGATGAAGAATATAAAAATAAGATTTGTGAACGGTATGCTTGTGATAAATTGTAAACATTATGTAATATTAGATTTTATTAGATTAATTTATTTTATTTTATAGTGTAAGAAGTCCATTAAAACGTCATCATGGTTCTAGTCAAGATATCAAGAAAACAAGAGATAGAAGTGTAAGTAAAGACTTAATTCATTTAAAATCAGATCGCATAAGAAAAGAAAAAGAACGCGAAAAAGAAAGAGATCGAGATAAGGAATATGACAGGTGTCGAGAAAAAGATAAAGACAGACAAAGAAAAATCAAACATTTGGAAGATGAAAAACGACGTGAAATTAGACGAAAAGAAGAGGAAATTAAAAAAAGAGAAGACGATTTAAGGAGGCGTGAACAAAGAAGACGAGATGAAGAAATAAAAGAGATAGAAGAAGAAGCAAAAAGACGAACAGAAGAAGTCAGAAGACGAGAAGAACAGATTAAGCAACGTGAAGATCAATTAAGACGGAGACGAGATCGTATTAAAAGTCCTATACGTAAGTATTGAAACATCTTGTAATGATTTAAATATTACTATTTTATTTATTTTTATTCATATTTATTTATTTATTTTAAAGTTAATAGAGACCGTGCAAGAAGTCCACCTGGTAAGATATTTATATTAATATAAATTATAAATTGATAAGACTATATAATATTATAAATTATAGTAAATTTATAATTTATTTTTTATAAACCCTTAATTATTTTTTAATTATTTTATAAATACAATGTAATATGTTTTTTAATTTATTTTTGTTATAGCTTCTAATAGGTATAGAGACCGTGATCGAGAACGTGACCGTGATCGGGATAGAGAAAGAGAGAGAGACAGAGATAGAGATAGGGACAGGGACAGAGAAAGGGATAAGAGATATAATAGAAAATATGATAGGAGATCACATAGTAAAGAACGATATTCTAGGTAAGCGTAAGATTCAAATACAATTTTGTGAAAATAATTTAAATTATATGTATTTAAATAAAATTAATTATATTTTTAATAATTATAGATCTCATAGAGGTAAAGATAGAGGGGATAAATATAAAGACAGTTTTTCTGAAGGTCTTAAGCGAGATGATAAGTCATCTTCTGATTCTGAGTGAGTATATCTTAATTTTATTTTACTATTATTTCTTACATATTATAATATGTTAAAAAATAATTTCAATATATTATGTGTACCCTAATATTTTTATTTATTTTTAATCATGTTAATTTTTGGGTTTTGTGAATTAATTATTTTATAGCATTGATGTAAATATAAATATTGCGGAAGATGAAAACGAAGAAGAAATTATTGAAAAGAGAAGAAAGCAAAGGGAAGAGTTGTTGAAGGTAATTTTTGATTGTACTTTATTTCAAGTATTATTTAATCTTATGAATTGAAATTGTTATTTAGAGGTTAGGAGCAAATAATAGTAATTTGCATAGTGAAGATTCTATGAATCCTTCTCCACACGGAAGTTATGCCACTGAAACATCTGTTCAACATTCTCCAGAACCTCCATCTCCTAAAGAAACTGATAGGAGATTAAATGATTCTGATTCAGCAACAGATAAAGAAACCACAAAGCCTGATCATGTGTTAAATCCTGATTTAATAAAAGGCAAATGGGATATGTTTGCTGAAGCTGATTCATTTCATGCTACACAACATGTAATTAATAACCTTATACAATTTTCATAAAATTTTATAATCAATAATTGTATTAATATTTTTTAATCTTTTTCTTATTCTTGTTCAGACTCCTCAACCAGATGGTATATCTAACGGAAACAAGAGTGTACCAGAAAATCCTTCTTTAACTGACAACTGGGATGACGCAGAAGGATATTATCGTGTGAGAATTGGTGAAACAATGGATTCACGTTATACTGTCTATGGATATACCGGGCAAGGAGTATTTTCTAATGTCGTTCGTGCTAGAGACGCTGCTCGTGATAATCAAGATGTGGCTGTTAAGATTATACGGAACAATGAAATTATGTGAGTAATTTTATATAGTTATTGTTGATAATTATAAATTTTGTACTTTATTTTAATTCAGGCATAAAACAGGATTGAAAGAATTAGAAATTCTTAAACGGTTAAATGATTCGGATCCTGACGATAGGTTTCATTGTTTACGTTTATACCGTCACTTTTTCCACAAGCAACATTTATGCATGGTTTTTGAACCACTCAGTATGAATCTTAGAGAGGTAAAGTAAATCATAAAAATACTTATTTTTTTTTTTTAAGGTTTTAGTAAAATATTTAAAAAAAATTTAATATAATAAAATTTAATTAATTGTATTAGAAGTGTGGAGTGAATGAAAAGTGTCTGCTGGCAAATTATGTTGGCAACCTGTTTTCCAACCAGGGATTCTCAGTCAGTCACCTAGCAGGTGGTTACTGGTTAGTAAACATCTGGTGGCTTTGTTTAATATACATAAATTCTTGATCAAACTTTTATATAGTATATTATAATTAAAAATATGCTCACCTTTAAAATTCTTCATTGATAGCATAGGCATAAGCTGTCACTTTTCATTCTCCTAGTCTTCCCAACTATAAATAAAAAAATTTAGTTGAAAATTTAAAAATCTTAAAATGAAACTTCACTTATTTTAATATTTTGTAACATGCATATCAAACCACTTAGTTGTATATGGAGGGGGGTAGGTAAATAATTTATTATCTTTGTTATACTAATAATATTTGGACACCTTTATAATGTATGTGCTCCGATATCCTATACATTATTCTAAATAATAAATGGGATAAGGCACTTTTACTACAATTTACAGCGCTTATGAGTATATGTCCATTTAGGTACTTTTAATGTATGTCATAGAATTGCATAAATTGTCTTCAACAACAATATAAGTTGTGATTTATACTTCTGTAAATTATAAAATTGCATTTAATATAGGATTAAAGCAACTTGTTAGATGTAATGTATTATACAGTAGTTTTAATAAGATAAATGCAGCTGCACATAGTTGTGGACTTGTGGTCTAATGAATTTTGGAATGAGATGTACAGTGTCTGATAGAAAGAAATGTGATCATTCTATAAAGTGTTTGACCAATGAATGAACGACTTAAATAATGGTAGAAGAGAAAATCTGGAATTTGGTGAATATATGCATTCTTGGGATTCAAATTCTAAAATCCATATTTTACTCTAAATTTAAAATAGCTAAATCATTTTAGATTTTATACCAAAAGAATTAATTTTTTTATTTAGAGTACAGGAATGTACAATGTTAAATCCAAAATTTAGATTTTATATTAGTTTTGGTTTCATAATCTAAAATCCTGATTTAAGTCTCATCATAACTGTGTAAGGGAGTCTGAAATTGACTTTACTCAAATATGGAATTCTGGAGCTAGAGTAAGCACGTTAATATTAGTCGGCAGTCTGTACTAGGAATTACATTTTTGAACAAGATAGTTTTGTTTGAAAAATAATAGTATTGAATTTTAAACATATAATATTACTTTAATATTTTTTGACTATTTTTATTGCATATTAATAACATTTATTTTTAAATTAATTTGTTTGATTAAATATTTTTTTTAATATTTAAAACTTACAGGTGTTGAAAAAGTATGGCAAAGACATTGGATTACACATTAAAGCTGTTCGTTCGTATAGCCAGCAGTTGTTTTTGGCATTGAAATTGATGAAAAAGGCAAATATATTACATGCTGACATCAAGCCTGATAATATTCTGGTGAGTTTTTTAATAACATAAATTTAGAATTTAGATTTAAGTTGAGCAAGACGGAATTCCAGGATTTAGTTTTTGATTTCTGGCCATTGTCATTGCAAAATTATGATCATTATATTGACATTATTTGCCTTTTGGTAATTAGGTATTACCAAGTCCAGTTCAACTATGATACAACTCCTTGGAAAAATTTATTTGTGTGGTCTGCAGTTCCTGCGAATCTCATATTCCTGGTTATAATAACAAAAAATAAAACATTAATATTATTTTTTTCATAAATATATTACTTTTGTTTCAACTTTAGGTCAATGAAAGTAAGTTAGTATTGAAATTATGTGATTTTGGATCAGCATCACACATAACTGATAATGAAATCACACCATATCTTGTCAGTCGATTTTACCGGTCTCCTGAAATAAGTAAGTTTTTTATTGCCTCATCAGTAGTTCTCAAACACTATAATTAGTTCCATCCTACAATAATGTGATTAATTTATTTGGAATAAATTTAAAAAACAGTATTTTATTTTTAATTCAGATTATTGAAATTTATTTTCATTTAACTTATCTTCATTAATGTCAAAATTATTATAAATAATCCTTAAAAAATATGGTTGGTTATTTGAAATACAATTGTATAGATGGTCTGGTGTTAGAAAAAGTCTCATCAGAGATACTTCAAAAGTTTAAAGTATGTGTGTTGTTTTAGTTTTAGGTATTCAATGTGAATTTGGCATTGATATGTGGTCTGCTGGTTGTACTATTTATGAACTTTATACTGGTAAAATATTATTTCCTGGAAAAACCAATAACCAAGTAATTGCATTGATATGTTTTTTTACTAAAACAATAAAAACATTTTAAATGTATTTTATTTTTTATCATTAGATGTTGAAATTTTTTATGGATTTAAAAGGAAAAATGGCCAACAAAACTATTCGGAAAGGAATGTTCAAAGACCAACATTTTGATAGCAATTGTAATTTTCTGTATCACGAAGTTGACAAAGTTACAGAACGAGTAAGAATTATTTTATTTTAAGTTTACATGCACTATACATTTTAAAAAATAATGATATTTTAACTTATAAGTAGTAGAATTAATTTAACAATAAGAATAATTATTATTATTTTAGTTAATTTAAAATCACATTTTTGGTGTTTCAAGTATACATTATTATCGATAAATTTATATTACTTCATCATATTATATTTAGTATATTATAATTGATAGCAACTTAATACAAATACATGCAAAATGGAATTCCAGAATTTATTTTTTTATTTCTGGCCATTGTCTTTGCGACATTAATTTTATAATTTATATTTCCATGTTTTAATAATGAACTATTGTTATTAAAGTGTTTTAAATTATATTACAATTTTATTATAAATATTTTGAATGTACATCTAAGAACTTATTATAATAGATGATGAACATTGATTTTACATCAATGTGTTTTGTTTTATCTATTATTATCATTTTTTTGAGAGGGGTAGTTAATAGTATATAATTTTCAATACTTTTCAAAATAATGGGAGAAATAACAAAAATATAATGAAAAAACTTGAATTTTTTTATCTTAAAACTGGTATTTGATAAAATTAATTTTGATATTTTGATGTAACTAAAAAACAAATAACTTTGGATTCTTGAAATATTCATTAAATGTTAATATTAATATTTTATATATATAATATATTTATAGCATTATACATAAGACTTAAAATATTTTGATTCTTAGATATTTGACATATTTTTTTCTAGAAATGTCAGTAAAAAATGTTATAATAGGAATTTTAAAATTCATATATAAAGTTTGAAAAATTAATCTCATAACTTGTTATTGTTGGAATTATATTTTTTATATCCAATTTATCATTAAATTTAATATATACCTTACAGTGACTTACTCTTATTGACAAGGTATACTAGCAATGCTTACTGTGCAGCAGAGTGGTTACCTGCTTTACTCTTTTTTGAGGTTGTTTTAAATACTTTAATAGATTAACTTGGTTAGCTGAAAGAGCAAAAATTTATGATTGGATTTTTATTAACTTTCACAATGCTGTTTATGCTTAATCAATAGTTTAGGCATGTTCTACCTAAATTGTCTGAAATAAAAAGAGACTACTGTACAAATTTATTATTGAGTTACAAGCAAAACGGAATTCCATAATTTATCTATTAAATTTTGGCCAATGTTTTTGCAAAAATAATTTATAATTTTTATAACACATGTTTTAATAAACTATTGTTATTAAAGCTTCTTTAAATTATAAAATATTATTTGATTGAAATTAAATTGTGTAATATAATTGTAATAATAGAGTAGTTGGAAATCATGAAGACTTCAGTCATTATTATTCTTTTAATAGTTATATGTTATTCCCTTTTTATTTTTTCGAGTTTGTGTAAATAGGTAAATTATATCCATAGCAATTTTGGAATTGCACAATGTTATTCATTAATATAATTTATGTCTATAATATTTTTGATTCATTTGATATATTTTTTTTTTTAGGAGAAAGTTATAACGATGTCTTCAATAAATCCTAGTCGAGATTTATATACTGAATTATTGGGAAACCAAAAATTACCGGAGGAACAAATTCGTAAAGTTGGACAGTTGAAGGACTTGCTTGATAAAATACTGACATTGGATTCTTCAAAACGCATTGGCATATCACAGGCTTTGGTACATCCGTTCATATCGGAAAAAAATTGATCAGTGCGCGTAGTTATGCATAGAAAAATTAACTTGAAACACTGATTTTTCTTTTGATTCTGTTGAGTCGACATATAAAACTTATTAGAATTTTTCATATTTTAAATTATTTTTCACTTGCATTATTTTGTACACAATTATTTTTTCTTTTCAACTATTAATTAATATAAATAATTAAATAATTTTACCTCAAATTGGTCGTTTTATGACCTCTTTATATTGTAGTTACAAGATGACAAAATATTGTTAATAATAAAGTACAATTTTGAAAAATAATCTTAACATTTCCATTTTGTATTTTATTTATTCCGTGTGTTGATATTATTCTATTCAACAGAATTCTTTCTATCTAACAGTTTTTGTTTATTTTGCAGAATGAAAGCTTACTCAAAAAATCATACAACGCATAGGAATTGACAAAATCATTTCTCCTCCAATTTTTATTTGGTAATTAAACAATAATCATCAGGAAATCTAAATTTAACGCTTTAATTAAAAAATGTTAACACCAACATCTAAGTCAATTAAATTGCCTATAATAGTTTCCTATATGAATGTTGGTTTATACTTTATTGGTTTGTGGCAGTTCCAGATTTGAATTGAATTTTAATCTAGATTAGGGGTGGCTAACCTTTTTCTATATAGTACCAAATAAAAAATACAAAATTGAAAATGTGCCATGAAAAATTAGTATTTTTTATTTACTTTACATTAATATATATGTTATTTTATCTGATGCTAGTGTACCATTCAATAACATCAAATGTGTTATAAAAGGCGCACGTGCCACCCCTGATCTAGAATAAGGTTTAAGAATGAAATTTAGACCATATACCTGGTATTAGATTTATTAATTTTCCAATAAATTTTCAATAGGAAATTTCTTAAAAAAAATCTGGAGTTGTCACTAATAAGGAATTCTCAAAAATCCTTACTCTTAAACTATATAGGATATAGTAAATATTTACAGTTTTAATTTCTTTGTGAGTCGTTCATTTTTCAGGGTTATCAAACAGAGATAGAGAGGGGCAAATCAAAATGGCTATGTAACCATAATTGGTATCCATACAGGTAACAAAATGAAATATTACATTTAAAAAAGGATTAATTAGTAATTTGGAAATTATTTCAATATTTTAACTACAGGCTTTCTTATTAGTTATTAATAATACTTCTAAATATTGAAATTATCCCATAATTTTCATTAATCACACATTTACACATTGTTTACTTTTAACATTTTATTCTATCAATGACCTGTTGTAATAGGTTATAAGTGAAATTTTGTGGTTATTTTATAAACTATTTATTTACCCTTTTTTCAACAAAATTATTTATAATTATGCTTTTTCCTTAGAAAAATTATGAGCAAAGTGTTTAAAAACTTTTTCTATGTTCTTTAAACAAAAAGGAAAAACTCACATTTTTGTAACAATAATTAATACTATAAATCCCCAATCATTTCTTAAAATTGTAAGAAACAAAAAAAAATTAAGTATTGTAAATTGAATTAAATTTGAGGCTTAATTCACATAAGGTCAAGAACCAATACCATTAAAAAAATATATATAATTCAAGATTAAGGTTAATAAATAAATAAATAAAATAAGTAATAATATATTATTAGTAATATCATATTAGTTAATATTTATTTATTTATTATTTTATTACAGGTTAAGCTCAAATGTCAAAAAACAGTTTATAAATAGGTATAAATTGAGTTAATAGATCTTCTATAATTAATATGCAAAAGGCTCATGTAATTCCTCCTCTTGGTAATTTTCTTGGATACAGGATCTTTATTACTGTCGTATAGTAATATTTTACAGATGTATTATTAGTAGAAATTAATTACACAAATGGTCATTTATTATATTATTAAAAATAATTAAATTTTTTTAATCTTAGAACTGATTGGAAAATATTATGTAGGATCTCAAAACCAATGACGGAGCTTAAACTGTCAAAAAAGAAAAAAAAAACTATAAAACCAATTTTTTTTTAATAGTTGGTATAAAGACCAGTATGTCTGGATTAATGTGACAAACTTAAAGCAGGGCTTGGAAGTTTTAGTACTACAAATTGGTAAACATGCAAAATAAAATTGTCAATGGAATTTTTTTTTTATATAGAATATGGTAATAAGTATTTAGGAACTATATTATATTTGGTCAGCTCTGGAATGTAAATATGACAAATTCAATAATTTCATTACAATATGTCTGATAACAATCTCATAAAAATAACCAAATTATTGGAGATAAATAGAATAAATTATCTGATGTCAATAGCGATAACAATTGATATATCTCTACTTATAAAATATACTACTTGAAAATCAAAATACACATATTTTCGTTCATATATTTGTATACTTTATTAAATTAATATTGTTTATTTCTTTTAATTTATAAAAATATGCCTATAAATAGAACTTTAAACTAAATTAGTAGGTAACTTAAAATTTCTTATATGTCAGCAAAGTGTGAAACAAATTTTTATCTTACTTTTGATGTTCTATGTAAAAAAAAAAATGTGCAATTAATAAAACTTCCTAGCCCTGGTTTAGCTTGGCCATTATATCTATTGAAATGGAAAAAAAATGATCTTAATTGGCATCAAGTTATAAAAATATAATTGTTATAAGGTAAAATGTAAAATATTTAAAAAATTTCAAGAGGAACTGTAGTAAATCATTTAATTGATGAATAAAAACTAATTAAAATAAATGTATCAAGTTTTTTAATATTACCTACTTTTTATTAATAAATAATATATAAGTTTATTATGTAACAAATATAAAATATCAATTTCTTATTCAAACCCATCAAATTATCATTAAAGAGTAAAGAGTTCTAAGTTTAATATAATGATTAAGTTAAAATTTAGGGAATGGGCTTTTTTTTTTTTTTGTTAAAATATAGCTACCATTTAAAGGACAAAGAAATGCAGATAAATAAATCCGCTATAGGCTCTGAATATTTTTGTTTTTTTTTTTTACAACAAAATTCAAAAATATCTCATTTAATTAATTATAATGATCTTATTAGAAAATATATGAAATTAAAGAAGTGAAAATATCAAACCTAGATTATGTCTATAGGTAAGAGTAAAAATGAGAAACATTTAGTATTTAAAACAGTCATCAATATAATAAATAATTACGTAAATTCAATATTTCTATTTTTAAAGAATATTAGGTATACCGTACATAGATAAGTACTTACCTATAAAATTATTTTACTAAGAATTATACTACCAACTATAATGAAAAAATATTGCTCAACGGCCAAATACATTTTGAAATATGCAAATTAAAAACACTATAACAGTATATTTAAAACTCACTAGTGGTAGACAATTTTGACCAGAAAGCAGATTTTTCTTGGTTATTTTTTTATAATTTTATTTTTATACATTGTAAATTTAAAATAAAACTTATAATTTATAAAACACTATAAAATAAAATGGTATTTTGTTAACTTGATTATGCTTACAAAAATAATATTACATTTTTTAGGTATATAATTATTATACTGTAAAGTATATTATGTAGTACGCAGTACTTAATTATTCACTACTAAGTACTAACTTTAGTGTTATATTATTATTGAATGCCTGGTGGTAACTGGTAATGATAAACCTAAAAGCATACACGAGAGACAAGTATAGATTTATCACAGATATATACTATATTAGTATTCGTGAGATTTATTTATTAAATATACCTGTGGTTTCGTTCATTGTTATTTGTTGGCATTTTATACTTAACAATTTATATTTTTGGAAAAAGATGAAAACATCGACTTCAAATAGATCGAAATAGAAAATGAATTTACTGATACTCAATTAATAGAAAAGAAATTAGGACTCGAATACTCGTCAATGTGGTAATGTATTTATTTTAATTTTCTTCTTTTTTCTTGTGGTTGAGGGAGGATGTAGCTTTGAGCTATTTAAAAAAACTATCCATAACATATAAGTGATACCTCCTGGCCCCTTACATATCCCCAATGGCAACCCATTTGAGTTTTATAATAGGGGTGCCAACATTTAAGCAAGCCAAATTGTTTTTTGTTAGGCCACTTTTTCAAAATAGTAAATACAGATATGGTTTGTGTGTAAGTCGCTTGTATGGGGTCAAACTCTTAAAAGGTATATTTTAATGAATTCAAATTATTCCTTTTAATATAGATACAAAAATATTTAGTATTATGCCTAGGTAGTAGGTAGGTACTTATATTAGTTATATTTTATGAATGCAATTTATTAATATTGTATTTATTTATTAACATATATTATAATAAATAATAATACAAAATACATTAGTTTTTTAAAATGTATTATGCTATTCTAGCTTATACCTTCTAGTTTTAATTTTAAAAAATCTATCTACTGCTTCATCTAAATTTATTTTGTTAGCATCTCATTTTTCTATCGCTTTGACCTTTAAATCACTTAATCGTTTGTCAGCCATTGAAGATATAATATTATACTAAGTGTAACCGTAGCCAGCCGTAGGTAGTCTGTAACAACATCATAGAAATTATAGAAATATAGAATTATCCTGAATTACAAACATAATATTATAATGGAATACCCACATACGCCGATACGTAGGTACTTATTATATATTTATATACCAGTACTGTATTTTATTATACCGCATTGATACCTACTAACGAAACAAAAACATTATCTAGAGTGTTGGAAATAGCTTAGATCAATGATCATAGATGCTCATGCTATAATCTAATATGAATCTAAAAATAAATATTCATTATTATTTATTACCTATCTCCATACATAATAATATAATATACATTTATATTTTATACCTACGCATTATGTAGTATTCAAAACAATTAATAATATATTTTAATTTTTACTCGTAGGGCCATAGGTTATCGCCCGTGCGCCGTCGGCGCATTGTACATTTTAATCCAGGCCAATAAGACTAGGAAAAAAATAGGGAAGCCAAAGTATACGTTATACTCCCCAAATGGCGCCCCTGCATATTCCCTTAAGCTACGGCTATCCATATAAAAAAACAAGAATAATTAACACAAAATTAATTTTTATATTTAATATTTTATTAATAAAAACATAGTTAATTGTGTGTACCTAACAGTGGCATTTACGGTGTATAGTTAGTACTATACTAGATACTTATAATAATTTTCACTATGGGCCAACACAAATTAATACACTATACACACGTAGTGAAGTTAGACATAACAATTTAAACATTAATCGAAACATTTTAAATAAATATCTTTTTTTAAATTATTATTTTAATTGCTGTAAATTGAATCACAGTCGCTCGTGGATACCAGACACACAAGAATTGGTTTACAAATCCAGGTAGGTAGGCGAATGAAAATATTTAAATTTACCAATGCAATTTGAGTCAGTGGCGTACTCACGGGGGGGGGGTCATAGGGTTTGAACCCTTCCATTGGCCGTATTTTTTTTTAACTTTCATATGCGTATCACAATGTAATATTTTTTTACCAAAAATATCACGATTATTGATTAAGTGATTAAATTAATATAATAAACAAAAATAAAATTAATAATTGATTATTGATTTTACTGATTATAATATAGTGGTTAATACTTCATTAGTTATCAGTACCACGATTGTCAACACACATTTTAATTTAATAATTTGGTTTTATTTTGTATTGTGAATTAAATGATTTTATTACATTTTCTATTTTAGATTCTGAACGGAGTGATGAATGTATTGATTCTACAAAGATGTGTGTTTTTTTTTATTTTTGTGTCGGTCATCACGTTTTGGAGTAGAAATAATACTTTGATTTTTGACTTCAGCCCTTCTTTGTAAAGGAGAATTCATCTAGTTGGTACTTTGTAGGGAGGGGGGGGGGTCAAAAGTAAAAAATGTCCAGTAGTTTTCAAAAGCGTCAAAACCCTGAAAAAATAACGGAAAAACAGAAATTTTTACGCATAACCACTTTTCGACAAAATCGATTTTTTGATTTTGCTGTAATTCAAAAACGAATCATTGTAAATACTTGAAATTTTCACCAAATGTTTATATTGGTGTTATATATTTACGATTAAATTTTCAAAATATTTAGAATTTTTTTAAACTATTCATAGATTATTAAAATTTTTGATTTTTCTAAATTTTTTTCCTGGAAATACCGATAAAAAAAATGGCACACCAAAAAATCTTTAAAATTTAATATAAGGTTTATTATAAGTTGTTCTTATTGTAGTAAAAAAAAATCAAAAATCGTTAGTCACAATTTTTGTTTATAAGCATTAAAAGTTCAAATGTTTACGAAATATGTCAAAATCGCGGAATTTTGAAGTTGAAAATTCATAAATTCATTGTTGTAATTTATATCTAAGGTTTAAAAGCCCAACACAAAGTTATCCGTAACTTTTCTTCAAATAACTATAAAAAAAAATTCCAGCGTCAATAAAGAAAAAATTTTATGAGCGTATGAAATTTAATTTTTTATAAAATCGCGTAAAATAACGATATATTACAATTTAAATATAGGTACCTAATAATATAATATATTCTACTATAGCCCAGTCAAATTAGGAAAAAGTTCGGAACTAATTCCACGAAAGCTGGAGTTTAATTTTTTTTTTAGATCATACCTTACTTATAAACATACTAAAAGTCCTGACACCTACCCCTTGTGCGTAGCCCCCCACCCCTCTTCAAAGGGTGGCGCACCCCTTTCACTTGTTTCGCTTATAACTCGTTAGATTTTTAACTTACGATAAAAATACCCATGACCAAAATTAAAGACCATACAATTTACCATAGACTTGTGCTACTTTTAATATATATATGTTGCGATAAGTGTTATTTTTTTAAAAAATATAAAAAATAATTTTTTTTTATCTTTTTTTTTATTGTGTTTTAGCCAAAACCGTCAATGATACGCTGAAATGACCTATGACAAAAGTTAACGAGCATATTATTTTACATAAGATAACGTTAAATTATTTTAACAATTTTAATTAGCATAAGTAAAAATGTTTTTTATATAAAAAGTGACGATGTAATTGAACAATTTGTTGACAATTACAAAATATAAGAATCAGAAATCTAATTACAATATACTAAAAAAAAAATGTCGAAAGCTGAATTTCGGTATATGAGCAGTTTATACCTTATTTATGAACATACTAAAAGTCTTGACACCTACCCCTTGTGCGTAGCCCTCCACCCCTCTTCAAAGGGTGGCGCGCCCCTTTCACTGTTTTCGCTTATAACTAGTTAGCTTTTCAACTTACGATAAAAATACCTATGACTAAAATTAAAGACCATAAAATTTACAATGAAAATACATTATTTTATTTTACATACATATTTATAAAATTGAAATAAAAAAAAAGTTAATTATGAAACTATTAATTACATACAGTAATTTATAAAATATTTACAAAAATTGGAAATTATACATTTATTTTTATTTTTTCAGACTATAAGCTATGAAGTTAAATATAAAAATAGTGTTGGGTTTTGGGTCCTGAAACAAAATTAATTAATATACTTAATATTTTCATATTTAATTATTTAAATTATATTATGTATTGAATTATTAAAATCATACAGTACCTTATTAATTATATTATGTGGGTCTAATTTTTTTTATTGTCGGTGTGTTGGTTTCTTCTTTTTGATTTCCAATTAAAAATATTTCATCGATATTGTCCTCAAAGTTGTCATCAATATGGTCCTCTTCTACATCATCTATGATCGGTTGCTGATTTAAACATGAACCTCCGTGACAATGCTTGCATATAACCGAGCATAGCAATCCTGCTTTTCGACAGCTACAATTTTGTTCACATGTTTTTGCGCAGGCACAACTGATCACTTTTAAAAGAGTATCCGGCGCTGGTGGCTTTTTCGTGAAAACTGGATTTAGTTTGCCATTATCTTCTTTCCATCCCCAATTCTGTGGATTTAATCTATTACCACGCCACAACTGTATTTGCAAATACACTCTATGTAAATGTTCTCGTGCCGCATCGATAGTAGGCGGAAGTCTAGCTAGTTGTACTTGTTTTTTGTTGGAAGCTGCGGTTTTGTGAAAAATATGATGTCTTAAATTATTTAAAGATGTAATATGGGCTGGAGCTTTATATAATGCTAAAAGATATTTTTCTCCAGCACATTCAATTTCTTCGGGCGATGACGATTCATTATTAAATATTAATAATGAATCGTGTAATTCCGGGTGTTTTTGAACTGTTTTCAGGTGTTTTATTTTGCCTGTCTGAAATAATGACGAAGTAGTATCACATCCACCCACCGCATGGATAAACATAAAATATTGAATCTCATTTTTAAAATGTTCTTGTAAACTTCCAACAGCATAAGATCTTGTTTCTATTTTTCCTCTACCCGGTTTTTCGAATATTATTGTGTTTTTTGGAGGACTTAATGTTAATAACAGTATAAGTAAATCAATATCCTCTCCTATGACCACTACTTGGATATTATCGTCGGTGTTTCGTATAGCTGTATTGACAATAAGTAAATCAGCGTCATCTTCGGCTTGATGAACAAGAATACCCGAAGTCAAAAACTTTTCAGTCAACATTGTTATAAGCCTTATTTTGTTCTCGGTGTTGGATAAAAATTTTTCTTGAGTGGTTAGTACATCCATTGACTCTTCAAAAATTATGTTTGTACTCGTATACATATTTTTTCGTCGCTGTCTTTCTGAATTTTTAATATTTAATTCGGTATTTGCGTATCCATCAAATACAACTATGCAGTTAGATCCATAGTGTCTTTTCACGTAGCTTATATAATTTTCTATGATATTTCCATACGTCGAAGTTGAAGGCCATACAACACGATGCAATAAGAAACCTCCATCGATTACTACAATAACATTTTTGTCCAGAACATTGTATGTGTTTGTTGTAGTTAGAAACACATCATATAAAATTGATTTTTTAGATTTTCGCATTTGACCTGATTCGTCGAACAATGAAAGAGGAATAGGTGATAACTCGTATTCAAAACATTCTTTGAGCTCTTCGTCAGTCTTAACTCTTATCATTATTCTTTGGAAGAGTAATAAAGGATCAATTGAAAAAATGTCATCTCTAATACAAACCGTTAGTTTTTTAGCAAAATCTAAAGGGACTACGCGATTTGCTCGTTGTAACTTGACATCACTAAAATTATCACCTATAACATTGTTCATCGTCTGTTGGCCGACTTCTTGTGCTTTATAACAATTAATTACAATACAACAATAGATCCCCTCAAGATTCAACGTTCACTGAAACCCTGTTTGTGTACACGTGTACTATGGCCGGCTCACCATCCACAACAATTCCGATTCTACGAATTATATCTTTTACAACCATTGCGATAATATAAATAATATAATATACACGTTAATATAATCCAATGACATTATTCATACTGTATATTTTATAAAATTATACGACTATTTCAAATGTACGACTTACAATAATTAAAATTATTAATATAATTTAACATTACATTATGTAAAATAATATGCTCGTTAACTTTTGTCATAGGTCATTTCAGCGTATCATTGACGGTTTTGGCTAAAACACAATAAAAAAAAAGATAAAAAAAAATTATTTTTTATATTTTTTAAAAAAATAACACTTATCGCAACATATATATATTAAAAGTAGCACAAGTCTATGGTAAATTGTATGGTCTTTAATTTTGGTCATGGGTATTTTTATCGTAAGTTAAAAATCTAACGAGTTATAAGCGAAACAAGTGAAAGGGGTGCGCCACCCTTTGAAGAGGGGTGGGGGGCTACGCACAAGGGGTAGGTGTCAGGACTTTTAGTATGTTTATAAGTAAGGTATGATCTAAAAAAAAAATTAAACTCCAGCTTTCGTGGAATTAGTTCCAAACTTTGTCGATTTTTGGTCTAATTTGACTGGGCTACTAATAATCATTGACTGACAAATCATCTCCGTTCAGAATCGTTTTTCGTATACAATGATACCTACTTTCCATCTCTACTATACAGTAGAGCGATACCTACTTGTCCACTTTTTTTTATATTTTGTACCTAATTATTATCAATACATTTTTTTAATTCTATTAAATATAAAGTATTTTGAAAATCACAATAAACACGAATACCATAGAGTATCTTTAATTAAAGGTGAACATTTTTCAAAACTATTTTTAACTAATAAACCAAGTATAATTGATCTTTTGGATGATGACAGGTAACCTATCTATAATAATATAATAAATATGAAACTTTAATGATCTAATTCTAGTATAATTTGATAATATTTAGAATAAAACAGAAAAAGCAAAATAGGTTGATGCTAATACCCATTATTGAATGTGTCATGCTATGTGTTAGACAAGGGCTTGCCTTACGTGGTCATAGAGACTTTGGTCCTATTTTTTTTTAAAGTCAGTATTTTAAGAAGATAACCTAAACTATTAGAATTTTTTTATTATAATGTGATGCCAATAAATATATAATTTTTTTAAAGAGAACAAAATTTGAAAATATGACTATGGGGGGTGTGGGGGAAAAGCTTTGTATTTTTTGTATTTTTGTACTTTTTTAGAGCCCCCCCCCATTGAAAATTCCTGAGAACGCCACTGTAATTACACCCTAAGTCCTTAACAGTACTGAATTTCCGCCCATAGGATACCTATTACTTAATTACTCATTAAAATGTATTCAGTTTATTGTATTTTGCACCACCACTGTTGTATTCGTTAACTTAAATTGTTACGATTGTTGTTTATTTCAATAAATAATGGCGGCACGCAGGCGCCAGGTACCCACTAATCTTGAAGTAATTCCAGTGAAAAGAAATAGTAGTTAGTGAGCATTGTTGATCACAAAAATGTTTGTATTAATTGGTTTGAAAGACATTGGAGCTATAATAATTTGAAATTATAATAATCTACTTAATTTATACTGGGGAATCCGTCAACATTTTTCACTGGTGTAACCAGGATTTTTTTTCAAGGGGGTTGATCAATTTTTGTAAAATACAATTAAAAATAAAAGACCATTAAAAATTAAAATAAGTTTTAAATTTCCTAATATTTCAGGAGGGGCTGCAGTCCACTCAGCCTCCCCTCAGGCTACGCCAATGACAGTTTATAGTTTTGTAAAACCGTTTTGAAGAACTAATATTTACATTTTAATAACTCGGAACCTACTCGTTAGAATTTGGATTTAGTTCGATATACATTAACATTTTCAAAAACAATCATCTGCTTTATAATTTATTCTAGAAAAATTTGGTTGTAATATGAAAAAAATAAATTTATATCACCATTGCTCAATGAAAAATGAACACTACGCATAAATTGTGTACATTATTTTAATTATTTTAAAATATGGATATATGGTAAGTACTTAAGTATACTTAAATATCCCATAATCAGAATTTAAATAAATTCATTAATAAAAGAAAAAACGGCAGTATATAATTGTTTTGTTTAAAATAATAATTTTATTGATTTTGGGATTGAATATGATTGAATAAAAATAATTTCAAAAATTATGGACTATAGAATAGTGTTTTACATTTTGCTTGAATATTCAGTAGTGAGTCTAGTTGAACAACCGGGATGAAAGTTATAAGCTGGTGACATGTTTCGATTCTCGGTGTACCTGGCGACTTCAAGAGCAGGATAATGCAAGAAATTCATAAAAAATGTATGTCGGTGTTTTGTTTATCATAACTATCTAGTTATTAGGTTTATTTTTATTTTATAGTGTACCTATGTTCTATTTTTATTTTGTGTTTATTATTAAATAATAAAAACTAATAATATTTTATTACTATTATTTTTTATATCACATGTTTGAATTATTAAATATATAAATAAAAGTATTCATTTTTCAGTTTTTATTTAAATTAGTTATTTATTATTCACCTTAAAGGAAACTAAGCAATAACTAATAAATAAGTAGAAAACTTACTTATTAGTTAAACCTACTATTTAAACTATGCATGCCTATACAATATAACTATATTATAATCACATTTATAATATACCTATCTACTTAAACATTTTTATTTATTAGGTATATTATGTAGAAAATTTGCTCTTCAGCAATAGGTTTTTCTTTGTAAATATTTAAATTATTTATGTTATTTTACATAATGTATGAACTTATTATATACCTAATTTATTTTAGATTAATATATTAATATTATAATGTTTGTTAGTTACTTACCCATAAAATAACAAAATACTTATTATTTGATAAAAAAAAAAATGGTAAATTATAACTGTTGTTGCAAATGTAATGGTTTTTAAATTCTTAATGGAACGATTAATATATTGATTTTACAATGATGTACCTATAGTGTGTAAACACTTGAGTAGTAGCAACGCTTAATTTTTCGAAAAATGGAGGTGGTTTCTATTAGAAAACTAGATATAGTTAGTATTTTGGAATGTCAATAGTAAAAAATTCCTCAAAGTAAATTTTCTAATTATGATTTTTAATTTTATACGTCGTTTTTATTGTAAAAATGATACATTTAAGAGACTATTTATATTCCATATTGGTATAGCGGTATGGACGTATGGTACAGATGATATAAATTATCAACTGATCATCCAGACACCAAACTAAATAAGTTAAAGAAACTTTAAAAAAGATCATTTATTCATCATTAATGTAAATATAACCTAACCTTGTCCATTCATTATCGGGTTACCTGGGTTACACTTCCATATTTCCAGAGTAATTGCTACGTGGTCTGTCGTGTACCTATTTTTTTGTAAATTGTCTTTGTAATCATGGTAATTGGTAGGTATTCGTAAACTACGATTTACCGAGAAATTTCTAGAGTTGAAAGAGTTCAATCTTTGAACACGAGTACACGACACGGCAACAGATTATGTAGGTATCTGTAAGCCTGATAATTATTGTCTATAGCCAAGGCTTAAAGATTATAATAATTATAATCCGTAAACCTTGGTCTTTAGTTAGTAGCGGTGTCAGGGATACTAGTTTTATCACGTTTAAAAGCTGTACTGCAACGATAGATAGCGTTGACGTTATCGTCCCACCCGTGTTGACAGAATTTAATAACGCCCGGATATAGGTAAATAATAATATAATATTTTGTCAGATTTTACTGTTTAGGTTCATTTTACTTATTTTAGTGTCCACAAAACTATAAAGTATTTGTTTGTTTTCCATCTTTATGTACCTTTTAGTAATATTTATAAAATTAAAATTAAAATAACTATTGTAATTAGTAGGTACTTACTACTCATGAATAAACTCAACAAACACCTAATTTTGCTCTCCCAATGGTCAGACAACGGTAATTATATTTTATTTATAGGTATTTATTTTTGTCACAGGTTTTTTATTTTTATGGTTTCTATGCATTACTGTATTGACTACCAATTTCAAATTTTGATTATATACCTTGAATATTAGCATCGCATATAAATAAATATTTCTATCCTGGCTTGAGATTTTGATTTTTTTTTTTTTTAATAGATTATAATGTAAAGATTTTTTATCACAAACTCGAAAAAAACGATATGAAAATCCACCAAAAAAAGGCGTTAAGTATAAAATGTTATTGTTAAATGGTTTACAACTATTTTCGAAAAAAAAATTTAGGATTTAGCCGATTTAGGTAGCTTCAATTGAAGAATATGAGTTCAGATCCATTCCAGTCTATTAAGTTAGATTAAACTAAGATGAATAATATGAATAAATATCATAAATCGTTTGTATAAATTTTTAGTTTTAAATAGTGATAATCCACAAACATACTATATTATTACCTACATGTATTGTTCGTAGTTAGGTACTGTTAGAGCCAGTTAATAATTTATCTTTCTGTGTATTATATTTAATTTAAATGGAAATAAAATATTATTCAAGGGGAGGGTTTTGCTACCTTAGCAATACGCCAGTACTCGTAACATCTCTCATTTATTATATACAGTATTCACCACTATACCACATTGGTCGTATAGTTTATAATTTATAAATCTAATAAATTAAAAATGATTCATACTATCAATTAATATGCTATTAGGTTTTTTTGTTTCATTAAAATATATTTAAGATCTGTTAATGACTGTTAAATATAAATAAACAATAAGTAATATAGATGACTACCTATATATTTAGAATATATACATGAAATATATGAGATTCCAACGATTGGGAGACCATTCACTATTAAGCATCATAATTTCAAAATTTAAAATATAGAATTTTATTTTAAAAGTTCTTAAACCCTGTTTCTTATCGACAGGGAACATTTTGAAGCAATGCTAGAGAAATATTCTGTCATATTCTGTTGTACCTATCTAAGATTGTGAAAATAAGTATAGAAAATAGTAATAATACTTTTTTAAAATTAAACAGCTACTATTTTATAGTATAGGTAACTAAGATGGCTTAGCAATGATTATTATGTACAAAATAGTATAGGTATAAACAAAAAATAACAGTTTTTAATGTTTCAATAAATCAAAACATAATATAATATTTTAATAGTAAGTAGGCACAAGGCAGTAGGCCAGTATTTAACTAGATAACATAATATTTGTTACCTGTGGTCGTTTACGCCGAGTGGCCGCGTTTTATCTGCAACGTGAATCAGTGCCATACTCTCATAATACACGACAGATGGCGCGTATTTTTTTATCATATTCAACAAAAGCTTATCGTGTTGGTGTTCATTGTGTTGTTATTTGTTATATTTCGTTTGTCCGTTCACCATGACTCGTAATCTTATTGATAATATTATTATTATCATAACTGTTGTTTATTATTATTCTAAATTCTTTTAAATGTTGCCTAATACATACGCGCTTCTGTAGTTCAGGCCGTTCAGTGTATTATAATCGTAGTGCATCAATATCACATATTTACATGTAGCAGACCGTAGTGGACACCCATCGCCGAGGTGAGTGTGTTTATTTCCTCCGTAATTACGTCGTCGATGTCTGATGTTCGTCCGGTTTTTCAGATGAATGTCAAGAAGAAGATTTTGCCAGTGATATGCTTGATGTCCGCATACGTGCACTGGATCAAGCCACGTCTGCTGTCGGCTTCCGCGTCTAAAGGTGGCAAGTCGCTGTTGTTGAACCTTTGTGGCCGTTCCAGGTTTCTCATACCATTGATTGTGTTTACTGCGTTTTGGTTATTTGACGCTCAGATGCAGATTGAAGCTTCCGTCAGTCTGACGCTAAGGCGCAACGTTCAAATAACTATTGGTACACCTGAACAGGAACCCGAAGTGGATGACGATGAGGACGATGATGATGATGAAGATGATGATGGTGTCGATGATTTGTATACCATTGATACATATTCAGACAATTCTTCTTCTTCTGATGTCAGCATGATTGGATTGGAAGACATGCACATAGCATTACAGGAGTATGTTAATAGTGATGGGACTCGTGGAAGGTTTGCTATTAGGTGAGCATTTACAATTTTTTAGTATAGGTACATTAGGTTCAAACATTTTAAATACAATAAATATTTATTATTAAACAAATTTAAAGAGCCAAGAAGATTGTTAGTTAAATTTTCAGTATCCAGATAAACTATTTGGATTAACTATTTAAAGTATAGGTAAAAATTATTATCTTCAATTGGTTGTATATATAACTTATAATTAGCAACTAAATATCTATTAAAAAAAAAAAAGTATTGGAAAAACATGCAAAGCTTTAAATTATTGAAACCATATTGTCAATTATTGTAAAATTATTTTTATTTACATTATTTAAACAGTTTTGGATATCAAATGAGAATCTTAAAGAGCAGTTTTGCTATAGTTTGCATGTGTTGTTAGGTTAAACAGGTATAAGACTGACATTTTTTTTAAGAAAATGATATGATTTTATATATATTTTAGTTTCCAACTAGTAGATATAAAAATAAGTTTTGTAAAAGTGCTGTTTTCAAGTGAATAGATCGGTTTTGGTTTTTGTGAATTCATATATCTTAAACAAACTAATAGATTCTAAATTATTTTATATTTTAATTTAAAACAAATTAAATTATTAAATAAAGAACATTTATTCATTAGATACTGAAAATTAATTATCTTTATAATAAAGTATTTAATTTATTTAAACTTTTGTATTAAGATTTAAGAAGGAACAATAAAAGACAATATTATTATCAGGTCTGGATTGAAAGCTTATGAGTTATGACTAAACAATTATACAGCTACTTTAGTTTGAAATAAAGATACTAAAGTTTTTATTTATATTTTATACTAGGTACCAGTTAATACATAAGTAAATGTAATGAAAAAAAATTAACTATAAAGTAAACTATTTTTTAAATTTAATTAATCAGAATTAATTATTTTTGAATTAGGTACTTAACACTTTAAACAAATAGGTATAAGGTAATGCAAAAGAGACATATTTGTGTATTACTGTAATATTTTGTAGATTTTGTAGTGATAGTACATATTTGTTGTGTCGAGTTTATTGAAATGTATTAACCTATTTATTAAATTATTGTAATAATAATAATGAAAGGAAGTTTTAAGCAAACAATTTAATTCTCCATCTTATTGGTAATGGGTATTGGACCACATAAGGTTATAAAATCTAAATATTACATATTATATAAATATTCAATTAATATTTTTATAATATAAGTGATTGTTAATGTAAGTAGGTATTTAAAATCATATAATATGATATTATGATACTACATGTAGTATGTAGTTAAAAGAACTAAAAGAAGGCTTTATTCCTAATAAAAAATATAAAAATTATTATTCGTATTTGTACACGTACTAATACATTATAAGTAAGTATATTAGATGCTATAATTAATTTTTTTTTTTTTTTATCTTAGAACATTAGTTAATAACTATTACAGTTCAACAATTACAGATAGTGAAAGATATAATAATATAATAATATGAATTGAAAACCTATTAGGTACAATAGTTACATTACATATTCGGCGATTAAAATTATTTTAAAATTAATTATTTTGATAAATTTAAAACATTACATCGACTAAGTCCAAGTGGTGGATAGATTGAATGTATTTTGTGATTTCTGTATACACGATACACACTACTCAGCATTTGTATTGGAAATTTGGAAAGAAAAATAAGTTAGGTTTGGCTATTTTTAAGTTATTTTGATTTTTCTATTCTTTTTTGCCTTTTGTTGTTAAAAAGTAAATTTTCCTGATTTTGGTTGATGTGTTCCACCGTGGACTATTTTTTTCAGCATAACCTTGAACTGGTAGATTGTTTCATTTTTTTTAGTACAACACTGTATAGCTATCCGCATAATTTGGACAAATGGTTAAATGAAGATTCGGAATCAGGTAGCGTTTTTATCGCTATAGCGTGTGCTTGGCGTACAAAGCTGGCATTTCATCTGCCGAAAAAAATGTTATGCATAATATTTGTATACATCGTATATCGACTGCAGCCAATCAAATCTGAAATATCTTTCCACGTATTTTGAATAAAACTTATATTAGTAGAAACCGCGTAGCACTGCGATACAAAAGTGTTATTCCACAAAATACCAAAAAGTTTTATTTTATTGTTATTGATATTTGCTGAACGATTACCATCTGAATAATCATCATCAGTATTGTTACCTTAATCGTGTATTTGTTTTATTTGTTTTATAGTTAGCTTTGCGCATTATGTATATGAAATGGTTTATGTTTAATGTGTGTGCATGTAATATACTTAAAATCAAATGCTTATATTTTAAATTGCTATGCTAAATGGGTTGTAAAAATTATTACCTACTCAACAAATTACTTGACTGTCGTGGACTATACGTAACGAATTTAAATCCTATAATTTGAATAGGTATTAAATAGTTTTGTGGTATCTTACAACTGAAAGTATACATTTATATGATCTCGTTCTTTGAAAATAGAATAAACGACTAGTTATCATATTATCATTTAAAAAGTTAACGGTTTATCGTCAGAGTAATTATGAACATAATAATATAATATTATGTTTACACATAATGATTTTTACACTTATTTTTTTAAAATTTTAAATATTTTTGTCTAGTAAGAAGAATATTAATTAATTTTACACCGATTTAATTTGTTTCACTCATTAAGGCTGTAACTTGTAAAAATATCTAGAGTAATACTGCAAGTTAAGTTTAAAATAAAATAAGTACCTAATAATTATATTTTAAATATTTAAATAGTTGTCTAAAAATAAATACTTCTTAGACCAATTTGATATTTGTTTTAGTTATATTCATTACTGTTTATTTAAAGTATAAATTCAGATTTATCAACATAATATGCATTATTATTTTATTGTAGTCATACTTATACTTTGAAATTGTACAGATTAAATAACTGTGAGGCGTTAAGAAATAATAAAAGCTATAATTCATGAGTAAATTAAATATGATATCCTTTAAACTAACTTGGGTTGTTCAAAAGAATATTAAACTGTGAGGACCTTGTGAGGTATTTTATTTAACCCGTGTTTGAAAACTTAATATAGACGAAGCGAGGAGTAGAATCCTAAGTATACAGTTTATTATTTAATTACCGACAATCCTCAAAATCTATTTATGGATGTAAATTTAGAAATAATTTGTTTATCTTTATAAATATTTGGTTTAATAATATGTCCATTGTAAGGTTTAATGACTATAAGTAACTGACCCATAGATGTTATGATAAAATTACTAGTCATTGTGCAAAGTTATCATACGTTCAAGGTTGTTGTTAAGATGCCCAAGGTTTGAGACAAAATATTATTGATATGCCTTTAATCTTTGTACTCCAATTCACAACCTAACGTTAAAATCATATTTTTATTCATTTTTTAAGAAATATGCATATCGAATATGTTGTTATATGTTAGCACATTGTATAGTGCAATACCTTTATTAAAAATACCTTTACACATTTCAAATATTGTGTTTAGTAATTTAATATTTGGTATAGTTTTAATAACTACTACAGTATCATGATTTCGGTAAAAAAAAATATATAATATATTTTATGACACACAGTCAGAAAGTATTTTTGAGCTATTGTAGTTCATAACTAATTTTATTTTCGAAAAACTAAACTTTAACCTTTTGGAATTCAGCTGTAGGTATTGACATTGTAAGCATAATTCTAAGCTATAGTATCAATAATGTAGTAATCAATAGTATTAACTCAATAAACACGATATTTTTGTGATAAAATATATTTATAAAAGCTATCACGGTTTACAAATTCAAGTTTGGCTTTACAGTGAGATGCCAACTATGATCGACAGTTATAATTCATGGTTATTGATCAAGAGGACACCCTCGTGTGTTGTCTCCATCTTACATACATACAACAGCAAATTTTCGTTCAGTAGCATTCATTTTATATAGTTAGCTTTAATATTGGAGTAAATTTACTTAGTATCAAACTTAAAGATAAGAATATTATCTAGGCTATTATTTAGACTTTTATTAGTATTATAATTTTAAAGTTTTAATATTTTACATTGTTATAATTAATTTTTAAATGCTAATATCTATCAAAGCCTATGTGATGGTCTTGATAATATTTTTACCTTTAAGTTTGATAATAGATAAATTTGCTATAATACTAAAGCTAACTACATAAAATGGATTCGCCTGAATACCAATTTTCCTCTTAACGATTAGATAACGTTGAAAATTATTAACGCTAGGGGGGATAAATGTATACAACATTTGTGTATTTTTTATTATTTTCCCTATAATTTAAAGATTTAAAAAAAAAAAAATTACGTAAATGTAATTTACCAGTTATTGTTTCGAGCGTGAGGCTCTGGGCGTGCCATGCTTACTTAATATGTTATATGTATATAAACGTCGTAGAATTCACTTGCATAATACGAAAAAGAAACAAATATTTTATTTTATGGAAGTTTTGTTAGGAATAATGTTTGTGTTACTGTTACAGACATTCCGTTCATCACGATCATCACGAGCAATAGAAACAACACCAAGCAAGTTGAAAAAAAAACGGTTTTTTGCCATCCAAAAGAATGGAGAAGGTGTATTTTAAAAAAGCCATAAATTAACTACTCTAAATGTAATATATTTTGTTTATGTTTAATAAGGTACTAAAATACCGTAATTTTAGAGTTTAAATAAATTGCGTATACACGCGTGTACATGGGGTTGTATGTATATTCACATGTTTGACTGTTATTGACACGCTTCATATTATTCAATGTTTATATTACATACTTACGTTCTATATGTTAAATATATAGTAACCAATTTGAACCACATATTATACCGGTGGTCTCGTTTACGGTGTTCAAGAATTATCTGATTTTCGCTAAAAAAAAATAATAATAACGATTCACGAATACGACGTGGTGAGAAAATACTTGGATTCCATCTTTTTTTTGTTTGCGCCGGGAATTGCTCATATATTTCCGAGTTTAGTCCCCGAATCGTGTGACAGACCATAAGGATATATTTTTATTTATTTATTTTTTTTCATTCGCAACTTCGGTAAATATAATGTAGGAATAATAGACATACACACTTATTATAATGTTATATGTTAATATGTTAGTTAGTATTTATTATAGAATAGGTACGTACATTTGATAATATCCTTAATGAGTATGATAATTTCACAATAAATAACAAATTACAAATTGTTAGATTTTGAGCACTTACATTATAAAGAGTATTCATTTTCTATCGGTATAATAGGTGGTTCAAGACATAATTTTAATTATGAATGTGGGTGAACAATGAACATACATCAACAACAATGAGAAGACTGATGTAAAAACTATTTTTGGCAGTATTTAAGATTTCTGAACATTAATTTTTATCCAATGTATGAAATTGCAATTAATTATATTTTAATTTTGTATAGCATTAAAAATATTATACATTACATAAATTTATATAATATGTATAATGTGTGTGTGTGTGTTTATATTATATATAGTAAGTACTTATATACGGTATTAATTTATAGTATAAGGTTAATATATTTAAAATTTTTTATTGTATACAATCGAGTTTTTATTTATATCAACAAAACAAATACCTGAAAATGATCTTTATAACGGGATTAATACGTAAATTATACGTTTGAGTATAGATTCTAAGGTGTTGGCATTTTAAAAAATAACATAGTACATAGATACGATTTAACACGAAAGCAACAAAGTAGTAATATAATTTGATTTACGATAGGTAACTTAAAATAATCTTATTCATTTTAACATATTTATTTAACATCTATAACATTATAGTATTGTATTTTGACTACATTTATGTATAGTAACATGCAATATTCGTTTTCATTCTGTATTGAGCTCCGTGTTTCTTATACGTTCTCGTGTATCACTCGAATCTGAAACAATAATTTAACATATCTTAGTAATTTATCAAAATAGAGTATTAGTTAGCTATTTGTTATGTAGTACTGCGAAAATTTGATTTTAAGTAGATATATATTATTTATTAATTTACTCAAAATTCTGGCGATACCGTGTTTTTTATATCGCGTTAAATTAAGGCTAGCGAAAGTGTTATATTTTTATCTATTAAAATAAAAACCAAATAAACGTTTGTATTATATTTGTATAGTTTTATATTGTAAACGATCGTATTAACACGGGCATGTTCATTTTTTTTTTATTAATGCCAATTTAAAATAAAAGAAGGGACAAAATTCCAAAATGATCATTTCATTATTTTTAACAACGGTTTTCAACAGCTATAATATTTCCAAGCATATCTCGCTTACGTTACAAACAATAAAAACAACCAACAGAAATAAAAATAAGCTTTGCTGTGTGGTGCGTAATCATGATATACGTGTGCTTTGGTCATTAAAAAAAAAAAAAAAAAAATAGTATCGTTAAAAATTTGCAGTAGGTAGTGAACATTCTCACTGTATACACTGTACTTTGATTATAAATGGGTAATTTTATACCGCAAGTTTGTGTGTGACGAGCATTTTGCCATTAAAATGTTTATATTTCGTTCCAATTTCTTGTGTCTGTATAGCTATTTTATATTGGCCCATTAAAAAGAATTTAGAAATAAAAACAAAAAACAAATCGAGTGGAATGATCCAATTACGCGTCGTGATTGTAATAATATACATTAAGATTTGTAAGTTACAACATAATCTGTCGGTTGTGTTGAACACCAGATTTTTAATATGTATGTCACTTGTCGATGCGCTATAGTTTACCTATTTATTACCGCGTGTGACTGTCTGTTTGTGAGTAATGTGACAACTTAAATACTAAAAAAATAAGATAAAAAAATTATCTCGCTTCGATTGAAAATATGTTCTTATAGTTTTAATTTTAAAATATGTAAATTATTTAATAATTACAATTTTTTGTTAAATTTAAAATTTTAATCTTTCCGCTTGTCAATTCAAAATAATGGGATTCACTTAAGTTGTTCTAACGGCAGTCTTAAAACGAAAAGATATGCGCATAGTTTTATCGGATAAGTTTTTGAAGTTCAAATTGACCTTGTCCGTTTCCTTTGTTTAGAATAGTTTTTCGTATCAATGATCTATTGGCGATGTTGTATAGCTAATAATAGCGACAGCTAAAAACATAAATAAGGTCCAAAGTATTTCCGCGCAACCGATAAACATATAGGTATACTTTTTTCGTTAGTTTTTTTTTTGATTGAGAGACTTAAGGGTGATATATTTTTTACGAAAAACATTAAAAGTCTGCAAGGATTTTTATTTTCATTTGTTACACATCCCGTGTACTTAATCCGTGTCTATGAAATACGAACATGGTCATAAATTAATTGAAAATCAATGAAAACTTCATACTCGCGATAGAACTTAAGATGAAAATCTGGATAAAACTGGTACAAGTTCGTCGCATTTTAACGGAATCACAAAATAAAATATTTTTATTATTGTTGTTTGACGATGACTATGCCTATTGTTTTACGAGTGGATTACCTACAAATGAAACACGAAACTACATTTTGACGGCTCGATTTAGCTGTTCGACTTTTTCAAAGGTCTTGTCGATTTTCTTTAAATCACGGAACTAGTGGAAATTTTCACGGATATACCTATAATAACTAAGTAGTTTTCAAAGTCTAAGGCGCGCGCACACACGAAAGCGAACTATTATGTATAAGGCTTTCCGTTTAGAAAACATTATTATGGAGTCGGAAATTGTACTGTGTACACCGCTCGCCACTCACGTATAAAATGGCGACAGCTCTCGAAAGTAAAGAACATTGCACAGCTGCCTGTCTAGACCTTTCGATCGCGTATGGCACCAAGGTCCATTTATTAAAACAAAATCGATTCTGCCCCTATCGTATATTATTTAATAACTAAATCCTACCTGACCGAGCGAACTCTTGTAGTTCACGTTAAATCAGACATTTTCTACGCAGATCCAATACAAGCATGCAGGTGTTCCTCGAGTGTCGAGGATCAATCATGGCGCCTTTTTTCTATTATTATATTATAAACTCCCCCGAGCAACTAACTTTTAACAACGCTCTCATCGAGAAACGGACATTGTATTAATGCAACGTTAATCCAATACGACTAACCAATACGAATACCTATTTTTACAAAAACCCTAAATACATCGTCTAGGAATAACGTCTTACCCGGCCCACTGATTACACACATACGCGAAAAGAGGATTTCACTATCAACAGAAAGCCGTGCAGTCCTATACCGATATTGTGATAGTTTTTATTTCAAAAAACACACGTCGTGTATAGTACAATTTACGTTAGCTTTAAAAATAAATCACGAAAAATGTCGCGAAACCTTGATAAATGTCGTAAAAAAACATAAAAATATCATTGTAATAACCATGATCCACTAAAACACATATTTTTACTTACGGAGCTCATGTTTTAGAATATCAGAAAAAAAAAACGATACCGTACCCAGCCCTATACATAATCAACAGTCGACGGGCGGGAAACGTTTCACTGACCGCCGTACAACTGTTGCAGTGTCGTTTGTATTCAAGCGGCGGCATACCAGTGGATCACCTGCGCCCGGTGGCAGGATTTATAGAGGTGCCGGTTAAATCACGTGATAATGGTGATCTTATATTAAATTGAATACGTTGAAATATTGTCTTAGCAACAATGTAGGTGACGGTTGTTGGGCGAGGACGAGTGGTGTGGCGGGTGGGCGCCGCCAAAAAGCTATATAAACACGCCAATGGGGATAAACTATAAATGTTAATTTTGTGTGTTATTATTGCGCCGTGCGACGTTACACTGCTCTACCTTATACGAGACGACATCTGAAGCCATTATTTTGGTCGGGTTATTTAATTATTAAAATACGTCAACTCGGTTGAATATTAAACGAGAGAAAAATGTATACGAAATATTTTATTTTGAAACGATTTACTGCTATAGCAACGCGCGCTATAGTAAGATTTAGTACTCGTTGTTTCGCATTCCGTAACTCGTTACACTACTATTTTAATCATTAAAATCAGAACGATAACTATAAATAAGTGAAAAGGTCGTTAATCGTTCTTCTTTTTTATCTATACAACAAACTACAAAGGTAATTAAATCGGAGCTCAGCTCTAACTTCACGAAATAGTCCTATATGTATGACGTGTATTGGTGCTGACGTTAACAGCGGTTCGCTACCGTCCAGCCGTCATCCTTTTGGCTATCTTTACGCGATGATTACATAACAATAACGCACAACAATACGAAACGATCAGCGGTTTATCATTGTTCGCTTGCAGGGCAGTATCGTCGTCAGGAAGCGTCGCCGACCAGCCGTAGTCATTTTCTTCCAAAAACCTAGCCCATTTTTTTTAACGGACGATTAGAATAAGAAATCGTCACCACCTTATTTTTGTATACGAGAACATAACATTTTTACATTTTTGTCGAAAATAATTTGTTTCTATGTCTTACGTCTTACGAAATAAATTACAGTTAAAAACCGTTGTAATAAAAATGTAAAATTTAAATGTTTTTAATGATGCTTTGACGGACACACGCACGGGGTTATCGTTGTTCATTCGTTGTACTATCACGAATTCAGTTAAATATAATTATATTTATTTTTTTTGCGAAATAGGTATACCTACTATATTTATAGGTATACACATTAATTGTCTCAAACGGATATTTATAAAAATACCGAATGCAATAACAAGCGACATTCGTGTTCGGTTCAATAACGTTGTATGTTTTCCGAAAGTAAACCCAACCAACTTAGATAAAATTCAAATTTTGTTGACAAACAATTGAAGTGGATTTCCGTTGTTCTTTTCAAACGATTGGCTTTATTCCTTTGTTCGCTGTGACGTGTTTTTCTTTAAACATTAGCTTTACGTACAAATAATGTTGCAATAATATATTATATAACATTTATTTTGTTACATCGATAGCGTTGTCGAATACGATATTGCAGCGCAAATGAATTTAACTACAACGAATAATAATAGTTTTTATAATCTGTTGTTTGTTCTGAAAGAAATGTGTAGATTTCGTTCATAACGTATAATCTCATTTTGACATGGTCCAATCGGATACGTTTGTAGTTTACAGGTCATGCAAAATATTTTCATTGTGCTTTAATAGAACTAACTAAAATACGACAACAGCGTTTCAATAAAATACAAATAATAAATATAAAGTTTCATAGAAACAACGTTTTTAAAAAACAAAAAATAAATCGCAAATTTATGTGTTGCTATAATTTAATATAGTATAATATGTGTTTCAAACAATGCACCGTTAGATGCATCTCTTACTCGTACATACATGTATTGTCGTCAGTGGCGGCTCGTGTTAAAGGGCACGCGGGCACGCGCCCCACCTAAAAAATTGAGAAGATCGAAGAAAAATTTATATTAAATTATTAAAATTAAAATTGAATAGGTATTTCTTCCGTCATAACACAGTTGGTATATTATCGAAAACATTTTTTTTATCAAATACGGGTGCTCTTAGATACAACAAGTGTATACTATATTATACGGATTGGGCTGCGGGCACAACTTCCCGATCAACAGTACTAGATATCCCCCACTTTTCGACACGAATTAATACGGCATTGCGGGCACAACCGGATTGTGCCCGAATTCTATTTTTATTACGATTTACAAGATTTTGTCGGTCTTAACGCCTTCGTATTGTTATTGGTCGACCGTCTTCCGTGGAACAAAATTTATATTTTGACAACATGATAATAATTAATCATTATTTGTTCATTTTAATAGTCATCAGAGTATTCATGAAAGAAAAAAGACTGACTGATCGATTTGGAATTCAAAAATATAACTACTGCATAATATTATGTTATAACTTATAACTATATTGTATAAATATTATAACGGCATAACAATTATATTTAATATTTATTTTAAACCATAATATTTTTTTAAATTATTTGTTATGCAAGATACTTTATAAGCGTATAGGTTTTAGTATCAAAGGTACCAACAAATTTATTTTATTTTATTTAAAAAATCATCAGGAATTGATAGTAAGCTCAAAGTTGTCATAGTGGAAAAAGAAAGAAATATTTGTGCCCCACCTTCGATGAACCCCACGAGCCGCCACTGATTGTCGTTATATAGTAAAGGCATTATTTCTATTATTACGGTTGTACACTTTGTTTTAATGTAATTTAGAAATAGCTAGAGGTGCCTTCAAAATACTTAGGAAACTTTAAATGGCATTTAAATTAAAATTTAATTATTTCGTTGGCGAAATATGTCATAGCGCCAAATCATAAATATCGTATAAATATTAAATATTGTACAAGGCGATACGAGCGAGTGCGTCACAAAGACCAAAATAATGGGTTTTCGGACTTTTCACCTCGTGCCGTCTTCTTCGTCGAGTGGTTTCCACAACACTGGACAATAATTTTATCCCCCGACTATAGGACGTATCCACACTTCGTACAAGATTAAATGTTTGATTTGTTTTCATTTATTTTGCGACCTATACGTCACGGTAATTCATGTACAAAGTCAACGGATATTTTTGATTTAATGTGATCGAGATAATGACTTTATCTGATATTTAGACGCAGAAATAAATTATGTTTATGGCCTTTTTTCGTTTACCCACGCACACGTGATCTGTTCGCCGAGGCCTATTTAACTTTAATCGTCATCACTAAAAACTGACAGTTAAAGAACTATTGCCGTCAATGTTAATTTAAATAAATATGAGGAGGGCGATATTAATATTCATTGGGTTTAAAAGGCAATAATGGAGGGGTGGGTAAACGTTCTGAATAAAATTATGTGAACCTACAGATGTATTCTGTGCGCACACACGCGGGGATAAAACGGTATAATGAACTTGTGAAGTTTTTTTCTCCGTGAAATGCACAAATGCAATACTGTTGCATACGAAATCGTAGTAACTCGTGATGTGTATACCTATTTAAGTATGATATAATCGACGAGGTCTGTTTAACCGTAATAAAAAACTGTCAATGTGCATATGTAGGTATAAACACTGCCCGACTGTCCGAGTGAGTGACTCTGAAATCCGGTTATCTGATGCGAAATTCAATTATATATTTGTATTCGTTCACCGGCTCACACACGTGACAACTGTCAAAGTTTATATAGATAAATACGAGGAGAGGGATATGAATGTCCATAGGCGTTAAAGGGAAATATTAATGATCGGGTTTGGTGGACGTTCAAAATTAAAACTATGTGTACCGATCATATTTATGCGTATCACATCGCGCACACGGAGATCTAATCAAATCAAAATTGTTCGTTCCACTAACAAAATAAATATAAAAAAACCTAATACAATGTTGTATAGGTACATCGGTAATACAGTCGAGTCGCGATAACTCGAAGCCGAATGGAGATAAAAATTCTCTTCGATATATGTATTATTCGAGATATCTAACTCGAATTTTTATTAATTTATATTTCTAGGGGAATAAAAAAAAATTCGAGTTGTCAAGTTTTTCGAGTTATCGCGAATCGACGGTACTATGTATCCTAGAAAATTCAAAAATTGGAACCTATAATAAAAATATAAACATATTATACATATACGCATATATACGACGATGTATGTGTCGCGAGATACGAGTCATGATATTATGCACACTGCAACGAACTTATTTATTTTCCGCGATGGAACTCTTGCACCCGCCTATCACTATCGTAGTATCGCCGACCGCGAAACAACACGTTTGGATATAATATAATATATGCACTTCAGTTGGGCGAATATATACGCATGACAATAATATATAATATGACACTGTATATGCACGCGCGTACACTACTTTTTTTCGTGCGGTCTATAGTTTAAAGATTTATATATGCGGTCGTTTCGTTGCGTTTGTATGATATATGTACACAGTCCGCCAACTCCGAGAGTCGTGTACATAAAGCTATTACGGACGGTCACATCGAGGCACACACACCTCCTATACCTATAACGTTATCGGAGAAGTTGACGCGTACCCACAGCGGTGTACGTAATATATAATAGTTATACGCGAGTGTGGCGTAGTTCCATAATAATATACATACGATGCACGACAAAAACACGATTTTCCATTCGTACGAGTGTGCCGCCGAGACACGGTGCACGTGTAATATATAATATTATATCCTATCATCTGCAACGTGTCGCGTTTTTTCGTAGCCGGCGATTTCCTGCAGCAGACTGTCGAGGTGCAAAAAGAAATGGATTGTTCGCCGCCCCCCCCTCCCCGTGCTATGGCAACCATTTTTCCACGCCCAATTGATTTCTAGTCGCAACTGAGGTACTCCGCGGCTGATGGCGTTACGCCGGGGGGGAGGACGCGAGACGGCCGAGTTTCGACAAACGACCTCATATCAGACTATATAGAAAATAACTGTCGGGGGACATACGGATAAAAATAATATGATATATTGTATAAAGGGACACCTAGGTGGCTAGTCGCAAATCTACTGTGACATCGGTATAGGCTAGAATGAATAAAATTTAGTTTAAAAAATCCGATTAAATAATACAATATATACATTACTATACTTTACTTTGATCATCCGTCATTGTGCTAAGGGGTCGAGAATTATTAAGCTTCGTATTTTCAAACGCATCGTGTAATACGCAACTGGAAAATTTCGGTTTAGAATTAATATCGGTGTACGATATACTCGGTCATTCGGGGAGGGAAGTTAAATCGTACATAATATGTATACTACTGCGACGGCTTGAAAATAATAGAAAAAAAAATATAATATCTTTTCGTCGCATGGTAGTTGATTATGCCGTGTTTGGGTATGAGGCTTATGTCCTGGGTATTCAACAAGGGCCAAGGATGTAATATATCTGTCTCTCATCAATTGCTAACTTCACGTCCGTTGTTCTTTTGCATAATAAATAACCGTTTGGCCGACATCGAAAATAAGTGCGAGTTTGTGTCTTATTAATTTCAGTTGAAAGTTGAGTCGTATTCAATACGATTTTGCTCTTCGTAATGTTTTTTATATACGAATTTAATTCTAATGATCGATATTTTTCATATTCGGTTAAAATATGTTTACAAAACATAATTATTGAAATCAAGCGGAACTGTCAAATACAATGCGCCATATGAATCGTGAATAATGTTAGGCTATAAATATTATAACATTACAGTGTTTGAATAATTATCATAGTCGTCATTATATGTGTCAAATATTTGTACAATTCATTATGAATCATAATTGTGTAATTAAATTATATAGTTATTGTAGATACTACGAATCCATTTTTACTGTTTTATGGTATTTATTACAGAGTGGTGTTACTAAATATCGTGTTATATAAGTTGATATTATAATATGCATGGTATTAACTATTATAAACATTATTATAATAATTAAGTATAATAATGATATAATAAATGCAATATTTTTGGGAAAAATTACATCAACCTACTATTATACCAAAAGTAAAATAAATGATTTTAATAGTTATATAAAAAAAAAAAACATATAACTTGGTGATATGAGCTGATAAATCGTTTTCGTTCTTAATCGTTTTTTACATATAATGATAAATCATTGAATTCAAATTTTGTTTACTGATTTATGATCATCGTTTTTTTAATAATCACATTCCAATTTAAATGGTTTTGTATTTGTGTATTTGAATTCATACACCTCAGTTACAATTTTATTAATATCATTATAGTAACATCTTTATAGGTAGTGTACTCACTTGATTTTAAAGTTTAAGTTTCACTGTTAAAAGCACCATGTATGCTGTATAGTCCGCCGAGTTTATGTATTAGGTATTGATTATGTTATTCTTAATTTTGTTTTCAAATCGAATTAATTCGTCATTTTAACACCATCTGTTTGGAAGTTACTTTTTAAAAACATGAAATTTATTAAATTGGTTTTATTATAATATATTACGTTTCATAATTGAACAATTTTGCCAAGTTTGATTAATGTCTTTTAAAATTTTGCTGTATTGAAATTAAGTTTAAATTTAAGGAGAATAAAATCAATATACAAAAAATAGAGATTTTATATTAAGGTCAAACAGTGTGATTAGTGCATGTATTTGTTTTTTAAAAAATTTTTTTTTTAATGAAAATGATTTAACTTTCTTTAGTTATTCATTTAATATACATCTTTGTCGTGTCACATGATCAATGCACCATCATGGTAACAATTTTTTTTCCTTTTAAAATAAAATTAATACTGATATATATTTATAGGAAGTTTTTATATTAGAAATTTGGAACGTTGATCAAAGTTAAGTTTATGGTTCTAGTGACCAGTGTTAAATATTGTTTTAATAAAACCCGTTAGTAGACTAATGAAAAAACTTTGAATGACCAGATAAACTTTGTTGAGATCTTAACAAACAAGTTGGATAACGATTGGAAAATGGAATGAGGATAATATGACAATGGCAACAAAAAAAACTTTAAATTGTAAGTTAATTTTTTTTTTATAAAATCTAATTTAATTAACAATAATTATTAAATACATTATTTTCATAGGATTTAAGTATTATCAAAATCGATTGATCAAGAAATTGTTCATCAAAGATTACTTTACACTGGAAACATCGCATTTTTATTATAATTATTTCTATATACAGCCAATTGGTTGCAGGTTGAATATTAAATGTATGAACAAAAAATGTTTTCTTTTTATAAATAATATACAATTTATCTGTTACAAAAAAATCATAAACAATTTTGAACTTGTATTAGTACTATAATTTTAGTTGTATTCATTTTGACACGTCATAAATCTAGTTATAAAAAAAAGTTTTACCAATGAAAATGTTTTTTCTGCCAAGCATTTTTGTTCATTCATTCGGTAAAAAACCCATAACTTTATACTATTTTATTACAAAAAAATAATCTGTATTTTCGAAAATTCAATTCAGTTTAAATATAATTATTTAAACATGAAATTAGTACAAATATTTTTTATCATATAAAGACGCTTATGTTATGACTTAACATGTATTATTAAATTTTTCGTGAATGTCAATAATTATTTGCGTGAAGAATTGGGTATATTTGCATATATCATCAAACATTTGGCAATGAGGTCATCGGACATCAGTTTTTTTTATGTGTATCGACCTTTTAACTTAAACATTATAAAACAATATCATTATTGACATTATTTTTTAAGTAAATAAACTTCATTGGGTACAATTTATTCATTATTTATTAACGACGATGGGATAAGTAATGGCTATGAGAGGCTATGGTTTTTTTATACCTAAATAAAATGTTATCAATTGTATGTATTAAAATTGCATATACAATGCGCCGTCTTATAAAAATATATTTCGTATCATTTGTTATTTGATATTAACCTTGCGTACAAATATTGTAATGTACAATGATTGTGAATGGAAATGATTATATTATACTTCAAATATTTCCAACATACAGTGGAGAGCATTGTTTATGATCTCTTTAGTTTCATATGTATTCCTCAATTCCTGTAATCTTATTAAAATTTACGAAGGATTGTTTTTTTGTGAAATACTATTTTTATACTTGTAGAAAAAGTTGAATTACAATTGTTATACATTTCCTACCTTCTTCTTCCATATTTGAATTTGGCTGTAATGTTATATTATGTTCTAGGTTAGTAAATTTATAAATTTAAGGAATGGTTATAAAATTACTGTACATACACAGTGAACAGATGAGTGATAAATTGATGATGTTTTCGTTGTATTTATTGTGATTTTGTTACGCCTTAAACGTGTAAATAATTAACCATCTTGGAAAATAGATAAATTTTTATATAATTTACGAATTGTGTTAACTATTTACGTTATTTGTTGAAACTAAAATAAATTAACATGATACATGTTTCATATGATATGCACATTTTCAAAAAAAAAAGCTAGTTGGTATAATATGTCTTATTATTATTACTAATATTACTTACTTCTTTTATTAGTTACAAATAGGTATTTCGTATTGGGATGTATTAAAACAATTTTAATGTTTTTAATTATGTACGGTATATTATAAGAATCCTCATTTAGTGAACAGTATGTACTGAGCTGTACAGTATATAATGAGTCTTGCAGACTGTTTACAATAATTATCAGTCAAATAATTTAACTTTTCATTGTATTTACTTGATAAGATTAGGAAATTACATTTATAAGTATAGTTTGACGTTATAATTTACCGGCTATAAAATAATAAATGTATTTAAGAGTGTATGATGTAAGTGCAATGCTTAATATTTCGTGCATCATGAAATCGTATTTAGTAGTGCGAAAAATATAGAACAAATATATTTATTGAATTCTGTATTATAATTTTTCATTAGTAAATTATTTATTCATTTATTATTAATTAACGTCCGTTAGGGCAATTTTACAAAGGTATATTTACAAAAGAAACATACATAATATAATTATTATGACGATATTAGTCACTTGCGTTTATTGATATTTATTTTCTTAAATTTGTTGGCAAAAAAACAATAATTATAAAATATATTTAAAAAAAAGGAGAACCGTAAATAATTGAATCCACGGACACAGACTGTGTTGGATGTTAGTTAATAGTCGGTAAATTAAAACCATATGTTTAATTTGATAGTAGTTACTATATTTCTTTCTCTGGTTGGGGCCGGAACTATGAGTTGTCGAATAGCCGTTTCAGTGCGTTTTCACAATGATAATATAGTTTGGGTGGGTGGATATGGGGTGGCAGTAGCGTTCTTTGAGAGTTCAACGGTAATGAAACTCGAATACATGTCATAGTTGTTTGTTCTTTCTTGTTTAAATAACAAGTCTCGTGTACGGAGGAAAAATAAGAACCTATATTATTATTTACTGTCGTTATACTTATATACAATTAGGTGATGGGTTAGCTATTTAGGTTGGTTAGCACTTTTATATAGGATTTTTTTTTTAACCTAGTACCTACGTAAAAATTTAGATTAAGTCTTGTAGATTCCTTGTGCAATCGTTTCAATTAGTATAAACATTCTCTACGTTTACTGTTTCAGTTATCACATTCGAGATCATACTGACCTTATTTCTAATTGCTGTATGGAATAAATGATTATTTTCTCTATATGCATGTGTATTTGTAAAGAATTTGATTGTTGATTAGAGTCTACAGAGCTCTGTAGAAACTGAGCTTATTGTGTATAAGATAAATTCGTAAACATTTTTTTTAAAGATTAAACAGTAAAGATTGAAAAATTTTAAATAGTCACATTAGAGAATATTCAGGTTGGGAAATAAATTTAATTTGAATTGTCGTTAAAACTAATTGTTCATATTATGAAATGTAAAATCGAAATCGATGAGTGATTTAGTGAAGTTGAATATAATTATTAATTAAATATATTATTTTGATAATAATGATTATATTATACATAAATATTATCATAACAGTCGTATTAGGATTTACTTTTAATTAGTTAATAAATTGTCATCAGGTAACCATCAGTATTCCCGCTATATAAAATTAAATTTCTAATTTATTACTAAACGAATAATATTTAAAAACCTATTTACAAAGGATGGTGTACTATAAAGCCATCCACTTACGCATATTATTTCCCTGCTCATTTACATACAAAAAGCTCTTCTCTATGCTCAATAAATCGTATTTGTCATCTAAGCAGCTATGATTATGCTCTGATATGTGTATGCATTTCTTCTGGGAGGGGACCAAACCGTTAATGGAATTCTCCTTGTTGGAAAATCGTAGAAAAATATTCGACATGAAAAAACAAGGTTGTAGGGGTAAGCATAAAAGAAAAAAAGTAATAAAACTATTCTGAGTCGACGAGTTTTCTTCGGCATCTTGGTTATTCGTTTTGTCATTTGAAAATTATTCTTTTTTTTTGTTAAAGTGTCATTCTGGATTTTTTATGGCTCCTATAAAAATGTAAATAAACGTGTTTTAAAACTAAATTGCCATGCAGGCTACTTTTATCCGTGGTCGTTTAAAATATTCACACTTAAATACTACGTGTTAAAATTGTTAGGTAGGTAACTAAAAAAAATTACCTTTCGAACACTAAAATAAATATAGCCGTATGTTAATTGGTACTTTTATTTTATTTAAGCATTCGATTAGGCGCCTAAACACGGGTACCTAAGTGAATTATAGCAGAAAAAATGTATATAAAAATAGTTTGTTCTCTGAATAAATTATATAATTATAGTGGTATTTTCTAATATTTTTCAATAAAATATATAAAAATATAACATAGTTGTTTGTAATATAAAGTATAAATTATGTAATATGTAATGAACAAATAAATATAAAAACATAAAACAAGGTATATTGTTCAGCTGCATCGTAGAAATAATTTTTTTTTCATTATTACATAACTATATCTGCGATTGTCGGTCACTAAATATTCAGTTTTTCTGTAATTATTTTATCACTGGACATACTAACATATTATTTTCTGTTTTGAATGATGGGTATCGCATAATTATCGAACACAGTTTAAATTAGGCAAGCCAATCGCAATAGTTACTGCATAACTAAATCATATACCGATACGTTGTCCATACTCAATTATACCTAATATTTAAACACGTCAAGTACAAACGATAATAAACACGAGTTATTCCATGCCGAGCACAATAACGCCAATAACGAATGTAACCATCGCACGTCCTGAATGACAATATGTATACGCTTAATGTCACGTTCAGAGTAGTACAACAGTAAAGCTGTTTACGTTTTACGCTGATTGTATCACATTACCCGAGTAAGCACCAACTTGAATGATGTTTGACACCTCTCGCGGCATTATATTATGCCATGTAATATGTATGACACAATAGTACTGTACTATTGATACACTTTAAATAATATAATATACTAGCTAGTGTAACAAGGTTCGTTTAAACCTTGATGCGCTACATAAGTTTACAAGTCAAGATAAGAGTTATGTACAGTCACGTATAGCTAGAATTGTTTATACTTTGGGAGGCAGAAGCCAAGAATCCTCAACGTTGAAGACGAAATAAATTATCAGTCTGGTCAACATTTTCTATATCTAGAACTATAATTTCGTTTTATTCACATCGGCGCAGGTTGATTAGTGTTTTTAGTATTTTATACACGATGGAGTCTGATTATTGAATTAATATGACTAATTATAATTTAAAAAAAAAAATAAATAAATAACCAACGGTCAAGTTGTTTGTTGATCTTTGTGTAATTGGAGAAAGCGATGTGTAATATGCCTGAATCTGAGACATCTATAATTATGATACTATTTTTTCATTCAGACTTATAAACAAGGTTTGTAGTGTATTATGCGTTTTAAAAGGGTAAGATATATATTAGGTTTTAACTAACTAAAATATTGTACTATCAAGATAGATAATACTGTACCTTTTATAGTTATAATTTATATCTATTAAGATAGATTAATTATTTTGTTTTATTTTTAATTTTAATTTTAATGAGTTTTTGCTAATAAGTAAGCTGAATTATTCGTTAAGGTAAATTACCCACATTGTATTTTAATAAACAATATTAAAATTTCATATTTAGATCTATGATAAAATCAATCTTCAATAAAATAGCGAATTTACAGTTAACATTATGTAAACACATTTTCTTAATATTTTTTAACGTAGTAGAATTATAAATATCGAATTCACTATTGTAATAAATATTATATTTATTTTCACTCTTGAATCATAGAATATGCGAGTATTAATTTCAAATTAATTAAAACATAAAATTTAAAAGTTCTATATTAAAATTTAACGATTTTTGAAATTTAACAGTGAAAAAACATTGTAATTTGAAAATATTTGTAATTAATATCAATAAAAATTCAAAAAAAATTTAGGATTATCAAAAATTAAAAAATAATGCAAAGTCAAGTCTTGGCCAAACAAAATGCCAAACAAATAAACACATTATTGTAAAATCAATATCTAAAAACGAATTTAAATATTTAAACATTGAACCGATTGAAAACTAGAAAGCAATCGGTTTTATAATGGTGTGCTTTTTTTTTTTAAAGTTACTTTATATTTTAATACCGATTCTGTACCTTAAATCTTTTATTTTTAAATATACACGAGTATTATTTTAAGAAATAAATTTAAAATTTAAATTTAAGTTGAAAAACTAGTATTATTGTAGGAGTTTTATATAAATAAAATTATCATAATTTGAAAAAATTATTCGGTTTTACACATTTTATAATAAATATGTATAATAAAGTTGTAAATATTATCTACTATATTTTTATTATCACGTCTTAATTAAATAATAATTGTTTTATGGTAAAATTTGACTTTCACTTAGAATTTGAATTTAACATTAAACCAATGACATTGAAAATACTAAAATATAGTAATATTCTGTTCATGGTGTATCTGTTATATTATTATCTTTATTATTTGTAAGTTTTTTTATGTGAAATATTCACATAGGTTAATGCGCAATAGAAAATTCAAAATAATAAATAAATAAATTTGGAAATACATTTTTTTGTAGACTTTTTTAAAGTTGAAATCTTTTATTTAAATAATAAAATACTACATATAATACATAATAGTATTTTATTATGTTATATTGGTGATTTAATGTTAAACACAATAAAATAAAATTGATGATTTGAACTTGTTTTAAAGTTTAACTGTGGAATATATTTTTTTATTTTCTATAAAACTATAAAAAAAAATAATACTTATAAATATCTTTATATCACGCAATATTAAAACGGATGTGTATATCGTGTCTGAGTATGTTAATAATTCAGGAAGTTTATCGATAGAAAAAATAACGAAAGCTTTACCTACTTAATGGTCAATGCAGTAGTTGCGGAATTTTGAATATAAGTACCTAAACACAATTGCCTGTACGTACCATTCTGTTTATAATGTGATAATTAAATGTTAATGCTTTAAAAATTGAATTCTTTGAATTTTTAATAGAACTGTCAAAAAAACTATAATGGATATCAGTGTGTGTTTATTGGCTTTAAAATCATAAAAATGTATTATCATAATATTGTGAACAATAAATATATTATATATACAGAGTTTACGCCATACTTATCTTTATTTTTCCTTTTATAGTGAATTTAATCAAATTTTGTAGTTATTAAGTATATGTACATTGGAATTATATTTTAAAAACTTTAAAATTTTTATGAAATCTAAGGATTCATACTAAATTTTTTTTATCAAATAAGAACCTCCCTCATTTTTGTTGTAAATTGTGAGTAGATTCTGAGTTATTAGACTTTAAGTACAAATAATTATAGTCTAGAATAATATGGAAGATATTAGGATTATAATGATTTGAAAATTATAGTAATTAATAAAAATTGTTTACAACTTAAAATAATTCGTAAAAATTATCAAAGTATAATAAAAACTTGATTAAATAGTATATCCAAGTATTATATTTTATATTATAATATATCGTGGTTTAAAATTAAAAAAAAAACTTAGCAGGTAATTGAAAATTTAAGTTACTTATTTATTTCAAAATTAGAAATTTAAATAAATGTATTTTTAATGAATAACATTTAGGTGAGTATGTTTGGTGAACAATTTAGTATGTTTTTTTAGATCAGCACTAGGTATTATATGTCTGAAAATAAATTTATAATATGTTCAACTAAAATTGTACATCATAAATTTATAAATTATATTATATTCATTCGTTGTTATGAGTTTATATATAGTTGTGTTTAATTTTTCAAATATGATCTAATAATAAAATAAGTAAGTATTTGGATTATTATTAGTATTTCTATTCTGGTTTCTTATATTGATATTTATACCTATTATACATTATTATATACGTATGTATTCGTGTATTTACATATGTTAGTAATGTTAATTTTGTTTTAGAGTTATTTCAATTTGTTCTAACTTTGGTATACATTTATTTACTATTAAATATTATGTTTGAAATTGTTTAATATGTTATTGTTACTCGTAATACGTTATATACACAAGAGAAAGTTTGGATTGTGTTTAACATATTTGCTGAAATAGTATTTATCGTATTGAATATTATTTTTGTTTAGAAAAATCAGTCCATAAATCAAGACGTATGTTTTGAATTTATCTTGTAGCTCTATAAATTATTCATAAGTAAATATTGATGTCCAATATACATAATATCTAAGAGATTTTATTTTTACTTTATGTAGTAAAAATCAAAATATAAATACTATCGTTCTATATTTTTCATAATAAGTTCTTGGAATGTTCCTTAAGTATCTAAATATTTTGAAGTAGATTTTAGTCATAAAGCTTAAAAATATCTTAAATTCTTGTAAGTACTTATTTCGTTATATAGAAAGATGATTGACTGGTAAATTACTAGTGTTTATGGCAGGTTATTTGTTTGTTAGGAATTGTTGTGAACCGACTAACATGATACGTATACGATTGTTGAACACTGATCACAAAATATATAATCATTAATTATATTGACTAAATTTATTATTTAATATTATAAGTTATTTATAGTCTATTAATCAGTAACAGAGTGGACTTTTTTACTATTGAGACTAGAACATTTTAGTGCACCATCCAAATATTTTATTTTCTCAGTGACGTTCCTCCATCGGTATATTCACTAGGAATAGTAATTTATTATTAATAATTAATTTAATTCATCCAATACAGTGTCTTACTCAATGTGAATTACACTTAAAACAAATCTATTATAAAGCAAAGTGACTTACTCGGATTTTTTATTTTGATAATTTATCATCACATAACTTTTAGTTAATTAATATTGTCAAATAATTTATTTACATGCACCTACCAATAAAAGGCTACGTAGCATTTTGTTAATTATTTTTGTTAAAGCCATTTTAATCCTAAGTATACAAAATGAACTAAATAATAAGATTTCATTTATGGGTCTTAACCTATCTAGTGACATACACACCTTACAATATTACTATAGGCGTTGATAAATAGTTGCCAACATTAAACTTTACGGTTATTGCATTTGTTCGGGGGCAGATATTTAATTATAAAAGATAGATCTTTGAGTGAGTGTGATACTTTCATAAGATATACATTCTATTTCTAAACGTCAATGGCCTTTATACCGTTTTAAAAACTAAAGAAACAAGGTATATTGGTAAGAACTAGTGTAAGTTTAACGTGGGGTAATATTTACTAATATTAACAGTTTATGATTAACAAAACTGGTGTTAATTTTTTTGATTAATTTTAATTAATATTATTTTGTATACTATAATTTATACAACACTGAAATTGAATATTAGTCATGTTTATTATTTGTTAACATAATAAGTATAGATCTCATTTTAAATTTCCAGATATTTTCAACCATTATAGATTTTGGATGTTAATATAAAAAGTTTATTTAATTTTTAAATTGTTATTGCTTTTATTACTTTAATACAATAAAACTACTTTAATTTTAAGATTTGAAGATAGTTTCTGATAGAAAATTGGATCATTGAGATTAACTTAGAGGAGGAAGGGGAGGCAAAAAGGTTAATTTTTTATAAAGTTAAAATTGTTCTATACAGCAACGAATAAGTAATATTATAAAAGGCATTTGTTTTTGATATGCTGTGTTTTATACTTACAACGTTTTACATTATTAAGAATTTTACCCGAAGAACCTTACTAAGTAGTAAGTTCCGTAATACATAACTTTTGATTTATGATTTATTGAAGTATTAATAAATAATTTTTTAAAGAAAGTTATTAGTTACTACATATCAATTATTAAAATATTATGTCGATGTAACTAGTTATATATATATTTAAATTATAGCTGTCAATAAGAATAAAATGTTATCCATTATTTCTAAATAATGATTATCAATTAGACAAAAACATATAGGATGTATATTCTGGTGACCATAAAAATATATGTAGATATAATTTGCTAATAATAAAATAAAATTACAAAATTGGTCAAAAGTTGACAAACGATTTCAAAGAATGTATTAGGTTGTAAATTTATAACGTTCAAAGAACGTTTTTTTATGTAACGTTATTCAAGTAAAAGTTGGACATAATAGTTTATAACGAAATTATCTATGGTAGAACTTAGAGCATATTAAAATATTTAGTTTTGTTCGTGAACAAGAATAATGTTCTTTAATTGTAACTTGTACGTTCCGTTCCGAAACCCTGCCGATGGTATTATCTATTTCTATATTGTGTATTATTTTATATTATTTAAGCTATAAAACTATTGGAGTTTATGATTGAGAAGAAAAAAGTATATATATATATACATAACGCATATTATATTTATGTATAATGTTTATATATTTATATATTTATTTGTATGACTTATTTATGAGGTACGTTTGAAATTACAATATTTTTCTCGGTAAATAATTATAGATTTTATAAAACTAAGTAACTATGTTTTTAATAATCTAACCCAACCTTGGTGTTAACTGAAGTAAAATAAACTTTTAAACATAATAATAAATTATTAAATACTGTTATTGATCGATATATTTAATAGTTATAAATACCTATGTATACGAATAATTTTAATTATTTTATACTGTACAGTTCGTTTATAACTTTATGACGTAGGTACAAAATGTCGTTGTAATATCTACGGACCAACGGTAAACATTTTGAAGGACAATTCTTTATATTTGTCGTGCTTATAAAAAGGTTTTTAAAACTTTTTTCCCTTCTGACATATTTGTATTGCACTACTTGAAAACATGGAACTAATTGAGAAAACCACGTTAATCAACAAATAAAAATTAATTGTTTAAATAAATATGGCTTTTTTTTTTTTTATTAAATATTGATTACTTTGTATTAGTTGACCGTCAGCCAAATTTTTAGCGTGACAGTACTAATTTATTTTACTATATAAGACTTAAATTCATATTTTATTATACATTACGTATGTTATTCTGGACATATGGTATATGTACCTATATTGATCATATTAAACATTTCATAGCCTTAAATGTTAAGTATAATGAACATAACCGATTTATATTTAAATATTTTTGTTTTTAATTTATTGTGATAAGATTTCATCATAATTATTTATAGATATATATTTTTTTTTGTTTTGAAAAAGCCAAAAAAGCATTTTTTAGATGTATCGATATAATTTAATATACATCTAGTTAGGGAAAATCAAAAGAAATATTATTATAAGCTTTCAGGAATATCCTTGTTTACTTGAATGTTATAAGTTATTACTAACAACTATGATAATATCACTTGCTAGCTATTGTTATTAAATATATTTATTACAGCTCAATGGTTATAATATTAGTCGAAAGAAATTATATTACTTTATGACACCTTTTAATAAAATATATTTAAATTAATTAATTTATAATGAATAAATAAATTTTTTTTTTACTTAAACTACCTACAACAATAACTATGTGTATCTATATATAGGATATTTTAAATTAATTGAATATATTTATAAAGTTTAAACAAATAAAGTTGTATTTATTGATTATAAGTACTTACAATTTTAAATTTATTTTTATTGCTTAAAAATATTGTTTAATCGTATTCAATATTGTTGTTAATAACAACTGTTTTTCTTATTAAATGAATTATTTGTTTTAACGTAATAAATTATAAGTCACTATTGTAAAACTAACGTTTATTGGATATGGTAGGTACAAAGTAATATGTGTTTGACTTCAATGTAACTATAAAAAAACTGTTGTAATAAGTAAATTATTTACTCAATAATTGTATACATAAAATGAACATATTTTATTGCTATGATAAATAATTAATTATATCGGTTTTATTTTGTTTTATAATAAATTATGACGTTTATTCCAAAACTTTATTCAGTTAAGAGAATAAAATACTTTCATCAGCAAAGAATACTATTATGTACTTATTACTATTTATTATATTCAAAGTAGTGTTTTATCATAAGTATATGATATATATATCAGGGTGATTTGTCAAGTATGTTTAACCAATTTATTTTCTTCGATATCGCAGTTATTCAAAAACTGAATAAAATCTTCTTGAGTTGTAAAAAAACTCTTTAGAAATTAAAAATATGGCGTTTAAGTGTATTTCAAAATTCCAAAAATTAGATTTGATTTAATTTATTATTAAATAAAAAAATTGGGGTAAGCATGCTTGTATAATCACTTTTTATATATTTTAGATTTTTACACTATGAAGTATTTATAAACATTTATATTAAAATTGTATGAAAAAAATATATAATATTTTATTTTAAAATTAATTTATATTATTTTTAAAGTTTCTTTTAGTAAATTTTCTTTCTTACACAATAGTGTGGCCAATTTATAGTAATTTTAAATGTTTAAGTAAGTTTCTTATGTTCATAAATAAAATAATACAATTAAAATACTTTTTATCAGTATTTTGTTTTATGTTTTAGTGTGCATTGCCTTTTAATAACTATTGATATTGTAATAGTTTGGTTTAGTTTTCGTTTTTAGAATGATAGCATCCAAACTATCTCAGGTTTGATTTTTAAAAAACATTAAAATATATCTGATGTAAATTAAATTAATCCATCCTGATCGTAAAACTAAATTTGTTATTGAATAATATAGTATTTAACATTGAGTGTTATTTTGAATAGGAAGGGGAAGAAAATCGAGCCACGTGTTAGTTGATAAATTTCAATAAAACCCCCTCACGAGTTACTCTTCCGGTAACTATAACATTACACGATTGATTCCGTCACTAATTAATTGGAATCGATAACAATACTGTCATGCACCGATGAAAAATATGCATTCACGGAAAATGCTTGAGAATTGAAACGTTTTTCAAACTATCAACTAAACCTATTCAACGCGTTTTCATCATTATTTATTTAAATAAGTTATTATTGTTCTATGTATATTCAATTAAAAATCTGTAAAATTTTAATTTAATTGTATTATGTATTATAATGAAATATACGAATAAAACTGTTTTATATAAATAGTCAGAAATGTTTACGGTAAATAATAATTAAGTGTAATATTAATACTTATGTAGTTATGTATTATAATAAATACTGTTAAATTGTGATTTATAATATGCATTTTAGAATTTAGTTTTAAATCAAATAAGCAGTGTATTAAAAAAATAAAAAGCAAATTCAATCTTAATAATCATTGATTATTCAAATATTCTCTATAATACGTTGTTTGTGAATAACTAACTAACTAATTTACTGAAATTATTCTTTAACGTTCGTTTAGAATAAGACTGTAGTACAGATGCAACAAAAATACGGTTCAAAGTATCTAAAAATATTTTCATTTCACTTTTAGATGAAACCAAATAACTTTCTTAACATAGAAAGTAATATATAATTATACAAGCACACTTTTAAGGCTGCATATATGTAAAATATGATCATTGATAAGTAATGCAACCAATTTCAATATCAATGATAAACATGTTTTCATGTTATAATATGTAATTTATTATTGCATAAGACAGAAAATTATCCAATACAACAAATGAACGACGGAAGGGAGTAGATAGGTAGTTGATTTATGGTGGTATTGTTCTGGTAGTTGGACAATTTGAAAATTTTAGCACTTGTAAGAAGTTATGCTTGATGTAAGGAATGTTGATGACGTAAGTAATAATCTAACTTATTATTACTATAATTAGGTGACTAATACAACTTTATAATATCATTCTGTTACAAAGCAAAAAGGTTGAATTCAAACGTTAATATGAAAAGGGATCATGATTGTTTCCTTTTGAATTTGAATAAAGAAGAACATATTTTGATTGATCAGATATTTCTTTTTTTTTATTTCATACATATAATAAATTAAGTAGTCAAAAATTTAAAAACTGGGTTCGAAAACATCGGAAAATATTTAAATGACGTCTATTATTAGATTCTATTAAAATATATAACATTTGAAAATACTCATATTTTAATTTGCTAAAAAGTTACACGTGATTGCTATCGTAACCAAGAATAAATCAATTTGAATTAAATTTTTTTTTAAGATATAAATAATATTTTTATAATTTTTTATTGTTTTAAAGTACCGATATTAAATTCACATTAGACTGAATTGTTTATGAATTATACTTTTTATCAAAGATATATTTTAGAGAACGGAAATGAAAATTACGTTGGTTAAATTTTGATTGTTTGAAAACTGAATGTACTTGTGAAATAATTTAACATCTTTATATCATATCTAGAAATTGTATTTTTCAACATAATTTTAATACTCTAAATATTATATTGATAACACTTATTTTGTGTTCATGTTATCAATTAAAATAAATAAGCCGTTCATAGTTATATTATTATTTCTAATATAATCATTTCGGGAGTAGTAGAGCTGATCTACTATTTATTTTGTCCTGTCATATTTTTGTAAGAATTTGTGTTATATCTGAAGACTCCGAAGCTCTAGAAATAGATCTGTTGGTCTGTATTTATATTTTAAGAACAATATTAGAACTCTATTAAATAATATTCATCACCAGAGTAAAATTATTTTAGTACGTATGGTACTTATATTTTTTTGTTTTGTTTAGAAATATCCAATGGTGTTTTCGTTTTAAAAATGTCTTGTGGAATGGATTCGGTAGGAATTTGAAGTTCTGAGATACACTTATTGTATTTATGACCAGTGAAAATAATTAAATGTTAAAACATGTTACATATTTAATATATAAATAATTTATTGTTATCATATAATCTGAATAGCTTATTAAACAGAATAGTTCTCTAAAAATAATAATAAAAAAAAAAAAATAACATGAAATATTAAAATATGTTATTTTTATTTTTACATAATATTATTCAAACTTGAAAAATAGTATTTGAAAATAATTAATTTAATTCATGATAAGATACAAGAAAATATATTATTTTTTGTTTAAATCTTTTAGAAAATTAAATGAAATGATTGAAAACATATTTAAAAATGTACATAAAAAATACAAAATAAATGGTGTATTTTTGTTAATATTCCCGTCACAAACGAGTATGATAATATTATGTTGATTTAATTTACTAATATTATCGTTAAAATGGATTGTTTTTACATTTTAATGTAGAAATAAAGTTTAAATTTGAAGAGAATTAAATACAGTAACTTAAAGTTTAGTTTTTTCTATTAGAAATCATGAATAGAATTTCAATACAGTATTAAAAACATTTATTAGATAACAAATTGTCTTTAGAATTATGTATTAATGTTTGAGTCCATTAGTTTATTAGGTACATTAAAAGAATTACAGAATTCACAAATAATCCTTTAACCACCAATGTTTTTGTAGCTTTTTGAACAATTAAACTAATTTTATTTATATTATTCGTTTTTTAAAACAAAAATGTATTATTTATAATATACGTCTATATCTGTAATATTTGTGTCTTATTTATAAGTTGTGATAAGTTTTCTTTATAACAATTAATTCCTATAACCAGCAACTAAATCTAATAAATCTTTTTCCTATAAAATATTTTCTAAAATTTATGTTCAAATAATACTATGGAATCTAATAAATAAATCAAGTATGTAATATAATATAAAACATTGCTGGATGGTAAATGATATAATACACATATAATTTTTGTGTATTTAATGAACTTTTTTGTATCAAACGTTTGTTCCATATGTTAAACCCGAAAGTTTTTGGTATAGATGAATTCGCATTGTTTAATTTACAATGGTTCGCGGGCGTGGTAATGGACTTTTATTGCAAAAACGAGTTATTTGTGTGATAAATTCCAGAGGTTAGGAATTCTAATGGGGAAATAAAAAATTAAATTAACCTCTTACAAATATCACTTCTTCTCCAAAAAGCCAGACGTTAAGTTTAAGTGTCATCAGAAATAGATAAATTGACAGGAGGTGGCTCAACTTTTAGAAATTCATTCTCGTTTTCTTAGAGAAGTGGCGTTCAAAAAACTATTTTACGAATTTTGATTTAAACTTCGAAAAATTATTATGGGTAAGTTATAATTTACGTTTTTAATTATACAATTTGGTTATTTTTGTGTATTTTATATTAATTTTATTGCTACACTGAATTAGATTCATAAATAATAAAAATAATAAGTTTACAAATACAGAAACAATGAAATATTTTCTAGGTTTATAAACTTATTGTTATTTTAAGTGTAATATTATAATTAATTTAATGTTTGTAGCCATTTGCAAAATTAATTTATGTATAGTATTTTTGATATAGCATTAGTCATCTGATGTGATGTCATAGTATAATTTCCTAATATAATATTATCTGTTTATTGGGAGTTCCTTGTGAGTGTTATTATTTATTTATTAATAATGAATTTACCATTTTTAATTTGAGATACACACATGTATATTCCGATTTTACTTGTAATTAAGAATACTCTTTTATTTTAAAAACATAAGTTCTTAATTTTGAATGGCAATATTTCGTAAAAAAAAAAAAAAACAATAACATTTGTTTCCAAATAGAAATGTTAATATTAATCTCATGAAACGCAACGCTTGTGGTGATGATAAAGAGAGGGAACATGTACACATTACTATATAGCTGTTCAAAATCCCAATTGCCGGTCACCCATTTGGGATTTAGCAGCATCTGGTATGAATTAATCTAAACGTAAAGCATCTAATAATCCGATTGACTACATCATGTCACCCTAGACATTAATAATACATTTATATTTAAAACAAAAATACGCAGATAATCTAAAATCGATTTGAATTGAATACATTTATTTAATTAAACAAGTCGATTCATATTTTGATATTTTCAATTTATATATATATAAAAAAAAATGTTATATTGGTACGATTGGGTTTTTTTAAATTCAAAATAGTTTTGTTTATAATAATACACGCATAATAACATTATATTACTATCGTGTGATGTTACACCTTTGTAACCAAATGTATAATATATATACGCATATACCAGTTGTTCAATAAGTTTGAAATCTCTTAATTACTGTATGCATATTTTACTACCTACACGGAGCAATAACAGATTACACTACTGTACATTTATAGTGTAAAATATTTAATAACTTCATTAATAAAATGTTTACATATCAATTATATATTTTACTATAAACTAGTGGTTTTGAATATTTCAGTTTTCTTTGATTTGTAATCCTATTTCTTGCACAATATCAAAAAAAGACATCTGGTTTAATTGTGTAGCTGTTTCTTCTCTACGATATCAATAAGTGAGAGGAGCCCGCCATTTTAACTACATACATTCAATACTGTGGATTAATATACGAGTATATATTATATTATATCTATTTAAACTTCGTTAATTATTTTATATGTTTTTCGTTTATTAAATATAGCAGTCAATACGTTCAAGAAATCTGGTAAAATAATAATTTTCTGGTTGATTTATTTGGACATCTGCTTGATTGTTTTTGTATTGATGTGGCTTTTGTGGTAAAAACGCTAGTAGAGGCATTGGAGTGAACAGAAATGGGTATTTCATAAGACTGGCACAACTTTAATTGATAATTACTTTTGAAAGCTTTGGTGTAAACTAAACGAGGGTTTTTAATTTATTTTTATTATGTTTAGTATTCTTGATAATTACAATTGGTAATTTTTTTCGTTGGTTTTTAAATATGGTATATTTGGGACTAAATTTATTCGTGTCCGAGGAAGTAAAAGATGTAATTTGAGTTTCAAAATAATCGTATATCCATATTTACTTTAAATTTCATTGATAGTTTTTACATAATATTATTTGAAATGAAAAAAGTTTATTCGTCACTTTTTATTATCATTGTAGTCATTTTGTAGAATATTTTTACCGTGTCAAAAACGGTTCGTAAAAATAATTTATAATACATATTGTATAATATTCTATATGAATAATAAAAAAAAACTGTATTCAAAAGTAAAATTGGAAATCTCTAGGCCTTAGGCTATATGCTATTTTTGCCGTCCTATATTCCCATCTTAAAATGTGCATGAGTATTGTGTGGTAAAATGTCAAATAGATCTTGTACATAGTTGTCACAATTTCTATTTCAAAGTCAACAGTTCTTTAGATAAGTTTGAAAAGTAGGATATGTGCTCTAGCAGTTCTTAACTATTCACTTATTTTAATGCATACTGTTTCAACTACCATTAATCTGCCAATGTTGACATTTGAGCTCATGTGTACCTTTTAATTTTATAATTTTAGATTACTATACAAAGTAAAACAGGGTTAATGGTTTTATAATGATGAGCTTGTTTTTAAATTTTATTTTCTGCAAAACAACTGTATAGATTGGTTATGTTCTAAGTTCTAATTGCTTATTACTTTTTTTCAAGTACGTAATTGGTAGATAGATTGAACAACACATAGTACAATAATAGATTAATATAATATATTAATTTTTACATACATTTTTTTTCAATTATCATCGAAAAAGTATAAGGATAATTCAAATTTTTTGTATACCTTTTTGAAAATGTTAAACAATTAATTTGTAAATTTATTCATCTTATAAATTTTATGGTATAACGAATGTTTAAAACAAATTGTAATTAAAAAAAATTATAATTTTGAGTTACGTAATAACATAAATATTTAAATATAAATAATGAATATAATATGCCAAATTAAATTGTTATAATGTAAAGATCAAATTAATTAATATTTGAAAGAAGAATTTAAAATTATAGTAATTTTGTTAATTTAATACAAAAGTATAAAACGTTACAAAAATCTTATATTTTATTTAAAATGAAAAAGTTGGTATAAAACCATGGTAGAAGGTCGTATTTCTATGTAATATTTTAATTATATCGATAACAAGTCATTTAAAATCAGTCTATTACCTTTGATTTCTTATGGAGATATGATTAACAATAAAATCATCTCTAAATAACGTTGGTTACTAAAATAGGTAGTATTTTCTATAGGGATTATGTTTGGTTGACTGAGTTTGAATAGGTGTATGATTTCTTTAAAAACTTTAAATATGAGTGTATAATAATGCAATTTTGCAAAAATATATGAATGTGGTATAAAAAGTACCCCTTTGTGTTCGTCTTCACTTATGTTTATTACTCGTTTTTAAAAATTTGATTTTTATAATTGATAACTATAATTGATGGTAGTATTATTAATTTAAAGTTAATTTTTTTTTTTAGCTTTTTTGTATTTTGTTTGATTTAAAAACAAAAATTAAAAATATTTATAAATTAACAATATCTGTTATATATATAAGTGTCTACACAACTTTACTATATTATGTTTAGACTCTCAATAAGATAACAATTTTTATGTGCCATGCAGATAGCATGTTTTTAAACAGACGAAATCATTTTAACAACGTTAAATTACCATATATTGTTCATTTATATCTATGTTTTAATCACTATTGAAATTAGTTGTTCAGAAAACCAAAATAAAAATATATATTACATTGGCATAATATGTTAATTTTTTGTTGCTGTTTAAATCAATTAAGCAAGTTCATAATTTGTATTCATTACTTCTATACTTTAAACAAAAATTATAAAAATAATTAGTACCTTCACGATTTCGACTTTTTTTGCTAATTTCTTTGAGTTGGATTTCTGAGGAGTGTGATGGATGAGAGAGAGCTGTGGTATTAAAATATTTGTATGTGTCTGTACTACGGAGAGAAATATATATTGTAGTTTTTGGTAACTTAACTGATTTACAGTTTTGATTTTTAAATAACTTAGATGTGTGAATATTTGAATATATATCTAAGTACAAAAGTAATAGGACTGAGGTTTGAAGATGATGAGCTGAAGAAGTATAGTAGATTGTATAATTTGAATTTTTTTTATTAAATCGTTTAGCCCGTGTAGGCTTTTTTTAGAGAGAATTCTTTTGATTATTGGATGTTTACGTATCTATTCCACAGTAAATAATTCGATTGTTTTAGAAAACAAAATTTTATTAGATTTATATTTTTGTATTATTATAAAATCCAAATCCAATTTCTATTTTATTGGTTTAATCAAAAAATTAAAACCAAAATTGAGTAACTCATTCATAATAAATAATTATTATTTTGTGCGTGGTAAATACGTTACCTTACAAAGAAAAAAATTCAGCCACTGACACGTATTAATGAAATTATGTTAAGACTTATTGTCAGTAAATATGTTTTAAATAGTTATAATTCACTCATTAGTCATTATTTATTATTGAAATAGGCAACCACTTAAACATAAATTTTATTTATTTACGGATATAGGTTAACTCATAAAAATGTCGTAAAGTAGTCATAAATGAATTACCATTAATACATTAATAAATTGAAACGCATTTGGGTAAATTAATGAACATCCAAACTGTCATTAGAGTATTAGAATTTAATAATGACGATTCTGGTTAAATTTATTTTACGTAAATTACAACATTATTTTGATTCAAGTGTAATTGCATTGTATATCATTGATAGATTATGCAACTTCTGTTCTTATCGGTCGATATTATAGTCTACAATAGTTGAAATGAAAGCGTGGTGTCTTTGGTTAATGGTTTAAACTTTGTTATTAAGTCATATTATTTAATATTTGTTTGGGATTTTCATGCTTATATCGTCTATAAATTAAAATTTACCTAAATTAACATAGAAGGTATTTTTCAATTATTTTGATCGCTTTTAGGCGTATTCGTTATGCACGTAAGCAAATTAAATTTTTCAATTAAAGTCAACATACTGTATTTGAGTTCCCGGCCTTCAGTTTCGCTTAACCTTTACAATCCACTTTAAGTTGCTGAGCTGTAACCTAATTTGGACTCGAGGCTGATTCGTGTATAATATGCCACCTACTTTAAATTGCATTTCCTAAATTAAATACACCTTTTCCAACATAGCCGGCACGAGGAGCCTCTTTTTTCATGGCTTCAACTGTATATATATAATTATAACATCCAGTATACGAGGGGGTTATTTATCGGCTAAAATTCGGTAAAGCCGGATTATGCAGTTGGACCAAAGGATTCTTCAATAGCAGAAAAAACATAAACACTGACAACGATTCAATAATTACAGTAAGTGTCTTTTTTTGATGATATATTTTTTAAATATTTACTTTGTATTACTTTAGTAGCTAGTTATATTACATAACAATTAAATTAAATTGCTAATTTAATTGTCTGGTATAACACCGATTCAAAATTAATACTTCTATTTGATGATTTTTTTTCCTTTACATTATACCGTTTATAATTTATATAATTAAATATGATACTCAAATATCAAGTATCTCATAAATAATAAATCAAAATCGGAAATATTAATGTATTAGAAATACATTATTCATATTGGATATAGCTATAGCGTAAATACTTGATAATATTATGTTACAGTTTACTGGTAAAGTGGGTGTTTAATATTTAGTATGTATATTTTGGTGGTTGCTAATGATGTGCAAATAATAAAATACGTATAGCATTTATATTTGAATGTCAAAGAAGATAAATTGTTTAATTGAATAATTTATTCTGTGAACAATTTGTTATGGACAGAACAATTGACGTATGAGTAAATGCGATTTCATAACTGGTTTTAGATAAATTATGTCAGTTTTAAGTACACCAAGTACTGATAATATAAGCTTGAGTCATAATATTTAAAATAAACATGTAATAGGACTTGTAAAGTTTTGAATAAAATTTCCTCAAAAAATTGTCACAAGAAGTTGACATGATTTTGATATATAAACACTACTACTGGTTTTTATATTAGTTTAACGTTAATGTGTATACAATTTTATTACACAAATTAATCAAATAGGTAGGGAATTCATAAACAATATTTTATTTCGTATATACTTGGTATTTATAATATTTAAAATTTAAACATATATTTTATTTGCTATAGAAAAACATAACTAAACTTATTTATTGATGTTTTATTTTATTGTTTTTCAGTTCCTACATAAGTAATCCAATTATGTTAAAATAAACACCAAAAAAACTAAGTGTATCTATTATAATATTGTATTATCTAATAAATAATGATACAATTACTATAATAAACTTACCATGGACTTAAAAATATACATCAATCAATCAAATAATATCGATCGTTTATTTAAATTACTTCGTGTTCATTTATGTTATACTTATACATTTAATTTTCTATAGCCACATATATTTTTTAACATAATCATGATTTATGGTTTCTTTACTATTTATCATACAATAGTTTTAATGACAGTTACATTTTAGTCAGTGTTTATGATTCAAATTAATTGAACGACTACCATGTTTCATCTCTGAAAATGAACATCTTTGTTTATGAAAACATTATATACACCACGAAGACAAATAGGATCGATGGTAATCATTACTGAAGTGCCTAGTACGTCTGAGAAGTCGTTAAGACATCATCTGTATCTGCACGAATATCTCATATGTATGAAAACAATTTTTTAGTACCCACCCGTGATAAACAGTATATTATTTATTTACTATAGCTTTGATAGATAATAAACCCATAAAGGTGAAAAATATCAAAATATTTTTGAAACATTAAATGATTGAAAACAGATGCTTAATTTTATGTATTAATATAATGTTATCATTAGTTGTCATAGATAATCTAAATAATCAATAACTAAAAAAAAAAGATTTCGTGGCGGGGAATAAGGTAAGATAATATTTTAAACAGATATACTTACATAAACTATAGTTGATTTATTAACAGTTTATCTGTGTTTTTGTCATTTTTTTATGCGTCGAATTCATTTTTGCAATTTGTTTGGTTTTATTTAGCGTTTGATCGTTACATATACTCGTATTTACCTATATTATACATTTTATAATAGTATTATACGATACTCTTGAAATATTAGTATGTAATCATAAATTATTAAATAATAGTATATTATACAGATTTTAGATGTTAATTTAAGTTTTATTTTATAATTAAAAGATAATAGTACAACACATATTATTAGTATAAACATTTATTCATCGCAAAATTAAAAAATATCACGCTTAAAGACGCTTTAAAACTGATTTTTAATAGTGAAAATGAATTAAAAGTGTAGGGGGGTCTTATAATGATTCACCTTGAGTATAAGTTTGTTACGCACTTGAAGACGTTTTCTTTAGATTATAAGGTTTGCTATCTAGGGTTATTATGTCTATTATTATTAACCATGTTGGTCATGATGAATTGTGATAGAATCTAATAATGGACTAACTATTATATAATTATTAAAATTGTTTAGGATTATTAATTTAAACTTTAAAATTATTAATTATTAATTGTTTGTTATACGAATTATTACAGAGAATATATTATTATTTAAAATGTATGACATATGTTATATCTAAATTCATTACTTGTGTACATTTTTTTTAGTATTTTTTAAAAGGGAAAATATTATTAAAAAAAAATAATTAATCATATAATGTCAGAAATAAAGCAGATATTTATAAATTAAATTAATCTAGATTTAAATAAGTAATTTAATCGTGATTTTAATTGAAAATGTAATGTAAAAAATTCTAATGTAGATCCCTATGATTATTACTTGCTGTATATTACGACTTAAAATTCTCTACGGTTTTGGTTTGGCCCAACTTAAAGGAGATTATTGAGCTACGATAATGAATAGCTATGACCTATTTAAATGAATTACATCAAAGGGATATTCGACGCAAGTTAATTTATAGGCTTCGAGACCATTTCTAAATTACCATACGCCGTCGGCCAATAAGTGGTGATCTCAGACAAACCTACTCGTCGAGTCAGTATAACTATTTAATCATAAAATATCTGCAATTCCTTGCAGTACTGTACGCGAAGACAAGCTCTTTAGATTAATTCATTTTAGTCGGGCGTAATCCTAAGATTTACATTACCCGCAATTTTCATGATCATTGAAAATGATAAAGATATACCAACTTTCGTATCAAGAGAACCTTTATCTCAATTTCTAGAACTTAGAAATAATCATTAATACTGTAAATGATAGTCTCTTTAATAATATGAAAAAAGACAAATATTTTACGAGTATATGCTTTGTACGCAATATTTTTTAATTTTAGTGAAATAAAAAAAATCTAAACAGATACCTATTTATATTATTAATTATAGTAATGTCTAATGCTGTTTTTTTTCTATGACTTCTGGTGAGTAAATCTTAGGTTTTAGTTCAGAATATTTAACTATTTACGATACTATGACGGCTCTCAAAACATATTAAATTAGTTAAGTAATAATTTTTATAAAAACAATTTTATGAATTATTTTGATGTATGTGCATTATACTTGCAATAATGGCTAATATTAATACTGTGCCGGAATTTTTTAAATAACTTCTCATTGATAAAAAATAAATAGGTGTATTTTCGTTGAAAAATGTCCAACCAATCAGATTAAGCGCTATGGACCCATTAACAAAACGGTAGTTTTTATAATACTTAATTTGTTTCTTATAGTAATTTAATTATTTTTAGTTTACACAATTTGATATTTTAGAATGTGGAAACGTTAAGATCACAACTAATTTCATTGAGAAAATTTGAAAAATACGAATCAAAACTATCGTTTTTAATTTTAACTATATTATTATTTATTTTCGTTACACAACAATTAAAACAATACCGAATACATCGAAATTATAATATGCAATTAATACAAAATATATAATGTTTATGGAATAATATAACCGAATATTAAATATATAATTTGAATACCATAAGTATTAACTATAGGCATATAGGGTTTAAATGAAAAATTTAATTAATTAAATAGTTTAACATAAATGTTTTAACATTATTTAAAGAGGACAATTTTTTTTAAATCTAGAATTTTATAAAAATAATATATCGAAGACTTTCATTCTTAATAAATTCTGAATAAACGCTATTTCAGTTTTAATCATTGACTAACCAATTAAAATTTATTATAAATTAAATACTAAATACAGTGAAAAATCTAGTAAAGTAAAATAGAGTTAATGATAATTACCATAATAATGTTGTTATTAGAAACTAAGAACCTAAAAAAGAAGGAAATTTAGTGTTACTTAATGTGTATTTTTATGGTGAAAAAACTTATCATGTTAATTACAATTATTATTGAAGAATATGTTCGTTAGGGAACAATATTTTAAAGAATATAGGTAACATAATTTGTTTTATGTCAATTTTTTTCCTTTGTATAATATATGTTTAGTGAACTAATTATAAATTAAATATATCACAACATAAAGTTTTTGATGTTAAAAAAATAACCTTTTACAAAAAAAAATTTTGAATTGATTTAATTTGAATTTTTTATATTTAAAAAAAATGTCGAAATCCCACAGTATTTTAAAGTTTTATCATATTATTATATGCATTTAATAATTAGGGGTATTAGGGAATTGACTTTTATAATAATAAAAATAATAAATAAATTCCTTTTTCCAAATATTCAAGAGTAAGGTTTCTATCATGATTCATTTTGACATGACATGGATAACCTTTTTGGATTTTTTTTCAATTGACCGTAATTATTATTCGACGAGAAAATTGAAAAATAATCATTTATGATGATATTACATTTTTATTAACATATAAATAAAAATTTTAATCGAAATTTAAGAGAAAGATTTTAAGTAAAATATGACGATTCTGGCCGATAAAGTATAATCACCAATCGTCAATAATCGTCGAGTAAATAATTTCGAAAAGTACGATGTATTTTAAACGTTTTTCCACAAATAGTTACAACTTAGAATAAACATTAATCAACCAATGTAACACTCATTTATCCTACAGAGTTTTGTGGTACAAAGTTTTAAGTGTTGGCTGATTTGTAATGTTTTTCTATGGATGAATGAATTTTAATGGACTATATTTTCAACTTAAATCGTTGAAACTTTTCAAAATATTTTTATTTTAAAACCCCCTAAAAGGAATATGTGGATTTGGTTTGCATAATTTTTTACTCGTTTATTGTCTATTAAGTACTTTTTTATTATTATCGAAACTTATTGATTAGTGGCCAATATAGCTTGTGAATGAAATTATGTTTATATAGTTTGGTGAAAAACAAGGAATTTTGAAAACAATAATATAAATATATTTGAAACTTCAAACGGTTATAATTATATAATCAAGATTATTTGAATTAAATTTATGTTGTAAAATATTAAAAACGTATTATAGAGGATGCATAGGAAATTTGCGTTCGTTATAATAAATTTTGCGTGGTTAGTGTGAACGGAGTAAATATATGTTTATAATAAACTTAATGACAAGAATATGATTACTCCAGTAGATGTCAAGATATTGCTATCACTCGTATAAGAATCGGCCAAACTTACGCTATACACTCTTTCCTAATTAGCAAAGACTTCCCACCTGTACATGTCAAACTCGCATCACTATGAAACACATTATCAAAGAATACCTTATCTATGCCCCGACTCGCAGGTCTCCCAATCTACTGCACAACATCAAAGAAATCCTCGACGAAAATCAAACTCTAATAATCACCAAATTCATCATTAAGTGCAATCTCATTAACATATTCTAATTAAATTAGAATATATTGTACTCTGTAAAAGAATATTTGTGATCGATATACTCTGAATAAAATCAACATGCGTCGCGTCATAAATAAATCTTAAAACATCACAACCGTTTCTCGGCCATAACAAGGAATTTAAGTCATGCAAGTATCTTCATTAATTTCTAAAAGTCGAAACAACCACTGAGGGTGGACCTACGACTGACTCAGGCAACGAACATAGTTAAATACCACACGTCATCGCGTGTACGAAATATCACGTTAGATCATAATAATATACTGAGTGATTCTTTTATCAAATAACTTTCATTATTTTCCAATTCTGAGAATATACTTTTTTTACATAATATTTATATATTCTTACAACTTTTAATAACTAGCGCAAGTTAAAATTTTTGATTTTTTGAATGAATACGTACTATTACTACTATTACTATATAGTTTTAATTTGTATTCCAAAGTAGAATACATTTTGGGGTACTTTTATGTATAAAAAATAAAATGTTGGACTATAGTTAATAAGTAATAAGTATTTATTTTAGAGTTTATATGAGTAAAGTGAAGTTAAACAGAGGTAATCCTAAGTTGGTCTTTTACAGTTTTACACCGCTAATTAAAGCTTTAAATACTTACCTATTAGTTAAACCTAATACTAATTAACTGCTCGTCATTCAAAAAGTAAAAACTTAAGCAATACAATAATAAAAAGTCGTAAAAATATAATATATTTAAAAAAATCTTACGGAACGACTTAAAATAATATTTACAAAAACTGATAAAAGAACTACATTGGTATAGTTTATATGGGCTACGATCGAATAATGCAAATAGGACATATTACCCCGTACTTGAACGCGTTGAAAAAATGACGGACATCTTGTCTACGGCGAAAGGATTATAATATTATCATAATATACTTCAGTCTTCCGAAGAATGAACGCGCAACAAGTACCTAAGCTTCCTTTATATTTGAATAATTTTTATTATTATTATTGTTACTATCCGACAAAAGCGTCTGTTGATGGCTAGGTTATGTTAGGCTAACCCAACCCGCGGGGTGTTCGGTCGGATGTGTATGGTCGATGAGGTGGTGTGCGGGGTAAGCGACTACCTACTATGTAATATTATTATGTATATGATAGTACAGTGTATATACATATACATATGGACCAGCTGTGGATAATACACACACACACACACACACACACACACACACACACACACACACACACACACACATACAGTGTTCGGTGTAAGTTTCTCGTGTAATATGATTTATTCACGTCTCGGGGAGTGTAACAAACGATGTCATGTGTTCGTTTCTTCCTGTAATATTCGTTTTGTAAAATCGCAACACGCGCGCGCAGTCCGATGGACGCCTGGCGCCCCGCAGGAAACGGCTGTCGGAAATAACACGCGAGCTGTTATATGTTGTTCCATTCTCACCCGTCACCGCCGCCGCCGCCGTGTACGGTATATGTAATAATAATAATATATTATATTATAATAATATTATTGTGATGTATAAACACGTTGGTGCGACGCGAGGATGACGATGAAAAATGCACTACTATGGTTGGTTTTGCTCCGGTTTTTTTTTCTACTTTTACTTACGCGTCTACCCGTGTTTGGGGTAAGAAAAATAAATAAAAATCAACTAAGAATTTTTTTCCTCTTACCCGCTCATCGCACACTCGTATTATATTATATATATATATATATTTGAAACGTACGTGTGAGACGCACACGTACACGGTAAATACAGTATATCATTATTATCTACTGTTGATTTATCGAGTTATTCGTTCAGTGAAATGAAAAAAGAAGGATATCAAAATGAATAAACTTCATTTTATTTACAAGAGTTCAATACGCGATTAGTATTTTATACTACCGTGTATTCGAATTTGATCCGTTTTACTATTTTACTACGTATAGAAATGTATATTTTTACGATCAGATACCCAATCAAAATCATATCATTTATTTTTTATAATGCAAATATTTTTTGAGCTATTTCGCTTCCAATACATATTTAGGTACTTTAATACACAACGGATAGGAAATTATAATTTTTCCCAGACATTTTTTTCTTAGTTTAGTTTTTTTATACACATTTTACGATTACGAATGAATTGATATAACTACTTATACATATTGTTATTTTATTTCAATAAGTAATAATACGCATTGTTAATTAGCAGGTTAATTGAGTAGTAATTTTTGTCTTGTGTCAAGTACAGGGTGCAAAGTGATGCGAACTTCCCTGACAATTTCATTCTGATAATAGCTTATTTTAAAATATTAATCGACAGTTACGGGTTTTATATAACATGTTTCGTGCAATAATTTAGATAGTTATTAAATTATCTTTTATATCACAAGCCTTTAATTTTATGATATCTAAGTTAAAATTATATTAAATCAAATTTTTGAGTTCGTCATAGCTATTTTTGATTTATAATAGTAGTAAATTAATTAAAAATAATTATGATATATTTTTAAAAGTAATTATCCTATATGACTAATAGTGTTTACATTAGATATAAATATAATGAACAAATAATTATTATTTTAAATTCAATTTTTATATATTCAGGAAAAATTGTTGGTTGAATGCCTTTTATGTAAATTAACTCATCGGTACTAACCATGATTCAAAAGCACTGGGGTCTGACAGTGACATTACCTCTATTTATAAGCCTCACATACAGTTGGTCATTTCATATTTGGTATGCTAATTTTTGGGTCTATTCCAATATCGAGATTTAGCCTTTTAAAACCCGTCCTTATTTCTTGAAATATTTTGATCGGTATTGTTGAAAAATAAAGTGAAAACTTATTATAACTAAAATTAATGTAGATCATTTCTTTTTCTTTTCTTACTTAATGTAAATAAACAAATAATAATATTTTTATAGTAAAAACAGTAGTGAATTTTCTAATTTAACTTATTACATTTCAAACAAACTTTTATATTAAATTTTGAAATAGTTTTGTGTTTAGGTATAAACATTATAAACAAGATAATCATAATTTTGATAAATTAGCTGATTACTCTAATAGTTAATACTTTACTATAATAAATTAATATTTATAAATTACATTAAACTAAACTAATAAGACTTTAAATACGTTAAAGTACAGGTAATAATAAGTTTCATTAAGTTAGAGTTTTATATATTTTATAGTAGTTGAAAAAGAAATTATAAAAATCTGCAGTTTAGCTATTATGCATAATCGCTTATTTTAAAATTTACTATTTTTATTTTCGCTATTATCAATTCGCGATTTTTACATTCGCGGTTAATTGTTTCGCTATTTTGGCGTAGACCCAATAAAAATGTATGATTAACTTTAATAGGTTTATGTTGTTTTTATTATCTGAATAAAATATTATGCATTGATTTTAAAACTGTATATAATTATATTTAATACATTTTTAATTGTTGTAGTTATAAAACAATATTTTAGATATCACATAGTTTATGAAAAAAAATCAGAAAATGCTTAGTTTTTTTATAATTTAAAAAGGAATCAAACCTTTTAGAAGATCAGTTGTAAGTAATAATTTGTGTTAACAGCCTGAAATAACTTGGTTCTTATTCGATTTAAAACGCGATCGAACATTCTAACAACTTTTAGTTTTATTAGGTCTGAGGAAAAACACAAATATTTGAAACTTTGTCCAATCATGTGAATACTTGTGAAAAGGGTTTCCATGAAATTGTAAAAGCATTTTTATAATATTTTTATTAAAAGAGAATAAGTCACACCATTATATTTAAAAAATTATTTTATATTATATATAATTTTCAAAGTTATATTTTTTTAAACATTTTTTTTTTTTTTAATAACATCTGTTGAGTTATAATTGTTACTAAGGTAATTAATAAAATTCACGACATCTATAATTGAATTAGGTATTCTTGTGAGTTGTGAATATATTCATTGCATTATACCATAATATTCATAGTACCTTTTTGCATAGTTTGAGGGATAATATAGGTATATTGATTTTTTTTTTAGACTATATTCTGAAAACTAGATAAACTTTGACGCGAATTATGACGGCTACACACAATGATTTATGAACGTAAATGTATTGGAAAATCAAATTCATAAGAAGTGGGTAGGTAAATAATATATTGAGGTTTTCATTTTTAATAAATTAATAAGAAAAAGTATAAATGTTTACGTTTACACTTGTTAATTTTTTAATGAGAAAAATGTCTCATAGAGTTTTGTAAATTTTAACAACGCTATTTATTTTATATTTTAATAATGGCTTAAAATAAAATATAATTTAATTTACTCATATGAAATTGAGTATTATTTTAAATTTTATTTTATTTCAATGTTATAAATTATTATGTGTAATTATTTTTATATTCTATTTACTGTTAAGTTGGAATATTAAATATTTATGTTAAAAATATATAGTACCTACATTTATAAGTTTATTGTACCCACTGACCAAAAGTTATTTTATATAACGTAAATCGAATGAAGACAATTATTATTCATTTATTAAAAAACAAAGTTTATGATATTTTTATTTTAAAATATAGGTTACATTTAACAATTTATGTTCATAAATACAGTGCAGCGCTTGGAAAAATATTAGTAAATTTTATGTTCATAATTTCATATTGTACGTGAATCAGGGAATTATAGCGAATCACATAATTTAATAATAAATAATTAATTTAAGTTATTATTTGGTGATTTTAAATTAATCATGCAAAGACATCACCGAATATATTTTTGTTCAAAAATCAAGCTCGAAAAAATATTTTAACCAAATGTCTATTTCTGATATATTGAATTGTATTCTTTGAATAAGTTACTATGGTTTTGAATTTTTCTAAACAAACTTTTTGTTCGAAATAATATTGTTTTTTTCAGATAAAAAGGAAAAAATGGTAAATTGTGGGACACAAAAACTAAAAAATATCAAGGATCCTTACGGGAATACGTAACATTTTAAATAAAATTAATTCATTTATAAAGCTTATTATTAATTTTTTTAATGCAATTAAGTAGTATTAAATAGAATTAAAGAAATAATTAATGAGATATTTATGGATGATTAGTGATTAGTAATTTACTAGGGATTAGAAATTATTGATGGTCAGAAAATATTGAATTTACCGATTGATAAATATATTGAAACTGATTACTTGAAAGCTAATGTTATAATTGGAATTTCAGTATACTAGTGTTTGGTTGTGATAGTGTGAAACGTTTTAGGAGTAATTTTGTATAGTGATTATCTATAAACTACTTTACCTAGTTAAAAATTCCATATAACGGATTTATTTTTATTTTTGCTATAAATAAAACTCTTTTGACATCGTTAAATTATACCTAACAAAAATAGTTGTATTATTTTATTATTTAAGGATAACTTTGTATACGATCAATAGGTATGGAAATAGCGGACTTTTTAAATACACTATTAAGATAATGTTGTATAATATTAAACTAAATTATGAAAAAATAAGCATTTAGTGTTTTTTTAAAGTTAACTAGCACTATAATTAAAGTATTATTATTATAACTTTAGTTTTAATTTTAAAATCATCATAGACGCAATGCCATAAAAATCTATTATCCTATTACTCTTGGTACTTTATACAAAATTAAATAACTCAAAACTGTTGTTTAAAATTTGATTTAGATAAATACGTATAAAGTATATAATTTGTTTATAAATAGTTGCTTTAGAAATATTATATTTTTCAGAATAAAAATACTTTTTTAATTGTACATTAAAAACCAACAAAGATATGCTTTGATATATTTTTATATAGAGAGGGAGCAGAGTCCTCACCCTGTTTTACGACTTTGGCAAGGATTAAAGACGTTCTGGTCATTTAGAATTATATTCAATCGAATTTAATTAAATTTTTCAATTTATCTGTTACTTTGTTAATTATTATTATATTAATGTTTACTTTTTAAAATTTTAATTTAATTTCCAATCATCATTGATAGTTGTTTGTATTTTTGGAATATTCTTTAACATCTTTATTATAGACGTCTTGTCTTTGCCCCCTAGGGGTGTATAATTTCATTTTTGACGTTACAATTTGTTCTTGGGAAATAAAGTTTTCACGCGTGGTGATGCCTAAGCCACTAGAATAAGCCTGAGGCTGTTGTACGTTTGAATGGTAAAAATTCGAATTGGGATGAAAAAATATTTGCTTAGGACCGATAAAAAAACATATTCGGTGAGCATAGCGAATTGAATAGTACAGTAACTATGTATGTAGTCATCTATTTTGTTATAAACTTTAAACAAAAACGTGAAAATAACATCTATAGAGACAAAATAGTTAAGTTATAAAAATAAAAAATTGATTTTTAGAAGACTTTTTTTATCATGTAAATATAAAAACATTGTCAATACAAAAAGTACTTGTACATTATTTAAATATTGTAAGTTTTTTTTAAAAAAAAGGTTATTCTATTTACTCCGGTGTTAGATATTTGATTCGCTTACCTTAGTATAACGTATATCGTAGAATTATGACAAATTAGCTAAAATTTAGCGTTCTTATATTACTGAATTATTCATGTTGTTAATTACGTTTTAAGATCTTAGAGAAACCATTGTCTGTAATTTATATTATAATACACATAGTTATAATTCAAAGTTAATATAGTTTAAATTCAGGAGTACATTTAATGAAAATAATAAAAGGTTTAAAAAATTATACATTTTAATTATTTTTAATTTATTACAGTATACATTTTTTTAATATTATTATAACACCATAAAAATATCCATTTATAAATAAATAAATAATATTGATTTGATTTTCTAAATCACTCTACTTATATAAAAATATATATTACGTTATAAACACGAATACTGTATTTAAGTAAATTGCATGCATGTTGGTTAACGTATTAAATTAAACAATAAAACAAATTAACTTGAGAATAATGCGTGTTAAATGTTTAATTATTTATTTTAATTGGTAAACTGAAAAAACATTTATTAATTTTGCCTTGTTAAAAAAAAATAATTATGATTACCATCGTACCTAATTAATAATATTTTTATTTTTAAACATTACAGTATTATAAAATTCGTGTTTTAATTTATACTATTTTTACTAATCGTTTTTTATTATTTATCTACTGGAGGTGTAAATGAAAACTATTCATTTAGTCAGAAGGCTTAGAAACGATTAATAATCATTAATTATTATTCAGAATACTACACTTAGAATAAGACGAAAATTGAAACTGTCAGAAGGAATGGCCAAATGTTGTGGAGCAATAAAACAGATGTCATCATTCTGAGTGGGTGTGACTGTTTCCTTTATTTTCATTTTATAGTTTAACTCGCTTTATAGGCTGGAGATGATGTCCACAATAGTAAAATCATGACGACCAAACCTAAATAAGATTGCGAATTTTTCAGATGATTTTTGGTAGTTTCATTTTGTTTTATTTTTGTTTTTAGAAAGATAAAAATATATATGTATACTTGATTATTTTTATAAAATTCAATTCACGCTGTTAAATTTATTATTATTCAAAGCAATGTATTTGTTAACTATTTAATATTATTTTTATCTTGTAAATTTTGCTACTGTAGAGTGTAGATAAAAGATAGAAGTAGACATTTATAATGTCAACCATATAATATAATTTAGATCATAATTTGTTGAATTTATTTTCAATATAATTTGTAAAGGCGTGGACAATAATAAATGCGTTCTATAAACAAAACAAAGGCAGATTTTAATGGTAAATGGTAATTGCGCTGTCTTTTATTTTGAGCTGGAGAGACGTGAAGTCTTTGGGATCATTAAACCTCACCGCAATCGTTTTTGGGGTATTATAGTTGAATCATTATTTATTGGACAAATCCAGTACTAAGTCTAGTTGATTTTGTAGTGGGATAACGGCTTTTTTTAGGTAATAGTTAAAATTCATGAATATTATATTATTCATAAATTGACAGTCGGGTATTTATTGGTTGAGTGAAATGCCATCGGTACACCATTTGATGTAAATTCATCTAATGTAACACATTGGCCGCCATTCAACATAGAATATTAAATAGTTAAAAACTTCAAATAATTGTCTTAATTTAATTATTTGATAAAAATAGTAGTTTATAAACTTCAAAATAAATTATGTATGCAAATATTAAAATAAATAAAATTAAGTGAAAACTTATATCCAAATATTGTTGCTTATACGATACGCCGTATTATAATATATTTTTAGAATACTGTACAGGATAAAAGCGGACAGTGGAATTTTATTGTTTTCTTATTTTGATAATTATTTAGACAAGTAAATTGAATTAATTTTAACAGGTTTATAGAACAAGCTAAATAAAATAATTGATTAATTATAACTATATTAGTATTCAAGACTATATCAATGCATGAAAGGAGAAATTCAATCAAATCAAAGTATTTAACAATTTTAAGACTGATGAGTGATAACTGAATGATTGTATGTGAGATTTATATCAACATATTGTTGTGTACAGAAGTAAATAGACATTTCTTTTGTCTTGGGAAACATGTTTAAAAGGCCATACATGAAATTCGCACAAAAGCTAGAAGACTTACTATACAAGTAAAATCGCTTCGTTCGCAAACCCTAAGAATGATTATTTCACGTAGATATTCTTCCCCACACTTTGAAGAGAAACTATTTATCACGATATAAAAAACAATAGTTAGAACATTTAAAAAATATATTTTAATTTACTATAGTGATAGACCACTTTTTTATAGATATACTTAAAGATTTTTTTTTAAATAATACACGATGCTTCCTCGGGCTTATGTAAAAAATACATATTTATATTGGTCAGAAAATATTTACCTCGCAAGCAACGCCGGTGATTCTAAACTGCGTATATTAAGTTTGGTTGAAGGGTTAAATGTGATTATTGACACCCGTTTTGGATTTATTAGATAGGTATGGTAATTTGTATTCCCCCTTTCGCGTATGATTAATGCAAACGATTTTTAACGAGTTGCCATGTCACGTTTACACGTATATATACACGTGTTTAATACTGTCGGGTAAATTGTAGGGCCAGAGCCAAACGTTTATTGAAAAGCTTCAGGGGTGGTAGTATATCACAAAACTCGATATAAGGGTCACTGGTGTAGGATTTAAAAAAATACAGTTTGACGTGGAGCCCCGATGGTCTCGTCAACCAATAGTGTATATTATTGCATAAACATTTAAACGATATTGATTTTATCGAATCAAAACAAATAATAATCGACGGTATCATTCAAACAATTATACAAAGCGATGGAAATAATAATTTGTAATTTAACACATAAATTGGCATTTGATAAGTTATACATCAACTCATTTATATGTTTATATAGTTAGGTGTATAGTATATATATAATACAATAATTATAAGTACATGAAATTATAACAATATAATAAATGCCTTATTAAGTGTCTCGAATAGTTATTACATCTTTTTTTAAAATTGCTTATATTAACATTATAATTTAAACATATTACCAACTACCATGTGGGTACCTGTTTTTTTTTTTTAATATTAACGAGTTGTATAATTGTGTCTGTTTTTTAAAATCTATCATATAATATGTAATAATTACCTGGTATAATAAAAGGATTCCGTATGTAAAGCCGTCCTCGAATCCTTCACACGGTAAACTGTGTAGATGCGTGTTGTCACCATTGAACTATATGATATCGTATAGTTCAATGGTTGTCACAGGATACTATATTTGGATACGTGTTATCACTTAAATTCAATTTGGAGGGAAAATAATTAATTTTAGGTTATTATACAGAAAATTAATTTTGTGCGCAAGGAGATATCAAATATTTTGATACCAAAAACTCATTCAATGTAAAATGTCAGATACCTGGAGGTATTGTCATCAGTGTAACGAATTTATTTTGTTATACAGAAATTATTATTTTAAAACAACGGCGAATATTGTTCTCTTTATTGCAACATGACAAACTGTCATGACATTTTGAACTGCATAAAATGCCAACATTTCTACAACCACACTTTTTTGTGGTGCACTTTGTTTTGCAATTACGAGTACGTCGTGTTTAGGTAAGTACTATAGAATTTTAGATAAGATCAGATCAAATAATATCGGCATTACCAACATTCACCAATATCGTTTTATAAATGTCGACATTCGCTAGTAAATGTTTACAAGCGGTACAAATTTAATCAATATGCCAACATTCACCAATGACTTTGGTGTATGACGACATTAACCGGAGACTTGTCAGCACTCACCAATTGCGGACATTCGCAGTAACATATACATGATACAATATTTAAATTGAATATTTCAAATGTGTATATGTGCGGTTATGTATGATATGTGATATAACTTAAGATGTATGAAAAACAATCCAAACACTTTATAATTTAATTTAATTTTTTTATTTAGATTAGTTCTTAAATCTCTGCATTATTTTGTATTAAATTTTCTAGAAGGATTGCTTCGATTACTATCGGAGCACATACCGAATACTAATGGATTAGAATATTTTGATAGTTTGGGACGTAAACGTATGTATATAATTTTAGCCATTTTTTATATTTAAGTTGACCATCATTGCATATTAATACTTGGTTGTAAGTCATATAATATTTGCAATATGTTTATTTGCGTGTTGTTTTGATAAGACGATTTATTTGATACCAATTAATATTTTTATTGTACCTATATTTAATTTTAATTTTCGTGTTCTTCGAAATTTTTTCTATTTTATAAACGCATTAAATTACTACAGTTTATAACAAAGAAATATTTAAAATTACATGATGATAATAGATAATAGTAATAATAATGTATTTATTCTTTTCAAGTGAGCATTCATTGAAACTTGAATTTAATAGTTTTTTGTTTTTTGTTTCTTTTGAAGTGTCTTTAATTATTTTATATTTTTTCGTTACTAATTTATGTAAAGTTTTATAATATTACATTTCGGAAAACTTTTTAGTTTATAAACAAATATACAACAACGTAGCACTTTTTGTTGTTTTATAAAATAAGTATTGTTTATAAATGAGTAGTCCAGTCACTAGACTCCTCTGGCTTAAGTTTTATTCGTGGAATCTATTATTTTATACAAAATGTTTTAAATGTTGATGAAGTTTAAAAATGTATTAAGATCTAGTCATCTGTAAAATGTAAATGAGATTAAAAAAACTTCTAAAATACTATTTTAATATAATTGAAAACAATTCGACCACAGATGTTTAAGTATATAAATAAAAAAATGATGTCCATTCCATTTTTATAGATATGCTTGGTCACAAAAAATATTACTTTTAAGTTCTATAACTGGTCTACCGGTATTCCTTTTTTTTTAAAGTGTTAATTTCAGATAAAAATATTGTAAACTGTAGTATTTTAAACTGAAATTATATATAAATAATGAGTATTCTAACGATCACTATTATTTTGTTATTTTTCTTACTTTATTTCTTATCATATTTTAGGGTATAAAATGGTTATATAAATGACTTTCTAAATTTATTTATTATAATTGTCTATTTATGTGGTTTATCTCATATAATAATAATAGAAGATGTAGGTAAACGTATAACTAGTTTTTCGATTTATTACGGTTAAGTTATCACTTAAGAATTTTTTTTTACTGAAACCATAACATATTATAATAGTATGGAAAACTGTAAGTTGTATCTGAATAATTAATACGATAAAAAATATGTCCTTAGAAAACGTTTCATTTTGTTCTAACAGCTAGATAGGTGATAAAAAAGATAATCGGTTTTTTAACTTCGTTTTGCGTTTATGTTCATGTAAATATTAAGCAAAAAGTTAGGTAGGTGCTGCGAGGAATTCAAAGGCATTAAATCGTTTAGAGGTCTCGGCATGAGTTGTATTGTTATTATGACAATAAACGAGGTAAATTTTTAAAGCGGTTTTCTATTTAATTATGAATGCGGTATACCAATTTTGGAAAAGTATACATTACGAGCACGCGTGATTACTCGAATCCGACTCAATCCACACGCTGTAACGACATCGATTGATATCGTCAATTGTTTATCATAATATGGGTCACCGATCGGTGTTTACGGGCATCGATATACAACGTGTTGGTGGATTCGGAGAATCGGGGAAAAAAACTAATTAAACTACAATATTTCGTGTTTCGGCAGTCAATTATTTCAGTTTTTAGCGTACAAAAATAATTACGCAAAACGGCTATTATTTCGTACGGGAAAATGAAAATGAAAAAAAAAGTCAACTACTGCGGATGTCGTTATTGATGAGACGTACACTTTAAATTTCGTGACGTGCGCGACGTAACCTAAAGACAGCTTGCCACTACCTGTGTATATCATATTATGTGATAGTGTACGTATAATACAAATTATTGTTATGTATGATATACGTCATAAACCCCTCCCCGGCGTATAGGAAATTCCAAATGTGGGTTTGCTGCGCGTTTGGCTCGTGTTTCGTACACGCAGCGACATGACCGGTATGTATCGTATACATAACCTCCCCCTCCCCTTCAAATTCCGAGTACACTGCAGATATTTTTCAGTTTCTGGTTTCACGTGTATAACTATATATTATGATGTATAACGTGGAATTATTTTGTGAGTGTTGTGTGTTGTCGAATCTGTCACGAGGGCGGGCGTGTGTGTGTGTGTTCGGTTTCATATTCTTTGCAAACGGATTCGACCGGTCGACTATCAATTATGATGATAATATTATGCAAACTACGTATTATTATTATTGTCACCATATAATACATGATGATATTATTATAGGCTAGTTAATAATACTATTAACGGCTAACGATCAGCTGTGCTGTCTGGCCATTGTTGGACGAAGGTTTTGAAAACAAAAAGGGAGCGGTCGCAATTTATTTATTCCTGCGGTGGTGCTCGCAGGTACAAAACGGTTCTTTGTTTTTACACATAAATCCATTGAACGGAAAACTATATCGGCGACGTCACTATAATATGATATAATGCGTTGTTTGTCAGCCACAGCTCGCCGCGGCGGCGTATACGTTTTGATGGCTATCCAATTCAAACACGAAAAATTAGTCCGCCACACGATATACACGCTGATTGTTAACAAAGGCGGCGTAAATGCGAAATGGCTGGATAAAAAAAATTCAAAGGTTTTTTTTTCTAGTCCTTGCAGTGACATGTTTTATTTAGGTGTATGACTATAGCCTTGGCGTTCTTTTTTTTACCTGAGCGGACTGAGCGATGTGTTCTGTTGGCATAATAATATTCGTCTTCAGATCCGCTAGGCACTATAGAGGTAATTAAAAACGCAAAGCGTAAATGTTTTGCTTGACAACCGTGCAACGAACACGTTATTCTTAAATTACTCTTTTCTCTATAAAACACTTCAAGAGGATTCTCTTCGAATGCCCAATGAGTGACTGCTCAAATGAAAACAATTTATTTTTGAACTGAAATAAATAGTGTTTATTTGTTTAAAATGATAAACAGCTTTGAGCGTTTTTCCAAACCCAAATATAATATGTCCGTGTTATGGTATGCCTAGGCTTAAGTATACAATTCAAGTTAATATATTGTCTGTTAACTGTTATTGAGCAGTTTTTAATTATTTTATTTTATGAACTAGACTGAACGTATTACTAAATCATTAATATCGATGGGATAAATCTAGTGTATCTATAATATTATGTATTTTCCTAGAATCAGAAAATATCGTTGTGATCAGTTGTCATTGAGTGCTAGAAAAACACTTGGAGCAAAAGTTTTATTTAAAAAATAATATCGTAAAACATAAAAATTGTAGTTGTTTTTAAACGTATATACATATATATGATTCGTTTCAACGAAGGCGTATTATTTGTCAAACAAAAGTAAAAACAGAAATCTGTTAAAAGCTTAATGTTTACTTAAAAAAAAAAAAGAAACCAATCGTGTTTACTTATAATATACGTGTCGATTATTTGAATTGTTGGTAACCATATTGTTGTTATGCTGCACTTAGTCTGCCCCACAACTTTACTCCGATAATCGTAAATATTACTCAATTTGTTTGGAACAATAATTTTATAATTTGATAATAGTACCATTCAGCTAAGTAATATGTTTAAAATATATTTTATTTTAAGACATTAGCTCTGGTAAATTAATAATTGATAATAAAAAAATAATCGGAATGAAAATTAAATTCTAAAAATAACACTGTATTATATTATGGTTAGATAAAACATTATCGCTATTCAATATTAATCTGAAAATGCACAAAAGTTTAAAAGATTTTAATAATTTTTGAGACAAAAAGGGTGGTGAAAAAATTAATCAAATGATGAAGTAAGCTTTATGGTATATAAGTTTGGAGTGCATAAACTGGAGTGTTCTGTTATTGACCCATTTAAATGAAATCTGAAGCTAAAACATCCAGACCGTAATCAAAAACCGTAATTGCAACTATTAATTTAAAATTGTTATAATATTTCGTTTAAGGCTTTATTAATTGTGTTTACTCTTATTACGTATATTTTTTAGTTCATAAAATTAGTGTGTTCATTTTTGAAATTTAAATTTAATTCTTAGAATGATGGCCTGGCCTGTAGCTGTCCAAATGAACACAAATTAATAATCATTTTAGTTTGACTATAATTTGATAAATAATGAATATATATATATGTAGCATAATGCTACATATCACGAGAATGGATACAATAAAACGAGATAGCGAAATGGAATACTAAAGTATTATAACAGAAATTGACTTGTATACCTATCCCTGAAGTTATAGCGAATCAGAAGAGAGTATCATTAATTTATACTAAATCATTTTTACTATACCATTACATTTATGCAAATTTATTCAAAATTATCAAAATTCTATTAGTTTTTATCTCTGTAAAATTGATTATTTAATCAATAAAAAAATAAAATTTGAAAAATGTACATAATGTGATAAATTTAAACCTTACATTTTAAATTCTGAACAGAGCAATTATATATAGTATTGATTTTACAATGATGCGTATTTTTATTTTTATTTTTAAGTCCGAAGAAACTTTTTATTAAAAAAAAAATGCTTCAATTCCAACTTCAATATCATTTCTGATAGGAAAGTAAATATAGTTGGTACTCTGGGGTATCAAGAGTGAAAAATTCTCAGTACTAATAATTGGGTAAAAAACTTAATTTTTTTTTTTATTTTGTTGAAATTCAAAAACAAATAACCGTAGATGTATGAAATTTTCAAAAATTGTTTTTATAAGTATTTTCAATACATGGTTTAATTTTCAAAATATGTTGATTGTTTTTTGAGGTATGTATAAGCATTATTTGTCGATTTTTTTTTTAGTTTTATTTTCTATAGTTATCGTTAAAAAATATATTGTTCGTCAAAAAGTTTAATAATTTAATAAAAAGTTCTTCATGAATTGTTATTATAGCTATATAAAAATATTAAAGATATATAGGCATTCATGTTTTTTAAAAGCATTTAAAGTTTATATTTTATTAAAAGCTGTCAAGATTACGAATATTTGAAAATTATTTTGTAGTTAAAAATGTATATTATTTAAATGTTCAAATTTAAAGCTAATGCTTGATGATTTAGTTTATTATTGCTCATAAGTACCTAGTTCAAATTGGAACCGATAATTACATATAAAAATGTAAGAACATTATTCATTTTTATAAATATTTAAACGAAATATAATGATTTTATTTATTTTGTTGTTATGTTTTTGTTATTCGAGGAGATTTTATATATACACGTATAACGATAAAACAATATTTTTTAAAATATTTAGAACTCTATGCTATTGCTTTTTTATATCATATGAACCTATTCATTTCGTTTTAGGTAAATCGGTATTAATTAACAAGTGTATGATAATTAGTAATATATATTTATATGTATATCGTATTCAATATTCATATATACTTCTATAATAATTGTATATTAATAATAATATAGTAAATACAATTTTTTAGCAAAAATTAATTAATATTAATTAATTTATTACTAATATATAGCAAAATCAATCATTTAATAGCAATATGAATATATCATAAAATATATTTAGTAATGACTTATCGTCATCGTTCAAAATCGTTTTTCGTATGCTGTAATTAATCATTGAATTCAAATTTAACACATAAATTACAGTGGTTTTATAAACGACAAGGTACACTTGATATTATAGACATAGATACTATACAGCAGAGCACTTACTTACTTTCTCCTTTTTTATAATGTATTCGGGAATGATCAATGGCAAAGACTAACTTTATTGTAGTCTTTTCGAGTAAAATCTAAAGAATCCAATTCAGACAACAATGATATCTTATTTATTCCGTATAATTTAAATAATATTATTAATATTATCTATTTATTTAGATGATCTTTATATAGTTTCTAAATAAAATAATAAAATTAGATAAATTTAATTTGGTTGTGAATATTTGCGGATTTCACCGTAATTAATACGTTTTGTCCAGTCCGGAAAATTATCATTTTCCTTCTGCGACGGCTGCGGTTGTAAAGCATCTTAAATTTTAGTAAAAATCCTGGAATTCAAATGAATAGGTATAACTAAAATATTATCGATATATGAAAAATGCTGAATCACTTTTAGTTATTGAAATAAATTTTATTATTAAAATATACATATTATACGTTTAATACATGGGTTTAAAAACTAAATGGCTTGTCAGTTTATGCAGCTGAATTAACTAGAATATTAATCTTTTTCAGTATATTATGAACTATAATCTAGATAAGACAGATAAGTATACATATTGTTTATTTTATTGATTTTGAAGTATATTAGATAGAAAATAAATAATAATACGATTAAATAGAAATATATACAATTGTAAAACATGAATTGCAATACATTTAGTAGATAAACACCACTATAGTAAAGGTATTATAATTAAATTTAAAATTTAAATTACTAAAAAAGAATTCAAATTTTTTAATGTAAAAAAAAAAAAAACGATTAATTCAAAGTGGCTAAAGTGGAAGTACGCTATACATACGGATAACAATCAATTTTTTTTTTTATAATTAAATAAATATAAAATTATATTAAACTACAATACTTTTTTAATTCAATTCGTTTTATCTACTGTTCGCGTGCGTTCGATATTGTTACGATGGGGGTTAAATTACAATTTTATTATGTAAATAATTATTATATATTAGTTGATCTAAATTTTATTCTTATAGAACATATTATAATTATTGTTTTCTAACATAATAAGCAAGTTAGATATAACGAGAAAGTTCATAATATATAATTACTTATGTAAAAAAAATAATGTTAAAAATCAATACCCAATCGGCATTATATGAAATAAACATGAAACCTTGTTATAGGCATGTCCGATTTGCTCAATCCCAGTATTGGAGTGTTAGGATATTTAATTCTACATTAACGATGAATCATTGAATTTGAAAACAATTCTTACGGATAAAAAACAACGCGTGCTGACATTCCATAAATATTTTTCCTCAGCTTGGAAAATATTTTGAAGAAATATAAATTATACTTATTCCAAAAACCATCTACACTTGATTTTCGAATTTTATAAGTACTACACGAAACTTTTTTTTAGCACTCTTTAGAGCGGAAAAAATGTTCACATAAAAATATATATATTAAACAGTAATCATAATTGTAAAACCATATTACATATATGACGTCACATTTTGTTCAGGATTTTTAAAAAAAATTTTTTTTAAAGAAATTCATGTATTCGTTTGAAGAAATACTATATTTAAAGTTTCATACATCACTGGTATTCAATAAAATGTTTTATAGTAGAGAAAATCGATGGACCGGATGAGTGTGAATCGTGAATGAATGAGAAAATTATATTTCGGTGTAATTTTGGCTGTAAAAAACAAATATTTGGCCCTCAATCAGATTATGATTTAAAAATCACGGGTGAAAAGAAATTATACGGGAATTTATTTATCATTACTTAGTTAATATCGAAATAGATAAAGCAATTATTTAGCTTTATGGTATTTTAATGCATTCGAAGAAGTATTAACATTTAACTACAATTTGAAAAAAATATCATGTAATTTAGATAAATTGTGAATTTATGAATTTAAATAAATTTAAATAAAATTTATAATCCGTAATAAATAACGGTTTTTTTAAAAAATAATATTATTTATGAATAGTAAATAGCTTGTTTAAAGCAATTAGAACACTTCTATGGTATTTAAAGTAGTAATGACCAATTTATTTAACATTGCGTTTTGTTAATACTAGGAAGCGATTGTAACTGTTATTTGATATTAAAAATAACTTAATCGATAAAAATTTTATTAAAGGATTTTTAATTTAATATTATTTTGATTAATTGTTAGCCAATGATAACCTATTATGGTTGATGATTTAGCATATTGGTAATAACGGTGGTCATATAGATGTTAACTCGATACTCGTTACGGATTTAAATGTTTATATAAATTTGCTTCTCTCGTTGGAGCCTATTTAGGTACTTCAATATTTGTTCGAAATAATCTTTCTAGTTGGTATACTTTAGTCAGTGAATGATCAATATATTCGTTTGGAAAATTTATAATAGAATTATATCTAAATAGTTTTGATTCAATAATATTTACTCAAAAAATAATGATATAAAATACAAAATTGAACTTTTTTTCACTCATAAATGTTTTTTGATATAAGTATAATAAAAATACATTTTAATTAACGTAAATCCTTGAATAGTTATTTAAATTTTAAATTATAACTTATAGAGTCACAGGTTGAATTATAACTGTCTCAATATACGTCAAACTAAAAAGGTTTTACTCTGATGTGGGTCTTTGTATGAGTATTTAAACTATGACTAACAACGGATGATTTTTGGCTCATCATATACTTATATATTTGCTCTATTGATAAATTTTATTTTAAAATAATAAAATAGTGGTTCAAATATAATTAAACAAATCTACGTATTATAAACAAAATCGATCTGATAATCTGATTTTCTGATTTAATTTTTAATCGAAAAGGTTATTTTGCAACTACCTATTTAATAATAATAATAATAATAGACTCGGGGAAATTATTATTTTACCAGAGTAAAATACTAATAAATATTCTGGAATTCAATTTAATATTTTACGATCGCAATAAATACAATTTTACAACAACAAACAATTTTAATACAATATACATCAATTATAATATATTTACGTAATAGTTGTATATCATGATAATAAAACGTAAAAGTAAAAATATAACGTTGTATTTCTATCCGATAATACCAATGTAAGTATTTCAGAAAAATTTTTTTAATTGAGTAGGTACTCCATGAAACGTTCCATACAAACTCAGATATTACAAGTTTTATATACCTATTTTAAGTTTGAATAAATATCAATACATGCTTTAAATTCAGTTATTAATTTTCTGTTTTGATATTATTGATGATAATTATTTTATAAAATATTTTTATTTACTATAAAAATGCGAATTTATTTTTTTGAAATACAAATACCTAAACGGATCAAAATATCAAATATTTGTACGATTTTATTATATTATTCATCCTCTGATTGAAAAATATAAGTTTATCTGACAATACGCTTTGATGTTATTATGTTGATATTAAATTGTAAAACAATATCAACATGCGATTTATAATTAAAAATAAAATTTCAAAGAAAGCCATTTTGCAGATCTCCATGTTTAAATTAAAGGTATATATTATACAGACCAATGAAAGCATTTATGAGAATATATTACTGAGTTTTAATAAATTATTCAAAACGTAGTGACATTATTTTTGTTGATATATACTTATAATGAAGAGTCTGCATGTTATAATAGCTAATTTAAATTATCTTTGTATAATAAATAAGGGTTATTTAAGCTTTTTAATAGTTATTGGATCAATTCGTTTGAAGAATTTTTTAATATATATAAAAAAATAATTTTTTTTTTTAAATTTTTAGTTTTGACAATTTTGCTAATGCATGGAAAATGAAGATGTATTAGATGATTTTTCTTTATGTGGTTTAATGTAGTTTTTAAATTTGACGGTCTTAGCATACGTGATAAGTAAAACTATTAGATTTATGACAATTTAATGTAGATGAAAATAATGTATAACGTGTAATTTGGTTAACAAAAAAAGTATTAGCCATCTACTCAGGATTGATATTTATATGTAAAAGGTGTAATTTTTGAGTTTTTCGTAGATTCTAGAAAAAAGTTCTAAAACTATTAAAAATTGCACTATAGGAATTCTTATTTTCAAAAAACTCTGGTAAATATTATAGTTATGTTTTTAATATTTTATGATTTCACTGCAAAATATAAATTTTAAATCTAAAAGAGTTTTTTCAGATCAAATTTCATAAATTACTTTTCCTTAAATAATGATATATCAATATATTATAGTAAATATAAAACATTTCCTTTATTAAAAAGTGTCCTGTAATTTTTTTTATTTTCGTTAATTTAAATATCAATATAACCGTTGTTTTTTTTTATAAAGATATTTTGTTGATATTAATTTTAAAGAGTGTGTTTTATTCTTCTCGACATTTTCTTTACTTATAATTTAATTGTATTGACAAAGAGCTTATTTATTTAATATTAAAATTTAAAATGGACATGCTATTAATATTTTTATTAAAAGATAAAATAATTGTGTAGTACAATTTTAGTTAATGAATTCAATAAGTATGAAAAAATATATTAAATTAATAATATTGTACTTAATATATGATTAAAAGCTAAAAAAAGTGTTAAAATTAATGTATTACAGAAATGAGATAAGTAATAGTAATAAATGACTATAGTAAGTAAATAATTATCAATTTTTTATTTTAGCCTTTTTTGTATAAATTTTAACCATTCTTGGTCCAAAGTCCCACTAATATACGATATATATTATATTTAAATTTTATGTATACAGTTTAAAACTGAGCTTATTATTTTTTAGATTTTTATTCGTAATATTTAAAAATTTGCATTCTGAAACCGTTGAGGTAAAAGGGAAACATAATATTAAATTTAACGAAAACAAATTAATGATAATATGTAGGACGAATATTACAGTTTGAATTTAATTAGGTAGCTGCCGTTTATAACACATGAATAGGTAACCAGCTTGGTTTAATTTTCACTATCTATGTTTTATGTTTTAAGTCTATAAGGCTAAGGCATTTAAAAAATAATGACAACGTATTAATTGAATTTTCAAAAGTAGTTGAAATAATTTCTGTAATGAAGTTACTTTAACTTAATGGTGATACAAATTGGAGTGTAACACTAAATATATTATACACAAAGTTAGGAATGGACTCTTTTTACTGTTTCTTTTCACGAAAACTATCAGCATGTCATAATAATACAAAAAAAAAAAAGTTATAATATTGTAAATATATCCCACGATTATTAACTGTAGATGTTAAACTAATGCACTTAAGAGTGACATAAAATAAAAAAGTATTAATAACACGATTTTGAATTTACTTGTAATGAATACTGAAGTAAGATTTATGATTTAAGCTAAATAAAATCAATACCTTAGGTTTTTCTAGGTTCATTGTTTCAAAAATTAATTGAATTTTCATATTATTTGATTATAATGAAATTTCTTTACATCTTCACATTTGCTATAGTGAGTTTAACGAAAAAAAAGTTTTTGCGACGTCTATTGCAGCTTGATGTTATTTTCTATACGTCCATATAATATAATATATAACTTGTGTATTATACATAGTGTATACAAGCGTACGGTCTATGTTTGGGTGTTTTCTTTTATTTCCTACGTGATTGGGCTATTTTACATTTGAAATCGAGAAAAACGACTAGGCAACGTTGATGTCGCAAACATTTTGCTCAAGAGAGTTAAGTGGGTGCCAATAAAGTTTACCATACACACACTGAGATCAATAACGACCACGGTGGATGATACCGCATATTTATAATTTAATATAAGTTATTTTGGCGTAAGATTTTGAAATTAAATCGTTTAATTGTGGCGTCTCGGGCGGCAGACTGATTTATACGTCCAAATCAACCGTTTGTAAATCCAATATGCCAGTCGATTTTGTAATGATTTCAAGAACGCTTTTGTAATAATAATAAACTATAATCATACTGTTTTGAAAACGTAACTATATTCGGTTTGCGGTATGGAAGAAACGAAAACCAAGGACGTGGCATGTATAAACTTTATTTACGTGAAGTGCCGATATGTTTTAAACGCAATTCCCGTATCACTAGCATGGGCGACTAAATCACCATTTACTTGATTCTAATTGGAACTATATAAGATTCTCAACTCAGATTATATTGAACGTATATTATATCTTCATATAACCGTATATATTATTTTATTCGATCAGAAATTCATTGCGTAATAACCAATAACCACGTAGATAATAATTCAATGTGAATGCTGTTCTTGTAATTTGCCATTCTTAATGTCACCCAATAAAACAAATAACCATTGCTATCGTGCTTAGCGACTCTCTTAGTAATTTAATCGATATCAGAAATGTCTACCAACCCGACAAAATATATATAAAACGATATTGTTTTAGATGAAATTCAATGTATAGACCATCATACTATGATTTAGATACCAGGCCAAGTATAAAGTATAAATTCGAGAAAATGAAATAGTATAAATCAATGGCAGTTAACTAGTTTAAGTAACTTATTGTTGACGAGACTATGGAACACAAAATTTAGAAATCTAAATATTGAAATAGCAGGTTAGGGGCAAGATGATTATTTTAGAAACTTGATAATTAACCGAAACTTGGTCTGTGGCTCAATTATTGTATGGGGTGGAAATGCGGTAAGCCTTACGGCCATTAAGACGATGGGAATCATTTGTAATAGGCACGCATGCTAAAGATGTTTAACATTTATCAGATGGCCTGTAAGTACGTCAGCAATAGATTAATTAACTTCAACAGACAGTATTGTTATAGTTGTATATACACAACCGAACCAGTGTTCTGGAAAGCATTTTCAATAGGATAAAATATTTTATGTTTTTTTAAAACAACAATATACTACCTTCACAATAATTATAGTGTCTTATAAGTTATAACCCACAAGTCTGAAATCACTTATCGCGTAATGTCGAGGTTGTTGCAAAAATAGGTAAACGAGAATACAATTAATGACAAAAAAAAATCTATATTTACTAAAATATTACTGTTGACTTGTGTTATACTATGACCAATCTTGGTTATTATGGTAATATATTTTAACTAAATCCACTAGTAGATTAAATTCAAGCATGTAACATTTATTTTTTCATGCACAATATTTTGACTATAAATAATCTATTTGGCTTAAAAAGAAAAAAAAGTGAAGGCCCGTCTTTTCTTTAGAAATATATGTAGCGGTATATACAAGTATAAAAGTATATACCACTGTTTCAGAGAAAAAAATATTTCTAAATAGACACAAATTCAATTTATTAACCGAGTGGACAAAAAAAAAAGTCAGCGTATTGTAAACAAAAATGAACATTTCTTAGAAACTTAATAGAGGGGCCATATACATCTTCCTGTGGGTCAGTAACCAACTAGCTCAGTAACCCTACGGGTGTATATAAGATGTTCTATATATGTAGTATAGAAGACCAAGGGTGCAATTTAAATAAAAACATTGTGAGTGTTGTAGTCCCCTATTTCTTAAGTTAGTATTATGATTATTGACTACATAATAAGTAACTTCGTCCTCTTCACAATTAAATTATAAAATAATATTTAATAGTTGCCACTTTTTATTATAAATAATATTTGGTTTCTTCTATTATAAAATCTAAAATTCAGCTTATTCATTAAGCGATTAATGAACTAATTAACATTAATGTTACTTTGAACAGACCGATGTTTGTGGTATATGAATATTTAATATTGGTGAACATTGAACAATAATTACGAATTCGAGTTAAATTAATTAAATGTATTATAACATTTTATATCATACAACATAATTAAGAATAACATACAATATTTAGAATTTCCCATTAGTGGCTAATGATTCGCGTTCAAACGATTGCTTTATCAAATGTATACCTAATAAGTTTCCGTGTAAAAGATATATTGAATAATAAATTATTATTATTTAGTGTTGAATAATAAATCTTTTTTTATTACTATTTATTTAATTTATTTTTCTATAAAGTACTGCTATTTTTGGAAACTTAAATTAAATTCAAAATGAAATATATGATGGAAAAATAATATATTTATCAAAATAAAAATACTACTTATTACGAGTAATCATTGAATATCGTATGGAGTGTACAAGTATATATTTCCATAATAATATTGTATTGATATTTTTTTTCCGCTTAGTATTCAAGAGTACACTTTTTCAACAAAGTATAAAAACGGTGCTCTTTGTTAGAGCCATTTGGTTGTTCAATCTATGGCTATAATGTTTATTTCACATTTTCCAAATCATAACTGACACGAAGCTTTAAGAATAATTTAATGCACACCCCAATCCTTCAACATCAGAACACTGTTGAACTTACTACAGCATTCAATTCGTTTTCATTTTATTGTTGCTGGTAATAGAATCAATTTTGCAATATATTTATAAGTTTTTATTTTCATACGATATAAGTTTTGTACATCTATGGATGTTTTTTTTTGCATGCACTGTATAAGTTATACTAAACTCTGGGTAGGAAACAAATTTTATTCGTTTTCACACGCGTCATGCATGCTTTTGAGTAATAAAATTGATCTAATTTGCATGATATCAGTCATGAACACAAAATAATGCATTTGAAATATCTACGTGTGCTCAACAAGCCTCCATAAATGTTAAAAATCTGAAAAACCTTCCAATTTAAATAAATTCACCTAACAGTTCCAACATTTTTTAAATATAATTCCTGTTTAGTATTTAAAATACCCGGAAACTTTATAAATTTTATTAGGCTTATAATAATACTAATTGATCAATACTACATTTGCTAGATAACATTTTATATGCTATTAGAAATGTATCTTCACCAATATTTATTAAAAATAAAAATTAGTTATATGACGTATTCAGTTATTATATTGTAATGATTAATGGTATATTGATTTACACTGAAAAATTAGTAGTAGAAATAATAATAATAATAATTAGTATTGATTTCAAAAAATAATTTCTAATTAATGGTTATTAAATTGAATAGTGTTTAAATAAACACGTAAGAAAACCAAGAAATCTCTTGATTTTTTTCAGAATTAAAGAAGAGGATTGAACGATAGACTATTAATAACAATATTATAGTATTAAAATATTATTATACGGTTTTTGACCACAGTGTTAATCTTTTTAATACAGATATTATCTTCTTTTTATTTATTGTGTAAATAAAATGTTAGTAAATTAAAATAAAATTAAAATGCGTATTTAATAATCTTAATTTCACTGAGCTATATGAACAATATTATACTGGTTAAGCTGATCTGAATAAGAATACTTTCAATATTTGAAGAACTTTTATAAGTATATTCTTTAAAATAAAATTAATAGTACATACAGTTGAAAAAATATGTTTTAATAAAAGTATTTTTAAGTTTAAAAAAATACTACATTTCTTAATACTCTCTTAATACTTTCTTAGTGAATTTTTTAGTATTTTAATTGTTTAAAATGTTCAACTATTTGTTTATTTAATAATTATTATGATTTTCGCTGTAATATATTAGTATTATTATCACATAACTGTAGATTTTATTATAGGATATATTATGTATTATATTATTTTATGACTGAATACTTTTTAATAATTTCAGCGTTTTAAGTCATATTTAGGTACAATTATATATATTATTAATAGTTAATTAAGTTGAACAATAAAACGATAATTATAATATGAACACTTAAATCTCCAATAAAAAAAAAAAAATAACTTGAATTAAGTCAATTTTTTAGGATATGTATTTTTATAAAATACACTTTTTTGTCATATAATCGATGATATGTTTTTGTTCATAAACTTTTCGTTTGACGACTCTGGTAGGTATCGTTTACAACATAAAAGTATACATTTTTATTAGTTTTTAGTCTGGAAAAGTTGAAGGAACTGTTTTCAAGTGTCGGTTCATTTTTAAAGGTAGATAAAAAAATATATTTACATATATTTGCACACTTTATTACATGACGTGCACATCTGATAATAAGTAACGACTGAAATAAATGTTATTATAATCATTAGATGACTTCAAAATCTAAATATTTTAGTAATGAAAATAGTGTTTTAGGTATAATTTAATTCGTTGAAATATAGTAATGTAGTGTGTTATGGCAAGTCCGGATTCAAAATCACATTCCATATTATAATACAAAATATTTTACGTAGATTATGTAAGTCACTGCTTTTAGTGTGCCATAATAAACTTATATGAACTGAAGTGTTATGATATTAAAACTATATGGGTACTTGAACTATTATAAAAATATTAGTCATCAAATTTTACTGACGTTATGATAATATTAGGACCTCCACTTTGAATAGCTTAAAATGTTAAAAAAATATATTATATAAAATCTAAAATATTTAGAAATTAAAATAAATGTAAGAGTTGAAAAAGCAACATCAAAGCATATTTCCGTAATATATTGATAATATTATATTTAAAGAAATGTTCACTAGCAATAGTATTAATTAATTTTTATTAGGAACATAGAAACGCTGGCTACTTTTTTGATTCTGGGTATAGCGAGGAATTTAGCGGTTTTACCGATGATGTTTATAATATTTATATGTATTTTTGGTCCTTCGTCACGGTATTTAGAGCCGTTTATTTCCTTCAATACTAATGGTGGTTTCTGGTAGAAAATTTAATTTAATTTCGATTCTGCTGTGAAGGGAGGGGGGTTCAAAAGTAGGAATATTTAAGTAATTGTAATATTGGAATATAAATATTATCAAAAACCGTTGTAAAAATAGGAATATTTCATAGAAATAATATATTTTTATAAAAATGTTAGTTTTTTTTTGTGTTACTTATATATTAGATTTTTTTCTAAATTTATTTGATTTCGTTTTTGCATTTCTTTTGAAAAGATTGAAAATTTAATAGAGTTTTCTAAAAAGATGTATTTACACAAAAACAAAATATCAATAAATCTTTCTTTTTTATAACCTTCGATGTTTAAATTTCCATGGGTTTGATTTATGTTAAACAAAAAATAACAATTTAATATTTTAATTATAAAATTATAATAATTTATATATTATTTTTCTTTACACAATGGTATTTTAAATATGTTTAGATGAATTTAAAGCTATTTATTATACATTATATTAAGTAGTTAAAGTTACCAACAGTTTAGTAGATTTATAAAAATTAAAAATAATTCTTTAAATATTTATAGATTCAAGATTAAGATACTTATCTTCATGCAATACTATGAATAGCCATACTGAAAATGTATCAAAACAACTATAAAAATTATTTATAAATACTGTATCATATATCACCGTCTAAATAATATATATACCTATATTATGTATTATATTATTAGCTGGGACAATTGGAATCATACCTATAACTAGAGAAAATGAGAAACAAAGTTTATAATGGAGTTTGTTTTGAACACAAATTATAAAATATATTTAACTTATTCATATGGCACAGCAATGTATAACATCTACTTGAAATTTTAAGAATGATTATTGTAATTATAACTTTATGGTTTAAATATCTGTAAAGCGTTTATAGGTTGATTACATAATTACTTTTTAGTTTTTTTGTTCTATAAATATCGATTAAATATTATTCGCTGGGTAGAAATACTTAAAAATTTAACTCTCTTATTAAAATTAAAATTTAATTACCTAACGAAATTCGTAGAAATTGTAAAGAAAGCAAAACTATTTAGAAATTCATAAAATAAGAAGTAGAAAAGCATAGCAATTTAATGAAATATCTTTTATAAGTATTTTTTTTATGGTCATTTATGAATCTAAAACTATATATTATAACCATATTTTTTTTTTATGTAGATATTTTAAATTAAAATTTGGAGAAAATAAAAAATTACGAAATAAAAAAACTAAGATTTTATTTCATTTCCAAATTACAGGAAATGGAACTTGCAGTTTTTACATACCTATATTAATATAATATTGTATTATGTACATTTTATATCTTAATATTGTCATTCGGGAATACGGAATTAGGAAAACGTACGGTAATATTTATTTATACAATGTAATTTTGAAAATTTTAAGTTATATTGCTTACCACGAATCTATTCACACCATTCTACATTAAGTTGCTATTGACTCAAAATGTAATATATACAGTGTCCCGTGAGCATTTACCCATTGCGATATCTCCTGAAATAATGGTGATATCATAATTCTTGTTTTTTTAATAAATTTTACAGGGATAATAATTACAAAAATATGTTATGTTTGAATTTATTTTAATGTTTTTTGTAAAACAGTTAAAAAATATATATTTTTATTTAATTATTTAAAAAAAAAAATGAACATAGCTATTTTGTAGAGTTTATTTTTCTGAAAATATTGATGTTTTAGCAATTTAATTTCATTAATCTCCTGATTTTTAATATGTTTTCTATTTCAAACGAGCCACGTAACATTGAAAGCGTTCGCCGGTCGCACGTGCACGTGGGCTACATTTTTGATATAATGATGTGGTAATCACGTTAACTGTGTATTGTCTACTAACTATATTATACAGTATTAAAATACGATAGGTTAAAAAGGCGATTTTGAACAAAATGATTTAGAAATGGATAATTAAAAAAGTTAATGCATACACGTAAATTAATTAGCTATTTAGATAGCTTAAAATGAAGTTTACAATAAATTTTCGTTTATTACCAACTAATGAGGTATTAAATAAATATTTTAGTTGATTGTATTTTTTATGGTTTTATAATTAAAAAGTAATGTATCAATAACATCAATCCTATATTATGTTTACATAATTAACGAATAACTAATACACAGTTCATAATATGTATTTTAACTAAAGTACAAAACTTACGTTTTTTATTAGCCTTATGAAATATTTTACCAATTAAATTTGAACTGAAATACAGTTATCTAAAATAAATAACGATAAAAAATTGTCATGTCTACCCGATTAGTTCTATTTATTACTAAAGTTATTATTAAGCTTGAATAAATACTTTATAAAAGTATATCGTATTAGTCAACTTTAACAATATATATATAGTATATTGAATTTACTTTTTAAATTAATAATAAAATCTTACTAGTCTCCCACGCTAGAGAGCTCAGCCATTTTTTATTTTTTTTTTATAATAGAAATACAAAAATATCTAGCATTTAATTTTGGTAATACCATACCCAGACTGGATAGCTACAGTTTATAGTATATATAATATGATTTCTTCTTGAAGTATAAGATATATTAGACACGAGTCAGTTTAAAATACGTAACATTCATTTATTTTACCGGTACTCTTCAATCGTATATTATTATTTATCGCATTTGTACCTAATAGTAATAAATTGTGTAATGATTATATAATATAATATTATATATTATATTATAAATGTTTATCGCACTTAACACTTTTGAGCATGATTAAATATAACAGTTTTTATTCGATACTGTTACTTGCGACCAAAAACATATCCTACCAAGTTATTACAATGTTTTAAAAATAGTCAAATTCTAATTTAATCGAAATGTTTACTTAATGAACTTGTAGAGAGATTTCCACATAAATTCTGGCAGTCAGTGAACCACGTTTTCGGGATCACTTATTATAGTCCGTTTTATTTATAAGCGACTGTGTAATGCAACAGAATGGTCAATTTTCTTCCTTCTGAAAATCCTAAGGCACCGAGTAATAATCTTAGCTAAATAATAGTACGTACCGGATGTTTGTAATAGTTAACTAGAGTTGCTTTTGTGCTTATTGAACAATTCAATCATAATATCATATAATAATTATTGTCCATATTTTGGAGTATACATTAATTGTACTGTTATATGATTTCTTATATTTTTATTGTAGTGTGACATATAAAACCAATAAAATAAATAAAATATACTTAAAAAAAATATTTGTGTTTAATTAACGGAAAAATTAAAAATTAAATTTTCTAAAAGTATATAATATTATTTGTATATATTCTAAGTAATTTTATATGAAAAATATGTTAAATTACTTGTAAATAATTATTTTTATGAAGTTAATTTTTAAATATACATCTTTTTGTTAGGTTGAGAAGTGTAAAATCGAAGGTAATGATTGTGTTAATATCATGATTATTATAAATCAATAGTATTTTTATCGAATATAAATTATTAAAAAAATTTTAATGTAATTAGTAGCATTATAATTTTATATTGTAATTATAATCATAATTATATTTTTTTTTTACCATAAACTTTTTTTTCCATATTTTTTTTTCGTTAATTAGATTCCTAAAAAAAAATATAAATCCAGTTAAAATTTATGTTGAGCCTATATTTAAGGATTTTTTTTTACGTAATTTATTGTTTTTATTGTTTTTATTTATTGAAAACTTGAATTTGATACTTTATGGGATAAAAATAAAATAAAATCAAGGTAATAATAATAATAATAATGTTTTAATTATTACATTAAAAAAAAAGTTTAAAATAAAAATACTCAACAATGAAAGGTGATAATAATATTTAACGCAATATCGTGGAAGTTCATTGATATCGTTTACGTTGATGTAAATTTATTTATTATTTTGCATACGAAATATACTGTTAAATTTAATAAATTAGTTTAGTAACTAAATGTAACAATAACTAATTTAAAAATATTAAAAAGAATTATTTAGTTGGTCCTACTAATTTATTTCATGGGGTTACGGTTAAAATAATGATTCGATTTGTCTTTTAGATTTTATTTTATTTCGACTTAAAGTACATATCAAAATTAGTGTAACATTAAATATTTAATCTGTTTGTTTATTACTATTTAATCCTCAAAAAGTTAAATAGCATAACTGTAAAAGGAAACTGTAGTGATGTATTTTTTATCAAATTTACTTTATCATGTTACATTTACTCCACCTGACCCCACTAAATTATAGTGAGCTTATATACTTTTTCTACATTGAAATATTTATTATTTAAAAATAATATACCTTAAATGTTTTATCCTTAGTTATATTTCGATGTTTTCTTTCCAGTATTTCAAAGTATGTCGTTGTTAGTCGTTCTAGTCGTCCTAGTGACAGCCATTGATCGGGCATCTCCATTTGCAAATCTCCCTTGGACATTTACCTCCGGTCTCCATGGAATTATCACTTTTCTGAATGCTTTCCGGAAATTCTCTGACAAGAACGCGTATAATATTGGATTCAGACATGAGTTGGTGTACGCAAGACAATGGCTGACTATCTGAACGATAACACTGATAGCCGTGATTTCATAATAGTTAATGCTTTTTAGCACCAATATAACCTGAAAAACACAATAATATTAATTAATATAGGATAAATAGTATTTAATTTAACACATACACACAATTGGTGATTTTTTAAAAAATATTAAGCAAAATGATGAGATTTATTTAATATATTTTATCACAATATATTATATGCATAGATTTGTTCACATTTTGTAGTTATATACAATTTTGTAGTAGTAGTTGTAGTACTTAAGATAAAAAGTATATAAATGAATCATGCGATGAGTATTGACGAGAGTGTATAATAATAAGCAGCTGGCGCTTGTCTGAGATTGAATAATCAATTAGTTTAAGAAAAATCACTAAAAGTCCAGTATAATTAATAATATATAAATATTATTATTTTTATTTTTTTTATAATTATTTGTCAAGGCTTCAAAAAAAATAGTTATTAGTCCATTTTTAGATTAGTAATACAAATTAATAGTTAAACAAAATAACATTGTTTAAAATTATTTATTATGTTTTACTTAAGTTTATATTGTGGAAATATAAATACAAGTATATTAGTTCAATATTTTTTTTGATAAGTGCTCATTGGAGTGAGTTTGGATTATTAATTAAGATTTTTTGTATGTGTCCTGTTTTGACTCAAGTGGTTATTACTTCATATTTTATTTTATTATTATATTATTGATTTATAAGATAATTGTATTAAAATATAGTATTATGTAGTTACTTACAGTTTATTTTGTAAAGAGATAAAAGTTATCGAAAAATAGTATTTATAGTATCTACTACTATATTCACACCTCACTTGACTGTGAATCTCAAATTGTTCGAGAAAAAAAAAGTAATAAATACATTTACGTATTATATTGTTTTTAATAATGTTTTAAAACTATTTTGTTTTTCATTCATATTTTAATTTGACGTTACATTTATAAATGACATAAAATATACATATTATATTTTACTTCCATTCATATTAAAAAGTAGTAAAAACATACAATAAACAATGCGTTTAGAGACATAGTTTAGATGAGTATTTAAATAAATGACGGTACCTATTCTATTATAACTCGTATGAGCTACATTAAAAAAAAAAAATACATATACATAAACATACATATCTGTATTCTGAAGCTTTTTAAAAAATACTTTAGAAATTGTATTTAAATACAAATACAGTAGATGATACAAATACAATACATTTACTCAAAAAGTATTTAATACACGTTTCAAATATTTTTAAATTTTAAGAAAAAAACATTTTAAAACGAATACAAGCAGTAGGCACTCGGCATAATAGAATACATTAAATATTTTTTTAAATTTATTTTTTAATTATACAAACAAGTAAGAAAATTAATTTTGTTCTTAGTTATTACTAATTTAAAATCGTAAAGCACATATTTTATATTTTGATTCTGAAATACTTAAATAATACGATACTTTAATAATTGAAACGGCTGTTAATGAATTATAAAATAAATAAAAGTTTAGTAATAAATAAAATAATATGATGACTATTAAAAAACAATCTTAAATGTGATGAAAAGTTCTTTTAAAATTTTAAAAGCGTTTTCATAAATGTATTTGATTTTCCAGTACAAATGCGTCCAATACAGTGTTTAAAATATTTCTCAAATACTTAATTTAAAAGTGTATAAATACTTTACAAGACCGCTGTTGTAGGTATACTGTTGTTTTTTTTTCTGTAGATAACTTGTCAAATGTACTTTTTCGATAAAATTCTTCTACTAAACAATATAATACGATTATAGAACGCATCAGTATTATTATATACCGTTCCAAATAAATTACACTATGAGCGTTGCGCACATTTATTTTATTTATGAACAATAAAACAGACCGACATCCGATTCACGGCAGAGTTCACGTGTTTAAACTAAACCAAAGTGACATGTGTAATGTCGTATGGATTTCCAGTGTAATAATGCGTCCTGACCAATGTGCCTAGTCAGACTTTTACGTAAGTGATGTGCGCGTGCCTACTAAAGCACAAAACTTTATATTTAACGAATTATTACCGTTCGTTGTCACGTTTGAGTCTTTTGCGGCTATAGTGAAATGGCCTGATATACGAAAGAAACCGTCACATGTTTTTATCGCATTTTGCACAGCAATAATGTGTCTTGTTAAATTCATGTGAGACTCGTAAAATTGCTGTACTTAAATATTCCTCTCCTGACGGCATGTCGGTCGTAAACGGAGTCAGCGGAAGCATCGGATTCACCGGACTGTAGTTGTATAGACCGCGTGCATATTGTGTGGTATACTATAGGAAATGCGAAAAATACAAACCGATATCGATGGTTGTGTTTTTTTTTTTTTTGTGTTCATTCACTAAAAATCAATTTCACTATTATGTTTAAAACTTGATACTCTACAAGTAATAAGGATAAAACATGATATCTGTTTTATATACAAATTATTGAATGACTATATTATGTTTTACTGTCCAGAGCTGTTATCGGATTTAACATTTCTAGTTGCTGGTCATACGATTAGACAGACCGACATTTTTCTAGTGTTATTCCAGCGTATACATTATGTGGTAAAAACTCTCTTTTAATTATAGAACTATAATATAACATATTTAAATAATGTTAATGTTGATGTTTTTATTTGTAACTCCATTATTTTTTTAAATCCATATCTTAGTAATTTAATCACTTAAATACTTAAATCCTATTGTACCTCTCACAACATCTCATTTTGTATATTATTATTATTATGTCCCAAACAACAGTACAGTCGGATTTGCCCGTTTAATCATAATTCATAATAAATAAATAAATTAATCAATATTGATGGTTATTTTTTTTTCATTCACTAAAAACCAATTACCTATACAAAAACAATGGTAAAATTTAATATAAATGTGTAAACAAATGAACAAGTGTTTTACAAAATCGTATGTTTTGTTCATAATAAAATATACATAATGTATGTAATATTTACACTGAAGTATAAACAGAAACTTACTATAAATGCACTTGAATGAACACTGAGCTAAAAATAATATACATATCAGATTTTTTTATTTTTTTAAAATTAATATAAATTGAGTTATGTTGAAATGTATATGGTTTGGAATTGGAAAAAATATGTAATTTACTCTGTAATTATTTTAAATTTATTGAATTAAATTATGTGTGCATATATTATTATAGTGTTATAAATTACGAATTTTGGAGGTAGTGGAGCTAATCGTTATATTTTTGAGACAATTTTTTAACTATCATTTTCTGGATTATAAAAATAAATTAAGCTAAACATATTTTATTACTCTTAATTTAGATATTGGGCTCAGAATTATATCATACAACATTTTGAATTATTTTTGTTTATGATAATATATTTTTTGTAGATATTATAGTGTCTACATTTTTATGTAGCAGAAAATAATGACATTAAAATTTAATATTGTTTAAAAGTCAGTATTTCAAAATAGTGTGAAATATTTTTAAATATCTTAATCAAACATGTATTTATCTTTTTAAATTCATTTGATAACTTTAACTATTAATATGTTTATAAATAAATATATTTTATATTTAGAAATAAACTTTTTTTCAATAAGTTTTCATTTTCTAATCCAAAGTTTTGAACATACATTGAACTTTTAAACCTCTGTCAGTCGTCTAAACGTTTATCTGTAATTTTTGTAAGCTCATAAATTTTCCATAGCGAATATATACCTTTAGCTTTTTAGAGATTCCCTAGAGATATAATTGACTAAACTTTGAAAATGTTTATGATCATAGCCTCAAAAAACTTTTATTTGGATATAATGTAACTATCATTAATAGTTTATTTTGTGTATCATTAAAATATTTCAAAATCTGTAAGTGTTATTGCTACTTTTTATTGAAACACTAAAACGAATGAAGTAATGCTACATTTATTTTATCATTATCTTCTCACCTCTAAATTGTTGATCTTATTTAATTTTATACTTAACGGTAAACAAAAAAAAAAAAAATATCATTTATATCAGATAAAATCTAAATTCACGGATATGCATCATTGTTAAACGATTATTTTGCATAATCTGGATATATTACCGACTTTAGACAGTGTAGAAATTTATATTAAAAACGTGCCCAACGTAATTGTTTTTAGATAAACCAACACTTTGAACAGATTTTACTCTCGGCAAAATATACTAAATAAACACCACAAATCAAATTTTTCACACTTAATTAATTGGCGTTCTATTTGGATTTTTTTCCTGAATTAAAACACCTACATGTGCAGATCGACAAATATTTTACTACCTCAATCTCTATAAAAAAAATAAATAGTACGTTTATTTGCAATTTATTTTAGTTTTTATTAAAAAGTGAATCTTTGGGTAATTCATTTTATTTTCATCATCTCGTACCACAGCGTAGTGGAATTACATATTAATGTGATTACTTGAAAGTGTATATTTTAATTTGTGATATAAAACGTGTTCTTAATATAATAATATTAAGTTGTATGTATTTCATATTCGCCATGTTATATTAAAATATAGGTACGACGTCTTAGCGCGGGTAGGAAACTCTTCCGAAGAAAAAACGAATATCAAAATAATATGTTGTATTACATAATTAATGCAGCAAAAATTGTTTTCATTAAACTTTTAGCGCTTAAGCTCGCCAAATGTGGTTAATTCTAAATACGTATAATATATTTCTGGGAACTAAATCTGTTGTCAAAATTGCCGTAAATATTACGCCTGTAGCAGTGCAAAAATATTGCTCATACAGATACTACTACAAAACGCTATGGAACGCTTTATTGTTTTTGTTTTCCTCGAGGTTTTTTTTTGATAAACGAATATAATTTTTTTTTATAACATTCAGATTTTTAATATGAATTATGAATGAGAATTTTGTTTAATGGGCATATATTATTGTTTATGTTGCACCAAGCTCCGTAAATTTGGAACACAATCACTGGTTGAGTACCTATCCATTCGTAGGACACGCGATCGCTACTTTGTATTATTTATATATATATATGTATAAACGTAGACACGGAACGATTACAGTTATTTTCATAAATGTATTGTGTATAATATACGCACACTTTAATTTAATACTCATATAATAATAATAATTATAAATAATTCTACCAGCAACGTGTTTGGACGATTCACTCAACGTTTAGGCCACCACAATTTTAAAAAATATCTCTAACTGCCCAACCAAAAAATAACTCAATAAATAATATAATATATATATATATATATATATCATTCTGTTTATTTTCATATTTGTACTTTAATTTCCGGTTTCTCGTGATATACATAATAAATATTTTCGAGAAAAACAATTATTACGATATGCCGTTGGGGTTATATAACATATATAATGTAGGTAATTATTATTGAACATTAAGGGGATTAAGATACAGCTACTCCCGAATGGGTTCGGAGGAAATCGTTTTAAGTTTTGTGATGGTAACAATTTAATGATTTATTCGGCCTCGGAATCAACATAATATACGAATGTAACATTACTCGAGTTCATACAGGCGATTATCGAGTATAGTAGTATACTATAGTATGTACTTGTGTATACGAATCTATAGTAATCACACACTAAAATATTAGTACATATTATAGTATACCTGCGACTTAAGGGTAACTTTTGCTTGTAACTCAATCGTTAACATTACAAATGAACGTTTTAAAGAGCTGGTTTGTTAACTACAGGTATGACGATCGTCGATAAAGACTGTTATAAAAAATACTGTATTTTATTTATCTTACAATAATTATTATTTTAATTTTGAACTAACTAATTATAAATATTTTATCGTTTTGTTTTTAATAATATTTATATATACGTATTATTGACATTAAAAATATTAGTGTAGGTTTTAATCAAGGTTATTTTTAAGTTTCGATTAAAAAACCGAATATTGATTGATATTATTCTATATTTAAATTATTTAAGTAGAATAATAATTTTTTTTTTTTGTTGACATCGCTTGTGTCTCAATTATTAAAATCGTTCGACTATTTCCATCAACAGTTTTAATTAAGAGGGCCAACAGTCAGGCGGAGTGTTGCACCAAACAGTTTAGTAGAGATGACGATCAGCGGGGTACCGGCATTGTTTGACGTTAAAGGTCACCGTAGCGTGAGACTATCTACTTATATCGTACCGACTAATAGCATTATATTCGGCTACTCGATTTCCGTTACCGCATAAGCGATCTCAGACGGGAACCGTATTAAACAGGCCGCAGAGCGTACACCGCAGCAATCGTTTTCTCGGTAGTGTCGCAAACAAAGGGCGGTTAATAATCAATTTTAATGAAGTCGTTTTTAATGAATAACCGATGCATTGGCAGTTAACGGCGGCAGACGGTGTCGCAAATGTTCGATACGGTACTGGCTGCGATTGATCGGAAGCCAAGTACGATAAATAAATACGTGATATTATATTAGTATGTGTGTACCAATAATACTTGTACGCACGCGAACACCAGACAATATTCGCACTCCGCCGCCGATAGAACGAGTATCAATAGAACCAATATTTATATATAATATATCATATGCGTTGAAATTGCATAGGCACCTACCGCATTATACTGTTGTGCGTATGCCGAGCAAATTTAATGACGACGTCGCATCTCGGCTAAACGTGATCAAAAGAAGCTAAATTTAATCACATTGTCTGTGTACGCACGTGTGTTCCTCTCGACCCATCGTCACTTGTACATTTGTACTGCTTCGCGCATTCGTTTTGGCCTTTGAATCCACTCTTTTCGCCTCTCGCCCGACATTATTCTACGCTATAGATATGCAGCAGTACGTATATGCACCTTTTCGTACACCGTTGTAATTGAACGTTACGATTGTCACGTCGTTTATGAAATGGTACATTTTTTTCGCGGAGTAAATTTAAACATTTTTTTTTCGGTCTCGGACAATGGCCTTTTTGATATTATTTTCTTCCCCGCATATACGGCGTTTTTCACAAGCCCCGGTGCCTTCTAGGTGTTATTTCTTTTCTCGTCAAATTTATCCTTATAATGACGTTGGGTTTTGTATAGAATTTTTTTCCGAACTCAAGGTTCAACTTTTTGTCACTCGTGACTTAAATTATCTAATTATCTTTTAGACTGTGAACGGAGCAATTATACATGTATTAATGTATTGGTTTTACGATAATATAAGCGGTTATTTAATTTTTATGCTTGACAGCTGATGTCACTTTTGGGAGTAGTAAAAATGTTTCAACCTTCATCTTTGAGATGGATTTTTCGTAGAACATTGGATCTAATTGTTACGTTTCTCCCCAAAGTATAGGGGAATAACAGGGTAATATATTGACACTGTGTGGAGGCTTTTGACTTTTGTACAGTGTCTTAATATTATTCAAAATAATTGAGATAAAAATTAATTTTTCGTCATACTAGTATTAAAAAAAATTAATTTTATTTTTATTGTTGTGATTCAAAAATGTATAACTATACGAGTAGAGATACCTTCTATACTTAAAATATTTAACAAACATTTGTTTAAGTATTTTGGTTATTTATGTGTTTTCTATAGATATTGAATGTTTGATTTTTTTTCATTAAAAAAAAGCTTAAAATAGAATGTAAATATACGGGTTTTCATAATTTGCGAAAGAAAAATATTAAAAATGTATAGTTATTATTGTAGAATCATTAAAATCATGGAATTGCTTAATACCCAGTAAATAATTTCGATCTTAAAAATACATACAATTTTTAATTATAAAATTCAAGGCTTAACAAATGAAACAAGGTTCTGAAATATCGAAAATACATGAACAATCTTTTTTATAGATTTAAGTTATAATATTGACACAATGGATATTAAAAAAAAAATGAAAATTTTAGTTATAATTCAAAAAAAAAATATTAATCGAAGTGATTTGAGACTATTTGTTAAGAAATATTCAATTTATTTAGTGTCAATAAATTGAAGATATTTATAAATATTTTATTTATTTATTTATTTATTTAATACTTCTATTTTTAATGTTCAATATAGTATTAACTTAATAATAATCAATAATATTATATATTTGAAATTTCTGACAACAATTTGGCAATCGTACCTACTATAGAAAAAAAATATTATAATTTATCCTTTGATATTGATGTTAAACATCGTCTACGTTCATAATATTTTTTATATTCAAAAATTTGTCATTGAATTCAAATTTAATACAATTATCAAAGTGACCTAATAAATGTATATTTCTATACAGAAGATTGACTTATCGGATTTTTTTTTGTGTTAGATGAGTACATGTTTATGTTGGTTGGTGTGTTAAACGTGTATTACTTGTATGTGTGTGTGTTTTCTTTACTTTTTATTAATGGTTAAAATCTAAATACAATAGTAATAATAATAATAATAATAATAATATAAAGAAGACCGGATAATACTGAAACGTACTATACGAAGTTATCTGAGATTATACTTATTAGTTGTAGTTGTATGCGTACAACATCTACAATACATCTAACTATATAAATACATATTGTAATAATATTATAAACATAGGTAATACCTATTAATTTTAACTGTCGTGTAATCATCATTAATTGTATTTAAAATTTCAATGCATTGCTTCGTTATAGCTGTTAAACGCATTTTGTTTATTATGATATTTAAACGTTACGGGGTGAAAATATGAATTATTATCCGCGGCGCACAAAGCATAAAACAAACAGTTTATTCTTCTGTTGTGTAAATTAATAGTATTTAAATGAACATTTTGTTACTATGTTGGTCAGATTCATTAATGATGGTATATTACGACGCTATAGTAAAAATTTCTTTTTTCTTAAATTCGAAAAGATGTTTTGTTTGTTTTATAAAATACATAGTATCGTTGTAGTTAGCCTGCCGGGTTGCATTACCGGCAATTTAATATGGCAGTTCAATAGAAAGAACATTCTACTAGGTACCTAACTAATTATTCTTAATTAGCTTTTCTTTAAGTATCTATATATTTTATACGCAATCATAGAACATGGGTATTTTTTTTTAAATGTGTGCAAATTATTAAAAATGTTTACCTATACCTAACAGCATATTTTTGAATATATATTGGTTTAGGTATAATTTTCTAACGTTTTTACGATATATTATGTATTTCTTAACAGTTTTCTATCGTATTTTATTAATATCATAGTTATTTTTATTACATAAAATAATATTTAATATACTAAATCAACGTTATGCAAAAAATAACGAATTATAATTTTTTTTAGATTTTTTTATGTGCCCATTTGAATGCATATTTGATGGACTTAACATTTATTTCTATTAAATTCGCGCACTAGTTATCATGATTTTACAGATTTATAATACGCCTAATGAGTAACAACAAAATAGAATCAGGGATAGTCTAATATCATCTTTCATCATAATTGGTTGTTTATCATTCATTATTATAATGATTTTTCTATTTGTTCGTTTTTTTCATTTCTTTATATTTTGTTTTAAAAAAGCATCCATTCTATTGAAAAAAAAAAAATACTCGGTGTTTTGTGTTCACAATTACTCGGCCTTAGATGGCGGCCCTTACTTTTAACGGTCAGTAGTTAGAATTGGTGACACGTGCAAAGGCATTACGTATTAGAATTTAACTATAATAAATGTTCATTCAATATTTAATATAATGATGTAAGATCAAGAGGGTCGCGAGGGAAAATTATATAAGCATTACAAACAAAGGTAAAACGAGAATATTCTCATTTTATAAATCATGTGATTTATGAAGTTATTGATAAAATTGTCATATTGAAACAATAATTTATAATACATAAAAATCTGCCTGATACAATAGTTATAACTTTTAATACAAAATTGTAAATGAATAATAATTATTAACATTATTTATTATATTGTAATTAATGTTTCTTTCATACATTGATCAGTATCACTGGATGATTTCCAGGTAAATGAAAATATTGAAAAAATAAATAAAAATAAAACGTTATAAATTTAATAATAGAATTTTGGCTATAGAACTTAATGTAATAGTCATTCATAACTGGCATTTAGTTTTTTACTTTATCTAATGAAAAAATCTCGCACATACGGTCGTTCTATATTAAACACATTCGAACATTTGTTACAGTACATTAAGTCCATTAAACTCGGGGTTATGAAAAATGGAATAAAATAATAATTTATTCTTTTTCCAAAAAATAAGAAAAGTATATTAATACATTTATTATTAGTGTTTCACAAATTATGTTGCATCAAACTTGTTATGATACTAATAATATGTAATACATTATATTTTATAACAAATTGAAAGACGTTAATTTTAAATTTTTTGATATTAATATATTAATTAAATGAGAGTTGCAAAATTTGATTTTTTTTATTATTATTTTTAATCACACGAAATAAATAATTTGATTTTTGTTAATACAAAATATGTTTAAACGAAGATTATATTTATATGTATTTTAAATATTTATGTCAAACTAATTATAAATATATACATATTTTATATATTTTAATGCTAGTTATCACTGTTACTTGTTAGGGGTATTATAATTTTAATATTAAGGTTATTTTATCTTCTTTCAACTTTAATTTTCAAAATTTCAGAACAAAACTATAATTATTTTGTTATCATAACGATATTTGGGTTATTTTTAGTATGGTAGGTGGGCTTTTATTACTGTTATTATTTTTCAAAAACAGAATTATTGTTTCAATAGATTCAAGTATATCTATATTATATTAGATATTGTGTTTAGTTAAGGGTATATTTTATAAAAGTTTTTTCAGCATAAAAAAATACAGTTGTAAGAAAATTATATTTAAAACAATCCTTTTAATATTAAATATATATATTTTTTTTTTTTGTAATTCAAAAATATTAAGCTGGATAGTTATTTAAAACAAAAAAACAATGTACTTATAACAATTTGATTTTCTTTATTTTTCACATGTTTGATTTATTGTATTGAATATTCATAATAATATACAAATCATGTATCGTGAAATTTTTTCTATGAGTACCTATAATAATGTATCCATCAATAAATTTAATTCACACAAAATATATGATTGTTTAATATTGGTAAATTTATGTAACGATAATTTCGAGTGTTAACTATAATAGAAAACAGACTCATTTTTTTAAATTTACTTGATTATGATGGGTTCATATGTTGTGCTGGGGGGGGGGTTAGATTAAGGTGATAAATAATATAAGGGATGATTGATGATAACATAACGAGACTAAAACTGTTTTTATATTCAATTATACATACACATTAGCCAACATATTATCTACTTAGTCGTTAATGCTACCAAAGTTGTTATAGTGATTAACTGTACATTGATGTGCAATGTTAAAATATTCAAGTAACATAAATCAGTAGATATTTGTTTATTTGAAAGCTTATGAAAACAATAAAGTTTTATTTGGTATTTTTTAAAAAGTCAAATTACTTAGTCAAAACATTAATTTATCAGTGAAATGTTATTTAAATAATTGTTTTGTTTACAGATAAAATTCTAAAACTTATAATTTTTTTTATCGTTATTATATTATAATAGAGTATTTATACATTCTTCACTTTTTACACAATTAAAAATTTATTTTTTTAATACTATAGTTACTTACACATTATTACATTAATAGTTGCAGGTACTTCTTTTATGTTCTTATGGCATTTATAAATCAAAAACGTTATGCTTATTTAAATCCCAGAGAATAAATATTAACTATAAAATAGCTACCTACTATAGTAAAATGTTTTTACACTTTAAAGTGTGGGGTCGTATTTCCTTTTGTATAGCTTAACATTTTATTAATTTATTATATAGTGTTGTAGATAAAGTTTTTCTCAGTTATTAAAACAATATAAAATAATCATAGTATTATTTCGTTTCAGTTTATGTGTTTAAAAATTAGTTATAATAATTATTATTGTATTAATTTTTGGCTCAGATACCCCCTTTAGTATAAGGCCGATTTAAGTTTGTGTAATTTATTAAATTATTAGATTTTATATTTTATGTTGTACTTGACTATACAATTTAATATTTTTAAACTAAAAAAAAATTTTTTAAACATTACAATTTATTTATTTTTAACATTTTTTTTAAACATAAATTGGTTATCAAAAAAGAAGTAGGTAATACAAAAATATTCTTTCGCAAATTTCCTCTCTAGTTCTTAATTTTTGGACTAACTATATGAATACTTGTATTAATATAAGGCAATGTTTTTTAGGCTTTCTGATCGCTAACACGTTTATTTTAATATTTTGTAATTATAAAAATCAAAATGACTCATTGAGATTCGAAATTTTGAATATAGCAATAACTTAATGAACGATCGTATGCTAAATTAATACAATTTTTAGTGTGTAAGTACGAATGAAATTAAGATAAATCTCAAAAATTAATATTTTCACATTATTAAAAAAAATATTATAAAACATTTACTATTATTCAAACATATAATTTTTATTTATAAATCGTAATAACTGATTTTATATAGATTTTATTTGAACAATTAGAACATATTTTTACATTTATTACTTCACTTAAAATCTAAAAATTATTGAAACAAATATTTTTAATCATTTATTGTGAAGCATCATTGAGTATAATTATTAGACTAAAAAAAAACCTTGTAATCTCAATAATTTTAACTGTGAAATTTACGTTCTACTAATCATCAAGGTAATGTAGGTATTTAATTAGTTGTCTATGTAATGAAAATTTAAATATGCACTGCCAAAATAAATAAGGAAATTCTTAGCATTGTTTAGGAAAAGTTAGAACATGAATTAAATTTCTTGGACTTCGTGCTTGAAGCATAAACAATGTGCACCTAGAGGATACCTGTTGTCGTATAAATTATTAAGTAGGTACTTATGATATATTAAAAGTTTTTTGTTTATGTGTTTAATCGTTTAGAAGTGGCTATTAAATGTTATATGTGAGTAGGTATTATTTTGAACACTATTTTTAAATTAAACAACATAATACTGTGATATAATATTTGAATTTAATCATTAATAATTAATTATAATATTAAGACCCTATTATATTGTTGAACCAACAATAATAATTTTTTTTGTATATTTTATTTTAAATAACGTAACAAGTAAAAATAGTTTGAAAGCAAAAATAAATAATTGATTAGGGATATAATATATTGGTTGCGTTGTTTTTCTAAAAATAATTATTTTAACGCGTATGATTTACTTTTCACTTGTTCAGTAAAATATTCATAAATACAATTATTTAAATACTAAATAATATGTAAGTTAACAATTATTTGTAATGGGTTCTTGGTAAATATGTTTTATAAGATGGCACATTTGGTTCTTGAAGGAATAGTAATTACAGAACATTATATATGTACGTACAATGAAAATTTAAATTATAAGTGAAACAAACAATGTACATTTATTAGTATTTACGTTTAGTTACCTGATAAAACTATTAATTATCAACTTATTATTGTTTTTTTTTTAGTAGTTTTCTAAAAGTTTTTTTTTAAAGCGTTTGACATTTTCGGAAAATAGGTAGAATTTGGAAATCTGTTATTTACTTTTTGTGTTTTGTTAAAAGTTTGGATTACTAAGTTTTAGAATATATTATGACAAGGTCAATTACGAGTTATTCTAATCAGAATTCACGAATCATAAATTGAAATATTTTTATAGAGATAAAAGTTTAAATTATGAATACAGTGGAACCTCAATAAGTCAAACGGTTTTTCATTTTTATTTGTTAATAAATTTCAAAGTTGCTCATATAATTCAATAAATAATCAAATTATTTAACTTTCGGTTATACCTTTTTTAAATAATTTCCAAGTTTTATGTGATAAAATTAATAATAATCGATCACTGCTTGAAAGTTATGTTGAATATGATGACTTAATACTGAATTTATTTTTATAACTATAAGTACTAAATTGTGCTAAGATTACATTCATATCCAATAGATTTTTGTATCCTGTTTGAGTTTTATTATGATAATAATAACTATGTTATCATAAAATACAATGTTATTTATTGAAGTATTTGAAAAATAAGTATTAAACATTAATCGTGCAATTAATTTTAATTCAATTTTTTTTCTTATTCCAAAGTTATTTGGTGTGGATTTGATAATCAAAAATTATATTTAAGACCCTTCAAAGAAATAAACAATCCCCATTAATGGATGTAAGAGTAGGGTAGGTGGGGAAGGGGGGAAGTTTAACAAGCTACTCTAAAGACATTTTAAAATGTTACCAACAATTATATCAACATTAAGAAATAGTGTGGTACGATTTCAACAGGTTTAAAAATAAAAGTTGAAATCATTTTTTAATTTTTATATGAATGTATATTTGGTACGTTTAGTTGATATTTGGATTGAATTTGTATTCCATAATTCAATTTTAAATTAATGTAAGAAGTACATTTATTTGTTATCTAGAATACTGTTGTTATGAATCTATCTAGCTTTGTAGTGTATGATAGACCAGAGATGATAACGGCCAAATAAATTATATATTAAATAATACGTTTAAAAATTTAATTGGAAATTTGAAATCCTCCAGTGTGGTCTAAACACTGCGCTATCTATACTGGTATAATATTATATTAAATCATGGTTAAATGTTAAATAAATTATATATTGTTGTAGTATTTTAATTTGACTTTAAAAATTAATATTTAAATTGTTTGGAAATTTTATAATAATTAATATTTTTTAATATTAATAGTCTATACAGAAAGAAATAATGTGAACGGTGCACCCAATAAATGATAAAATGTTTAAGTTGTATAGAATCTATAAAATAACTTCATATAAAAATAAATGTTCAAAATTATAGTCTATATTTATATAAATATAAATAAAGATAGCAAGTTTGCAAGATAATATTTTTTTTTAACCATCACAGTATAACCAAAATATATTTCGTGTGAATTAGTTTATTTGTTCAAATTATATTTTTAATTTTGGGAATGTGTTAGTAGTACGTATCTGGATTATTATATCTTCCAAGTATTTAACTGATAAAATTGAATATTTTATATAACTATAAAATGTATAAAAAAAATAGTAGTCTACAGAATTTAAACTGAAAAATAATATACACCTAATACCCGTAGCTACATTGTACTGCATAATAATATAAAATTAAATCCAATTGTTTATAATTCGTTATATTTGAAGTTATTATTTATGATAAATTTATCCTACTTAAAAAATCTTAGTTATTAAAAAAATAATACCTTATAAGTTATTGAACATAATAATTCATTATACATACAAATTGAATAAAATTAGTTTTAAGAAGCCATTTTGGTAAAGTGAGTTAAAAAATTTCAAATATATATATATATAAAATACAGTTCATTAAGTTTTATTTTTTTTCTTTGTTTTTGTATAACATTAAAGTTTTTTGGTCCATAACACTTAAAAAATAAAATTAAAAAGACAATACCTATTGGAATGAAAGGAATTTCAAAAGATTTAATATTTAAATAAAATGTAGCAAGAAATTCAACAGTCACATTAATAAATATGTGCAACGTTAAAATAAGAATTATATACTTATAGTCAAGTCTACTTACAAATAAGCGATCTGTAATAACTATTTAATCGTATTTAAGTTAAATTTATGTTTCTAATCTAATTATACTTCTAAGATATTAACATTTAAAAATAGTATATTTATGTATTTTTAAATAAATACATTTATACTTTGGTGTAAATGGTTGTATAAAAAACTTGAATAGTTTGAGTAATTTTGAATGTTCAAACGGCTATTTTCCAAAACAAAGTCAAACAAAATAAGTAGATTAAATAAACTCTGCTTCATATAAACTATATTTTGTTTTAAAATAAAATATCATATCATTCAAAATGTTTTCTTGTATACATATAATGATGAATTACATGAATTATTCAATTGGAAAACATAATAAGAATATTTTTTTTTTCAAGATGACTATTTGAAACTAAAAATAAATTTAAGACAGAGTACCTAAGTCTTCAGTTTTAAAATTTTAAATATTGGTTATAATTATAATATGATACATTTTATAATATTTTATTATTATAATTAAATAATTTTTAGACGCTAAAGATATTTTTTTATACTTTTTTAAACTCAGAATTTTAATTTTCTTGTATTAATAAATATTTTGAAATGTAAAAATGATCGCAACTGAATATTTTTGTGTTGATCATATATTTATACATGATATATTTTGTATATGTTATTTTTGTGGAATTGTCGTGTAGCTGTAACCGGAAGCATACATAATGATATGTCGGGAAATATTCATTAAAAAAGAGAAGAGGTAGTTTTCAAGTATGATTTTCACACACTGTAGTACGTATGCATTTTATACGTCGAAGGAAGCTTAGTTCGCGCAATAAGAAAAACATAATATATAATACGTCGGGGACCTATAAACTGTTTACACGTATACATTTTGTGATTTTTTGTTATTAATTTATAAAAATTTGCATAATACACGCGTATGTTTTGTCACTTTTACGACGTGAAAAATTATTTTGAATCACGTACACAAGGCTTAAAGTTCGTAAATTGAATACATATCGGACTAACAAGATCGGGAAACTAATTTATTTATAAAGGGTTTTAATATTAGTAAACCATTCAGTTTCATATCGACGTTTTAAGATATTTAAGGCGTGGACAAAAATTCAATATATTCTCTGTTTTAAAATGAGATTTAATTTTATGTGACTATATAGTAGTACAAATTTTATATGCATGATATATTATTAATATATGTGTTCACCCAAATTAAGATTATAGATTGGGATTATGAATTTTTACTAATCATATTCTCCACGACCAGACGCTAAAATATTAATTACATAATATTACATACTTATTATGCGTATAATGTATTACGTATGTCATTTTTGTACACGGTATCTATATTAAATTATTAATTATATTTGGTTTAATCGAATTCATTTATTTAAGTACCCAATTTTAAGTACTAACTGCTATTAAAAAAAATAAATACATTTTGTATAAACGAAAGCACAGTTTGTTTCTGGTATCTAATAAAATAATAAAAACTATTCGAGATATTAAGCAAATTTTACACCTTAATTCCCTTCAGAACGTCCGCATCCAATATTTTGATAATATTACGTCGTTATCTATTTATACATTGTTAATGTTCTCATATGGCTATTGAGTAGATTAATGCTATAACAACTTTTAAAATAATAACTTTCATATTTCCCAGCATTATAATGGTTAAAAAGTTTTCACCAGTATGAAAAAAATCGCAAGCATAATGTTATAGTAGGTAATTTCGATGAAATTATATAATTCAACGATTTATCAAAAAATAATGAGGTTCAAGTTCAGAAAAAACCGCATTTTGATTAAAGTATTAGTGTATAACATACATGGATTTTTTAATTTTATATTTTTTATTTCAATGAAGATGTTGGTTGAATCATAATAAATATAATGATCACAGAATGATATTAGAATGATTTTTTTTTTTGTACTATAATATATTTAATTTTGTGTTTCATATTATTTAATAGTATGCATTTCCTTTTAATTTTATTTTATCCCACAGTAAAGATATTACTGATAATTTATTTTAATGATACCGTATTAAAAATAAATAAAGAATATTCATATTTAAATAAAACAACTGGTACTTACGAGTCGCATAATACTAACAAATTCCAATGTTTCTTAAATACATTTAAAACTAAAAAAGTTTTAAAACTAAACTTTTATAGATTAATTTTAGTTTTAAATAATTTGTTTAATTTCAAAAGTGTAATTATTTTATTCTTAAAAAAATATTTATATATATTTTAAATTAATAAAGTCCATTAAATTGCAGATGAAACTTCGTTTGCAATTATTTACGTATATTGCATGTAAATAGAAACTTACTAAAATTAAAACAGTAGTTTTGATGACCTCATAATTTTTAACTTTTTTTTTTAGTAAAAAATAATATAATTATAACATTAAGTGGTTGTTTTGTAAATTATGTTACAATAAATATTAAAAAGACAATAATAAATACCTAAACTTTTTTTATGTAGTTTAAGTCGGAGCTCTCGGAGCTATTGTAATTAATGTAAAAATATGTTAATAAAATAGTGTTCTGATTATAATTATTATTATGTATACATATTTTTTTGGTTGTAGTACACTTTTAAATACTATTTTATATTTTTATAATTCTATAATATTGTTATAATATTTTCTATCTATAATCATTGTGTACTGGTTTTACGTTTAAAATAATATAATTATGATATTAGCGACGAGCCGTATTATAGACCTGTTGGCTAATGTTGAATTTTATCTTTTAATTACATTTTTTTAAATCAAATTTAAATCCATTTATATATTAAAATTACAGAACTATTATTATTTTGTTACAAATTATCGATTTAAATTTCAATGTCGCTAACAAACTTTTTTCATACGATATATGATTTTTAAATCAGTTTCAAGATCTGCATTAATAAAATATATAGAAGGAGAACAAATCGTCATAAGACCATACGTGATAAGATAGTAAACTATTTCTATGCATATAGCCTTTTTTAATACATAGCCCAAAATGCAGCAATGCATTACTCGTGCGTTTGTACGCGGCTTGAGAAGAATTTTCTCAGAATCGTACTTCGAATTTATCAATAATAAATGTTTGGTGTATTTTGTTTTATCAATATAATATCGGACGCCCCCGTCGTTTGCTTAATATAGCGGTCTATATTTATACACAAAATAAGAACAGTGTCCTGCTCTTTCATTTATAATAAAATATCAGTATTCGTATCAGCCACTGTTAGTATCATATTCAATGACCTGGTTTTATAAATCAGGATTTTGGTTACAATAGCGCTTATAAAGTTTATCTCACTGTTAAATTTTGAACAACTAGAATAAGTATATACCGTTAGGATGTGCTACGATATGTTAACGAGAACTTTTTGAACAAAACTAACTGATAACGCCCTAGTGGTTTTCAAAACTTAATGACAACAATAACGATACTTGTCCATTTTAATTTTCGGTTTGAATATGTAATTGCGTGTAATATAATATTTTATTTTACAAAAATATTTCAAATGTTTATTAAAACGAAATCGTTAAACTTGTTTATTGCCTAATAAAAAATATATAATAGTCGATTAAAATGTTTTTATTTATATATAAGACAAATTATTTTTGATCGAACCTCTGAGAATATTTGATTTAAGTCTCTAAAGCATCTTTAATGAATTTAACTAATAGTATTATCACTTATAATAGTTTTTTTTTCACAATAATCACTTTAGAATTAATTATTATTTTATTGGTTCTTGATGAGGTACTGACGAATAACTGGCTCGTGGATTTAAATACCCATTTAGTGCATACAATTAGTAATACTTATTTAAATATCTACTATATGATAATAAAATCAAAAAAAAAAAAAAAAAATCAATAACAATCCGTATTTTACTTTGTATCCGAATTATATTGGGTCTAATGAGTAGAATATTAAAATATTTTTATCGGCTTAAAACAGTGAAGTGGTGCACACAATATTTAATTTTGTTTAGTCAAAATATCATTAAAGAAGTACAATACCTATTTTATGTGACCTATAAAAAAATATTTTAAAAACATTTTTATTTAATATATTATATCCACGTCATAAACAAGTTTGGATATTGATAGATATATCTAACGAGAAAATGATTGCTATAAAATAATTTTTTTGCTTAAGTCAATAAAAATATGTTAATAATGGATTAAAAAACACATTAAAATTCAAGCATATAACAATGAAATCAATGTATGTATGAAAAAACTGAAAAGGTCAGGTGTATTAAATTTATTTTATTTATTCATTTTTTTTTTTTGACAATTATTGACATTCATATTTTAAAAGTAATAAACATAGTGAGTAAAAAGATGGAATACAAATTATTATTTTTATAAGAGCTTGCAACTTGTATCGACGGAGTGATTGATTTTAAACATAATTAGGTGTATTCATACAAGTGTGGGGTGTGACAGAATGACGTAAGAAATGAAAGGTTATTTTGTATTGTATATTGTATATATTTATAATTCATACACGTAGAGAGTAGAAATGGTCATATCAGTTAAACAATTTTATTTACTGCGGAAAATTTACGAAATGTAATTTAGGGTTTCTTATTTTTGACGTGAAAGTGGTAGTATGTAGTCGCTGACTTATTTCTAGAAATTGACAAAACTTTTTATAAAATACGTACCACGTCTTCTCTAGTTGAAAAAGCAGTAAAAGTTTACAACTATCTGAAAGCTAAATTTATTAAATACCATTATCTTAAGGAGTGTACAGTGTACATATTTAATTTAATCTTTTATGTACTTAATTCAATAAGAGTTTACATAGAAACAATTCCGCGTATTCTCAATTTTGTGCTGTAACTTAACGACATAGAACATCATAGAAACGTATCTCTTAACATAATTTTTTGTTTTGAGATATTTGAGACGAATGCGCAGCAAATGTGTATGTACGTAAGTGCAGTCGTGCGTAGGAAACGACTCGAATTTTGTTTTTCTTGACCTGGTCGAAAGTTAAATGTCTGAAAACTTCGCATGCAGTCATTAACAAAAATGCTTGGTCTTGGCATCTGTAAACAAAATATTTGCTGAACCATTTGACGGTGATTTTTTTATCTGAGCTTTTACTGTAAGATTTTGGCTCAAGTAAGAGACCTACTAACGATTTGGATCATTAGCATTCTATATAAAAGTGGAAATTATTATAGTTAGCATTAAATACATTTTGATGTTCTTATCTACAGATTTCATGTAAATTAAGTAGGTACGTGATGTACATACTTACACTGAAACAATATAGGTTGCTACTACATATTAGACTAAGTGTATGTTTGTTTTCATGGAATTCATTTTAATATGAGTTGATTATGTGAAACTATATAAAAAGTATAAAAATATCCAAAATAATTGATAAGGTAAACATATTTTAAATGGCTACAAAGTTATAATTTAAAATCATAAAAATCGTATTTAAAAGCGTTATAATGAATATCAATATAGATAGTGTTAAATAATATAATTTGTTTTTAAATAATAAACGTAATATATTAATATTCAATAACGTTATAATATTTTATAGTGTTATTGTAGAGTAATAATTTATAATAAAATATGAATATCATTGCTGAGTGATATATACAGTGGGAAATAGTTGAAAATGAGAATACATAGATACATATATAAATATTATAGACAATATTAAATTGTTTTTAATATTTTATGACATCAAAATGAATAATTCGTTGGAAATAATAATTATTACAATCCAAAAAGGGCGACAGAAATTCAAAAGTTAATTTTTAGGGAAAAGTTCATGGTTTGTCTTATACTTAAAATTATTATAGCCATCATTGCATTTAGTACGAATGTCAAATATAATAAAAATGTACCTAATGATATAAAAGTTATAACATTTTATTATTTTTGTTTTCATGCTACATATAACATTATCTAAAAGCTGTTTATAATTTACAATCATTATTTTCTATATTTGTGTGTAATTGTGTAAACGATAAAACTTACAATAAGTCTTTGTTATTTGATCACGATACTTAATCTTACATCTAATACCGTATACGGGCTTATTATTTGTATTGACTTTTCAAAAGGACTATAAAAAAAAAAAAAAAATCGCATTTGAAATACGTAACAATATTGTTTTAGTTTTTAACTGACTGAGTTTTGTCGAAGTGCTTTACCGTTATCATCATTGTATCATTTAAATCAAATAAATATTTTTACATTTCATTGATTTTCCATAAGGTATATTATTTCTGATTATCTTTATCCGTTTTCGTTTTATGGATCAAATAATATGTTATATTAGATCATATCATCATTTCATATTTAAAATCCATCATAAATTATATTAATACAATACAATTTTCTCGTCGAAACCTGTGTACATATTTTACTTATCTAGTTACTTATTACCTATTTTTAATAAACAATTATTTTTTTTTATAAAATTTAAAGTTTAAATTTGTATAAGTTTAATATATGTATTGCGAAAGGCGTGACTAATGTGTGTGTATTTTAAACTGCTCAGTTTTATCACTTTTCTTAGTGAACGAGGTAAATATTTACGTTGGCCTTGGCTTGCCTCTATACTTTTTAATTAAACTCGAAACCAGGTTTGATGTTATTTGTTAATTTTTTAAAATAAACACAAAAGATATTTATATTATATTAATTTTAAAACTTACTCATTGTAATCTTAGTTGCGTAACAATTTATTGAAATTCCCTACTCTGAATCATCAGATAAAAATGTTAAAATAACACTAACTCGATTAATTATTGACATGATTACATAGCCTTTATCCTCAAATGTTTTTAATTTCGAGTGGAGTGTTAAATATATTAATTTTAAAATGATGTCTGGTTTTTATATGTCTATCGTAATTTTTTAGATTACTAAAAACATATCGATTTTCAACTTTGAGGATGGTTTCTAAGATTTCTAGCAAATTCTATATAAGTGATACTTTGAGTGTTCAAAAGTAAAAAATTCCCAGAAATTCTTAATAGATAATTAAAAAAAAAAAATTAAAACTAAAGAAAAACTGGAATTATTATTACGCAAAATCAGTTTTTGACAAAATTATTTTCTATAAATAGACTGGTTCTAAAAACAAACCAATTTTACATTATCTTTATTATTTTTCAGCCATCACTGATAATGAAAAATAACGATAATTTTAGAATAAACATATTATGTAACGCATTATTTTTTCTGTTCTTGGTATTTATTATTTCGAACTACCGCATTACTAATAACATTATAAATACAGTGATGTATATCCTAGACCGACAGACCGTTATCGCTCAAAATCGTTTTATGTTTATAATGATATACCATTGAATTCAAATTTAACACATCCATTATAGTGACTCACTTGACACCTACTGTACAGCAGAGCGGCTTTTTTTTTACAATAAAGTATAAACTGCTTTTTATGACCAAGTATTATTATTAAAGTAATAAAGATTAGATTATATTTTAAGACACGAAAAAAGAATACCAAATATCAATACTATATCATGAAATCGAGTTATGCGAATACTCGAAAAAACTTTTCTAAAATTGATTTAATACTTAATAACTTTATGTACCGAAATAAGGTTGGAATTTTATCACACTATCATGGTAAGGCGTTTTCCATATTTCGATAAATATATATTAAAAAAAAAAAAAAACTTTGTGGTAGAACTCATCTGATTAACGAAGTTATCTTAATATAATAACTCACAAATAATGCAATCATGTAGCCTGCAAAAGTGCATATTATGTTGCAGCAAAGCAGTGGTCAGAACCCATAAAACAATTTTTTTAGTTTTAAATATCAACACTCGATAGAACATTTCTGCAATTCCCGTATATTTCACTTATGAAAAAAGCTACAAAACAACGTTTGACTCTATTTTGTAGTGAATAAACTACACAGTATGCGTTGAAAAAATATCAAGAGAAATTATAATTTTATGCAACAGAATTAATTGATATTACCGACTGAGGACAGAGAAGAACGTTCAACACTTAAGGCTGTCAAACGCATTACTGTTAAGGCCCTTTTTATAAAATCTAAACTGCATAAAACTTTGAAGCACCACATTGATGCGTATGACAATGTATTTGAATCTGCTGACAAAACTGTTCTTGGATCACGTACAAAAACCACCACGTTCGGCGTGTTGAATATACGACTAAATATGACTTTTGAGGTAATGTTCTAAATAAAACAAAACGAGTGTAATCTTATTAGTGTAATTGGACGAGTTATATCCTGTTACTGTGGTAAATTAAAACATACCTACTTAGAGTAGTCTCTGTTAACGTATTTAGATTTAATTATAATACCGCGAACCCGCTTTAAGTTAGTTATTCAAGCTTATTTCAGTGATATGTCATCTACAACAGTAGTTTATTCTAGTTAGAATTGTATTATTTTTTTCGAATTTACTTTTAGAAAATCGATCAATAACTGATTTCTTATTAGCTAGAAAATCAAAATGAAATATGATAGAATCAAAAGCATAAATTACAATAACAATATATCATTTTTAATATATTGAATAAATAATATTTTACTAATTGATAAATTTCAATTGTAAGTTTTTAGTTTCTTATTAGCTTTGTAATAAATTAGCATATTGTATTACAAACATAAGATTTATTCCAATTTAGTCTTGATATCGTTATATTAATATTTTGAACGTAGCAGTGGTAAATATACATTTTTGAATAATTTCATTAAATATTTACTTTATACTATGCCCACTTTAAAAATTAAAAACCTAACATTGAATAATATAAATAATTACTAAATTTAAGTCATAAAAGAAAACTCTATAAAAATAAATTATAAAATATTTTTGTTCTAATTATCATAATATTATATGTATTTTAATTTACAGTTTTTACTTTTACATCATGATGCAGTTTATTTTGAGATGTTGGATTATGTTCATGCATAATACGATACTTAGAAGTGTTACCCTGAAATTGTATCATTACTAGAATGTTAAGATGAACATAATGGTGCTGTATTTTTAGTTCTGTTTACTGTAATAGACAGCAGACGACTTCCCGATATCTATTTAATATTTTATAGAAAACACTCATTTTAATGATGATGGTCATAATATCGTCGTTATGTATCATACTAATATAATTTTATGAAATAGTTTATTTAGTGTTTAGCTTGCTATATATATAATACATTATTGAAAAATGACAATCTCTCCAATAGCATGATATTTTCGATGTCTTATAAGTCACAATGACAACAATCACTGAAAAAAATGAAGTTAAAGGTGATAAATGGTATAACTAAAGGCCATTTCATTCTCTCCGAAATTACCCGTGTCATATTTTCCAACGTTGAGGATGATCAGAAATTAATGAAAAACCTAATACGCTGGAATTCGAAAACAATTTTTTTCTCTCATTATGTGGTGTCTTTAACGGGTAAATACTATTTACAAAATGTAACGCACATAACAAAAGTTATGTTTACTTTTTATTTTTTTACCATATTATGTGCAAATTATTATAAAATGTAATGTTAGTAATGTTAATATAAATTTTTTGTTTATAATACTGTGTAATATATATGTTATGTACTTTTTCATTTTTCATTATTTATTTAACATTGTGTTCACTCTTCAAATCAACTTACATCAATCCATATTTTTAATTTGTTCAAAATGAAAAGCATAACTTTTTAGTAATAGTACTTGAATAAAACTTGACATTTTTTGTCAATACGACATCAAAATAAGTCTCAAAGAGTTTCTTATTTACAAGCTGTACTAAGTTTTGTTAATATAGGTTCTCGTTTTTCCTAAAACTTTATCAAAGCATTTATTTAAGACTAACGGATTTCCTATATTGGTCAAAGTTTATATTTTGCCTGAGATGACAGTAAAGAAACTTTATAAGGTTCCACTAAATTTAACCTAGTGTAGGCGTGTTTTATTTCACGATGTTTCGTTTTTAATAACTCTGATTAACTTTTCGAATCATAAAAAATAATTGTTTTAAGTATTATTAATGAAAAATTACTAATGAGATAACAGTAATTTATTATATAACAAATCTAGGTAAAATACAAGTTTATATGTGATTAGAATCAAAATATTTGAAAGTAGATTTTCAAATTAATTTATAAAATTATATTATTAAATGGTTTCATTGAAAATTGATGCAAGTGTCTTCATATTAAGAAATAATCATAAAAAATGTTATTCCAAAATAAATTCTGAGTAAATCTATAAAGGTTTTTTGAAATATTTTTTAAATATTTATTGTTTTTTCTACTCTAGTGTAGTACTACTAAAAAACATAGTTATGATTTTCACCTGACTGAAAACTAAATAAAAAGAAAAAAGACTACTCATTTATACGAACTTATTATATATCTATTAATTAATTATCAATTATGTTTTATTTAACTTTGTGTAAGTCTAGTTCATTATTTTTGTTGTAATCTAATTACTTTAGTGTTAAAATTAATTATAATTTATTAATATTATGTATTGAGCTTACTATGTTAATTTTGTCTAACAATTAATTATTCCAAGTAGGTACAATAAATTAATTAAATGTGAATTTAGATTAACTATATTATTGCCTTTGGCTATACGATTTCTAGTCACTCGAATAAGGATCAGTAATAATTAACATATATAATTTATAGGTTCATAATTTTAAGTTTATAAGTCAAATACCAAAGTAGTTAAACTGGGACTTTAAGATCAATATTTAATAGACATCTATCTAGTTATAACCAAATCGCCAATAATAAATATAAAATATTTTTGTTATCTTCAGTATTTAAGGTGAACTTAAAAAAAAAAATAACCTAACATTTATGTGATTGAAAAAAAGTTGAAACATATTTTTATAAATTTTAAATCGAATTAATTCCGATAGCTTTTAATAATTTATTGATCATCTGATAAATTAAAAACATGATAATATATTATCATACATTATCATTTTAATATGTATCTAAAGACTTATTGTTTAAATTAAAAACTTTTTGATGAACTCATAAGACGTATGCCTTTTTTCTTGAATATTAATAAAATTATGTTCACACGGCATCTTAGATAGGCAATCTAGCATCACCTTGTAGTGGAGCTATATTTACAGTATTCAATTAGTACAATATTTTCATTTTTATTTAAATATTAACATTTTTTTATTATTAAAATACATAGAAGTAAGATATTTATAATAATATGTAAATGTGAGTGTAAGTACAAGTTAAGTAATATTAGTGAACAGAATTTTATAATTTATTGTTTATTGTTTTGATGTCAAAATAGTATTGAACTTTACAATAGAATATTATTTGTAGTAGCTACTATTATATTCATAACTCGTTTGGCTACGACTTTGTTTGTTTGGCAACGCTACTATACTTTTAACATGGTGATTATAGTTTCATATTGGCTTCAGAAAGAAATATAGACGATCTATTTGTAAACAAATGTAAAAGCTATAGGATATGGAACAAGATAAGTGAAGAATTCAATTTTTTAGAATTGTTCTTGTGGGTATAAGAAAATAATTAATAATATTGTATGCATTTTTATATAAATACTATTTTATATTATGAAATCATATGATTTTTTTTTTAATAACTTTATAATCGGCTCTAAAGTAATTTCACTTTATTTAAATTTTCCATGATCCAACAATAATCATTTTTTATGGGACCTTTTTTTATTGCTTTTAAATTTACTATGACGAATTATTTAAAATATTTATTTATAATATCCTGTGACCAAGGTAAGCTAACCGAAACGAATACTCATAAAATTTCTGTATATATCAAGTTTTTTCAACTTAAATTTTCCAAAAATCTCAATATTTTCAATATCACAGTGGTTAAAAAAATGTAATCATATATATATTTTTTATGTATTTATGTATTTATGTCTACTAATCTTAAATATATTTTATATATGATTGAAATGAAAATCGATTATAAAAATAGCAAACAATTTATTATTTATGTTCTACTAAAAGTTAAATATTATATTATGCGAAGTATGTTTTGTACATCAGAAAATCAGAAAGGGAACTCTTTTAAATAAAAACTGTAAGTGTTTTTCAGGAATAAACATAAAAGTTACAGGTGTTTTCCCTGGGGCGCATTTAAGATATTTGCGCTATTTCTACTAAAAATTCCAAGTTCCGTATAAATTATGTATATGTCAGTTGCCAAATAAAACCAAGCTCTGGTGCACCGTTTAATCCGATGTTAAAAAATCATTCACAACCCATTATTTAGATTCAATGGCTCCAAACTGACTCTAAAAAACATCAGCAGATATGTTACACGACTATTTGCCTTAAATAACCTGACCTGTTTTAAATATTATTTAATAAAAACTATAATGTTAAAAATCCAATTTTGCACAAAATACGAACAATAATGATTTTTTGATAATAAAAAGCGAAAAATGTATTTGAGTCTGATATTACGTAATACGAATATATTATTATCATCTGATACTGGACAAATATTAATTAATTAAATTAAACTAAATAATGATATGTAGTTAATATATAAATATATATATATATACATAATAGTTAATTACTCAATTTATTTAATATCAACATTCCATGTGTAGATTCGTAAAGTTTTCGGTAGATTTGATATGTATACTAATTTACTCATAAGTAAAATATTAAGTTATGAATATTTATATTTTCTGTTACTTTTAAGCATAAACTGTATAGTAATTCTAAAAATAATTAATAGAAAACTAACTTGTAAAATAGTTAAACTTGACACTTTTATACTACATTTTTTTGTCATTTTTTTTTTTTACATAATGACGACGCATAAGTATAAAGACGCCGAAACGTATTTTGTGCGACATTTTATAACATAAATTAATGTGATCATACTACTCGTATTTTATCGTGTGCCTATACCTGGAAAATTAAATTTTAAACAAATAATGAATAGTATTTAGGTGTCTTGTAAAATTACGTTTCCATAGGGTTTTATTTTAGAGTTTAAAACTTTATAATGTTTTATACAGGTGAAAAACCAATTGTTTAGATAAGCAAATATGTTTATTGGATAATCTATGAATAAATTAATAAACTATATATTTTCCGCTGTTTAATCACAAGTAAAATTATTAGTGTTATTATTATTAATAATAATAATATAAATTTAATTAGCCATTTATTTTCACAAAATTGTAATCTATTAAAAAATTATGAACTACATTATTTTATGAAATTAATTTTCCATGTAGTGTATAAAAGTAATAAAAAATAATAAAATAAATATAATAAAAAAACCCGGTTGCCGGTTTACTGGACTATATTATATGGTCTCAAATCAATAAATGTGTTCATTAAATCATTCTCAGTGTTATATAATATTATATGCATATTAAATACGATGGATTGAAATACAAATTATGTATTAATATGATATTTGATATTGCATATGCTCTACGGTGGACTTGGTATCCAGGTAAATAAATATCTAGATTAATATGAAGACAAAACTTTTTGATCTAGATTTTCATCTTACAATAGTTAATTGTTTGTAATAATGCTTGACAAGCTATTGAATTCTTGGCACAGGGTAATGTGATTAGGGAAGGCTTAACCAGGAAGACTTATTTTATAAAAACATATATTAAAAAATACATATATGTACAAAATAAATTTAGTTAACCTAACGATTATTGAAAGAAATACCTATACATTTGAATCACACAATAAGATTTGTATAGATATTTATATAGATTTCTATAATTTTATTTAAATCTTAGATAGCAATTAAATACTAATTTATTTATTTATCTAGATAAGATATAAGTACTTGATTTGTATATACAGATGATTTATTTAGATATCACTCAACACTGTTGGTATCTTAACCAATTTTTCAGAAAATTTGATATTTTTTAATAAAAACACATACGAGTTTATACAGTAAATTCTAAAATTCCTATTGTACACGGCATAGGTATGTAGATACTTACTAGGTATTATTTATTACTGATATTAGCGTTGAAATAAAGTCGTTGTCATTACCATCACCAATGCTTTGTATTAAACTGTACTATTAAATTTTTTTATTCACTAAAAGTAATATATCTTGTATTAAATGGATATGTGTATGTATTTTTAAATGAATGAATATGGGATATCAGAATTTCGTGTTGGGGCAATGCTATAATAAAGTATATAAAAATAAATTATTTGTTTAGCCAATTCAAATATTGTGTATAAGATTACAGATACAGCAAAAGAATACGAATGAAACTATATGTTTGTGAAGAATATATGTATTCGTAGTATAGTGTATTGATTGTAATTTAAATATATTAATACACGAATGTCTGATATCTGGGATATGCCATACGCAGTTACTCATGAATAATAATCAAACATATTTTTGTTTGGTAGAAATATATCTATTTATGTATTTATTATCTTCTACATGATGAGTACGTGTGAATTTTAAATTTTATAATAAGAACTCAATGGTATAATATAGTAGTCTTCTTCTGTAAAAATAAAAAAATATATTTATTTTTTTTTTATTAAGAAAAAATGGAAATATTTTTCATTTTATTTTTATCAAAGACTTATTTCCTGAGAAGTTAAGTAAGTATAACATAACGGGTTTCTAGTTAAATCCTTTTAAAGTGAAGTCTTTTTTTTTATTTAAACACATATGTTAAACTACTCATTTCTAAATTCGGAATCGCATTGACACATTTTTTCCGATAGTTGCAACTAAAAGTTCTTCTACTTAGGTTATTAATACAAAAAAAAAAAAAATAATAGTAATATTATCAAATGATTATTATTTTTTTAAGCTAATAAAGTTAGAAATATAGATACAACTGTGAAAAACTATATATTCCTTTTATGATAAATTACTAAATAATGATAATAATAATAATAATAATATTAATAAAAAAATTATAATTAATAATTCAAATAATTGATTTTTCAATGATATGTTTTTATATTATATCGCTTTTTTTTAGTAGAAACTGATGTATTCTAGTTAACTGATCGGACGTTTTCTTTAATAGATAAACGATATTTTATTATACTATTAATATGTATTGTACCATAAGTTTCTTCAAACGTTATGTTGTTATTGTAGAAACAAGATTAATTTAAATTTGTTTTTTAAACATTTTTTCGTATAATTAAAAAACAATAATAAAATTTTAAACTTATGTTATGAATGTCATTGTAAGCTTAAGAGGTAATAAAGTGTTGTTGTTTATACTGTTTTATATTTTAAACAAAAACCAAAAGTGAAAAAACAGTTATACTTTTACAAGTTACTTTATAAGTCACGTTGTTTAAAAACATTTAATAACATAGAAATAAATGCTATGTATATATATTTAGTGGTCCCGAGAAGAAAATAAGAAATCGTATTCAACGGTATCCACTTTCGCGATGTTATAGAAATTGATGACTCCGTGTTGTGAGTCTTTTTTCTCGTAAAACTGCAAAGCCAAACGGAACACACATTGTTCAGAGATTAGTCGTTAATGTTACGAGATACGACAAATGTAATAGCGAGCTATATACCCGCCATTGTATTAAATTCGGACGCATCATTTTGGGTGGAAGTGAAGACGGATAGAATAAAAAACCAATCGAGACGAACAGGAAAAAAAAGCACGAACCGCGATAAAAGAGTCGGCTTAACATTAAGTAGGTACCTATATAGTCTCTAGCGGTGTGGCATTAAGTGAACACAAACATACTTGAACTGACGAGTGCGTGCGTGCGTGCCAATTGTAGTATAGTGGTAACGGGAAATAAAACATTAAATCGGATTCTCACAATATTTCGATTTGCATTAACGCCGAGACGCAGGGTAAACAAATTCACGAACCGAGTTTGCTAGACCGATATAACAGCAGCTACGATAGTGCGATACGTTGATAACGTACTGACGCCGCTCGCCGTAATGATGATACGTAATATCGTTGTTCCGGCTTCGTCGACGGGCGCGGACGGACGTATAATAATATTAACAATATAGTACGTGTATATTTGCGTGTGCGTGTACGACTGAAATCGTCAGTCGATCGTTTTTGACATGTGTACCTATTATAGACGTGTTCGTGCGATTTCACTAACCGCGTCGTGTACTGTAAGCCGATATAAATTGCGATACATCACGATCGCACACGATATTATAATATTGTATTGCGTATAATGTTATGTACATTTTTATTTTTTTTCAGTCTTACACTCCGTCCGCGCTGTTACTGTCATCGATTCGACGGCCACTAATTAATTCCTGGTACGCTTCTATTATCCATACCAATTTGTTAAGATAACACGAATAAATTAATGTGTAAGTGTGTCACATCATATTTGTATGAGCATAATGCGATTTGTTTGTATTAGACTTTCGCGCAGATATAATTATAATTTATAACGATATGCATGCACGGATTTAGCGGCTCATTATATTATATCTATGGTACTCTCGAATCTATTTTCCGAGTAAGACTTATGTGATAAAATGAATCGACGTGTTGTCGTCGTCGAAGTAATAAATTATATTCGAGAACGGCGATACAATAGTGTGCATTTATAAATATATTTTCTATTTAAAAACTTATTGTTGGCGGATTATACAGCTCTATCAGATACGAACTCAGTTACAGAAATTATCCTCTAATTGCTCAATAATTTACTCCAAGTTAATTTGTTATTGAATAATGTTGAACTAAATAAATCAATAATTTTATGCTACACCTCCGTAATACACAATAAAACAGGATTCGTGAATAAATATGTATACTTATATATATATATATATATATATATATATATGAGAATCGCGTTAAAAGATAGCGTGCAATTTAATATAATATTTATCTTGTTTATCTCTCGTATACGGTATACAACACACGTCTATGTAAAAACAAATAGGTGTACTGTTATACATATAGCAACGGTATCTGATAAACAAGGCACCTTATGCCTTTACCTACCCATTATAATTTAGGGGAGCAATAGGAATTCCATTATCTCATCACAAAATAGTGCGCATCATTTTAGTAAGTCAACATATAATTATTATATATATATATATATACATATGAACATGTATGTACAAAAGAGAGTAAATACGAATAATATCAATACTATTCAGCTGACGGGATCGAGTATTGCAAATAAAAGTAACTATGTTACAATAAAGTGAAAATTATTGTTTTCAGCATTTCGTCTGAACTTGTTTTCTCGTTTCTGGACAAATGAACGCTTCATATGATACATCGTGAAATGGTGGGTGAAATATACATTCAAATACAATATTACCACAATTAAGTAGAATACTATTTTTGAAATATCATAAAACATTATACAAAGTGATTATATAGTCAGAAATAAATAGAAAAACGAATTATAAATGGTTATGTTACTTCATATATCGTGCGTCAATAATTGTGATATTAAAAAGTATTCATATAATAATATGAAATCATGAAATATATTTGGTAATTTAAAAATTTTGAAGATTTAATTTATATATATATATATATCATTATAACATATTTTAGATTCTGAACGGAGTGATGAATGTATTGATTTTACAATGATGTGTGTTTTTTTATTTTTGTGTCTATTATCACGTTTTGGAGTAGTAATAAAGCTTCGATTTTTGACTTCAGCTCCTCTTTGAATAGGAAAATTTATCTAGTTGGTACTTTTTTTTTTGTGGGAGAGGGGGGCAAAAGTAAAAAATTTCCATTAGTATTCAAAAACGTTGGGAAAAACCCTGAAAAAATAACGCAAAAACGGGAATTTTTACGCATAACCACTTTTTGACAAAATCGATTTTTTGATTTTTGTTTATAAGCATTTAAAGTTCAAATATTTACGGAACTTTAGGAATTTTAAAGTTGAAAATTCATAAAATTAAACACAAACATGAGGTTACACTTCAGTGGTATGTTGGCCAAATACTTTTTTTATTATATGCACAGATACTATTTCAGTAAGTATGTGCATTTGTTTTGTTTTGTTATATTGTTACTATTATATGTTCAAATTTTTTTTTTTTTGTGTCCCTAAAGTTTTGGAAATTATACTTTAGACTAAAAAATCATCTCCGTTCAGAATCGTTTTTCGCATACAATATTAAACAATACAAACACATTCATTTTAGTGACCTACTCTCCATCTCTACTATACAACAGAGCGATACCCACTTGCCCGCTTTTTTTTTTTTTTGAAAATTAAATACTAAACGTATCAGTACCTACCTAATTATTTTTTTTTTTTATAAATATACAAAATATTTTGAAAACATATTCTTAGAATGGAAAAAAAATATATATCTATATAAAAGACGACGTAACCGCATAGTGTTTTTATAATAATACTTGACTTCATAATTTTTAAATTTACTACCAAAGTGAAAAACTACGTGTATTATAAAAGACGTTAACTTGAAACCAATCATTTTAATGTGAAGTAAAAACCACAACAATATGTATGAAATCACCAACGAAATAAAGTATGTATTTTTAAATTTATTGTTATAGAAAAATGATCGTTAATTAAAAAAAAAATATTTCGTGTATAGGAGTACTATAATTACGTATTAATGAAAATAAATTTAAATCCATAATATTTCGGACGCGGTATTTCAATAACAATGAATAAACGTGCTAAAATTAGAATAATATGGAAACAAAATCATATATTATTATAGAACTTATCGATTTTTGTGAAAATAAACTTACCGTGTATTTATAAGACACAACAACAACAACAACAACAAAAAAAGGTAAATTAATTCGTTTCGAAAATTCTTACAACGATCACTATCACAAAGGGATTGTCACACAAAGACACGTACAATAGGTACAGTACCGACAAAGGGCATACGTTATGTATGTACACCTATTATAATAATTAATATTATTAAAAACCACGTATAATACTAGCAATGATGTTTACCATAGTAATACTATGATTATTATTATTGTCAATAATATAATTTTTTTTATAGTAGGTATAAGCGAATACAGAAAATATTATAAAGGGAGTGGGTAAGTCCCCATTTCCAAAACTTATCAAAGGAGTGCTATAGGTCCTGTCATAATCATAATCATAATAATAATTTTATTCTTTATATACTCGTCAAAATATTATTTATTGTGGAATTTGTGTTTAGTCGGGAAAATTAATTATTAACGTAATAATACACCGATAAAAATATATCAATATAATTTATTCCAGTAGTTATTTAAACGATAATATTTTTTTTATAAGCTACTTTTACATTTTACATTTAATACATAGGTAATTTAAAAGAAAATTTAAGATATTAACCAATTAGGTACTATTGTTGTATTAAATAAACGAGTTACTTTGTTTTATTTAATAGTATATTTAAGTATACATAATTACCTACCAGCTAATCTGACAGAGATTATAATATTTTCATAATAGTTGTTTTTTGGCTTACATTTGTTGTTGACTCATCAATTACTCCGTATAGAAATTCAAATTTACAGCAACCGGGAGACCACAATGAACAACGATTTGGAATTTTAACGCAATAATACAACCGCTGCAGTAGTCGCTGACTCGTCACCGTACACATTATCCCCAGTAACTTGGAGGGAAATTGAAAATATAATAACGTCCGGCGGTGGCAATTTCCAATTATGCGTGCCTGCGTAGTAGTTGAAGACTTATGGGAGGCGATGTCGTTACCAGCGGTTACTCCTGGTCATATATACAAATACTTTGGTCGGTACGTGACGGATTCTTCGGCGAGCGCGTGCGGATTGTCGGTCGGTTCTGCATATAGTACACTCATCGACTCATCGGGAAAATGCCTACACGGTTAGGCTATATATACGCGAGTAGCGAGTGTATATGAACCGAAACAAATCGTAATATTTATTTTCAAACCAAATGAATTGTTCAAATCCCGCGAGACTGCAGAAGACTGATTTATTTCTGTGCAGTGAGAGACGGATAGAGGACGAACGGCGAAATAAAACGGATACAAAAGAAAAATAGCCATCGAATTCTGTTCTATATAAATGTAACTTGAGATTTAATAATATATGGACATATAGATAAAATAATTGAGAAAAAGTATTTCTTTTTGTTATTATACCGTATAAACTCGGTACGCTGGCTGATCTATTCGAAAGTTTTCCACGTACAGATTGGCGTGTGTTACGTATGTTATTATGTTCTAGGCGAAAACCGGACGGTAAATTTTACACTTTCGATACAGCAGGCTAAACTCAGAAAAAGTTTGTTTCGAAGATGTATTGTTTCAGATGTGGTAGCTGTAGAAATCTGTAAGGTGAAATTCATATGAAACTCTATAGTAGATATTACCTAACCAGTAACCAATAAAATTAAATAATTTGAGTGTCCGAGTATGAATAACAAAAAAACCAAAATCACAATTTTTGTGCCGTACAGGTATAATTTATTATATTTATTTAGTTGAATAATATCAACGTTGATTCCTTAAATTAAATCCATCATTTGAAAATATGGATGAACTCAAATACTGTATGTATACTTCATAAAAATAATTGAATATGATGAAATGTGTGATGCCGTCTATGTTTATGGATTTTTAATTATCACGTACATATTAAATTTATTTTTAAAATTATATTTTCAAGTGTAGTCACTATTGAAAATATCGAATTAAAAATAATGAAATTGTATGATAAAAGTGTATTAGGTAAAATATATTACATCTATCTACTTCAGAAATGCCACGTACTAGTAATTCGGAGAAAAACGTGAATATTAATTTATTAATTGAAAATGATTAAAAAAAATAATAAATAAATAAAAATCGTTTGTCAAGTATTTTTTGTGAATACTAAGTAGATGATTACATACTTGGAAAATGAACTCAATGCGAACATCAAGTGTACTAATAAAAGTCTACTATAATATAACATGGTAAATATATAACTTAAATCTTTAATAAAATATATTGTTTCATAGTTTGTTGTTCAGTCTAATAGTGTTATTTGTTGGTGTACTTTTAGAGAATGGAATGTGTCGGATCATAGATATACGAAATTCTTTTTAAACTTTAAGCTTTAAAGGTATCTCAAACTAACCATCAAATAAATAAACAGAAAAAATATAGTTTTTTTTTAATTTTTGACTATCACTTTTTATTAATAAATAATAACATATTTTATTTTTAAGCGTATCTATGTTTAATAAAGAATATAATACATTTTTAAGTTTATACACTACCTAACTAATTAATAAATTAGTGATAAAACAATATAAAAAAAAAAAAGCATTTTAAATTTTCCTCTTATTATTTTAACAAACGATCTTCTACGTAATGTAATTTCACCAAATAATCATCGTAAAACTACTAATTTTTTTTCTATCTGATAATCTAGAAGGCTATTTTACTTTTAAATTAAATTAAATATTGTGTGTTTTTCTGTAATAATATAAAACGAAATACAATGCAAAAATGTTTGTGTGATAAACTTCTAAAGTCTAAACCTTTTATATAATTAAAACTATCAGATTTGTCGTTTAGATTGTGCACTTGTAGGTAGAGAAGTTTTGAATATGTAAATTGTTATTAAAACATTTTATACTTTACGAAGAAATTCTGAAATTTTGTTCAAATGTGAATATTAATATTTATTTGTTTCCTATTCATAATCTAAGAATAATACTTAATTCAAATAACTATAAATTTGTTTTGCGTATTTAAAATATTTATTTATTATAATTTATAGGCACATATAACCATTGTTCATTAATATATTTAATACTTCGTTACATTTCCCCATCAGTATCATTTTCACGCTGCAATTAAGACCATTATCCCATTTAAGTGTGAAATACATCCATACGGTAGACATTCATACAACTTTATTATGGTATAAAAACTACATATATCGTTAAATGTTTGATTTTAAATTGTATTTTATTCGGTCTACAAGATTTCTATGCCAAATAGTTTAAATTGTTATTATAAAAATTTCTTGTTGGATTAATTTTTATTGTATTTTTATCAATTTACATATATTATATATAAATATATATATATTTGTAAGTATTTTGTGCTACGGTTCGAGAAGAATGGGAATATTTTCTTGTGCAGTTTTGGGAATTTTTAACTCAACTAACTATAATATTTTTATACAATACGTAGGTAGTACCCTTTTAATCTTAGTTTATCATTAAAATCGAATACAAATATTGACAACTCGAATTCAATGAGCTCGAGTCTTAGACTTTCGTAATAAAATTGTAATGCGAAGAAGATGAAAAAAAAAAACGATTATATTTTACTTAAACGGCGATTTAAAGTGAGTGCGACAAAGCGTCTACCAAAGTTGAACGGTTTATGATAAATTATAAAAGTCACGTCGAGTTAAAAAGTCTTGTTTTACAAATTACCGCTGGATCGTCATTTTGTTTTTGTTTTCGGCGCGCAGAATACGACGTGCCCTTTTTCCCACAATATTGTTCCGTGTCTTGTACACATTACCATTTGTCAAACCACCCGGGGAATCGTATATTTAAAGGATGTTACAATGTTACATGAATAAATGTATTACGTTTTGGCTGGAAAACTGTCAATTAGAGACTGGGCAAAACCGTATTTTATGTGCAGTGCACGCTCGCGTCCCATGTGTATGTACGCGCACCGGAACGGGATTGCCTTTATTTTCCAAGTAATACGATAAGCTTGTGTTGTTCGTATTCTTACATAATAATGAACTCGGTCATAGAAAAAAGTATGCAGGTGCCTGATAATAAACATTAGAACCAGACCGAGAAGCGAGATCGCCAACACCACATATAATGTCGAACCGTATAACTATCGTCAGTCGACATCAATAATGTTTCGGATCTCGCTCGGTGAGTCATCTGCCGCGAAGATATTATCATGTTTGACCTATCAGATAAAATTAATACTGCCGAGTATTGGAAGACAAGGGTCGAGGTCCCCCCCCTCCGTGTCCCTAAAATGTCTTGGCCGGAGTAAACCTTTTAAAGGACTTTCGAAAATCTTATTATGTCTTGTAAAAATCAAACGGTTTTCTTTTATGTGTGCAACGGCAATATTTTATTTTATAGATATATTTTTTTAATAAACGACTGAGAAATAAAATGTATAGATTTTCTTTGGACGAACTCTGGTTTAAACACTGCTCATATAATATAGAAATGCGAATAGGGGCCCAAAGGCTCTCTTGAAAGCTTTATAGAAAATTGCTTGAACATAGTTATTCCCGTTCTTTCCCCGCACGTTGTTTGATCAACTTGGCGTGGTAATTTTTAAATATTTTAAGCTTGTAAATAAATACACGACAGCCATGGTTATATTTTTTTAAATTTACGAATCAAAAACTAACATTATAATAATTGACTGTAATTCGATTTTTTTTTCTGGTTAAATCTAGTACAATATGATAAAATATTTTGAAATCGAGCGTAAAGTATATTTGAAACTGCTCACTCATAACTTACACACACATCTTATATTCACTTACCTACACAGCGTTTTAACAAAATTATGTACTACGTTTTCGGTAATAATATTATTTTATGCATTTTTAAGCTCTTTAAAAGCTTTAAAACATTCATACAAACTATGAATATTAAATTATTAATCGATCCGTATTGTTTATAAATAATAAATTATTCGTAACACTTGAAAGTCTAAAACACGTTTTATAATAATTATACCTACGCGAAACCGTTGTTATAATTTTGCCGTCAAGTCATTAATAAATACGTATACATGCAATCTCCTTATTCAATATTATATTATAATACTATACCCCAAATTATTATAATACCTACGCGCGCCTATACCTTCACCGTGTATGCCGCGAAACACACCGTACCTGTTCACAATCTACCCAGAGACGTTTACTCTTTTGCATAAAAAAAAAACCCGTAGACGAAAACGCTCGTCGGGACGTAACTTACGACTAATAGTTATTATACAACACGACTCCGATGGTAAGTAGAAGGCTAATGGCTTAATACGGCGTTCGGCATTAATTAATAGAAATATTTCACGTTCAGCAGACATCTAAAGCTTTTATAAAATATCATCGATGTGATGATAACAATAGTGCGCGCCTCGCACCCTTTGCCGCGAAAAACGGTTTATGATTTTAAATGATTGTTTAAAACCGTTTCTTATTGCTTTGGTGATTTATTCGGAGCTCCGAAACGGCTTCGGTGTTTTATCGAACGCAAACATGGTGATATTTATGAATACACATTTATTTAATATTATAAACCTACGCTTTATATACACAGCAGACTATAATTGTGGTACCGTACAGCCGGATTGGATACATATAACATATTGTAACTGTTTGTTCTGCAGATTGAAGAAATTACACTAATGGTTATAATAAAGGTACCTAAAGTAAACGGTGCCGAATTAAGCAAATATAAATCGTACGGAAAACTGTGGCAATAATAATATTATCATATAATACTATTTATAGACACGGGGCCGCATCTGTAATGCCTATGTACACTAAACACGATATGTGAATTTTGGTAGATAAATTATACTTATAAATCTTTATTGCCCAATTCGCATCCGCTGAATGTATCACAATTTATGTTTTCGGTCTTGAAAAAATGTATAATCATGTATTTATCGATAAAATATATCGGCGAAAATACCGTCACACCGTTACGACTATCTATAGTTTTCCAAATTTTGGGTACAAACAGTTAATTCACACATCTGGGTAAACATATTAGAAGTTAAATATTGGATTTCGTTTCTCGTTTTCCTCATTATTCACTAATTATTTTTAATCATATTATATAGATACATCTTGCTCAAATACACGTGCATATGAAAATTTGTAAATTAAATTAATATTGTAACGATAGGAACATTAAAATATGCTTGATATTCATGTTATTTTTTAAAGTTATTTAAATGAAATATCATTTATTCTTAAATTGGTCATTAGCCATTACTTAATAATACTTATGTATATGCAGTACAGTTCTATATATTTATTATACATATTTTGTAAGCATTAGTATAGGTATATAAATTTGTAATTACAACGTGAAGTATGTTTTATAATTTAAATATGCCGTACAATCAGTATAATGTATATTGAAATTGTTCGAGGTTCAAGGTATCCTTTTGATAAATATTAAGTTATGGTTATAGAATTAAAAAGAAAAGAGACTTTATTAGTATATGGTCATATTATATCAATTTACATATTATGTTTAATTATAAAATAGTATTTATTCTATAGATCATAATAATTCTCTTGTACAAAAATACTATAAATTGGAAAATGGTGTTATAAAATGGGTTTCGAATTTATATTTTATATTACCACGCTATCAAACTTATATAATTTATATATTAGTTTTAAACAGTTATTTCAATAAAAAAATTAGATATAAGAATCAATATTATAAAAATTGAATTAATATATTATGAACATACTAAATAAAGGTTGCATAATTTTAAAATATTAAATTCAAAAAATCTATTTCAATTGTATATTTGAACAATAAATTAATAATAAATAAACAAATTTAATTTCAAATACCAATTTTATCTTGATATTGAGTAGTCAATGTGGATTTTTTTTGTTTTATATTCATAATAATTAGAAAATTAAGAATTACTGGTGTAGATTTTACTAGAAGTAAAAATATTATATGATTTGATTAATGTTAATTTGACTTAGGTTATGTTTTACGTTTCATATAAATAATAATAAAATTATTGCTCTGTGCCAGACGAATCGTAAAATGATTTTCAGTATTTTTATTTTGTTCGTACTCTTTAGGTAATATCATTAATGTTGATAACATCTGTCTGAGTTATGAGTTATTATTTTCATTTGAACAAAAATTATTTAAAAATACAGTAAAATATTAAATTCTATTATTTCTGCGTTTTCAATTATATTAGGCATCAAGTTTTAAGACTTAACCAGAACATATCATACGTGCATATCAAATTTCGTTTCACTTATTTTTTTTTAAATTTGATTTTTATAAGTTTAATATTCTTTAAGATTTTTCACGATTAAAACAGTAATTTACATTTTTATTTACATGATTATTACCATTATAATTATTATTTTATTTAATTATGGATAACACCATTAATTATTATTTAAAGTAAATATTATACAGTTTATAAATTTGCTTTCATAAACATATTAAAAAATAATATTGAAAATAAATAAATAAAAATATGAATTATGGTAATACTTATATAAAGTGTTATGTTTATTTTATATTTTAGCTACAAAAGAATAAAACATTTAAAATTGAAATTATTTTTTTTGTTATTGGCTTGGTAAAGTAATGTACACGTTTACAATTTTTAATATGTTAAATGAATTTTTATTGACCTTACCGTAGATTTATACTTAAAATTAATAGACTCTATTATACTTGTATTATTTGTTAACAGGCCTTTGACAATTTAAAACGACATTCAGATATCTTCATTTGACAAAATCTTAATATTTTTTTTCTATTATTCGCCATTTGCGGTTTTTTTTACTTACTTTTACAATTCAATTTATATTATTATTTATTTACAAATTTAAGCATAAGCTGTTTTTTTTTTTAGAAATTCCATAACTAACGCACAACCATTGTCAAAGAAATCAAATGAATGGAGAGAATAAGTGTTAAATAGTTTTATGACTTTAATTAGTCCTTTACTCTAAAGAATAAAAGTATTTTATATTATAAATATTGAATTGTACTAAAAACAAAACAAAAAAAAAAAATCAATGATTACGTGTAAAACAATTTGGTTATTTCTGGCTTAAAGATTTCGTTTTATATTTAAACGAAATAATATTAAAATAAATATTTTAAATCTACTTGTTTTTATTACACTTAAAAAAAAAATATCACAAAAGTTGCTCAAATAATACACTATTTAATTAGATTTTAGAAAATATAAAAATGTTTTATTGAATTGAAAATAATTATTCAAAATTATGAATATGAATAAGTACATAAATAATAAGCAGATTGATTTACTGAAGTAATTTGATTTTTTTACTGGAAACAACGAAAACTAAATTATTCTATTAGATTCTTAAATATAGATAGAACTTCGTGTAGGGAACGTTGTACAAGTAAGTACACTGTTATATATCTGATGCTTAGGTATAAAAAGTGAAACTGTAAATTGACTTCAATTTTATTAAAAAAAATAATAATTTTTAACTCGTAGTGAGTAGCTTTAGTAGTACGCTAATATTTTAAATCAGAAATTAGTTAGCCTGTACAAATATTTAGATAGAAAAATATATAACAGAACGCTTCAGAAAAAAAATATTATTAAACTATTAATTATTAATAGTTTAATAAATTATTTGAGTATATTAATGAGTACATTTTATAATATTTGATTAACAATGAAGATTTTTTAGTACGGTTAACTACTGTTACATACACTTCTCGATAATATGTATAATATTTTTGAACATTAGTATTTAAGAATGAACCTCTTGTTAAATCTGGTGACATTATAATATATTGTTACAAAATCAATGACCTATGTTTTGAGTATTAAATATAAATTTTTGGCGTTCTGAAAGTGTATTATAAGTGGAAATATTTACAATTTTTTGTTATATAATTTAAATATTTTGGATCTTATAGTCCTATACATAATGGGTGAACGAAATTTAATGTAAATGCTTTGGCTTCAATCGTTATTTGTCGTTATCCGCCAAAATGAGTGTTATGTGAACAGTGAAGATAAAACACAGACATCAAATACAAAATTAAGTATACCTAATTATACATGTTTGATTCTATTTTATAGAAATACTAATTTTGTAAATATAATATACTGTCACTCATAATGATTGGTGGTCGTCATCACAGAACCGGTTATATGAAAAATAACACCAACGCTAGTCATAGCCTTTACTAATGGTCGTACGTACATATATGGCTCGATCTCCTGTCCCACTTCTTCGATGTACGGTTAAAGTAAAAGAGTCGAACGATTCACTCTGTTTATGTTCCAAAGTGGTAGATGGTAGGAAAGAGTGACGGAGGTCCTCTACCACACTTATATTTTATACGTACAATTACTACGAACTGTTAAAGTAAAATATAATTATTAATTTTTTATTGTGTAATTTGTTGACGATTAACACTTTTAGTCATCTAAATTTAAAAATTGATTCCAATTTTTTGATTAAAATAAAATAATAACATAGTTGTGTCATTTAACTAAACGTTTTTAGATGATCAAAAATTTGTTATGATAGTTATAATACGGGTTTTTAACTTATTCTATAATTTGAAGTTATTTTATTGCATTATAATATGATTATTTTGAACCGCGATGGCACACTATAATATAGAATTTATAATTTATAATAAATTTAAAATATATCAAGAGTTCAAATTCTCAAAATTAAAACCGAATAATTAATTTTAATTTAATTTTTTTTATATTACTATAGTTTATACATATAACATTGTTTTTAGAATTTGATAATTTTTATTTCGTTTAAAGGTGACTAGTCAGAAAATTGTAAGAAACGATTTTTAAAGTGCATTTTATAAAAAACAAACGTAATATCTATTAAGGTCTTTCACATCAATTTCAGAGCTTTTTACCATCTGTAGTAAAAAATTGTATACAGCAAAAAATATTGTAAACATATATTTATATATACATATATATATATTTATTTTTATACATGTATTATGTATGTATGTATGTATGTGTAATATAGAATGAACGTAGATATAAACTTGTTTGCTTTGTTCAAAAAAAAAGTACATGTTTAACTTAAATAAGATCAGACATCAAAAATATTTGTTCATTGAATATACATTGATTTTAATTTCCCATCCACAAAATTCAAAACAGCAGAAGATTTACCATGGAACTGCTCAAATACACAAAATTGAAATGTTTGAGCGGTTATTATTTTTATATTCGATTGATTTTTATTAGATGAAAAATAATAACCAACGGTATTAATTTATTATGGTCTGGAGTATACTTCGAGTTTAGTGTATGTTTTTGTTCGACCAAAGTAATTATGGCATTCATTAAATACCCTAAAGCTGTTACTTTTCCAAGAAAATAATGTAGGAAGCCTGTTGGTGAATAAATTAAACGAAAAACTTTTACATTCATGTCAAATTCATTGGCTAAACTCTTTAACATCAAGTCACTCTCGGCTTAAAACTAAAAAAAAAAAATACATTTCAAAACAATATTTATTTTTAAGCTCGAAATGTGTTACATTGAAATAGCCATTTGCTATTTTGATGTTTGTCGTTGGTATTCGCTATACGTAAATGCAGATAGCCTCGATTCGGTTAAATAAAATATTGTTATCTATCCGATTATATAATATACTGTACGTAATGTAATTTAATATAAATAATATAATATGCCAGTAATAAAACAAGCACATGTTTAGAATTTAAGAATTTATTAGGGTTCATTTATCGTCAAATAGTTTCCATTTCTTTTTCTCTTTTTTTATTATCTGTATTATAAATATGTATATTTTGTATGTAGATGTTACAAAATAATCGATACTATGCATTTAGATTATCAATGGTCAATAAAAATAATAATAATATAATAGTAGCTTAAATAATTTAAAATTTAGTATAATGTTGTGTAATTCAAATAAATATTTGTTTGTAACAATATTGTTCTATTGTATACAATACATTTTATTCAATTCTAAGCAGTTTTATCAAATAATCTAATCTACATATATCTATTTCGGGAAAATAAAATAACATATAAATTTAATATAATAAAGTATAGGAAAAACGGTATATCGAAAAATAAATTAGTTAAAATGCAAGAGCTGGCGCATTGGTTATGCAATTTGACTACATTTATGATATTTTTTGCTGACGTTATTTTTTAGTAATTGTATTGGTTCAAAAACGATGTATTGTAATTTATGACTTATTACATTTATTGAACAGAAATTGTATTTGTAATTTTAATTGTCTTTTGAACATGTGGTATTAATAATTTTTGCATAGAGTAATATTACAAAGTAGTATTTAAGAAATAATGAATTGTGAGCAAGTGTGGTGGTTTTATCCGATCTTATAATGGTTTTTATAATATATATTTTAATAAAAACAGACTGGTGATTTATACTAATTCTTAGTTAGCACTTATTAAAATTGCATCTTATTGCGGTTTATATACACTTTATTGTTGATTGTGTACTATATTTTAGTAAAGTGTAAAAACAAATAATGGAGATAATAATATATTATGTATTTTAATTTTGTCGTAGAGCGGCGCAATTGTTTTCCAAATTATACACATTAATTGTTTGATTCAACAAATAATTCGTGGAAATATACAATGGTTGTTATAAAGTATAGCTTAATTTTACAAATCTATAATTTGTAATCGTACAATATTGAAAATGTTGAAATTCACTAATTTATTACAATACTACAATACAATGGGGTAAGTTGGAATTCGGAAGTAAAATATCTGCTAACCCGTATAGCGTAAGCTCGTGTTGCTGCGGTTTAAATCAATTCATAGTCAAACTTTTATACTTAGCTTGTCTAAACTGTCATCTATAAGTACAGTCAAAAGGATAAAATAGTCAATAAATCATCATATTAGTTAAAAATTAACAAAACAGTTGGTATAATAATATCAAATACTTTAGGTGATTACGAATCAGAATCTATTAAAATTTAATAGGTGATATTTTAATAAATATTAAAATTTCACAAAAATCAATTTGACATTCAAATGTGTAATGTCGACTAATATTCGAGTAAATTATAAAAAGAGTTTGTAAAATATATCGGTAGAAAATAAGGTTTGAATAGTTAAATAAAATTAAAATATATTCAACATTGTACGTACTGTTGAATACTATTTATTTAGGTATACACTGCAGTAAGTTCTGGTTGCGGTCAAACAGCAAAACAGTACAATTAAACGTACCTAGTTAATTATTATTGAGATCACTACAGTAACAATTAGATACTAATGACTTCGGTCGCGGTTGACCACGTAGCTAAACGTAAAACTATAATAGATATTATGCGTTGTTTTGTGCGTGCGCGTACGAATATTTGCTAATCGTAAAGGAGACGACTAACGAAATCTCACTAAAAGAGCTTCCGAGGCGGTAATTTAAACTTAAACTAAATACAGAAGTGAAGGACATAATTATTAATAAAGTGGAGTAAGTGCACGTCAGACCAATGCAGAATGGTATGCACGCACGCAACGGTATTTACTCTACTCGTAGAAAAAGAAATTTATGTTCTCGTCAGATATTTATAAAGTTTGCTATTCATCAACAATTTTCAACCATATTTTTTTTCTTTAATAATACATTTATTGAAATTTTGATTTTTAGAATTTGTAAATACCTACCATGTTTAAATATCATATTATTTTAAAACTAAATTATTCATCTGTATTTTTTCAATGAAATTCGAACGAGTAGTGTCGGAGTTTTTTGGCTTTAATTAAGTACTTTAAGGATATTAGTATGAGGTAACAGTTGTAAGATATATGAGAATTATAATGATTCAAATATTATAATACTAAAAGAATTAGTTTACTAACACTTTATAATTTATAAAAATTGTTTAGATTAGATTAAATAAGAACTAGACTAAGTATAACATCTGTTTTATATTGTACATAATATAATTAGCAAGTTCTATTATCTTTTAGTACCTAAATAAAATTAAATAACTCAAATACTATACAATTTAAATGCATAAAAATATGAAAAAAAATCATCCAATTCATTACAGGATACTTATTATACTCAAATAAAAAAAAATAAGTTTTTTTAAATGCGGTCTTTAAGACGTATACTTAATAATTTCAACAATCCAAATTTGAATACATTTAATGTTAAATGGTAAAAGTAGAGTACTCTGTAAATTTAGTAAATTTATTATCTGATTTAAGGTTTATGAGTAATATTATAGAGATTATTATATTAGAGGTCATAATTTCTTTATGAGACAACTAAGATGCAAGATATTAAAAGTAAGATAATCTGGTAACCTAATATTATATATAAGTTTATTTTGATTTTTCAAATGTTTAAACCTCATTTCTAGGCTCAAATTATTGATAGAAAATAAAAATTTCTCTCGTTTACGATAATTAATATTTTAATTAAATTGAGAATTTCGAAAATAACTCATCTGTATCTATTTTAAATTTTTTATCAAATTTGTCTTAGCCGAAATTTTCATATAATATACACTATTACACTAGTATTTTATGAGCAACAAAGGCCAATATTTGATTAAATACTTAAATCACCAATATCTTTCGATGGAATTTGAAAAGAACTCATCTCAAAAATCTTATCAATCATTTTCTCAATACAATTTCACTTTAAGAATATTATTTTATATAGCCATAACGTAGTTGCAATAGTCCGATCTTAAAAAAAAATAAAATGTTTCAAATAGAAAATCAGCTTTTTGTGCTTCCTAAAAATTTTTAATATTCAAATAAGAGATCTTTTTAAAATTCACAATTAAATTACAATAAAATAAACAAGATTAAGGAAGCTTAAGAACATTGTTACTATGAATATTATTGATTTTCTGTAGTTTTTCAGACATTCTTCTACAACTATTTAGAAATTCACTAAAATTTAAAAGTACCATCTGTTGTAACTTGATTTATATCTAATTTTCAATCAATAAAGAATCAGTGGAAGAATATTTCAACTCTGGCGAAACATTCTATGAATATTAAAATAATTAAAAATAAAATATAAAAAAAAGTACTGTAAGACCAAATATGTTCACGTTTCACTGACATAGTTTAAATTAATTAAACTTTTTTATAAATGCTTCTAAAAGAAAATTAAATAAAAGAGAATGCCAAAGTCAGTTCATTTGTATATTATTGATATGCATTAAAATATAATTTTAAAAGAGTTGTTATGAAAACGGAATCTACTGGAAATAATAATAAAAACAATCCAAACGGGTTAAAAAGTTAATCATTAAAAAGTAATCAACTCGTAGAATATTTTTTCTGAGAAATTTCTGGAGAAATGATTTAAACTTAATATTTGATAAAAAGAAAATTAATCGTACACGTCCAAGTATGGTTTTAACGGCGATTCTCATTTATAAAATTATTTTTTTTTCAATAAGTTGAGTAGACATTTATAAAGACGAAATAATAGATTAATATAGTCGAACTGAAGATTACATCAAACATAATACCTTAAGTATATTATGGAATTTTACGTATTATTCGGGCGATGGGAAACATAAAAATGAACAATAATCGTTAATTTGTAGATGACGTAGAAATAAACGATTTATCAGTACGTAAACGGTATGCCTGAAAGAAATAAGAAAACACGGATTAGCAGTGGCTCCGAAATCATCGAAAAACTCGGATATTGTAGTGAGACATCAAAGAATGCGTATACAGTGTGAGGTCAATACCATCGGGATGGTGAAGCTTCCGGTGTGTGGAAGTGGACGGGTAAGGTAAAACGGGTATTTTATACGGGGTGGTTTACGGGATCGATATGATAGAATTATTTCGGCGATATAGGATAAAAGCATATACGATCTCAGGATTTGGGTGCTGCGACGACGAGACTGAATGAACTGTTTTTCAAGCGAACCGAGCACAATACGAGGATTATATTATTATTATAACACAGTTTGTTGATCATATTGGTACCAGTGGACGATTCGACTTCAGATGATTGAGCGAAGGGTTGTTTGCACACTTTGTTGGTTGCACAGTGTTGTTGTTGTTTTTTTTTTTTTTGGGTTTCAATGCGCGTGAAAAAACACTATACTTATTATAGTTATCGAAACAATAACAGATTAAAATATTATTAGTCATTCGTTAAAGTGGATAAAATTAAACTGCACAAAACCAATCGATATTACATTATTCATTTATTCCACATTGCCATTAAAACCAAACAATATTAATTATAATATCATTATAAAATCGATGTATATTGTTTGTTAAACGTATTTATTTGAGAACATAAGCGTAACAAAAATAGTGATAAACAGTAACGAATATTGATTTTTTTTCTTTTAATTATACGATACTTAAATAAAAAGCTTTTTATATTATTTATTGATTTTAATTTACAGAAAAAAAATTCTTTAATATTTATTTTGCGTTCTTATAGTACAATTTTACCATGGAATATAAGATATTATTCATCGTGAAACTGTAATATTTTTATTACGCAGAAGTTTTGAAACGTCAACACATTGCTTTGCGAGTTATCACAGTAATTCATACATATTCCATTTTCGTGGAATTATCTCTAAACTGAACAGAATATATATACGTTATATAATCGTATGGCTTTAAATCATATTTTTTTCCTTCGTTAATTATAATATGATTATTATTTTAAATATTCCCATATAATATTATTAACATACATAATTATATTATATTTTACAGCCTTTAGAGAATTATTTTATACAACGATAATTTTGCCAGTCATTTTTTTTTTTTGTACTCTTATACTAAAAATGAAAATGTAAAATATTAAAATATCCTATTATGCGGAAAGTGTTAAATTTTTTTATTTTTTCTTCACAGGTACTTCAGTTTTTGATTGTCATTATGCGTATCCTTCCACCAATTATAATATTATGTTTCCATATTTTAATATATACATATATTTCGAATATTAAATGGACATAACCAATTCAGGTATAAGAATATTTACATAAATAATTAATTTAGGTTATTTTAGATATTAAAGTAGGCATTTCTAATTTGATATATATTTTTTAAATTTTTGGTTTTCTAGTTTAATCTTATGACAAACCTACAATTTCCAAATGTCATATGATTAGAAAAATAGTATTGTTGATAGGGACAGATATCTTGAGACATTCCGTACATACGTAGTGTAATATTAATATACGCGATGTAAAATTACATTAACTATCGTTTACTGAGCTATTCAGTAGGGTGGCTTGCTGTCGTGAAAAGAAAACGATTGATATTAAAAAAAAAAATCGGATGTATATTGATATTGTTATTTTCGGACGACACCCCTATGTCACATCGACCGTCCGATCGTCGACACTTTAACGAGTTTGTGATAAATGGAGCTCCAAAAGTCCGTAACCCGTAACTATTCTGTAAACTAAAAATATTTTCATACCACAAATCCTCCATTTCACAATCTCGGCATAAGCGGATGAGTTTATTGTTATTATTATTTTTTTTTTTACATTTCCAAACCTAATTCAACAATAATTGATCGTATGTCGGAAGGCAAACGCGCGGGTAATGCGACTGAATTCAAGTCACAATATTTTTTATTATTATTACAACTATTGGTAAAAGTGATATTTTCTTCAACGATTTTATCACGAAATACTTGGAATCCGTACATACGACGTAGATTATTTTGTTTTGTCGCAAAATAAAATAAAATAAAAAAATAGTTATATTTCGATTTCGGTCTAAAAAAAAAATCATGTCCATTCCGACCGACTAATAAGCAATAAAAATATTTTTTTCACCTAACGGTTTATTGTTTTTTTTTTTTTTTTTGTGAGTTCCAACTGGCGTATTGTTCGGGATATTTTTATTTATATTTATTTTATTCAAAAAAGGTTCTTTGTTTTTTATTTTTATCACTTAATACATTTAATTGTACGCAACTTGAAGTAATGCCGTTTTTTATGTTCACTCGAAACCAAATATTGTTTATAATCTAATTATTTGTATTATATCACATATATTTATTTTAAAATTTACTTTTTAGCCAAATAAATATTTTTAACTACAATATATTGTAGTAGTTAGCATATATTAAGTGTTTTTTTTATTCAAATTAGACAATTTCTTATATTTTATAAATTTATAATACATTCTATTAACATTTTACCTGAAATAATAATTATCTACTTTCGTTTAAAACCTTCTTATAGTATTATTAGTATTAAAAATATTAGGTTTATTTGTATCTATTCTAATCTATTATATTAATTTACAGTAAATTAATAGATACATATAAATATGTGTAGTAGTGAATAAACGTATATATATATATATATAGAATAAACGATTTATAATATAATATTTAATTTAATAATGCTATACAGTACATACTATTATAATATAAAATAAACATTTTTCTTGTGCGTAAATATTTTTATGAAAAACTATAATCCTAAATCTATAATTTTAAATTTTAAAACTTGTTTAGTGGCATCCGTATATTTATTTTTATTGCTTATTAGTATATTATTAGAAAAAAATAAATAAAAAATATATAACCTTCGCCCGTCACATTATTTCAGCTTAGCGTGTTGAACCGGACACCTAAAAAAAAACGTACTAATTGGGTCGTAAAGTTCTGTTGTTTTTAGAGCGTAATATTTTGGCTGTTATGCGGTGACATCGCCTGACCATTTAACCGGTTAAAAAGTTCATGTGTTTTTTATGCAAAACGTTTCTATAAAACGAGATGGACTTTAACGAGTAATAAAATTATTGTGTGTTCCTGTCAATTTTACTATACGAATAATTTTTCAGCGTAACATCTATATGAAAAAAATAACCTATATATACGTATACAGTATACACATAAACAGTATAGCGCACAGTTTCATCCCTGTTTCTTGTTTAATCAACATAGTAAAAAGGAAAATGGCAGGGCCCATTCTCTATATGTATAGTGAAAGCATTTCTGAAAGCTATTTTATATTGAACGAACATGGTCGTTGCATTTTAAGGATTTGAGTTTTGTGAAGAATGGTTGTACAGACTGTCAGAGATTAGGTTATTCAATGTTATTCACTATTCATATTCACCTCTATTTTTTGTCATAATAATACATTTATTAAAATTCAGATTTTTAGAATTTTTAAATATGCGTACTAAATTTTCACTTATTTAGATTTTTATATAATTTAAGGATATAATACAATTTTAAAATACATATGATATTAAAAAAAAAAAAGTTTTCCGCTTAAAAATAAACGGTAAAAAAGTCGGTGTACGTTTGAATAATAAATTGATATCGTTATAAAACACTACTTAAATCATCTAAAAATCCGAGTGTACGGTTAGGTTATGTTTCTTAAGTTTACTCATACAGTTTATAAATAAGAATGTGAAAAATTCATTATCAGAGAATAACAATGATGAGGACAAGCATGCTTGATGAATCACACTATATAAACGGAAAATCGTGGGGGATTTCTTATTACGTATATATTATAATTTTATTAATACACCGGTATTAAAACGCGTTTTACATTTCCTCTCACCTCTATTCTCGTCCTAATCAGCAAAGTATGTAAATCCTTTCGCGTGAGGACAAAATATTTGTTGGTATATTGCTTTGAGAAACACAACTATAGTCCGAAATCAATAGCAACAAATTATTAATCGCATCGTGATTACCCAAAATACACGTGGATTGTAGATATTCATACAACTGATACTACAACAGATAACGTATATCTCCAGTATTATATTTTTTATAGGTATGTTGTTGTGTATGAAAATATGACAATAATATGTTACATGTATTACGAAAATATATGTGTACACGTGAGTAAGTAAGCGGTAAGGTTTTCATCACTATTTTTGCAATATTCCTTCTAAAATAAAACTTTTAATTATCACGGGTTGAATTAAAGATTATTATAACTACTGTAATAAATATATTCCATTTTTTTCACACTGATTATCCTTTTGTCCTTTTTTTCTGGAACTTTTTCTAATTTGTTATTAACTAATATTACAACCACAAATCATTAATTATTGCTTAATTCGAGTATATATTGATCAAAATCACTTTTAAACAATTTTAAATTGTTAATATTAAGAATTTATTGATTTATGAATAATTTATGTTCTATCGAGATTGTAAATATTTCAGCTTGCGTTTCAATACAACGTTGCTCGATATTATTGCTCGTCATTTTATCTATGAACGTTTAATTTATGAATAATGTTGTATTGCAGCACTAACTGTTTGTACATTTATTGAATTTAAAATAAGACGAATTTTCATTGAACAGTCATACAACACAGTCATCAACAACATTACATATCTGGTTTACAGATGAGTAAAGTCTATGATCCCATTCGTTTACTTCGAAACCAGAAATGGTCGGTTTGATATCTAAAAAAAAAATCATGAGCTTAACCTTTTTGTCTTCGCACGTAGTTACTAATCGACCTTCGGTTAAAACTACCGTTTATAATTCGTTTGATAGTGTGTGAAAATATAGTACCGAAGATTCATTGACTTTATTTTTGTTCAAGGTATTATATAGCAAAATAGATACAATAAATTATTGTATTGGCCGCTCTTTTGATCACAAGTTTTGATAAAAATGAATTGAACATTTTTAATCAGTGTTGTAAGAACACGATAACAAAATCGTTGAAATAAATGTTTTTTTTTTTTGAAACGATACATAACTATTTAAGTAGCTTAAATATCACAAAAATCTTGAGTTGATGTTAAGCGGTTTTAATAGCTATTAAACTTACTTTAAAGTGAGCTGAAAAAACTGTGATTTTTTTTTAATAATTACTTTTGTTCTAGACTAGGTCTTCTACATCCATTTAAATTTGTATAATTTGATTATTGTTAAATTAAATACATATTTTCCTTTTATTACACTTTACACTATTACGTGTACAGTCTGTTTTTCGAAATATTAGCTTTCACCGGATCTCCAAGAGATTATCTATCTGTTGAATGTGATTGTATTTATATTTCGTCTATATATTTATTCTTGTATACTACTAAGCTTAAAGCGTAATCGACCTCATTTTTATATAATTTTAAAATGCTTATGTCAATCAGGAGTTTAAAATTAAGAGTTGGATAATACTAATTGAGTAGATATGAACAATATTCGCGTTCACTACTACGCTATAGTCCGATTAGACTAATCCGAATCACTCTGTGGCCAATGGTTAGCGTCACTTTATAAATGACGAGTTGAGGTGAAGTGTCACATTTATCATTTTGTCTCTGTAGGTACGTAGAAAGAACCCTCCACAGAATTGATTTCGTTGACTACGAGAAGACTAGCGGCAACATGTGGGAGCCGCGCAGTGGTTGTACGCTAGCCCACGACGTTTTCTTGTATTATGGTGACCGCCATATGGTTATACGTAATACGTCTACAGTTTACGTCGGTGATGGATCGTGCCTGATCGAGACAAACGCACTTCAGTCGGTTAAGCCAAGGACACGGAACGAAAAAAAAAATATATCACTTTTTAGTAATTAGCTGTGTGAGTACGCGCGCCAACGGATGATGCGATGGTTATAATTAAATAAATATGTGTGTCACGTCAAAATTCGTAGAACAGTATTAAGGCACATGTAGGATTGAACAAGATATACGTTTTTAATGCACAAATCGTATCAAGTTCGGGATAAAACCACCGCAATAGAAATGTGTGAGGTACAAATCATGGTTGTAGGTAAAAACAGTCAAGATGAGGTACAGGTGTGGAAGAGGTGATGGGTACTTTGGCACTCTGTATACCATATCGTTCATCTCAGCAAAAAAAAGGGTTGCGTTTTAATTATGAGTTTGTAAGCAACGGTTGATAAATCGTAATCGTTTGTTCGGAAATCGATTACTTTGCAAAATAATGACAATTTTGCAGTTTTATAAATAGCATTGGTTCTATTGTCATGTAAAATATGGTTGTAGTATAATTTTTTTTACATAAAAGGTTTGAAAGCACTTGATCCTACTGAAAAATAAAGTAAAATAAGTAATTATAAAGTTAGAACCATATATTATTCAACAAATTTTAATACTTCGAAAACTACTGATATGAGAGAGAGAGAGAGAGAGAGAGCTTAATACGTATAAGCCATAAGGGAAACATCAGCACACATGATTGTCATAATATCTGTCATCGCTAATATCTAATTTAAAAATACTATAATACTATTAAATAATGTTACTTAGAATAATTATAAATATTTGTTAAATATAATAAAACTTGTATTAAATTGAATATCTAAGTCCTAAATTAACATGATAGAGACCAATATCATTAAAGTACAGCTTTAAAATTGTGAATTATATTTAACACATTGCAGAGTAAAATGTTAGTATGTACAAACAATTGAACAAAACGAACAATTTTTCACCTACTTAGTATGAATGGAGACTTGTGATGTAGAAATGTAAACACATTTATGAAACAATTAAAATTACATCGTGACCGGAGACAAAAATATCGCTAGGACACAAATTAGTCAAAACATTACACCATTATCTATACAATAGCAAACTAATTAATATGATGATTACTTCCATTAAGATAAACAATTTAAATAATATTTTATAGTTAAAACTCGTGTGTCATATAAGCACAGGTATAGCGGGGTATATAAATGAATTGTATACGTTAAAAATAAGTAAATATGCACAAATAAGTACATTCTTAAATTCAAAATTTAAATATATGCTATTTGAGTATATTTTAGGTTCGTACACTCGAAATCTTAATATATAAATGTTAGTATTAAACTACATGTTAATTAATTATTAAATTATTTTTTAAGTAAATAATTTCAATTACATAAATTTACAGTGAAACTTCTGTAAATAAGAAAAAAATATTTATATACTAATGAATTAATTTTTATCATGTTAAATTATTTTACCACATTATTATTGATATACTTTTAAGTTATATTATTAAAGGTTTAATTTAAATTAAAATTGTTTTATCTATGTATATTATGTATATGTATATATATGGTTTTAATTATTATAATTATTTACATTAAATATTTTTAACTTATAAATAATGAACTTAAAGTTGTAATCAATACATTTATAAGTTATGAAAATTTAATATATTAATTAAAGTAATTAAAAATAATTATATTAAAGTTGTTATATATTACGAGGATATTTATTTTTTCAAATTATAAATTATTATTGCTCAATTCAATTTTAATAGGTATGTAGCAAATATTTAATAAAAACATTTAATTTTTAAATTTACACAATACTTATACATAATGTACTTATATTGAATAATAATAGATTCTAAGTACGTATTATTAATTATAAATGATATTAATTTAAGCAACAAACAATGGCAGCAAAAGTAATATTTATAAACTAACATACATATAATAAAAACAAAATCTCACTCCTTATATCTCACTTTAGTACTGTTTTTCATATTTCACTAACACCAAAAATACCGAATAATAATATTACATACAAATTCTTTTCTAAGCATACTTAAGTAACATAGTGTTCTTAGGTCTGGATAATCAGTAACTGATTATGTAACTACCATCGCTACACGTTATGAAATATTATAAATAGATGGATCTTTTAGTCAATTCTTTTGTTTTTATAAGATTAATTTATATATATTTTATTGAATTTTATTTTATATTAACCTAAACCACAAGTGTAATAATCGTAAAAAGTAAAATAAAGATTTTACAATTCCTAATAAACAAATATGATAAGATTAATCACTTCTTATTAAATAATAATGGAAGTTGGTTTTTTATTTATAAAAAATAATTATTACTTAACAGTATTTTTTATTTTAAATTCAAGATTGAAATTTTAATCCATCTATAAATATTACATAAAGAAAGCCTCAATAAATATAAAGTTTAACGTTTAAATTAATTGTATTGTTATTATTAATATCAAGTAAATAAATAATCAAAATCTTATTTGTTCATACAATTTAAAAATCAAATAAATATAGAAAATCCATTATTTTTAAATTAACCTATCTACGATAAAAGTTAACTTGTTTAATATTAGATTTTATTTTGTGATTACAAATTTTTTTTAATTCATAACAAATTCATTAGGTACAATACTGAGCTAAATTGTAAATAAATAGATTTATCAATTGGAAAAATACAAGTATATTAATGTTCAACAAACACATGGCCACAAAATAACATACATATTTCTTATATTAATTATAATATAAACATACATACTTCATGGATAAAAGTTCAAAGTATGATATGATAATTTAAACTTTATTGTTTTGCCTTAGACTATTTTTAAAACTAGTTATTACTGATTTATCATAGTATATGTGTACAAATGTAAAATATATAGCAATTTTTCTAGTTGAAAATTAGTATAGTATAATAAATTTGCTTTAATCAAGCATGAATATTAGTATTTAGGTTTGAATTTAGTTTTATTAAGTTTTAAAATTTTAACACAGGACGATAAATAATAATATAAATAGTTTTCAAGTATAATATATTGAAAAAAACAACAAGAATTTAACGATTTTGTCGCTATTGCAAAATGGATACAGTCACATATAATGCCAATATACATACCTAGCTATTTCCTGTTAGAACATTAAACTGTTTGACACACAAATTATTCTCTTTCATCTCTCTGGAATGATGATAGAAATAAAATGTTTCGTACATGTACAAAAACATAAAATGAAAAAAAACTTTTGTAATATACCACAACTTTAGTATATGTTATATTACTATGTTATAGTCGACAAGTTTGGTTAAATAGATTATAATATATAAATGGACATTTTTATTCTATTATCACGAGAGATTATAATGTTGATATACATTTTAAATTCTTTTTTTTTTTAGTTATCTTATTTGCTTGTATTGTTATATTCTGTGGTATTTACTGATAAAATGCCGTAAAATTAATAGTGCATTTCAAAATTATTTTTCAATTTCAACCTATAGGTATTTAGTTTTATATTTTAAACTTATAAAACTTTATTAACCTTGTTTCAAAGTTTAACTTATAAAAAACCACGGATATTCCATTAAAAATGTTCTAATATTAGCTTTTTTAAACACCTTTAAATACATTACTATTATTAGAATTTAAGGCCATATAACTAAGTTTATAACTAACGTAATACTATTAAAATGTCAACAGCTCATACAAAATTATATTTTTATGTCTATGCATATGGAACGTGGGTAAATATATTTTAATGTGTATAGTACTTATATTAAATTAATTAAATGTAATATCACAAAAATTGTGTGGATTACACGAGCCATGTTATGTAATCTTCATTTTATAGAAATAGAAATATTCCTGGAATATTTCCAGTATAAACAGCCCTATGTTGATTTAATATTCATATTTACAGTTGATATATTAATATTTTTGATATTACAGTTGATTTTAAATATTATGAACAAATAAAATGATTAAGATTATTATGATTTAAAAACAGACTTTTAAAGTTAATTTCGCCAAGAGTTTACTAGTATATACTCAGAATTTATTTAGTTATTTTACAACTTACAAAATTATGTTTAATAAACTTAAAAACGAAACTTTAAGCTTTCAGTGATGGGATTTACCAACAAGCATAATTCATTAAAATGAAAAATTAGTTAATTTATTTTACAACAGTTTGAATGATTATAACATGGTATACATTGTAATATTTTAATATTTTACTTATGACCTTTAATTATGTTGAAATATCAGACATTTTAAGAAAATCTCCGTATTAATCTAATCTTACTTATAATTTCTTAGTAGAAGATACTTGAATCTGTTGAATTATTAAAATATCGTTGTAAAGATAATATTATGGTAGTTTCACCATATCAGTCCGATATAATACGTCATTATTTTATAATTATATTTACATCAAATGTATTGTGATTGAAGATTGAACAACAAACTCGTTGAGTGTAACAGTTTTAATAATATTAATTATTATTATTATTTATTAATATTATTAATATTAATAATATTATATTATTATCTCAAAACTAAACCAAAAATATTATTATGGGTAGCCTGGGTAGGTGGCGAATCGTTGATAAGAGCTTTAAGCGACTGTATTATTAAATCAATTTCCTTCAGCATTAAAGGGTAATACAAATTGAAAAATTGAACATGTTAACAACAAAAATTATAAAAATAAAAAAATTATATTGAAAAATATTTTATACATGTATTCTATCAATGAGGTAAAGGTAGGAATCGTTATGAGGCGGGATGGGGTAAGGAATAATTTAAAAATATTATATTGACAGTTGTATCATTAGCAAATTAGGATCACTATAAAATAAATCTCAAATGTCGTCTAAACAGTTGCTTAACCATTATTGTTACGACTTTGTGCTAATGTATCTTCGTTGGCACAACTGAACGTAATTTATTTTTTATTAAATGCATAATGTAAGTCGATTACATATTATGGGTATGTCTATTTTACTATATTATTATTTTCGATTTTTTTGAACCAGTACATTATGGTGGGTAATAAAATTCTATATTTATGACACTGAAGAGGTGGCTGGATTATTTCTTAAGAGTTTTGGCGGCCTTTAAAAGATTTTTTTGCTATTAGTGACGCAGATCACGGAGGTACGTGTTTGAAAAGCGAAAAATTGGATTAAAAAATATAAAAATAAAAATGGCGACAGTGGCGATGATCGCAGGATGATGTGATGATGATGATGATGATGTTGATGATAACAATAAAATGACAGGAAAAACACACAGGATAAGTGGATAATCGTGGCACGCATGGTTACGTACTCCATCAAATCGCCGTGCTGCGCTAGCCCGTGCGTTATATTAATTAATTTTACAATATAGGTTCAGGTAGTTTTAATTCGATCGCTAGAAGAGTAGCTGTTCAGTTTTTGTATACTGTAATACGAGTTTAATATTAGCATGTAGGGACTGAAACCGAATAAAAAAGAGCTAATTTTGGAACACAACAATTTTTAAAACATTGGGAGCTGGTACATAACAGAAATCTAAATTAAATATTTTCATATAACCAAAACCAAAATTGAAACCCATATTTTTAACGAAAAAGACGCGTTTTACAGATATTATTAATTTTTAATTTTACCTTTGTAATTATTTTTCCGGTAAGAGGATAGATTTTAGAATAGAAGGATCTTTGCTGATTGGCTAATATTTAACTGTCTAAATTATTTTAGAGTTCATAAAGCTTAAATATTTAAATATCTGTTTGTATTTATATTTTATTTTGATATATATATATATATATATATACATAATCATTTAATTTCAGTTATAAACTAAACCCCAAATGTAGTTAGTTACTCCTTATAAATGTTATAAAATAATCTAGTACTAGAAACAAAATCGAAACTGAATACAAAAATAAAAGCTACCAGATAGCTTTTCTGTGAAATCGAAGAACAAGTACGACAGCTAACAGATTAAACCCGAATCAAAATTACTAAACAAATACAACACTATTGCGTACTGATCGTATTATCAAGCACACGAATCGAGCACATTTCTAAGTACGCGATTACAATTTGGGAATTACTTAGTTACTTATCTTGAAAACTTTAATGCCCAACGTGGACGTTTGACCAGTGCCAAATGTTTAAATGAGTTCGTTGAGCTTATAACGGCCAGTATCATATATGAAACTAACATCGTGATCACTTTAACGGAAGTTTTATAACATAACCAATTTATAAATCGATAAAGTTTTCGATTATTGTACATAATAAGATATAATGTGTGTTATTATACCTTGTAGGTATATAACAAATAGATATGTGTAAACTAATATTGTATATAAAATGTCTGTTTAAATGGGCTACGTTGCTTAAAATAATGTACGCTCAATCGTGATATTAAAATGGTAAATACTCAATCGTGGCTTACATTTATTTCCGGAATCTCGTGCAATTTTTAAGGCGTTTTACACTGTATTTATAATTTAAAATCTATACATTAACGAAACTTATATATAGGTATATAAAACTCCGTTTCGTAAAACGTATATCTATATAGACAATCGTATCAATACGATGATAGTCATGAAATCGTCTTATATAAATGTACAAATTATATTATAGTATATTGTAGTACGTACCTGTATCGGAAACCAGCAGAAAGCGAATATGGCGACCACAACGACGACCATTCGGGTTACCCGCTTCTTGCCCCTCCGGCTCTCTGCGGACGGTGGTTGACCGCCAGGGTTCACTCCTTTCCACAGTCTCATCAGCATCAACACGTAAAGGATGCATATGATTGCCAGTGGTATCGCGTACGACGTGAGAAAGAAGAATATCTGAAATGTCCGACAAACGCAATCGATTGTAGTCATGTAGGTACGCAAAAGTGATGGAATATATAAAAATAACAACGATATTATTATGCGGTAAGGCAATACGCGTATAATATAATAACGACGATACGTATACCCGTGTAATGATATTGCTGGCCGTCAGAAGTTTGCGCAGAATTTGTTTAAAATGTCAAAGCACGTTTTAAGAATGGCAACAAAAATGTATAGACCGTTCGCGCTGTACACACAGCATTATATTATCGGTAAAAAACTGTTTTAAAGACCGATTGTAATATTGAATTTAAATTATTATTAGTGATGATAGGTATTTATTTTTATTATTGTGGGGTTTGAATGGAATTTTTATTTTATGACTTACAAGTTATATAATATTATATTAATATACAAAACAAAAAATATAATCTATGTGATATGTTTAGTGTTATATATAATGTATGAAAATAAGATACACCTAATATATTTTTCTGATACATTATATGGTTTTTTTATTTTACAGTTATGTACATGCTTTATAATTAATATTATTATTATCCATTAAACAAATTATTATATTCTATTATAATGAATACTAATAATTATGTTTACATGGAACATTTCTTGTACGTTAATATTGACCACCTGGCTCAGCGTTAAAAATGCATATTATATAATGGGCTATTATGGATGAAAATAGTTTTGCGAACATTTTAAAAACAAAACAATTATTTCATTATTACATCTGTATCAACTCTGTATTAATTGTTTTTACCAGTTACAGTTCTGAATAGACTTAGTTTTTCAAAATAGCTTATCTATATTATATTGTATTATTATAGTTTATCTGTCCATAAAATATGTGAAACATATTTTTTCATCAATGAGCATATCGATAAAGTTTAAATAATTTTAGTTGTCTGAGGCATTATGTTATTCGGTAGTAATAAAATCAATATAGTAAACTATTATACTTGTAAAATTGTATTATCAATTTGATATTTCTTGGAAATATAAAACAAAATGTAAACAAAATTAAAATTGTTGTTTTCACGAAAACACAAATATTGATTTTATTCTGTGTTTTTTTTTGGTTTTGTGAAATTTAAAGTTTTGAATAAAACGTTTCAAAAAACAATTTTAAAATTATGTTCCATGAGTTTTTTGTATTTAAACTTAGCTATTTCTGTAATTCATATATTACAGAAATAATAAGTCTGTATTGAACCAATATATAAATTATCGACTATGGTTCAAGATTTATAATATTTATGGTATATGTAAATTAAAATCGTTTTATTTTTTGGATAATTTGGTTGTATAAAAAATATCATATCAACAAAATTTTAATACAAATTACGAACATTTAATTTTATTATTTAATTACGGTTTTAAATATTCTGAAAGCCATTTTCAGAAGCCATTCAAATTTTTCATTTTTTGATTCAACATATTGTATTTCATTACATAAAAGATAATAAACGTTAATATATTATATATGAAAAAACTATTACGATTAAAAAACTATAATTTAAAATTCAATATAAATTCAAAATAATGGCAATGTAGTAAGCATGATATGATATACTATAAAATCCTAAATAATAATGAATTTATTAATTTTATACAACGAATTAATAATTATATACAATTAGTCATCCATGATTGTAAATTATTTATGCATAATTTCAGCTTTACAATTAGTAATTATAGTTTGAGAGTATAGAATTACTTATATAAACATTTTTGTGTAATTTTGTTCTTATACAAATAATAACGTGAATATTATTATTACTATTATTTTATTTTTTTTTTTGTTTCAATTGCCTATAAAGATAAATTTATTTTGGCATGGAAAAGTTATTATTTTATTTTTCTAATATAATATTATTATTCTACTGTTTTAATATTTTTAGAAAAACTATTATAATATTATACGGGGCATAGCTATAAAATACAGAAATAATGACAATATTCAAACGTGAAAAATATAACTCGTCTAAAGTTTTTAACACCCTCAATAGAATTTTGATAAAATAAACTCGGTGGTAAATTTATATATATATGTATTAGCTACTCTGGCATCTCATCCATAGTAATTTTATATTATGTTGAATGTTGTTGGTCATGAACATTATTATAATACACATATTTTTGCGACAAATTTCAATGTTTTAAATTGTTTTTTTGATCTTGATGGGTTTTTTTGCAATAATATTTTATATTTTGTAAGAAAAAAATATGAAAGGTTTAAACCAGTACAAAAATAATACAAATTAATAACTAAAAATTAAAGTGCTATACAAAAATAAAGCATCGGAATGGAGCACCAATAACTAAGTGACGAGACAGGAAAAGTACAATTTCCTCAAGTGGCCGAGATATTTTATCAATTCTGTCAATTTTGAAATCGCACGGTTAGCATTTGCTCCTTGAACATTGATTGGCATAATATAGCTGGTGGATGGCTACAAAAAAATCATACTAAACGGCCGATAGATGCAAATAAGTGGGAATTAGTGGGAACAACCTACACCATGTACTCGAATCGCACCCTCAAATACACTATATTGGATAATAATTGTCACAAAAAAGTTTTCTTTAACAAACTAACAAAACCTGCTTTGCTACAAAACTGTTTCTCAAATTTGGCTATTCATAATGTTGAAACAATTTATAAAAATTAATAAAACAATGTAGTTGTATAGAGGATAATTTGAATTAAAATAAAATATATAAAAAAAAAAAATGTAATTAATTAAATAATATAATGTAATCGGGATTTTATGAAGGGTCAAATTAATTTAATTCAATTATTTATAGTGAATAATTCATAATTTTTTTTTCTTATTTATTAGGATAACACGTATTTATTACTTTTAAGAAAACGAAAAATAGTTATAGGCAGTACTCCTAATTTTCGTTAAACAATAAATATACTTAACAATAGATAAAGTACTGTAATAGCAAAAAGAGTTGAAATGATCTCATATATCGTAATTATTGTAGATACGTTTTCTTTCAAGAGTTAATTTTGTTCTTGTAATTTAGAAAAGTTACTATTAATGGATTAATGTACCGCCTGAACTACCGCGTTAACTGGACTATCGGAGTATCTCTATATTATATGATATATAATACGGGCTGTGTACAGATAATGAAGATAAGTCACAGTCGTTACTTTTAAGAAAACGAAAAATAGTTACATTTGTGTACTAATTGTAATAGATTTTTTCTAAGTAATATTTAAGTTAAAAAACAACATACATTTAATATTTAACATATTTTTCTAGTACATTTCGTAATAATAAAAATTAACTAATTGATTTCTCGTTTACCCGCACACCGTCAAATGGCCTCGCGTAAAATTTTTATTAATATTTAGAATGAATTGTATGGGCATGGATATTAACTTTAGGTAGTAAGGCCATATTTCTATTAATTAATCAATATGAAAATAAAATTACTAAATCTAAATTAAACGTAAAAAGTATAAGAATTCACATAAATTGTCTTAAAATATAAGTGTGTTAAAATGTATATCTGTCAACTAAGTGATTTACGACTTTCACTTGTATATTATATTTTAATATTTTGTTGTATTCTAATAAAATAATAAAAAAAATAATATTTTTTAATTCCGTAATGGTTTTGGCTGACAATCACTTCATTTTTTACTTGTACTCTAATAATAGTGAAATATTATTACTATACGTCTATTATTCGTATATGTTTAATACATGTAAATGTAAAATTGATACAATTCCATTTTTAATTAATTAGTTTACTATGATAGTCAAGTAATATGTGTATATTTATTTGAATTATATCATTTTTATATTCAATATTGTTCAAAATCAACACATTGCCAATTTTTTCGATTTTTGAAGAATAATAAATTTATATTAGTTATATATCATAAAAATGATGAAATCATAGAGTATAAGCCCATTGCAAATTAATAACTTAATTTGAAACTGTGATTTAAATTATTTTAATTTTTAAATTACACCTAATTATTTAAAAATCATTTTATGTTATAATTATTTATTCATAAGTTCTATATAAATGTGTTTTGATTCATATACCACACAAAAATATACAATTTAAAGATATTTAATTGGAAGATTTTTTTATAATAATTAGGTATTACCTGTTTTGAAGACGAGCCAAGACGTCCGTTTAGTAAAATATAAACAAAAAGCAATCAAATAATAAAGATAACAATTTGGAGCGAAACTTGACCAGTGTCGCCAATTATGTATAAAAAAATTTTTATAAATCATACACATAACTATTTATTAGATAAATAGTTTTAGGATGCCAATAACTGTACCCGTGCCAATAACAGTATACTCTACCCCATATGTACCATTATAAATATTATAAGAAACTAATAGGTACAGTAGTTGATTTCAAAGAATTCCGATATAAAAAATATACTTTTTAATCAAAATTTTTTTTGAGTTGTAAATGATTTTGAACACTTGATTTTTACTGTTTATTTTTCAGAAAAATGATTGAATAATAAGTATTATATTTTTAAAAACATAAATCTAAATGTTTTTTTTTTTATAGGTACCTAATACATTATAATCATTGTTTTTGTGAATGAAACCTGTAGTATTAAAGTTTTTTTTATTATTATTTTTAAAACAGGTATCAGCAGAAAAAAAAAATTATGTCGATTTATCGATTTCTGTTTTTCCGTAACTGTACACATAATCAGTGAATTGAGTGCAAAAACCATAGTGAGATAGTATATTATCTATATTTTTATATTTATAAAAATGTTATATATTTAATATCATCCTTCTATATTTCACAAATCTATTTTTATTTATAAATCTGTTCGTTTGTTTTCAAATAAAACTGTTTTAGTTTAGTTAAACTAATTTTTGCGGTAAATAATTTCTTACATGATTTTAGAGTCAGTTCAGACAGCGTAAATTGGAGTAAATAAAATGTAGTAAAAATAGCTTAAATGTGGATTAAATATTAAGAAAATTTCAATCTGCATAAAAAATTATAAATAAAATTGATATGTTACAATTACCTACAAAATATATTTTTTAGTGTTACCCACTAAGTCGTTAAAATTATTTGTGTGAAAATTGTTATTTTATAAATTTCAAGCGATTTAAATGAAAAAAACAATATAAAGACCATACTTTCTAAAAAAAAATCATAACGATAAATAAACAACACACCTATTAAAAAATGTTGATTGATGGTTGTGAAACAAATATTTGAATAGATTATTATTTCAAAATATCTAATTTTTTTTATCTTTATTTAATTATTTATACTTTTATGAAAAATATTGAATTTAAATTCGAAATTAAAAATTGTTGAATTATGTAAACTTAATCAGCTTTAAGCTTTTAACCAGCTTTTTTTTTATCTGTAGATCTTTAATTTTATTGCTAATGATAACCAGATATTTTTCTGGGACTTGTGTATAAAATGTTATTATTATGTTACCTACATATAACTTCAGATACCACAAATCTATTATATTAATAATACATTATTTTTTTTTCTTAATAATATTAAACAATTTAAATGTATCGTCACTTAAATTTTATATTTACTGATCTTTTGCGATCAACGATTGTTATATTTTCTTCTTGAATAAAAATTAAATATCTTTAAAATACTCGACGTCATTCAAAAATAAAAATATCAACGGTTATTTTATTTTAATGGAAGCATTTTGGACACTTGTTTACAATCGTAACTATATTCCATTGGAACTGAAAAGAAAATTGAACAGTTTTATGCTATGAATTAATAAATCCTAATAAATATTTGTTTCGTAATATGTCTATTATTTATTTATTATCAAATAAATAAGGATACAATAGTATGGATTAAGAAGTAAAGTGTTTTTCTAGGGCTTATGGTCTAGGAACGTTAACGTTTGGCGCACTAATAGCGATCCTGGGATTAGATGATGTCGTACCGAGAAGGTACAGGACAGACTGTGGCGAGAAACCGTATGTCACCACAAGGCTCACGGGCCCCCGGCATTTGTCGACATTGCCGTTTCGAAGTTACTAACCAAAAACCGTTATTATTATACATTATCGTGATATTATTATACAAATGTCACTCTGCAATGTCTGAAAGCAGATCAGTATGACCCCAAAAGCTACTTGATCGCATGTCAACTGAAGTATGACAGCCAGTGTCCCAAGAGACGTCACATTTCGAGGAGGGAGGATGACCAGCCGTAACAAAACGTCTCCCGTGAACTTTTCATAGAACCGTTGAATGCAGTTAACTGGAATGGCCGTGTCATTAAAGAAATGATAGTTAAGATTCGTGGATACATGAAAGCTTTCCGAACATCACCCGAGAGACGGATAACATTGTACTGTGATGACTCCGATTTGTAGCTATACCTGCACCCCCTTCCCCATCGTCATAATTTCCCATTCCTCACTGGACAAGACCAGTGACCAGGTCGAGATTGTTGGGTACCCAGATCGACTTTTGTTTATTTTGTCGTTAGCCAAGTTCTACTTGGATTTTAGAAGAAGAGATGATTATCCTCCACCATTATCATTATCCTTGCTCTGCTATAATAGAAAGTATTTGAATACCTGTACTCTCTGGCGGTTTGATCCGAACATAATCCTTATAAAGCAATCGTCTAACTCAAAGGATTCGAAAACAAATGATACATTAGTGCAAATCAGTATTAACAGCAAATTTTGGTCTGGATAAACGATTTAGAAATTTAATTTTAATTTTTGATTTTATCTTTTATTAAAGATTTTATATTTATGATTTGGTTTCTTTTCTGAGGTTAAAGAATTTTTCAAAAGAAAATAATATTAAAAGATCAAAGTTAATGTTTAAAATTAGAAATAAAAAAATAAAAATTCTATATTATAATTTGGTGCAAAATTTTAAAAATTATGTATGTTAATAGTCTTGTAGCTAATAAATTAAATGATTAATACAAAATAATAAAAATAATAATAATAATTAATGAAATAAATAATATCTTAATATTATTTATAGAATATTATGCTAAAATAGTTCGGATAATTAAAATTGATTTTGTCGATATAAATAGGTCGTGTCATTAAATTAAACATTAATTTTTAAGTCGCAAAAAATTATCCTTCAAAAATAACATGTCATGTTAAAATTAAGATTTTATAAACTGTAAGTTATGAATAATAATTATTTTCTAGAAAAAAAATGATAATATATTAAAAACCAAAAAAAAATTACATGATAAATTGAAAACATAAATTAAAATATATTAATTAAAAATCAATATATAACTCGGAATTTAAAATACGAACATAAATAATATGATGAAATTATTTTATCCAACTAATTGTTGGTTAACAGTGATATGAATAAAATTATAACCATTATTAATTTATAGCCATAAATTACTTCAAAAAATGCACGCGAAAAATTATTTCTAAAACACCTCTATTCAACAATCTTCCTAATTGCCAAAACTTTTTTTTAAAATTTCAAAGTTTTTGATTGTATAGTTTCTATAAATAATTGATTGTTATATAAATATACAATATAATGTAATAATCTTAAATATCATAAAATAAATATCATATAATCATTAATCTTAAAATAATAAAATAAACGAATAATAATGGAATAGTAAATCAGACGACTAAACCTACATTATTTTGCATTACGGTTATATATTTAAATAAAAATAAATATTCAAGTCATCAATAATAATGATATGGTTGTAATAAGCTTAAGTTATTTAATACAGTTTTCCAACTAAAATAATACTAATCCCATGTTATTGTACGTTTTTATTTTTTAAATGCCTATTGATATATGCGCTTTTTTTAAATTTGTGACAAAAAATAAATATTTAATATTGTATTAACGTTTGCAATGTATATATTTTAAAATGCTCGAGGTAAATATTACAACATAAATTATTTACAATGAAAAATAAATAAAATCGGAACAACAGCACTTTTGTGGATGGTATTTATTTAACAGCTATTGAAGTGGGTAGTTTGTAAAATTATAATAAAACGATGTTATTAAGCAATGAAACACCTGTTAAGGAATTTTAATATAAAATAATGTTTATTATATCAAAGGAAAACGTCATAATTTAACAAATATAACAAATATTTTATCTTAAAGCTTGTAAAATAAAGTTACCGACCTTACAATTTATTATAATGTATTTTTTTTTAAAAATCATATTTTAATAAATCGGTTAATTAAAATAATATACATGGACTTAAAAATATGGCAAGTCTACGATTATTAAACTTAACCTAAATTAAGTAGATAAGATGAACCTTTCGCAGGTATTTATTAACTATGCAACTCTAATAACAACTGACCCATAAAAATTGTCCAAAAATGTAAATAAAAACCAATGATTTATTTAGTCAGAAATGATAACATGCACGTAACGTGTACTGGTGTATTTGCTGCAATGAATCTACGATCAAAATAAATCGGATATAGGGATTTCCGGAGCTGCGAATATTAGGATTTTATACCTAACAGTTTAGTATTAATAATAACCATCAAAATAATCATTCTGCTCACATGTACTCAAATAAGCAATAAAAAATAATATAAGTTTTAGGTACACCAAAAAAAAAAAAAAAAATGAATTCTTAATCCACCGAGTGTTACAAAGTGTTTGACGCGAGTATCGCGCGAAGTCACACTAAAACTTTTTCGGTTTCGACGTAAAACGATTGCATGTCGTCAATAAGCAGCCAGACACTGGTAAATAATATAATATTCTGTATAATCTCGATTTCCGAGGGTATATAATATAATATTAATTTGAATAGCATAATTGGAAATAATGAGTAAGGTTCCACGTAACTTCCTACGCTTTAATGTATTCATTAATATATGCATTTTATAATTACTTGTTAATGAATACTGGTTAACTGATGAGTACGTCACCTTAAGAAAAATAAATAAATAATACGATCGTTATAATACACAGAACAAATTATGATATGCAGACAAGTAGCTGGAAACATGTAAAAGTCTATAGCGTATTTTTATAATTAAATTTTCACCGAGTTTATAAAATATTATCAAATCTACAAATTTATTTTTGATGTCTTCCGATTAAACGTGCTTTTTTCATATTATATATGTGCAGTGTTTTTATCACTTTCTTATTGATTTGGGAGGGGGGGGGGTGAAGCACACAGTGTACACGAACACTCTGGCGGTTTTTTGGGCCCATTGAACTTTAATTCACCGAGCGTCCCTGTTTAGACTGACAACAGATGACAAAGTGTATGAGTATACGTCACGCGCCCTTTATCCGCGCAACGCATTTTGCATGTTCCGTATGAATACGCGTAGTGGGTACTTACCTACTAAAAGGGGTAAGAAACTGGAGGGTGCGTGCGCGTATACAGTAAAGTCGTTTAGGACTGAGTATCAATCATTACACCTTCGCGAACTTTCGAAATTCCCCACAGACGAGGGACGTTGGAGTCACCGGCGGACGAAATCGTAACCATTACGTCTTTGTACGACTGTCCGCCGGGGCACCAAGTCCATTCTCCATTGTTTGTAAGTGATTTATTCACACAGTCATCTATTATCTAAGACTATATACATTTTATTGCACCTAACATTTATCGAATATTGTTGTAGTTCACAATACTGAAGGACCCACGTCAACGGAAATGCTATGCTCCGAGTATACTAAAACGTGTATAGTATATGTAGGTATATGACGCGTTTAAAAAAAATTGCAATAGCTAATGATCGTCAATCGTTTGATGCCTGATAACTGTGCTTTAGTGAAAACTATTGGCGTGACCCACGGTTAAATTCCTATGTACAAATAAATTTAAATAATAATTATTATAATATGTTATATTTAACATCACCGATTGTGTGTCGAACCTTAAATTTACCTCCGTATGTACCTGCACTCTTTTAAATGTAAATATTTAAATTAACCTCCTTGATAATGTATACTTTCAGACAAAGTCCACGATATCATGATGTGAACCTTGGAATAAATTAATAGGTATCGTAGAATTATAATTCCTATATGGTGCAAAGTTTCACATAACATTGTATATTTAAATTTATATATACCTAATTATAATAGTTTAAAATGTATTATGGTATGAAATATTAAAATCTATAAAAATAAATAATAATTTGATAAAATCGTTCGTGTAGGTTTTTAAAGTCTCAACTAACTTGGTGATAATCTCAAAAATATGGGCAACAGCCAAACCATTTAATGCAAACCTGACTATTCAAGCTTTTAAGTCAATCAATCTTCGTCTGATTTTCGCGGTTCCTTGATTCATCGCGCTAACAATGACTATAATAAAGAAATGGTAGAATCTGATATTAATTCAACTGTCTAAAACACTTTAAACGAAGTTTAATTTGATAATCAATTTTAAAATATTGAATTCTTTCATTATCTTCAAAGTACGGTTTACCAAACAATTTGTCTACATTTTCAAAACTATTTTATGAATTTATTTGAAATATTATATAAATAATTAGTTTACATATTAAATATATAGAATATTATAAGTAAATAAAATGTAAAATATGTGTTTTATTTGTCAATGTCGTAGACACACGATTTAATTTAATATACTGTTAGATAGTACTATACAATATTATTATCTAAATTTAAAAAAAATATATATTAAAGTTGACTTTTCATGAAACACAAAAAAATAAATAATATAAAAACATAATAATATATTTTGATTTTATATGGAATAAATAATTATTTTATTATTTTAACTTTCAAATTAGTTGGACACGACAAAATAAAAAGTAAATATTGTTGTCAAACACTTGTTTTCTATTTATTTATTTTTTTTATGTTTATTTAGTGTCAAATAAAAAGTATACACATCTACAATTTTAAGCAAAAATTAAAACAACAGTTTGTTTGAAATTTTATCTCTTTATTTTTCTAAATAAATTATCTAATTTTTAAAGAAAAGTGAAAATGAAAAAAGAAAGTGAATGATAATAAAAAAATTAATTTTTCAAGTTTTAATTTAGTAAAATAAGATTGATATTATTTTTTTTTTTTATTTAACTAATAAAATTGACAATTTTATTCTTTCAAATTTTTTAAATATACTTCTTAAAAAATACCACATTACTCGATAATGATATGTGCTGACGATATCAATTGTCCAATATTGTTTACTAGATCTATAATATGACGTTTTTCAACTAACTTTTTTCTCTTTTCTTCAAATTTTGATTAATGATGTGGTTGATGTGTGGCTTCCACTCGATTTAGATAGTAGCTATAGTGAATATTTTTTTTTTACTTATCAGAATGGCGTATTTCTAGACATGATCTATTCCATTTATCATATTTTAATGCATTCATGTTCCATCAATGTGAGGCAAAAAAATATAATTTTCGCATAGATTTTATGTATAGACATTTTAATAAAATATGTCATTTGAAATGATAATATTTACATGTTTCTAATAAAAATATGTATCTAAAGAAAAATTAGTTCGCAATAAATCTTTATCAATACATTTAAAATTATTTATAATATAGTTATTGGTTTATTTATAATTTTAAAATAATACATTTCTTTTAACTTTCTTTTAAGTGTATATTACATGATTCGGTAATAGTATTAATCGTTTATGTAAAAATATTTTTTTTTTTTTGTTTCCTAGACCAAAATGATAAATCTATTACTATTAGCTGAATTAAAAAAGTTACTATTTAGAACCGAACAAACTACATATTTATCTTTAGAGGTTGTTGTTTGTGACATATGACTCTATAAATTAGATACTTTTTTTTTTTTTTTTGAAATATACAATCTATACATAGGGGCACAATAAGTATAAATGATAAGAGTAGGAACACATATCGTATTAAGTATTAATTAAATAAACAAGTTTAACAATTAATAAAAAATATAAATATTTACATGAAACGCTTGATATGAGAAGCCATCCATTAATGACATACACTGATGATTACTATTTTTTTTTAAATTATTATAAAGGGGGGTCAAGAAGGTCACGGCACCAATTACGTTTGTGACGTCTTGGCGGATTACCAGGATTGGAAGGAGCTGCAAGATTGCGTATTAATGGGTTATGATTGGAGGACAGACGACAATGAAACCGTTTGTAGTGAGCTTTAGCTTCTTCTTGGACTGATTTCATTTTTAGGTCAGAATGAATAGTGTCGTTCGATGCGTAAGGTGGGGCATTTAATAGTTTTCTGAGAGCTAGATTTTGAAAGGTTTGTATTTTATTCAAATTAGATTTTTTTGCATTAGCCCAAAGTTAAATCCCGTATGTCTAGACTGGCTTGAATAGAGATTTGTAGATTAGTAGTTTTGTGTTGATGTTAGTGTGTAAGTTATTGTTAAGGAATGTTTTAATTAATCGAAATCGAGAGTTTAGATTTAGTATGCTGGGCCCAGGTTAGCCTACGATCAAGAGTTAAGCCTAGATATTTTACTGTTTCAATAAATTAGATACTTAATATATATTTTCGAATATAAGTAATTAAAATATTTAACAATTATATGTACCCGTTATTATTATTTTTTTATATTTTATCAAATTTGAATAACTATATAGCAATTTTCTATTTGTTGCTAAGACTTATAGAATTATTATGCGAATATTTATTGCATTTCTGATTATCCTATAACATTTGATAGAGTATCAAAGTAATCCTTTATAGATTTAAATTTAAAAAAAAAAGAATGTATAGGATATAAGAATAATATTTAATTTAAAAAGGGTTGATAATCTTTGAATAAATAGAAAATTCTTGGTAAATTTAAGGAATAACCATTAATTCCTATTAACCTACTATAAAAGAAGTTACCCGCTACAACTAAAACTAAATCGAAATATCGTGTACTTACATAATATATTTACTATATTATACAATATTATTATATCACAGGTGTCACACATAAGTGTTTTTCATAAGTTGTTTAGTCTCGTTTGTATTGCAAGGCAACTTTCTTTTTTGATAAGCCCAATATATCAAAAATGTCATGATTACATGTGGTGCACAGGTGTCATAAAACAGTTTTAATCATGGATATACTCAAGTTCTAAAACTTGAAATTGAATTACAAATAACATTTTTGTATATAAAAACTACAAAATAGTTCATAAAAGAAAATTTTCTCTAAACAAAGAAAAATAATTTTGTTTTCCAAAGGGGTAAGATATTGCATGGTTAGTTCAACTTATAATGTCAATGAATGGATTATTACATTATAAGTACATCCTGCATGCCATATATACCACACGGAATATATATTGATATGATTTGATATGCGTGATAGATATTTACATAATAATGATTTGACTATAGTTATTTCTATATTATGACTAATATACTATCTTTATTGGAAATAAAAGAAGAATAAGTAATAAATTGTCATAACACTTAAATGTTTAGAATATTAAATCATTATCTGTATTCATTGGCTTTAAATTTAAAAATAAACATTTACTACAAAAAAACAACAAGATATAATAATAGTATGTTATTTTGTCCATTGTTCACGTATTTTTCATACTATAATTGTTACATTTTGGTGTTGTCGAACAAGCATATCATGTTTAATATTATATAGATTATGCAAAATCAATAATCACATTAACAAAATTCATTTTATGTGGGTACTTTGTTTTAAGTAGTGTGTTCTCGAATTAATTTAATTTAAATTATTTTAGAACTTGTAAATCACTAAAACAGTAATTCGATTAAATCTTAAAAATAAAATACAGGTACATTTTGTCTTATATCTAAAGTCTATAAAATATAAATCTAATAAGTACATATAGGTATAATTGATATAATTATACAGGCAATAATTACAAACACAAAAACATAAATTAATTATCAGTTTAAATATTAGACTAATAAACTATCTTGCTTTAAATTTATAAACTTTAAATTATGTACAATTAATTTAATAAAAATACATTCACGTTACCCTAAATAAATTGTATTTACATAGATTGTATTATATAATATTATGCTTATAAGTTATAAGTATTAAGTATATTATATATATAATATATACCCTAAAGGTATTCTTATAGGTATGTACCTATACTTAAAGATAAAAGTCATTAAACATTCAATTCAAATTTTAAATACATGGGTACTAAAAAATTATTTAAATGTATGTTTTTATATTTTTTAAACAAAAGAAGAAAATTTCGGTTTTTTGTATTAATTTTACAAATTTAAAAAAAAATATCACATATTTAAGGTATAAAATAAATAACATTATTTTTGTTAAAATTATATTACCTGAGCAATTTGTCTGTAAAGAAATTTCTGAAATTATTAATTGTTTAATATTTATTACTTTTTTTTTTATTAAGTAGACACAATATTTAATCAAAACATTAGACCATTATACAATTTTAAAGTCGCTTTCACGAAAAAAAAATAATTAAATGATTATTAAAAAAAGAAGTTTATCATAATACATATTGGCTTTGATTAGAATCAAAACACCCGGGAACTATGTATATTGTATTATAATATTATTATAAGCGATATTATTAAATATCTTATACGTAAAGGACTTGCTTTTAAGTTATAAATAAATAAATAAAAATAACAAAAATAAGTTACTACAGAATCTAATAAAAAAAATAATTGTTTCCAATATTTTTCAAAGTATAAATAAATTAAATTTTTATTTTCAATTATTTTAATAAATCGTTCAAGTTTGTTGAACGCGTCTTCAAATTGTTTCTGCTACATATTTTCAAAGTATATGTTATAACAAATTGTCTCTTGTATCATTTTGAAAAATCAATATTTCATAGTAGTTGCAAATTGTAATCATAACACTAGCTCAATTCTATTACATTCACTACCCACGCTCCCATGGAATATACCAGTATGTAGTCTATAATAAAACCAGTGCGTGGTATACATTTTGATCAATACTGCTTATTATAATATTATGCTAGACTATCGATTTATAATTTACGTTAAACGTTACTGTTAAATCAGGCCTCAATGAATAAAACATAAATATATTTAAACACTCAATAAAATTTAATATAAACATCTAAAAAAAAAAGCATTACATTGAGTTTGATTAGGAATCATGTTTTAAATGCTTTGACATAATTGTTAAATTAAAAATATCAAAATAACACACCCTATTCTGTATTTAAAAATAATACGTGAGGTAAATTAAAATATATATATTCCTTTTTTTATATAAATTTATCATTAACTTGACGAAACATTCCGTTTCTATATTAGTCCAGATGTCCAGATATTACTATGATTATTTATCAATTACGATTTTAATAATAAAGATTAGCTTAATATTTAGTACTTAGGATAGAACCTAACGTTAACAAATTAATGAATATTATAGAAAAATCAATTTCTATTTTAAAGAACTCACTAAAACTATTTAAATTAGTAATATGAATAAAACGCAGATATAAAATGTATATTAATATTATTTTAATAAATTATGGTCACTGCTATAAATGAAGATATTCACCCAAGATGCCTTTGAAATTGATTATAACAATAAATACCTACTTAAATCAAAATGAAAAAAATATTACAATTTATGAAAATAATTAATTTTTGAATATTCAATATATAAGGCTTAAATTTCATCATAGCTTTTTCACGGTTATCTCAAAAACCGCCTTATCTAAAAAAAAAAAAAAATGAAGATATCTTTGTTCAATTTCTGTTCAATTTCCAAATCCTTAAAGGTACTACTTGAAACGTTTTGAGCACTCTTTCTATAAGATAATGTGTTCACAAAAAATATAATAATAAAAATAAAAACATTATTGTATAAAATCAATAGAATTATGTCTCTTGCTTCAGTTTAAATCTAAAACACGCGCTATTCGAAAACCAATATCTCTTCCTGAGCGAACATAATCTAAAAAGGAAAGCTAAAAATAGAGTAGTAACTAAATAAAGAAGACACTACACACACACATTATATTGTGTGACTATTATAGACTGCAGTTGTAAAAAATGTACAAATTCTCTTTTTTATGGGATTATTTAAAATAAAAATTTCTCACAGCGAAAATAGTGATATATTTATTTTAAAACTATACATATTTTTCTTAGTTGAATGTTACAACCGATTATCCGATTATAATCATACAACTATACGTAATACAATAATTGTATAACATTTTTAAGATTTAATTTACTTTACTTTATGGTTACAGATAAAAGATCTTAATAAACCAACAATAAGAAATTCTTCGGATTTAAAATATTATTATAATTTTAAATTACGAGTACATTATGTTTAGTGTTAAACAGTTAATTTGTTTGCAGAATATAAATACATGGACAATAAATTGAGCACTGTTTTTAATTGTATTCACATTTGAATAACTAAATTTTAAAGTAAAAAATTTTTAATTTTATAAACAATCAAATTATGAGTCCTAATCATCATGTATATTTAATGGTATTTAATAAGCTAAAATATATTATAAATTATAAATGTATGTATATAGTTAACATAAAATATAACAGTCATATTTTAGACACGTGTAACCATTTTATCTAAATAGTTCAAAGTGTTTTACGTTGAAAAAATATTTGGGAAGTAGTTATTAACAATAATATTTTTTTAACTGTATTGAAACAGTATAATAAAAATGTTTCCTTTAATGTGTATATTGTTTTATCCATTGTATTAGATAAAATTAACACCATCCCCCCAACAATGCTTTAATTTACAAAAAAATAAAATTTTAAATTATTATATCTTACCAATGAACTACAATCAAATTGTTTTATTTATATTTCCCTTGATAAAATTAAATAACAATTAAGAAAATTACGCGCTTAAATTTTTGAGCACACATATTTTTATTATTTTTATTTGTATTTTGCTATAATATAGGAGTAATTAGTGCGCTGTAAGTGGTAACTGCTGTTTTTGTCAGTAAGGTCAGTAAGGGTAATGGATAACTAATGTAAAACAATAGGGTACGAAATTCCCACGAAGTAAATTAACTAGCATGAGAGTAGTTTAACGATATAATATTGAAACACATGTAAAAGTATGACCATTTATTGAAGATGGCTATTTTACACATTGTTATTATTTATTACAAAGAAAAATGCTATAGGTATATTTGATGTCTAGAATGAAATGAGTTAATAAATTATAATCAGTTGTAGAACATAATGTATGATATATGAAGAGTTCGTTAATGGGTGAGTGTTTATCGGAAGGGGTGTACCATAAATTTGACAACAACTATTGTTTATATTATTTTTATTGTAATACAATTCCAAACAAAAACTTAATTTTAAAATATACAATACAATTAAACCTTCTAAAAATGTATATTATTGTATGTACCAACAATAACTTATGACTTAATATTAATTTTTTTAATGCTTATGAATTTATGATAGTTTACTAAACAAAGAGATAATTGATATATAAAAACCACGATGGGTATTTATTATTGCTAATTAATTTAAGTGAGATTCTCTTATTATATTAAGTAAAATATATGAGTTAAAAATTTATCTTTAAAATAAATGAATTATCTATTATAGTTATATTTTAATTTCATTTTGAATTTTAAGACTAATAGGTAAATTGTGAATTAAGTAATGATATAGACAAATATATATTTTTTTAATTTGTATCCTATTTTGAACTCTCTATCAGAATAAGGCATGGTAATTTCCAACTTTTTAAATCGGTTTTTTAAAATTAAGTACTCTAGAATTTTTGTGCCCTTAAAGATAAATATTAAATAATATAATTACCTATGGACAATGTTTATGAATTATAATATTGTATTTATAGTTAAAAAAAAAGATATTAGTTGCGTATTAATTGGAATTTGTTTTTTTTTACAAAAATACCAAATTTACTCTCTGCATAAAAACAGACATTTCATAGTTTTCTGTAACTTTATGATAGAAAAAATGACTATAACTTCTTTCCATTTCAAAAAAAAAAAAAATTTGACAAAGAATTTAAGTGGAATCACCATAGTGCAGATGAAAAAATATAGAATATTTACAAAAAGTTTTATTTATTGTTTTTGAATATACTGGCCAATCTCATCGAGAAAATGTTGGATTTTTAAATTTCGATTTTTATTGGTTAAAAATTCATGAGATTTATTTGGATGCCACATAACTTTCAACATAGATACATTTAACTAATTTCACATAATTTGCATTTGTTTAAAATAATTAAAATTATCATTTAAATTTAGTTCATCTAATCATCGGGCTTTCTTCTTTATTGTTTTCAACAGGTATAAATTAATTTGAATTATTGGTTCATCCACACCTTTGAATGATTTTTTTTTACATTTAAACAATATTTAAAATTATATCTTTTTATCACTTACGAATTTATGTTCATAATTACGAAATTAGTTAATTATATTAGTTAAAATAATAAGTACGTATTAAGTATACAAAACGCATAAATGCAGAACGAAAGTTAAAAATAAAATGAAATGGAATATTCACTTTGGACACATTGATTATGTTATTATACAAACTACAGTCATTGTCAAAGCACACTAATCGACAAACGATTGTTTGTATATTATATATATTTTATATGTTAACGTAAAACCACGATACCACATAATTCAAAGTAGATGACTACGATAACATCTATGTTATCCGTATACAACGATAGTAATTGGCGGAGTCGTGTTTTAAAATATAATATGGTTATGACTTATGAGTTATAATCAATTTTAAAGTTATATTACCATTGTCATCAGTTGATTTTTTTTTGATTAAAGTTGATTAAATTAGTTATCTTTTAGCATAAATAATTACTATCTATACTAAATTTAATATTCAATAATATAAATCATTTTATATGTTTTTTTGTGATGCTGTGGAGGAGGGAAACCCCACTGTTCAGTACGCTATTTTTAAGACATTCCATTATTTAAATATCATACAAATATAATATGGTATAATTAAAATGTTAGAATTATATAGTTTTAATTTGGATATTTATATTATATATATTCTTAACTATGCCAATAGAAGGCTAGATAATAATTTTTCTAATGTTATAATCATTTTCCTATTTAACTCTATTTCCAACAATCGAATCACAATACTAAAGTTTGAAATCCCAAGAGCGCGTTTTTATTACTTAATGTGTACATGGACAGGTGGTCTAACAGAGACAAAAAGAGACGTTATAGTAAATTCTAAAGAAATTACCAATAGAAATATCGATGTGAAAAAGTCTAAAATTCGTTTTATAGTGCTATGTTACTTACTACAGTTTGTAAAATAGCTGTTAAATTAATAATACATCATTGTATTCAACCAAACACAATAGGTCACCAGTATACACTACCACGATCATATTTAAAGCTCTGCCTCGGATAAAAACATTTTGGACCATATATTAGCGTGACCTTCAAGGTAACTTAATACCTGAATAGATCATCCCAAGTGGCAATATCCCAGTATATTCACCTTCCTGTATAAATGGTTTTCCATTAAATATTGATATGATTTGATGCATTAACTTTTGTAGTGTTTATTCAAAGTGAAATTATGTCAACCAAAACTTTTTATGGTGCTAAATATTAAAGTAATATTTTTGTCGATTGTTGTCATTAATTATTAATATTAGTAGTATTAAAATCTCAAACATAAATGTACAATTAATGTATAAATCATATTATATCGTTTTTGGAAAATTGCTTATTTTATTATATTTATTTATCATACGCATACAATTAAAAAAACTTACATTAAAATAGATACATGATACATAATTCGTTTCATTGATAAAATAAATCATTAGTTATATTTATAGTTTATTGTATTACAATATAATTATAACTTCTAGAATTATCGTATATCGTTATATTAAGGTTATATTAAGAATGTTCCGAATTGTAATTGTCACGAATAAAGTAGTTAATCTTTATCATTTAACATTTTCTAATTAATAATTTATTGAAAATACTTTGGTTTTTTAGACATATAAGAAGTTCAAATTTAAAAAAATGCAATGAAGAGCGCAATGTGTTTATTAGATAAAATAAATTATCTTTGATTTTACACCAGAATACCTTAAACAAACTTAAAATTATATACCTATACTATATTGATATTTTATACTAAATTGTAATATTATTTAATTTTCATTTAAGTAATATTAATATATGCTCTTTAACATTATAAGTGATAGCAAATTAAATAAAATGCACGAATTAATTGACAGTATAGTTAGGTATATAACGGTTGTTGAATTTTAAATAATATTTACAATTGCTTACCAATGATGGACATTGGATAGTTATAAATTATATTAAACAATTTTCTTCTGTATATAGATGATTATGAGAATTGTATTTAATGATGCAAGACTCATAGACGCCAATCCACCCACCCCATCATTCAGTGGAATTTGTGTTTAAACAAACTTCTAACTGATAACTAAATGTATTTCAAGCACAATTATTAATGGTTTTTTGTATTGAATGTTAAAATTATATTTTGTGGTCATCAAAAGCTCAACAAACCACTCACCCCTTCTACAACCACAACCACCAGCACTAAAATTTGTTTACTCTAGTCATTTCTGCCTCAGTGTTCATCATTAGTTTGTAACCTATAATACTATTAAATCATATATTTTATGATTTATACTCAACTGTATCCAAAATATTTAATTAGATGAGTATTTAATTGCTATGTGTCATGCACAGAGTAACATTGATGATATATAATCACCACATTGAAAACATTTTTCAGAAAGGAACTTAGTTAACCCATCCATTGTCATTATAATTCAATTAAAAATGATCAATACATTTCAGTGTGTTTTTATAGTAACAGATAATTCGAAAATTACCTCTTTAAAGTTCCATAAAGTACAACTGTATAGTATGTTCAATTTTAAAATTAATTGCAAAGCTCAGAATTTAAAATAATTAAATCAATTGATGTAGTCCTAGTTAAAAGTCTATTATAATAAATCAAATATAAGAAACAATTATTTCCAATACTGTATATGAAATTAAATAATAAAATTAGAAAAGATGACAATACAATTTAAAGATAAATTATTAAAATCAAAGATTGCATAATATATGTATACTTTTAAAATTTGTAACAAAATACTACTAATAAATAAATTGTAGTTGTCATTTAGGATCATATTATTATTACATTTACCATACTATTAAATCACTTTAGTACACAATAAATAATATTATTACATTAGTAACATAATATATTTGTGATTACAAGACATTTACTCAAAAACTATTGACCGATTACAAATTTTAGATACAACATATTCGTACGTATAGGAAAAATAAGAATAAAATGTTTTTATATACACAAAAATATACAAACATTTTACATTGTAACTTTTAATATAGAAATAATGTAACTCCTTAATCACATAAATCGATCATAAATAAAATAATATACTAATACTATGATAATCTATAGAAGATATAATATAGGTTTACAATATTACATGTAAAGAAAACAATACTCCGATATTACAAAAACTATTTTTAAGATTAGGTGATCATTTTTTACCTTTCGTGAATTTTATTTATACGATTCAGGTTGGGCGTAAAATAGTTTTCATTTTGTTAGGTAAATGCCTAATTGTAATGATTTATTACAGAGTGATATATCCAAATTCCAAAGTAATATATAATATGGAAACACACTCTCTAATTGCCTTAGTGAATCAGAGAGATGGAGGGTATTTAACTTACCCTTATAATAGCATATATTTTTAACAAGTATAGACTCTAAATAATTTAAATTTGAAAACAATTATCACGGTTTATTTGAATAATAATAATAATAATAATAATAATATAACTAATTCCGCAGCATCTTCATTAATTAATATGCACTCAACCAATGAATATTCACATTAATAAATAAATAATAATGCATGGGTAGAATAGTATTTTGTAATTACTGCAACATGAATCTATTAACTACTCTATTCATAATTTTAAAACATTAGATTTTTATCAAAAACTTATTTTTAGTACTTCTTCGGTGTTACAGCAATTTAATGTGTTATAATAATAACCTAAATATAATAAGGTAACTACCAAACTTGGTAATAATGATAAAATAATTAAATATTAAATATAATTATGATTTATATTATTGTTAAAGCTCTATCAAAAAATATTGAAACGAAAAAAAGAATAAAAAATCCATTATAATAATAACACTGTATTATTTGAAAATATTGACATTTTCTAAGCTTTTAAATATGGATTTGATACAAATTATATTTAGTTAAAACTAAAACGAATCTTCTTAAGAAATACCATTTATATTATATGTAGGTGTTTAAAAAAATGATAAGTAAATTATTAAATAAAATATATAATATTTATTTAAAACAAGTATTTAATGACCTATAAACTTAAAAAAAAAGTTTTAATTGAGTAAGTACAGAAGTTTGATTCATAAGCTTATAAATTAGTCTACGTTCTCTGTATAAACTTTAAATCTATAACACTTATATTTTGGTCACTATTTTGCACTGAATTTTGACGTCTAGATAAAATTAAAAAATAATTGCTCTCATAAATTATTAATTAATAAAAATATTAGATTTTGCTTTTGTTGTTGGGGGAGGGAGGATAAAGAATAAAGATTTACTGATATTAAATTGTGTTACAAGTAAAGAAGACAATAAAAAAAATAATAATAATCAAAATTAGGTTGCAATCAAAATAACATTTCATATGTGAGTATTTATAAATAATTCTAAATAGTGAAAAAGATACTATTTTTCTATTTTCTTAGATACAATATTTCTTAGATTTAATAGGTTAGAACAAATTTTATTTATTTTTTTTATAGCCCACTATAGTGGTACATTTATATGTTCTTAGGTAAAATTAGATATAAATATGTATTAAACACTTACACAAGAACAGAAGAAAAATTAGAATTAAAAATATAATTAAACAATAGTCTTAATATTTCACGGCATGATTATATTATTATTTTTTTCACTGTGTTGTGCAGCGACATTTAAATTCCTACGGGTCTTTTTTTCGTAGTATAAAATGTAGCCTTCTTTTTAACCAAATGTTATTTTTGAATACAAACGCATTTAAATTTAAAACTCGACATATTGTACCTAATCTGGTCTATGTTGTATTCCGAAGAAGCAAGGAATAACGTATTGGGCTTACATGACACGAAATTATACGTATTTATATTACATTGTATGGTTCAGAATTTGCATGCAGAACTGACTATGAATTGGAAATTGAACATCTTATACATGCAGCATACTTTTACGAGGTCGTTTATGGAACATTTTCGTTGTAATATGTCACTAAACTGAACTCTCAATGGAATAGTTTTTTTTTTTTTTTAATGAATTAGGTCTTTTAATTGTTTCTCAAATATGTAAAAAAAAATAACAGAGCACTTGCTTTTGCAGGGCTGCAAGACAATAATGTTAGGTATCTAAGAACCATAAATAAAAATTATTACTATAATTAAAACCCATTTATAAAAATGTACATTGATATAAGTATATAGTATGTTTATCTAATGCATTAAATTTTTTATATTAGTTTTATTTACAATTTTAGATTAGGTGGTGTTATATATAAATATACCTACTTTTTAGTATACATTATGCATATTAAATCTAAATTTTCAAAGTTAATAGATATTTAGATTCAATTTTTTAATCGTATAATTAGCAAAAATATTACAGATTATTATATTTGATTATAAAAATAATAAAATGTATTAAGTTATAGGTTTTTAATGCTCAAATTGAATTTAAATACAATTCAAAATTAATATCAAAAGAAAACGATGTTAACTAGGTAAGTTTGTTTTTGGTTTAATGAATTTAATATGAATATGAGTACCTATAAATATTCATTAATTGATTGTATTTCTTAATATTTTTTAAATGCATAAAACATATTGTTTATTCTGTATAAATTAAAACTATTATATTATTTATTATCGTTCTTCCTACTTTTAACTTTTAAGTAATGCCGATTTGTAAAAGTTTATATTATTTGATTACAAAATATTTCTGAAGCTCATCAAAATCGTAAAAAAAAAAGAAATACCATAGAATTTTAAAGAAACGTGGACTTAGATTACATACATATATTAAAATAATACCGGAAAAAATAAATAAGAATATTGTTGATTTACCTTTTTATAATTTTTAAAATAAATATTATTAGATAAACATTGAAATTAATTTTATGTTTATAAATACTTTAAAGTGCATTGAATACCTATGATATTTTAATGTATTGAACACTGGATTTATAAGTTTAATTTTAGTAGAAATAATAAAAATTGGGTTTTCACTTGGACATTAAAAAAAAACAATTTAATCTAAGAAATAATAATAAAAAATAGGGTCACGACAAAGTCGATAGGCATTCACATAAAATATTATATAATATGATTGACAAAAATATTATTTTGTATAAATATAATATTTTCTCATTGATTTTTAAATTACTTTCCAATAATAATAATGACAGCTTAACGTATCCTACATTATAACTATGTGCGTAGTTACATAATATGACAGTGGCAATAAAATATTAAATACTAAAAATAAATATGTGTTAATTCTATTTTACCAATATAGGTGATGCATGGAATTTTAATTTATTTTCAATAAGACTAAAATATGTGTATACAAATGATTTATTACTTATTTCAACTATTGTAAAAAATTTATGTCACGCATTTTATTTGTTTGTATGAATATACCCAAACGAGTTACACAGTAACCGTCAAATAAATAACGTTAATTAATTTAATTGCCAGTTATTTATGTAGGTACATATATGTATATTGTATAGTTATATATGTATTTTTGGAAATTATTATGCGAATATTAGAATATTATATAATTTTTAAAACCAATATATAATAATGGCACATGTTCAACAATTCGGAGGAACGTAAATAGAGGAAATTTAAAGATACCGTATTTAGTCGACATTTGCCTAAGTTTGTTTTAATTGCATTGCATCGCCGTAAATATAGTTCTCAAGTCTTTAAGTGCGGGATGATCGATTATCATACGCGCCGTTGAAGTTAAATAAATATCTTTATAATATTTCTAATATAAATTTGTTTTTAATGCTTTGATGCAATTTACTATTTTACTATATGAGTTTCCAGTTCAATTGGTCATGCCAAAATCAAATAATATAAAGGTAATATGTTATGCATTTATTAAAGTATACCCTTCACAGACAGTAAAATAGTGATACACAGAAGCTTCGTGTGTCACTCAAGTCGATACCTTTAAGGTTAGGTGTAATGATAAATTACCATGTTTGAACAAAGTCAAGTTTATCCATAAATTGCTAAGATTTTATTACGAACGTGTTCAGGCTTATAATTATTCTCAACATTGTCGATTTTCAAAAAAAATATAACAAAATATTAAACGTAATGACAATAAAAAAGAAAGCGAAATTTTTTGAGATTTTTATTATATAAAATAATAAGAACTATTTACACATATTAAATTAGGTACATTAGATAAAAACAAATTGTAAACCAGTAGCAGGTAGTTTTTCACGGTTATTTATGCTCTTAAATAATTATTATAAAGCTTATAAGATGCGTAATATATTATAACATAATGTCTTTAAAACAAAAAAAAAAAAAAATTACAAAATATTAAATAATATTATTATGGCTGAATTAAATAGTTTAAGTAAATATGATTTTGATTTTGCATTATATTTTTCCATAGAAAACAAATTAAATTACGCTTAAGTCGGCTAAACTAATTGCTTTTTTGTTTATACATTATTTGGTTTTTATTATTACTAAGTTTACCTATTATTTACGTCTTCATATTATACAAAAATTATTTGCTAAATTATACAAAAAATGCATTACAAATAGGTAATTGACAAAAATTATATTCTGTAGTGTCCAAATTACTCGACCACTGAGGCACGACAACTCTGGCAGTACATGCGACCGTTTTTGAGAAAAAATTAACAGACATGCACACGCAAATATTACTCAGTTAATAGGTATCATAGGATATTGTATTATGCTACCATGTGTTTAAATTGTGTTTATAAGATTTGAAATGAACGTAACTTGGAACTTGATTTTCGAATACTAAAGTAAATTATAATCAAAGTAGAAAAAAACTTTCTAAAAACACAGCGCAATGATTTAATGTAAACCTATAACAATAAATACATAAAAACTAAAAATACATTGGTTTTAATTTGGAATATAGAATCGGAAGTTGAATAAAATAACCAAAATTTAGCAACAGAATACTATTGTGTTGATTATTATAACAATAATAGTTTTGTATGTTGGGCTCGAACGCTTGAAATAAATAAATAAAAAAACAATTAAAATATTTCACGCAAAGTTACATATTGAAACAATAGCCTTCTGGCTTGTTTCGTTAAAAGTGAATGACAACGCTCTGGTTAATGGTATCACTTTTTCTATTTATTTTCATATAAATTTATACAAGTATGTATAGACGTGTGGGGCTGATACGCTAACGCGGCAGCCAGGCTTGTAAGCGGGCTGCCGGATACGGCGTATGGTCACGACGAGCTGGAAGCTCCGCCCTATCGGCACTTTAGGGTCATATACATGGAGGATGTACAGATAAGGGTACGCAGCCAACCACGGGTAGTGTCTAGCTATGAAGCTACTGCTATCGTGAATCTGACCCGGGAAGGCAAGCTCTCAAAAGCGGCCGTGGGTGAATTGGGGGAAACTACCCGTATACTATGTTGTTCGTGGTCCGTGTGAAGAACGCGGACTGTCTGGTTTTCTTGTTGTCTGGATCGCCGATTTCGGTGTCGTCCCGTACGGAAAGAGCGTGGCAATGCCCGCATGGGTTGCTCACGGTCCGTACGAGGAACGTTCGTTCGATGTTACTTTCGGACTGCGGCTGGTCGTCGTGTCACTTCGGTTTTCCCTCTTTTATTTTTTTCTTCGTACTGATTGAAAATACATTCTAGTGGAAGAAACTGTGTTGATTGAAGACTGTAGTATGTGGTCGGAAATCGACCGGTATATAACCCGTGCGCCGTACCGACTAGTAAACTATCGTGTGTGCCGCCGTGATGTTTGTGTTTCTCGTCGGTACGGATCTGCGTGCTGTTTGCTGGGTTTTTTGGTTACAGCCATGGGGGGTTTCATTATATTTGTCCTGACCTCCCCTATCCATGGCCGTATTTGTCAGGTTGTTAGTGTAGTTAGAAGAACTTATATTTTGTAAAACGGCTCTGACTACTGTAATTTCCTGTAGGGCGTGTTCTGATTGGCTGATATTGTGTAGTCTCGATAAGGACTGTCTTAGTGAGTGATGTACTGTTACAATATTTGTCATATTAATATGAAAATGTTTTATTGTAATAATTTCTGTATATGCTAGTTCATTGTTTAATTAATATTAATTATTGAACTTTGATTATAAGTTGATAAATAAATTCCAGTATTTTTTATTGAAATAGATAATAATATTATATTTAAAACTTATTTAACTACTTAAAGCATCTACTTGCGTGCTCATATTTATAAATCTTGAATTATCATTTTGTATTTCACGATTTGTTTGTTTAAAATAAAAATTACTTTTTATTACAACATTAAAAGTTGTTTTAAATTTATTTTAAAAACGTAAAATATACCTATACTAATAAAATGTATATAATACCATAATGTATGAACATTTAAAATATGCAAAAAACAATTGTATATTCAGTATCTACGAGAAAATTAGATTCTCTACAACTTATGCAATCACCTATAATTAACAACTTACTACCTATCGCTGCTGTATTAGTATGCAGATTAATGGGATGACTTTACGATGAAGTATCGAGCGACGTCCCGCAGTGCTCTGTTCTCAGCCCGACCATTTGAAATACACTTTACGAAGACTGGCTTTAAGTGACGTTTCAAAGAGATCCAAAGTTTTTGACTTATCCTATCGGGACATAACTAGGAATAATTTTTATCGCCGAGGATATCTATCCACTGAAGGACGTATTAAAATCGAATGAAGAATGTTCAAGACACTGGCTTACGGCCGTTTCAGATGACACTGCGCAAAACGAAAGTTATGATCGGAAAAAACATCACATAATAGAACTTTACTGTAGGAAATAGTAGATCGCTCATTGAAAGGTAACAACAAGGTCGATCGGGGATTTTACAGACAGGTTAAATATACCTATACCTAAACCAAAATTATAATATAGAATATTTCAATGACCATATCGATTATAACTCAGTGGCTGTATGTGTGTTTAAACAATGCCACGGTAGTTTATTTAAATACTTCAGGGCGGTCACCGAATCGAATCGTGCGAGTATACGATTTGGGGGGGGGGGGGTACGCGTGTTATTATATTATCACATCACGTCGACTATGCGCTTTAACCGGCACACGCCATTACGTCAAGTCGTCGTTAGAACGAGATAACCGTCGTACGACGTTTTACAATAATATATTATTATCGTGTTACCGTTTGAACATTATACGTATAACCACGCTGCCATGGCGTGAACGCAAGTAGGACGATATCCGTTACGCGCGCGCTTACCTGGTACGCCGGCTTGTTGTAACCGTCCGGTCGGGTCTTCTGGTCGCGGTCCAGGAATATGCACGCCGTGTGCTCGGCGCTAGAGAACGTGTACGTGACCTCGCCGTGTCTGGCGAGTACCGGTAGCGCGAGCAGCACGATCAGCACCCACGTGACGAGTATGGCGGAGGACGCGTTGCGCTCTGTGCGCACGTATATGGAGGCGATCGGGTGGACGACGGCCAGGAACCGATCGAGCGACATGAGCACCAGCGTGTAGACGCTCGCGTACGCGGTCACCACGATCAGGTACTGCACCATTTTGCACCAGACGTCGCCGAACGGCCAGTACGGCAGCATGTAATCGACGGCGGTGAACGGCACGCAGAACACGATAAACAGCAGGTCGGCCAGCGCCAGGTTGATGATCAGCAGGTTGGTGGTGCTCCGCATCTGCTGGTTGGCCATCACCACGATCACTACCAGCAGGTTGCCCAGAAGCCCGACCACCACGATGATGCCGAACAGTATGGGCACGGCCAGTGAAACGATGCGCTCCACCTGCACCGGAACAACAACAACAATAATAAATTATGTACGTGTGCACGACACGCGATGATAATAATATTATATTATAACTTATAACTGTATGTTATGTGATGTCGCGTACGAATAAAAACGTTAAATCACACCACGCCGGGCCATGTACTGTCGTACTGGGGTCGACACTCCTATTATGCGAAATATCAGGAAGATATCAAAATGCTTTCAACGTTTAGCAGACGTGTAATATACGTATATGTAATTGTAATGTGTACAAATGTCGCCGTAAACGTCTAAAATGTTACAAACGTCATAATATACTCGCGGCCATCGGCGTGCCAAAATAATTATCAAGTTCTTTAGTAAAATTCCGTCTATATAAAACAAATTATCAGCCTTAAAGCGACATCGCCGGAGTTAGTATTTTTATCGTGTCGAGTACGCGTAAAAGTGCTATTGTAAACATTCTCTGGCCTAATGATTTCTGTATTGTTCTGGATATGATTATGATGTCTATCACTATAAAATATATAATCATATTTGTGGATGCGTGAGTGTGTGATGTTAAGGGAAGAGTAGATATGATTTCCAAGATAAATTTATTGATATTTATATTTTATATAAGAAAATAGATATTTGAATTGAAAGTAACACATATTATTACGACTCTGGACATGTCGGTTTAAGTAATTTTATTTATCGGAAAGGCAGTGAAGTCTTTGAAAACATTCAAATACATAACATTATTTTTATTGTACGTCGTTTTTAAATCGGCACATAAAAAAAAATCAACAGTAAAGAAGTGTGAGCAAATGCCTTAACCAAATATTGACCGTTTTTTGGTGTTCGTAACTGTGTCGGATTCAAATGTAATAAAAGCTACACATGTGCGCAACTATTTACCAATACGAGCTATTTTTTCGTTTATATATATATATTATAAATACCAAGATAAATATATATATTTTTTTATGAGTTATTGTTATTATTGTATTCAAATCGTTGTTAATTCAACAGTTAAAGAGGTATTATTATTTTTATTTTTTAATATTATTCCAGACAACACATCGTTTAAAAAATTTTAAATATAATTCCGTACCTACACATACGCGCTCGCGTTTGCGTTATATTAGTTCTTTTTTACCCTTCCGGCTGTGGTTAGACGACTTATGAGATTCATCTGGAGGATTATAGCGGTCCATCTACCCCTAAGACGACCCGACCATGGCCTGAACCGGAACCGGCCGTGAACGAATAAAGTCCACCTCGAGGTGCCAGTTTGTTTTTTTTTATATAAATATTCCAATGTGCTAGACAAAGGAAAAATATTTATCTTTATAATGTAGGGAGTCTGGGAGTGTAAGACTAGAGCTAAGATCAAAATAGCATTTTATTTTTATCTTTTACAAAATATACGTGTTTTTCTTCGTTTTACCAGCAACGTAAGCTTCCATGGAATTAATGCAAAGACGGACATAGTTCTCAAAATATCCACAACTTAGGAATATTATATTTGTTACATTTATCATGTTATTATATACGTTTATTCTGTATAGAGGCATTAATACACCTACAGAAAGAAAGAATACATCATCTCGGGATATAGGTACGATACACGTACACATAACTACATATTTATAGAGTTTTATTTGATCAAACCCCAAGTACATCATTCCATAACAATTGAAGTATACACAATATTTCATCCATATAACATTATGTTGAAACAAAAAAAAAATAATATGTAAAATTTAATAGCCCTATAGGTATGACAATATGAGATAACGAATCACACACATTTATATACTTTCCAAGTGTACCTAATTCATACTTATCAAGCATAAAATCCTCACACAGATTATATACAGAAAATATTATCAATATTAAGATGACATTCGATCTCACAGTTGTTGATGTAAGCCTTATTATTCAAATATCTATGTTAAGCACTTAAAAACGTATATCTTGAGTTAATAACTTATTGACACACTATGACTTTTTTATTTAATTATTATTTTTTTTATATAACATCTAAACTCCTGTTTTAAATGTTTATAATTACCTGCTAAAATTCCGAAAATTAAAAATTACCAAGAAATAAACTTTCATACACAGTGTTTGATAAATTTGATTAAGTGGCACTTAAACGTGTAAAACAACACATATTAGTGAAACCTATGAATTTATTAAGTACGTGTACAGAAACGTTCAAAATAAATATATCACACATTTAATTTAAAAATCTTACTTACATAGATACTAAAATAAATAAATTATAATGTTATTTTTTTTCCATTCTTGCCTATATTCAACTGTTATAGAAATATCGAGTTTTACTATTCTAGTCGTGTAGACCAGGTTTAATAACAATAGAGATGTTGAGATCGGTGGTTATTAAATATATATTATCTATATATACGAGTATAATTATATAATATACTATTAAAATATAGTATGTTATATTATACCGAAATCATAATACATTTTATAATTTTTTAAATATATACTAGTATAATATTAAAATTAAGAGTAACCACACGATTGTGTACGTTAAACAATTAACTTTTATATTTACGTCAAATGATTACGTATTAGTTCAAATCAAAGTGCTTCAAAGTTGCAGATAAAAATCGTACGCAATCATGTTTCACTGAAAATTAAATAACTGCATTTTTTATAAATACAATCAACTATTTTATAATTGTAAGCCTTTATAAAATTTCATCAAAAATACCATGTAAAAAACTCTAGAATTAGACTCAAATAAAATACATACATAAATTATAAGATTAACTTTTATTTAGAATTAAATTTGTTTTCATCTATGGTTATAACAATTATTATAATTTATACTTCAGTCTACGTTGTACAGTAAATGTAGCTATAGTTTATAATTGAGTATACACCTTCCGCATTCAGAAAATAATCATACGACAATAATTGGCGACATAGTGCTATATGATTTAAAAAAAAAATTAAATATTAAGTATCTTTTATGTTGATAATTTCAATATCATTAATTTAAATTAATTAAATAATTGTATTATATTATTATCTTTTATCGAACATATGATTCTAACTAAGAAAAAATTTAAAACATATTAATTTTGTGTTTTTAAAGTAACATAACAAGCCAGGTATGCCTTACACTTAGTTTCTGGTTTACCTAACAAAAATTTTAGGACCAAATTTTTATTATTTTTTTTTTCGAGGGAGGCCCAGTTCTGTCTTACGTCATTGGTTGGTGACGCACTACAGGACATTATCGGTACTGCATAATATTTCGTGTATATCGTTTACCGGTTACCACATGTTGCATGCTACCCCGCGGTATCCATAAAATAAATATAAACAACACTATATCTACACATAAGTAAGTTGTTCCATAATTTATTTATGATAGTTCATTTACCTCACAAATCAACCTACATTTTTCATTTTTATTGATGGACTCACATCACTCTCTTTTTTTTACTTCGTATTCCTTTTTACTTATTTACTTATTTCTATTACACACCCGTGTACTAATGACACTATAATAATATGTATTGAAGCTGTATTTAAAGTTTTTTTTTTTTTTTTAAGACACTGTATATTTTATAGAATTATTTTAAAATTAATTATAAATTTTATAAAATGTTTTAGTATCCAAGTATCTGGACCACTAAAACATAACCATTCTAGACATTATATTATTTACTAAATGAATTATTTTTTTCGGTACAAAAATATCAATTTATCGTAAATTATAAACAAATACCTTCTGTATTTTCTTATTATAATAATTAAATTTGTGATAATAGAGAGAGAGAGAGAGAGAGAGAGAAGAGAGATAGAAACATACAACAGTATGTTAGTGAATATAATGTTAATTAAAGTTACTAATCGCTCACAAATGTCAACTGTAATTTAATTAACACAAATTTGAAGATACTAACCCATTACCTGCTAAACAAAACACAATTGAATACCGCAAACCATATCATTACATAATTAATACTACAAAATTCTCTTAAGTCATTTTCAATGGTCATGGTTATTAGCTTAGTAGAAGCTAGCTATTTACATCCTTTATTTTTTTTAAATTTGTACATTTATAATACCGATTATGAATATAATAATTATTACATATTATTATATGTATGTTTTTAAGTACTTCTTAATTATATCCTCTGAGTTTATATAATATATTTAAGTAATCGCGTTTTTTGTATTGCAGATATATTGTCTTTTATTTATATTCATAGTACAATTAATTCATCAGTATTTTCTATGTTACATTTAATTTCTTTCAGCTTACATATTTTATAGCGTGATGAATGTATTTATTTTATTTTTTATTTTAATTTCATCATAAATGATGGTTATGCCAGTTGATTTGTTATTTTCTGTGCATATCTATCATTTGTAATTTATTTCTAATATATGTTAATAATATAATGTCAAGAGAAAAATAACCTTTCTTAAACATTCACAGATAAAACGAGCAATCACATATTCAAGCTTGGGTTAGGTTTATCAAAATAAATAATTATAAAATAAAAACAAAAGAAATTCAATTACCTTATTACAAACTTTAAATTTAAAATAATTAAAATAAACCATAAATCATGTTATATGAATAAAATAATATAAAATCATACCTTTAGTATCTATTTGATTATAAATGTCTTAAGAATTTGAATATGAATATTAAAGTTTATAGAAGCGTATTTCCAGTGTAGGTTATTTTTTCAAAATTAAAACTTTTAAAAATTATACATAATATTATGACTATCTGTATTGTTATAACTTATAATTGTGTTAAATAGAAGTATACAACAACAAACACATATGTCATACATGTATATATAACATAATATTATGTATTATATACATACCACATACGACATATCTATAAAATACGAGTATAATATATTATAAAAAAAACCATAAAATTCTGCTAACACGAAGCTACATTAAATTTATAATTAATATTGAACATAAACACAATTATAATTAAATAATATTTTATTTTAATTAAGCAAAAAGCCAATGTTGTCAAATTACACATGATAAATTCAAAATATGTTTGATTCAACCGCAATAAACTACAAAAATACTTAAAAATGAATTTAATTTAAATTTTTTAATCTTATTATTATATTCGTATAAAGTATCAGATTATATGAATAATAACTACCTAATATACAAAAATGATTATATTATAAAGTATTCATTTATTTTATAATTCTTCAACATTGATAATAATTATTATTAACGCTAAATCACAAAACAAACATAATTTCAATAATATTTCATTTGTTTGTATCAAAGAAAGTATTTATGCCTACATTCGAGTATGTAAAAAAAATAAAATAAAAAATACCAGTATCTACATATTTAGATGGCTGAATAAACTTAATAAAAATGTTAATATATTAATTTTCAAGAATGTTTTTCATTCATTCTCAATATAATATCATACAGAATTTATTATTAAAAGTTAAAAAAAAATAAAGTTTATTATACATAATTATAGAAAAATATTTTGAAGAATCTACCATTAAAAGTTGAATTAATATTTAGTTTCATATTGTAAAATATTAAATGAAAATCATATTTACTATTAAATTTACGATAATAATATAAATTTATAATCTGCAACGTCATATTTAATCATTACGCATCAATCAATTTATATAAATTCTTATGTTTAGTTCTATGGACCTCATGACTGGTCACGCAAATAGTTTTAAAAAATATTTAAATATTAAAATATGAATATTAAAATGATTTTAATGTAAATTCAAAGAATAAAATGTATTATTTGTGAAAATAAAATTAGTTCTAAATAATATACCAAATTAAAATTCACAAAAGAAGGATAAAAAATACATTAAAAAATCATGTAAGACTGAATTTGTTTACAATTAACATTTACTATATTTTTTTTACAAATATCAGCTACGTATTTATGTATAAATATTGTCACTAAATCGTTTGTTTGATAAACTATTAGAAATGGTATATAATTAAAAATCCTTAATTTTCTTACAGACATAAAATAAAAATGATGCAAAATTTTCATCCAGAATTGGAATTAAACAGAGAAGCAAAATTACAGATAAAAATAAATTACCGTGATTCTTTTTATGTGAATTTTCGATACAACTCAATATTACGATTTTCATTAAAAATTTATTAACTATGCAGACAGATTTTTACACATGAATGAATTCTGCTAATAAAAATGAATTTAAAATAATTAGAGCTTTACAGAAAATGAATTAAAAAAATAATAATAGTAATAACATTGTGCGATGAAATTCATAGTTGATATTATGACTTTGTAAAATGTTAATCTTCATTTTATAACATATATCTATATATTTTTTAAATTACTATTTTATTATATATCTATGTATTAAATAATAAGAATTTTAAAATAAATTGTATTGTTTTATAGCTGTGAAAACAAATTACTACATGTAAATTAATATTAATATTATTTTAATTTATATTATACTATAATGTATGCATTATATATTTTTATTATATTGTAATATTTTTAATTTAAATTATATTAGGTAATTTATAAATATTGTTATCATATATGTGTAGATTTAATTTATCATTAATTATGTAATTTAATAATAATAAACAGCAGTTTTAAATAATATATCGATAGCAATACTTAAAAGTAAATACCTAACTCTTGTTACAGAGTTAAAATACTGTTTTATTAAATTGTATAATTGTAAAGATACAATGCACCAAAATTGTTATCTGTATAATTATATGTAGGCTTTTATATTAAGTATTTAGAATATTACAATACATTGTAAAACCCATAAACTCTATATAAATAATTATTATTGTTAGTTTAATTAAATTAATCAGCCATCAGGTTATTATCACTAACGCTTATTCAACTCAGCCTTCGACTGTTCCCTCTTAGCACAAAATAACAAACTAACTCCTATTTTAAATTAGAACTTGTGATATGCTAAAGAATGTTGTAAATAAGAAGCTAAATGAGATTTTCGCAATGCATTCATATATATATTTTAATTCCATAACCTTGCAAGCAGATTAGTACCTATGTGCATATTATTATAATGTAGCGTGGTGTATCCAATAAATACCTACTTAACTCGTGAACCTTTTGGTAGATTCAATTCAGATGGATAGGTATTTTAAAATGTAATGACAATTATGTAGAATTAGCGTAATATTATTTAATTATATTATCATTGATAAATTGTACACATTTATTATATATATGTAATAAATATAGGAGTAGGTATGCGTTGATAAATCCCGCACTAAGTAACATTTTGTTTTATTTTACTAAATTCAAAAAAATTCATTCTGATGTAAATAGTTTACGTTATAAAATATGCACAAATATTTCAATGTTTCCACTATATATAATATCTCATATCATATTGTGTCTATATATATGTATAATAATATGTCACATCCATTTAGTGAAAGCGTTTTTTTCATGAACGGGATATCCCGTTTACGAAATGTATCTTTGAGGTGAAAATGAATATGGTGTTGGTATATATTATATCGACAATAATTCTTATCCATTTCATAAAATGGAAATTTATATCTTATACTTCATGAAATAAAAATAAAAAACGATTTTAAGTTATGTTAGCAGAATTTATTCATTTCATAAAATTGAATAAAATGTATACGAGATTACGATTTCTTTAATAATATAATGAACATTTGGGGAAAATATTATTGGTATATTATGTTATTATGCTGATTATTTTACACATTTATTGTGTTCATATATATTATTATATAGCTTATTAGGTATGATGATACAATCTTAGAAAATTAGAAATTTATTATTATTTAATCAATTATTATAAACCACGACACGAAGTGTTAACGTTACATTTGTATGCGATCGCTATCTTTGTTTTTTAATATTTATTTATATTTTAATGGGAATTATAATTTTACATTATAGTTGCAATATATATTTTAATTTAATAACAACATTTGCAATATAAAATAATAGAGAATGATAAATAAAAATATTTTAAATAAAATTAAAAAGTTGGTTCGTTTTGGCATTTGACATAAGACATAAGACGTCTCATAGTTTGTCGTATAAATAGTTGTTGATATAAGTTTTAATTAAGAATAAAATTATTATAATTTAAACCTAAATTTAAATAAATATTACAGTTTTTCATACAGTTTTAAATTATAAGATATAAATTGTATATTAAAAAGCGAGTATAAAATCTTTTTAGACTTTTAGACATAAACGTATTGCTTTATAATGCACAAAAACAAAGGGGATAAAAGTAGTTGTATACAAAACCCAACTTGAGACTGATTTAAAAAAAAAAAATGTGACTGATTCCTATATTTTGTCAATCAATTCAAATCGTATGGACTTCTAAATAATTAACGCATACTAAAAACAGACCAAACTAAAATAATAATATAACGGCATTAATAAAATTGAATTATTAAATTCAAAATAGTTTTGTTTATGATAATCATAATTTTAAAATCATTGAAAACTATAAATAGCTCAAATATAAACGAAAAACAGATATATATATATATATTACAATTTAATTTATATTACATTTAAACTTTAAATATTGCAGTGTTAATCCAAAATTTGACCATCATACATTTTATAATATTATTGCTGTATTCCTAAATTATATTTCTTCGTAATTGATAAAATTATAAAATTAACGGCTAATTTTTATCACCAACTAGCAGTTTAATAAACATCCACCTGCACCTTATTACAATACTAAAATAAAAACAAAAGTTGTATAGACAGTTCCAATCATATTACCTAGCATTAATTTTTAATCGAATTAATCTTACTAAATGAGCACAACATACCCATAATCTCATTTTAAATTGTTAAAAAGTTAACTTTGAACATAATAATTTGGCATAATATTACAAACGTAGTTTTTTTAATATTTGTATTATAATTTAAATGATCTATATAATATGATAACAATAAAATTCTATGAAAATGTAGTTGCTGCAAGTTGGTGAAATGAATTATTTAGAAGAAAAAAAATAGGACGATAAATTCTTTCAAAGTGGAAGACATGTTTAGTACCTAATTATATACATAATCATGAATTAATTATTATAAAGTATATTACGTTTTATGTATAAATTATAATTTTATTAATTTTTAAAAATGTTAAACATTAATGCTCTATAATTTTCTATTGTACTACATTAAAAACAGCTGATACTGAAGTGGGTGTACTTAATGTATTCTGTGATTTTCATTTTCAGAACAATGATAAATAATCATATAAAAACGATTATAAACGAAACTTAGTTAAAATTGGATGATTATAATTTTAATCTTTAGGCTAAAAGAGAAGCACTCTTTATATTCCAAGAAGTATTCAAATTATTTAATATAACATAATAAATCATAACTATAAAATAAATACATTTTCAATTATTAAAATTACATATAATATATTATTAAAAACAGTTATATAATACAATTATCAAAAAAAAAAAAAAATGTAGTAGTATCAACAATTTTTTTTGGATATAAGTACACGATGTTTATACGTATCTATGTTTATGCATATACCTATCACACATTTTTGATTCACTCTTCATTACAGCAAAGATTTAATTACTATTATGCTGTTACACATATATTTATAAAAGATGTTTCTTTTTTTCATTAATTATATATTACTGATATAAGAATATACAAAAGTTATAAATATCTATTTAAATACGTTTTAGTAAGTTATTTTAATTTAAAACCAAACTCTTCATATTACACACAAATAGGTATGTGTATTACTTTCGAAATATGATATTCAACAAAATACCAGACTACTCTAGCGTACTTTGAATATTTTGTTTATGTAACACAATATTTTATACATATTAATTTCATATTTATATAAGTGCTAGGAATATAAATTTGAAAGTGTATAAGAATATGCATTTTTATAATTCGACTTAAGCTATTTGTATAAATATTTAATAATTTGAATTAATTTATATTTTACATTGTACTATTTTTCTTTTATTCTTCAAGAAGATAATGGGCCTCAGTGAAAATTTTGGTACTATATTATAGGTATGCATAACAAAAATGTGGTATTTATGATATATAATCTAAATATATAATTGCAGTATGAAACAAAATATAATATATAATAACAGTCATACTGTTTTTTAAAACTTTTGTAGCATAACTGCACAATACATACAACTCATAATTTAATAATAATTTGAAAGTATAATATTCTATTGGTTATTGATTACAATTTTTAATTATTTTTAAATCGAAACATATACATATATGCATTAAAAAATGTTGTTGTTTATATAAGTAAGTATAGTTTACCATGTATATTACACGCATTAAATAATCAAAACAATTTAGTCTTATAAACTTAATGTAAAAAATATTTTTAAAACCAATTTTATCAATTAATTTTTATTAATTTCGCTTTTCAATACGTCTAATTATTTTAGTTAGTTTTTATTTTAAAGTATAAAGAATAAATATTTACTAACTTTAAATATTGATTTATCGGTTGTATTATGGTATACCGATGTATTACAAACTTTAAGCTAGAATATAAATTATTTAATAAAAAAATATTGATAGTATAAGTATTATGTACTTATAATATTTTTATCTATGTTTGAAACACAAAGTTGATACAAATACCTATCAATATTAAATTATGGTCAAATATATTTTATTAATTCATTCTTATTTTAAATATTTCTAATTTAAAGTTTTTTTTTTATTATTATTATTATTATGAGATATAAAATGTATAATGTTAATAGGATTATCATATAACAGGGGTCGGGAAGCTTTCGTAGGAAACAGCCATTTTTTCAAAAAATTACAAAACTATGATATCCAGGGAGCCGTACAACCTTTTTTAATTTTGGTGTATAAATTATTAGCACATATATTAGAATAAAGATAGTATTATTATTTCATTGAGAAAATGGTAAGCAATAAAAACATAATAATACGTCTTAAATTTAGAAAATATAGAAAAACTTTATATATCACTAAAATAACGCAGGTATAATATAATTTATATTTTACGGATCTCGATTGATAATTATTCAAAGAGCCGCAGGTTGCATGTTAAAGAGCCGCAGGTTCCCGACCCCTGTCATATAGCAATAGTTCCATAACAATACAATTTAATGAATGTTTTTAAAATCATTTTAAACATACATAGTTTGTTATTTTATCATTGCTACCATTAATGTGTATCATTCTTGGTTTTAATATGTTGTTGTTAAATTTATTAATGTGTTGCTATAATTTATCGAATTCTATTTAGTTTAAAATATAATGAAGATGCATTTTACATAATTGAAACTAAGCTTGTTAGGTTACAATTACCCATTCAGTGTGTTGTTGTAGTTATTTCATTTGAAATTATTTGAATATGAGGATTTGAGGACATTGTGTTATTTTACTGACAAATTAAATATAAAATATATTAATCAATCATGCACTTAATGAGATGGTGAAAAATTGTTGATATACTAAATTATTAAATATCCATATGAAAAAACATTTGTTTTTTTAAACGATCATTATTTTGTTTCTTGCCTCTTGGTCATTAGCGTTACATAAATTTACATTATTTTAATTATATATTTTACGTTATTATATTTACGTTGAATAAATATGCTTACAATGTGAAGAAATATATTATTTAATATCATTATACATTTGTAAAGTAAAATCATGTTTATATCTTAAACTTAATTAAAACAGATATATTCCAAAAAATTTTTATAAATATGTTATATATTTTAAATTATTCTAATTTTTTTTTAATTCTTATAAAATATTTTGTTTATTTAGAAGTAAAATATGTTTTAACTTGTTCTTTTAAAAACTGTTTGACTATTCATATTATTAAACTAAAATTAAATCCTACTACTTGGATATTATGTTAATATAATTTTTATTTTTAATACGTATATTCATAAAAATATGTTTAAAAAAAAACAAATATTAGGAAATACATTGAAGGAAAATAATATAATATTTCAATTTCTTTTTACTTGCTTATTAGTAATTACTAATTACAAGATTTAGTTAATACTTTGATTTATTAATTACTTAATAATTCTCCTCGCGTCGTATACGTAAATAGCCAGGTTTAATTAATGTAATGTTCATATGAACCTATATAAAGTTTGATACCACATCTTAAATTATAATAAAAAAAATTTTAATTTATTCTCACTTATCACAATCTACCGAGTACTTCACGAATTTAGATTAGACTCGTTTATAAAAGTGAACTTTGTGTTATTTAATGTATCCAAATGTTTAAGTGATCTTGTTCATTTTTTTTTTAAATTTAAAATCTTTGAATATATTCTATTTTCTATTATTGATCTCGTACACACCTTATGTTATAATCAGTTATATTTTATTAAGATTTATAATACATAAGACATATTTGATGATAGCAAATTTTCATCAGTTTTTATGTTGTTTAAACATTTTTTACATTTTAGAACTGTTAGTACTCTTATTGATAAACTAATCGGGCAAGTAATAAGATTTATTTATCTAATTGTATTATAAAAATGAGATGTAGCTTAAACCAATTTTCAATATTTTAAATAATAAAAATAGCAACAAATGATGATAGTGCTTTGTCAAATTATAAAATAAAAGTAAATCCAATTTTAATATAAAACTTTCTAGTGTGATTTTAAACATTCAATTATTGTTCATTATAAATGTGAATATAATTCAACGTTTATTAATTATATAATCAGTACCTAAGTACTAAAAAGTTACGACTAAATAAATTAGGTAGTTTAACGAAAATCGAAATTTAATTAATCGTATTAAAACCGTCCTATTTATTAATAAATACTAACATTTATTCACACAGGTCCTTCAATATGCATTTTACGTATGCCTTTATAAAATTATAATTAAAAATTTTGCAAATAATTATTTACAATTAAACATTTAAAACCATTTTAATGAAACATATCCATAAAAAACAACACTGTTCATGAAGCATATTTTATATAAATCCAAAGAATTCGTGTTATTTATAGAGATTACACTTTAAAGTTTTCAAGTAATCACCCATGTCTATAATGACTATTTCTTATAGAACTATTGTCATAATAATATAGTTGGTACCTATATATATATAGATGTATAGAAAATGTTTCAATGGCTATAACACGTGTAGGTATTTATTTTTTCATTGAAAACCCTTTCGAAGTATTTACAATTTTAATACGCGTCATGAAGACAATATTGCACTGCAGAACCAATGAGAGCAACAAACGATAAGCACCATCACGTAAGTCGTAGTGTTATCGAAAATATTCCCTGTTACAACGTAAATTATATACCAATCAAGTAATAATAAATAATTTATGAAACTAGAATGAACGTCTATAAAATATGTAAGAAGAAATACATTGAAAATATGAGAAATCGGTTAAAAATATTTTGTGACTACGGTAATCATGAATATATTTAATTTGCAGTAGGGTTCCCTGTTAGAGAGGACCTGTTGTCATATTTTTGTTTATTTTATGTTACCTAATACTATACTTACACTCGGTGTTAAATTGCTGTATTATGTATCATGGAAACTTAGTCGTCATGATAGTTTTTTCCCTACAGTTAAAACTAGAATAATAATAATAGGTGCGTAATGATACCTATGTAATAACGACAGTATTTTAATTATTCACAGATTTATATAGTATGTTATATTAGGAACTTTGAATATAAAACAATTCCAATACTTATTGAAATTCGGGTATTATTTTGAGTTTGAAAAATGTCCATAGATAAAAATTGAAAAATTGTTGATACCTATCCAATAACTATAAATGCCAATACATTATATAATTTATTTATTTATAATATTTACAATGAAAATAGTATTATTATAATATTCATTTGATAGAATGAGTTCCTTTAGAAAAAATATATTAAAACATCGAAAATATTTGCATTTTATTTGAAATCTAAGATCTCCATGGAAATTATATTTATATTTTTTAAATACTATTTAATTTTTCTTTTTAAAGCTGTATATTATTTATAATAAAAAAAATATATATATATATTAAATTATATAACCATCCTATCAGTCTTTATTTAATTATACTATATTATCACGCCACAGTAGATGCTATATTATTTATTCTGTAGTTTGAATGATGCAACAATTATGTAACGAAAAAATGTACATGACGTATTATCTCGATATTTATATGACTAGATATACCTAAATGATTTTTAAATTATTGAGCGCTCCCAAAAAATTGTTCTGTTCGTGGCACACTCCAACACTATTAGCAGTTGTGAAACATATAATCATACATTCATACTACATAATATTATAACACGGGGTAGCACCAGTATTGTTTGCACGCGTAATCTGCACTCGTTTATACCTGGAGGATCTCGTCGTCGTCGGTGTTGTTGTAATCAATATATTCGGTGCTGTTGACGCATAATGGAACGTTGGCGGCCGACACGTTCCGGCACATCTCGTACCTGTACAGCGTAGTGTCCTCGAGTACGGTGGGCACGCCAACGGTCGGGTTCATGGTGATGCGAGGACGTCCCGTATTGTCGTAGGGGAGGGAGGCCGGATTAAGGGATGAGGCAATGTGTAGGAGCGGTGTTCAGATACGACGGTGGTCAATTTAACGGATCATCGTTGCGGATTAGTGACAGCGCGTGGGCGGCAATAAGGGACGACGACTCCGACGAGTTCAGTGTCGTATCTTTTCGCGCGAAGATTGTTTCGGTGAGCTGGCCCAGCACGGACAGTGGCTAGCGGTGGCGCAGCGTACGCGTTTGGCGGTGCGCGGCGACAAACTGCCGTGGTTCTTACTCGGCACCGCGCGACGAACACGCATCGCGCGGTGATCAAACGCGACGAACACCTCGCGCACGCCCCGTCCTCAGACGCATGCCCTATCCCGCTCACCCCCAAATATCCACTACCCGCCTACCCACCACATGATCGAGTAGCGGGCACAGTGGGTGCTCACACCGCCATGGTATATATACATACATATATAATCTACCCACACGCCGTAACGACCCCTTACGACCCACCCCATCACACGTTTTCGGACACGCACACGCACGCTAGCCTCTCGTCGTCGGGCAGTATGTAACGTTGTCACCGCCACTGTCCCACGATATTCGTACGCAAATGACAATGATGACAGAAGCATAGCCCTTTTTTGGTAATGGACCCGTTAACTGTGCCTACACAATGATAATAATAATAATAATAATAATAATATAATACCTAAGCGAATTTTGACGACGGCAATAATATATACTAAGTTTTCGTATAGCACAGCGTGACTGAAAACGATTATTATTGGAAATTGCATTTTTTAACCATTAATGGTTTATTTTTTTTTTTTTTTTTTTGAAAGAGAGTGAGAGGGAAATAATTGAAAGTGAAAATAATTTTATCGTGTCTATCCTACTCGCTTACACCCATAACACAAATACAACGAAAAAATTCTATTTGATTTTAATCTTTTTAAACTTATATAATTTAAACGTCTATCGTTTTCAATGTTTCATTTTTAACACAAAATACAAATCGATTTTTATATTTTGGATCGATCAAAATCATATATACTGATCCGATAGTAGTCTACTTCATTTATATATATACACAAATATATTGTTTTAAAAACACGATTTTGGCCTTGTTTCAAATTTTAGTTGAACATACAGGTATTGTGCGCCGATAAAAACGCTAAATACAAACTTAAAAACCATTTTTTTTTCAGTTGAAATGTATATGTGGAAAGCAATATTGTCATTAGGTTTTAGGTTTTTTGTCTTTCAGTCGAACAACTAACAATTAAAACTATACAATGTTTTTAAGGCTTTCTAGCAGTATAACAATCATAATATATTTTACTATGGAACAATACCTTTCATTAAAATGACAGAAAAAATATAGAAAATATATTTTAACTTTAGTCAATTGATATTAATTAATGTTATAGTTACAGGTTATTTTAGGTGGAATGTTTGAAAAATTATTTAAAAAAAGTTATTGTGTCATTTCAGGAAGCTATCTACTTATATTTCGAAAATAAAAATATATGCTGAGATTGACAAATATATCGTGTACCAATAAATCGACCCTTATAAAAGAGTACGAGCCCGTCATGAGAATATGCATTACCTACACGTGAACACTATTAATGGTAGTGTTGTACTTGGGACACGTGAAAAATGCTTCCTACAGTGCCACCTTGAACAAAATAAACTATGTACTAACGGTTAATGTAGCAAAATATATACGTGTATTTTGACGTTACAATGGCACAATACATTTTTGTTTGATAAGACAGTTGGTCATAGAATAACGGAACATTTTACTACAGTTGAAGTTTTTAAATTAGATTACCTATTTGCTTTCATATTATTGTATTGCGTCTGTTGAATAATATGTTTGAGAATATAATTTCGCTGTGGAGACTGCAAAATGCGGAGGGATGGGTTAAGTACCCGATTAAATCAACAGTGCCATGTAAGTTAACCTGACTGCACCAAATTAATAGAGGTAACCTAGAGTGTTTAGAAACTACAAAAAGTGTTCAGAGTAAGAATTTAAAAAATATTTATATTTAACCATACAATATTTTCACATAATATTATAGTATTCATCATATAAGCACCACAAAAATGTAACTAATATTATATTGTCTAAAAATAAAATTAAAGGGATGAAAAAAATAATAACATTCTTTGTAGATTTACAAAGGGAAAAGAAAAAGTTAGACTTAGAACTGTACTACCACTAGTTCTATAGTTACTATTTATTATTGTAGTTCAATGGTAGAGTGTGATGGTTATTTTAATATAATTGTATCGTATTTAAAATACGAGGCGTGTCCAGAAAGTAAGTGTACTGAGGCTCTCACGGCCATAGGGAATATTTTTCTACTATGTTGGCTACACTGCCGTATAGCTTTACTCTTCTTCTTTATAACAAGTTCAGTACGTTGAAAACTGTGGTCACAAGAATTTTTCTTGTGAATAATGTCGATCGAGTCTGCCGCCACCTCCTTTGTCCACTTCTCGACCGCTCCTTCACCTCCTCGTCAGTAAACAATTTTTTTCTACCCTTGTGCTTCTTCAGGGAAGTGAATAAATGGTAACCTGAAGGCGCCAGGTCAGGGAATACGGAGGGCGGTTCAAAACATCTCATCCAAATGAGCCCAAAAATTGTTTCACGACATTGGCTGTGTGGGGTCTGGAGTTGTCGTGCAGCAGGCAGACTCCTCTTGTTAACAGATCCTTCCTTTAATTTTGAATAGCTCTCCTCAATTTTTATAGGGTTTCACAATACCTTGCTACTTTGATGGTCTCACCCTGAGGTAAATATTCAATCAATATGACGTCTTTGTGGTCCCAAAACACTGATGCCATGATTTTTTTTTGGTTGAGGGTGAACACTAGTGTTCGGACTGTCTCTTGGTTTCAGGCATAAAGTGTGCAACCCAAGTTTCATCTCCAGTAACAATAGACTTGAGAAAATTATCACCCTCCAGTTTATAGCGTTCCATAGAGGTAATGAATGACGGCGCGGATTTCGCACTTGGCGGCAAACTCGATCGACATGTTTCACGAGAAAAATTCTTGTGACCACAGTTTTCAACGTACTGAACTTGTTATGGTCTTGTTATAAACGAAAGGAGTAAAGCTATACAGCAGTGTAGCGAACATAGTAAAAAAAATATTGCCTGCGGTCGTGAGAGCCTTAGTACACTTACTTTCTGGATATGCCTCGTATGATCGAAGGTAGATGCCTCCTAGAGGGTACTAAGAAAATATTAGATAAGGTAAATAACTAGATATTTTGTATTTATATACAACACATTATAATTATATCTTAGATTAGAATTAATTATTAATATTAATAAACTAGGTAACAGAGATAAACCAATTTTATGAAAACAAATAAAACCTAAAATTCTCCAGTTACGAGTCACGCAAATGATTTTGCTATGATCGTATAAATTGCCACTTTAACTTATATATAATAGAAATTCCAAATTATTCATTTTGTTCACGTTTATTTGAAAATATATGAATTTCCACAAATCATTATACATTTAATAGTCTGTCAAATTATGCATTTATATACATCTATATAATATACTTATTAAAATTGTGTTATCAAGTAATATGAGTAATATGTAAAAACTAAATTAAACAATCCATACCCACTGAGTCAATACTACATTTAGGAGCACTGGAAAGAAAATTAAAAAATTAAAAAATGTAATTAAACATAAAATTACCTTATAGCAAACTTTGAAAACTGCAGTTTTTCTAATTTTGAGATCCAATAAATAAATAAATTTTAATTTTGGGATAGGTAAAAAAATTTAAAAGTAATTAACTTGAATAAAATCTATAAAAATAGGAAGTATTGCCTATGAGTAAATACATTTATGAAATCAAAAATTTAAACTAAAAATTATGTTGTAGTAAAAATAAATATATAAATACATAAATACAATTTTATCAGAGGTCAATTCGAATTAATGTCAAAAGTATTTAATTGGATATAAATAAAAAAACGTTATTATTACGACGTCCGTAGGCAGTCATTTTAAGAAACAAAATTATCAACTATAAATAATGTTATTATATTATATTCAGTGTTGGGTAGATACTTTTTAAAAGTAACTAAGTTACATTACAAGTTACAAAATAAAAAAGGTAACTAGATTACTCGTTAGTTACTTAAGAACAAAAGTAATGCATTACATTACTTTTTTTTTACTCAAAAATAACTAGTTACAATGACGTTACTCTTATGTAATTTAAGTTTCATAAAAAAATGTATTTTAAATCAATCATGTTTTATATTTATTTTATACAATAATGTATCTTCAAAATTTTGATCAGTTATACGTGCTATTTTTTTTTTTTTTTGTACAAATGTCTCCAGCTACACTAAAGAGCCACGAAAGTGCCCTCGTAACACCGCAATATTTATCCTCCAAAAACATTAAAATATATAAAAATATAATTAAATTTATAATGCAAAGCGTTCTTCTGGTAAGTTACTTCTAACGTTACTCCTGCCATTACCCAAAAATAATAGTAACGAAGTTACCATAACTTTACTGAAAATTGTAACTACGTTACAGTAAAGAGTAACGCACGTTACGTTACTAAACAACACTGATTCTATTCTGATACATTTGGTATCATTCCATAATAAGTATTCTTAAATAATAAAAAAAACAAATGATTACAAAAGAAAAAATTAATATTAAATAAATAATTAATCACAAAATTTTAAATTAAATCAAAAATATAAACTTAAAATGAAAATAAATAAATATATTTATTTTTTCAATCTTAACTATAAATAACTTTTAATAAAAAAATAATATTAGAACCAAGAAATGTATTTTTATATAAAACAAATACTAAAACTTTATTCTAATAAAAGTAAATTTAATAATAATATAAAATAATATACACTTTATATGAAATGATCACATTACTGTAATCTTAAATTTGAAAACAATCAATAGTCATCAATCATCTCATTCAACAAATGATTTAGAAAAGAACGCAGCTTATTATTTACTGCACAATATAGTTTGTATAGGATGTTTATACAAGCAAAAATGATTATAAAAACAATGAATAATGAGTTTCGAATTTTATTTAAATATATTTATTATATATACACAAAAAAAATAGAAATTATGATTATTTTATTAATACCAGACCTTTGTATGCTGTAAACAAATATAATATCAGCAACATTAAAACTATACAATATTTCAATTAGTTATATATTATAAAATCATAATTAAATATAAAACCGACTTGTATTATTATAAATTATCTATATTCTAAGTATTTTATACTTAGTTAAGATAATAAATTTAAAAACAATCTACGTATGTATCGTATTATTGTTGTCAATATGTATGTAGTACACTGTGTACAGTATATAGACTACTAATTTTAAAATAAAGTCGATATCTTTATCACCTTAATGTATTTCTAAAGATTAAAAACGTTAGTTAAATCATAAAATGTAATACAATATTATATCAGGCTACAATATATTGTAATGAAATAGTACACGAGAGAAAACAGAAGCGACTTTTTGATATTATACATACACTATAATATATTAAACTATAACATACCATAATATTACGTGCAACTGAAATAAACTTAGTTATCTAAAATTGTCTAACAAAACTAAATAAATATGTTAACTGCAGTATAAAAACAAGAAAAGTAGTTAATCTCTTTTACAGTAGGTACACTAAATATCGAGTGTACTCGTAATTCGTAAGTCTTCTAATGTGTGTGTTAAATTTCAATTCAATGATAAATCATTAGATATAAAACAACGATTCTGAGCGGATATGAACTGCCAGCCTCCGTGTTTAAGTATATTATTTCATGATAGAATTTTAATATTGGCATTAAAGTAAATTATTTTTTAATTAGTATGATTAACTCGTACTACAGTAGGTTGGTTTAATTTTTGCCGAAAACGGTATTTATTATGTTATAATAGTACCTGTATATTTATAACATATATATTATTGTAGTTATTAATTTAAGAGTCAGTATGGCCTATTGTGAAAAAGGTTCATGGTAAAAACAGTCAATAGCTTAAAACTAATTTAATCACTCTACTCAGTACTTTAGGTAAATTTAAATTGTATCATCTATATCAAATGTTTATAAAAAATATATTTTTTTGATTAGACAATATATTACAACAATGAGCATGAGTAATTTTAGTAAATCGGATATGAGTTATCTTTTTAAGTTAAAAATCTTAAAAATTTAAAAAATTTAACATTTTTTACCGGTCTAAAAAGAGATGACAGACTACAATAACAAGCAAAAAAAAAAACATATTGTTGTAAAATTTATACATTCATCGTTTTGCTCAGAATATAATATAAAATTATATTACAAACAGTATCGTATTACGGTGAGCGGGGTGATGCTGGGGGTTTCCCCAGGAATTGATGATTTAGCAAATAAGAACAGAGGGCTTGATTTCATATTATAATTTGACTATATTTATGTACATAAATATATACTGTAATAAACGTTTCACCCTCTTAAAAATAAGTTGTACATACGTCACTTATTATAAATTAAATAAATTAATTGTATTTAGTTGTTGAACTATAAAATTATACAATTTATTTTTAGTTTTTATTAATTATGATTAATATTGATGGGAAAATTAACCATTTTTTTTTTTTTTTTTTTAAGGTAAAGTTGTTACAAATGATAAATTTAGTTAATTTTTTTTTTTACTTAATTCAGATCAAAGTTACAAACGAAAAATGTAAGTAACTGATAATTTCATAACTTGATTAATATTTTAAGATTTAACTTATTAATGCTCTATCGTTCTATGTAATGTGTGGATACACTTTCAAAACCTAATCGTAATCTATACGTATTAAATGGTATTAAACAACATGTTCTTACCTGTCTTTTGGTGGTCGTATGCAGCAGGCTTGTAAATCAGTTACGGTTTGAAAATCAATATGTTGTGTATCTTTTGTGCGATTCCCAAAAAGTCTATAGAAATAAGAGTAAAATTATAAATAGTTTCATCAAATCAATTAATAGTTAGATACTATAGATCGTCGCCAATCGTAAAAATTATTATCTTAGACATCTAATTTAAACGTTGTCGAATCTTTTTTTTATAATGTCTTTGCGAAAATTGTTATTGTGCCATGATAGGGGTACCAATATGCATGGACGTAATATTACTATTTCGGTTGGTATAATTATTTATTGCTTTATAGTAAGTTATTATCATATAGTGTTCGTTACACAGCTTTTACCAATATGTACACAGGGGTAGAACTAAAAATCTTAAATGATAGTAGAAAGTCACATTTTTTTAGAAAAATTACAGTTATAAACTAGAAAATAATAGATATTAAAATATAACATTATAAACAATATTTGATTCCAATACTAACAATTTTTTTTATGTTTAAATTCATAGATTTTAAGATCTACCTATGAACTGTTTATTATTTAAATAAATATATAGGAGGAATCTCTAAATACCGGACACATCTAAGTCACGTGGAAAATTACGGTGAGAAAAAATTAATAACTACATATGTACAACGTTTATATAATATTATAATATGTATAATAATGATATATATATAATATATATATATTTGTTTTATTTTAATACAAATATTAATTGTACATATATTGCAGAAACATAGTGATTTTTAAAAATGAATTAAACATATGTATACAACAATGTAAAGAAAAAAGAAATTATAAATTAAAATAGGAAATAATTAAGTTACAAATTAGAATACAATTATCAATTAAAACTTAGGATTGTAATATATATTATGTATGTACATAAATTATATTTCTCGTAGAAACTAATTAAAAATATTTATTTCGTGATTTTATTTAATATTACATCTTATAGTATTTTTTTATAATGAAAAGGCATTGAGTTTAAAATAAGTAGGTCCTAAGTAGTCAATGAATCTTTGTTCAATGTTTTTATTAGTGTAATTTATTGAGATGTTGTATAATATTTTATTACATTTTGAATAAATGTTATTATTTATATGAATATTTTTAACAATAAACATGATTGCATATTTTTTATAAAGTAAATTAATAAGTAGAACGCCAAAATATTTATAATTTTGTTTAGTTGTAAATTATTTTATCACCAATAATGTAATGTTTAGAAAAGAACAACGTACATGGGAATACTATTTTGTAATTTTGTAAACAGAATAAAACACACTAAATTATAACAAAGTCTGCACAAATAAAATAATATCTTAGTAATGAAAAAAAAATGGTTCAAGCTGTGAATTAGAAAAAAAAATTAAAAAATGTATTGCTAAAAAAAAAATATATATATATCTTGTTATATCTTATTTACCTAAATTTGTAACTTAATAACATAGTATATAACGTAGTATATTTAATAATGGATTTATCTGGATTTATTATATAAACCAAAAATTGATATACAACAGTCGTGATGGCGTGGTGTAACTAAATAGCCTAGTCAGGACGCCGTGTGATCATTATTATAATAATACTATTAGTTTCTATAATCAAAAAAATCTAGAAATTGTATAGGAGCAATTTTTTTTATGACATTCAAATTAATATTTGGAAAGAAATCACATATTTAAACGAAGAATAACAGTGTTAGTTATTTTGTCATAAATTATAATTTTATGAAACTATTCATAAGAACTTAAAATATTTATGTATATTATGAACCGTTTTATACGCAATACCTTTTTTTTAATATATATATTATTTTGAAGGTATATTCTATTTATGAATCTTTTCACACTGTTTACGGTAGAATATTATTAATTAAAAAGTGTAATAATATAGTTTGGAATAAGCTAATAAGTATAAATTCATACTATTATAATAATTAAATATCACTAATATAATAAATGCAATATTATACATGTTTACGCAAAAATTAAATCAATGTACCGTAATATGTTGAGTATAATAAACTACTTTAATAGCAATATTAAAAAAATATAGTTTCATGAAATGTACTTAGTGATGTGTGCTGATATAGAACGTCTTAGCTCAGAGTCATTTATCGTATATAATTACATATCATTGAATTCAAATTTAACACTTGTACTTTATAATGTATTACCTAATTAGTAATTATTTAATAACATATTATTATTGTTGCTTATTAATCATTGAAAACCATCATATACACTCCTTTGATATTAATAATATACTAGTCATGTTATTGAATGGATATCTCACAAATAAGTTTTTAAAAATAAAAAGTAACATAAAACAGATGTTATATGTAATACACATATTATATAAATTATATTTGGAATCTTATAGACATGACACAATAATGTAGTTATATCGTTTGAACATGAATCTTACTTTCTATAAGTTAATTTTATCAAAAGTTGCTCAGCTACATTTACATCTGTATAACGTCAATGTGCTTTAATTAATATTATAAGGTACGTACATTAAATACATATCTATAGGATTTTCCTATATTTGCATTTTACACAATGAATAATGATACTCAACTAAAATTCACGAAGAATTGTATAGGCAGATTGCCCATCTTGTTTGAATTAGTTTACAAAGCGAGGTAATATGTGTACAGACACCAATTTACGTGAACTAAGGTAGGTACCTACATCAAAATTAAGATATACCTATATTGCACCGTATTTTATATTTTTCTTATTTACTCTTAGGTGAATTTAAATTATATAGCTTATACATAAACTTTTATACTCGAAATTTTAATATTATTATCGTACTCCTTTAAATTGTATGTATGGCAGTTAGGTATTCATGCAGTTGAATCAAAACAAACATCTCATTATTATAATAGTCCTTCGATTAAGTAGATATATTGAATACTGATACAAAAATAAAAGTAATTATTAAAACATTACTATCATCGTCACGAAGAGTAGGAAATTCTTCACCAACCGTTGCAGTTGCTATGTGGGCTGCAAATTTGTGTCTGTCTAATACAACCGTTATATTATGCATATTGTGCGCGATGATCCGTGCATAGACAGAATATATTTAATTTTTTTTTTTATAACATATTTTGATCAACTCTTTTGAAGAGGTTTCTGTTTAATGATTATTCATTTATGTTGATAATGTGATACGATTAATTTATGTTTTTAGAGGATTAATTGAGGTGTTGTGATAATAAAACTCTGTAATATGATATACACCGAGTGTATCTCGTCATCAAAAATTTTATGTTATTGAATGTATTAATTTTTAAATATAATGATAAGACATAATTATTGTGTAAGAAAAAACAATTCTGAGGGAAAGAAACGGGTAGATCAGTATCAATAGAAATATCTAAAGATAAGCTATATTTAATTTATATTATTATTAGTATTTTCTTCGTTTGGTAAATTGAACTAATAATTTATTCCATCAATTTCGAATAGATATAGCTATATAAATCAATACCAACATAGGTATCTATATATTGGTGCAAATATATTCGTTAGTAACTATTTCTGTGTATCTAATAATATAAAATAGTTATGCTCACGTACAATTTTTTATACTTTCAACTTTTTTTATTGAAATAAAAAACAATAATTGTATGTCCAAAAGTTAAAAAATTCAAATTTTTCAAATATAGCATTAATTTTTTTATTATGTTTTAATGATTAATAATACAATACACGTTTCATTTATAGATAAAAATTTTTAATAATAGTTTTTTGTTATTTTAAATAATATTTTCATTGTTTCCGCGCTAAAATATTATTATTTTAGTCAATTTTCATAATTACTAGTTAAAATAGAACAAAAATATCAAATCGACCGTATATTTTTATCGCTATATTAAATTATTTTCGTAATATTTTTTCTGTCATATATACTATGTTCCTACTGTTCCTAGTCTAATAAATCATCATATTTTGAAACACCAAAATGTTTTAAATTACACAATTATTACTAAATCGTCCTGCTTATTATGTATTACATCAGTACATTTATTAGAGGATATTCCTATTCTCGTTTTCTCACATTCCTACATCACTCATGTATAAAACACTTCCATAAGTCAATAAATATTTTCTGTACAATAAATATCACAATTCAAAAAAATAACTTAGGTATAAAATATTGAATTTAATAAAAAAATTATTGTTTTAAACGTTATTCTAACATATTATATAATTGCATTAATTACCATCGCATAAAATTTTTTTTTAGTAAAATATCACAACTGTCATTCGCCACTTAGATTCATCACCTTTTTTAAGGCATTTAATGCTTTGGATCAATGACTATAGTTTGTTAGTGAAGTAAAGTGATAAATATTCAGAAATTTTTACATCTAGACCAAATGGATCGTTAAATCTACCAGAGTGAGTAAGTTATGTTATTTTTCCTTGACCTAAAGTATGAACTTTGTGTTAATAATTTATTTAGTTTAAAATGTAACAACGTATTACAAGTTAATGAAATAATGCCACTTTCAAAACCAACACGTTTTAGTTATTGTATATTAACAGTAAATTAGTCATAAATTGTATAATGTTATATAATCACAAGGAGTGTTGAAACCTTTTTTAACTAGGCCTTTGGCCATGAGACAAATGTATACTGCTTATTTATATTTTTAGTTCATCAACGTTTTATAATGTAAAATTCAATAGGATAGGGAAAATAAAATTGATTGTACATGACGTATCTTTTGTACATATGTTTACTTATGCCATTAATCTATAATAATATTTGTTTATTATTTTTAATATTTTTGTAAATAAATCTATATTTAAAAATGTAGTTTCTAATCTACCTGAATAAGTACTATGCTCTTATATACAACATTTAAACTTTAAATTTTAAAGCATAACCAACGTTTCAAATACCCATTAAAGCCATAACCATTGGCCGTTCTTATATAGCTACATTTAAAATGCATTTCATCTGGAGGGCGCTTAATATACAAAATTATTACGATCACATTCTGTTCATTGATATGTTTTAATATGTTTGTGCGTATGCGCCTATTATTTATATATTTAGAACAGAGTTCCAAAACCACACCCCATGTTGGTTCATGTATAAAAAGTAGAAAAAGTAAACGGTCCTACTAAATTGCACGGGTTCAACGTTGCCAACAACTTCTATACAAAACCGTTTAGAGCGTTACCCATATTATTTGTGCATTATTTTTTATATAAATTATGTGCATATAAATGAATATTATAAATTATATATCATATAAAATGTACATAAACGATAAATTATATTGTAGGGATCCTTAACCTATGTTTTCTATGAAATATTCACGTCAATAGTACCAGAAAAAAGTTGACCGTTTTGTAATAAAAATATGTAAAATTTTTTGTGTAAAAAAATGTATGTAGTTTGATAATAATATATTAATAAATCCCATGTGTAATCAGATAAAAAAAGGGTTGAAATGGTTTTGGGTTATATATCTATGTCTATTAATTTTCGGTTTAGGTATTCGGAATCTCGCATAGTCTTGAGTTTTTCAAAAATAAATAACTATCCCAAGATAATCGTTTAATTTTAACCAAAATTAACAACTCAATAGGTATTAAATGTTAATAAACAAAACAATTCAGTACCTGAAAATGCAGTTGTACTGTATATGCAGCCTTTGTGATACTGTAATAATATAATACCACTTTATATATATATAATAGTATTCCTATACATGAACAGCTAGAGCTTCTAAGTTATTTTTTCAATTCGATGTGTTAAATTGGGGTTATTCTTATTTTATTAAGGGAATAGTAATTATAACGAGCACGAAATAGAGACGAAAATCCAGGAGAGCAGTGAGGGCAATTTTCAGTCCCCTTAATTTGGTAGGTAGGTAAGCAATTGATCGATACTCGATATTCAATTTTCAAATAAAACAATAAGCATACGTCAACACACCTATATTACCTAATTTACAGTATTATGTAGGCACAATATAATGACTGGCGTACGTATATTTCAATTAATTTGCATCTCTGCTATGAGATAAACAAATCCAAGAAATAACAATAAACTGGTGCAAGATATAAATACACTTTTAGAAATCAATAATAATTTCTAGTTAAAGGCTAGCAGTATACCTATATAATAAACGATTATCAATGAGTTACCTAGTTATTTAATTCACCACAAAGATTAATCACGACAACTGAAAGGGAATTATAATAAATTACATGGTTAGTTTGTTATAAATCATAGTGCTTCTATAGCAATTGCATTCACATTTACACACCCTAACGCCACAAACCTTCCAGTGTACCAACCATAAAGTTCTAAATGGCTGTGCTTGTGTATTATCAACATCATGATCAGTGGCATATTTAGGAAGAAGGGAGACTCGAGGGTACAATTGTCCGCGGTACTGTATTCTGGTTCGCATAAAGATGTACCGTTGATTGAGGCGCAATATACTTAATAACAATGAGTTTTTAAATTTATTATACGTAATATTAATCAATTTAAAATTTAACGCATATTAAAAAAATGTTAGTGAAAAAAAAAATAAACAGAAAAAATGAGTATCAAAAATAAAATTATACATATAAAATAAAGATAATTGTTTTTATGTTTATTTTTATTTTATTACATTACTAGAACTATGAGCATAAATATTTAATTATTTTCCTTTATTATAAACATAATATTTACTAGATATAATAATAATATTATATGCTATTTGAACATTGGCCAAAAAAAGTACTTTGTATAAAAATTTAACATAATGTCAAAATTTGAAAATTACTATAAAAAATGTTTGTGATTTAAAATATTACATAAACTATATTTTTTTTTACAAAATTTTTTTATAACTTAATTTCAATTAGTACTAATATATTACCATATGTATACATATGTACCTTATGTATAAATTACATAAATGAAAATCACTCCCTCGTCACAAACTTAGATTATATGGGGTACTCCAATAAAATAAAAATTGAAGTTAAATATCTATACAAAAATGTATCATCTATTATTCTTTAATTTAGTTATTACTGTTATTTAAAAAAAATGGAATAAGCTCATTTTTTAAATTTTGTAGGTGAGACTAGGGTGTATATAAGAAAATGTTGATAATTACGGCTTAACAGTTATATAATATATTTATTAATTATTATACATATGTGAACGACAATATTTTTTTGAATAATAGTGATATAATTTAAAACATGTGATAGTAACTTACTATAATACGTATAAATCGTATAAAACTAGGATTACGGCCTACAAATAAAATTTTTATATTGACATAAAAGATTATTTATTATTTGTTACTGACTAAAATTACAACAAACAGTTCCTAAGAGTTTCTAAGTAATTTTTTATACATATTGTAATTTAAATACAAGTTGCTTTTTGAACTTATATGATTTATTTTATAAAAGGTAAAAAAGTTCTACAACACTAGTGTAATATTTAAGAGTTTATAATATTATCTCCTCTTTATAACAATAATTGCCTTAATAGCTTTTAAAGTACCTTTAGATTATTATTATGATACTTATGTACAAAAACTAAAACTAATGATTATTTACTTCGTTCTATAGAATAAAATACAACTTAAATATATTTCAAGTGGAAATATGTTTGTATTATTTAATTTTTAGATTATAATATTATACAATATAACAACCTACTTATTTACATCTTAAATAACAATAAGGTAAAATAGTATTTATTCGAAATCTCTAACTACACATTTAATATTCACCCACGAAATATATTTTACTTTTCTTTAGATAGGTAATTTTTATTAATTTTTTTATCTGTGTATTAATTTAAAAACTATTTTGAATGATCTTATAGTTATGTACTTTTAATATACGTCATATAATTTATAATAAATTATAATTACCTATTATGAATAATATTTTTATTACATATTTACAAAAATCCTACCACATGAACAACGTTATACATAGGTATTTTAGTATTAAAATAAATACTAAAAATAAAAATATTCATAATTATATATAATGTATTATATTAATACTTTAAAAAGTAATTGTAACTTAAAAATGTCGTTTCATTGATAATAATTGAATATTCTTATAATATCAGCACTTTTTTGGTTTCAATTTCGGTACAAATTTGTGATATGGAATGTCTTAATAAATTACCAAACAACAGAGGTAAACCAAAAATACTATTAGGTTTTTAAGTTCATTGGTTTTAATTTTAGATAGAACAAAATAACATTTAAAACATTAAAGTAAAATAATCATTATAAATACATAAAATAACTTACTACAATATTATGAATACCTATACATACTGCACAACACATAGCTAATTAGAATATTACCAAAACCAAAATGGAGCAGCAATCATATTATGTTCAAATGCATGGCCATATAAATTGTGTAATTAATTTACTTGCTTTGTAAAAGGTTGCACAATTCCAATTATAATATTATACACAGCGCTAAATAATACTTAGGAGAGTAATATAAATGTATAATATTTTATATAATAATAGATTATGTTTTCTTCTTATGAATAGTACTAATATTATATTATATTATATTATATTTCGTATTTGGCGTACTATCGAATAACACAATAATAAAAATCTTTCTAAATTTTGATAAAAGAGAAAATAAAGAATTTTTTAAGAGTAAAATTAATTGTACATTAATAAAATATCATTATCTGCTTTGAAAACTTACGAATATAAATAAGCTTACATGTAAAAAAGAAATTATTTTTTACAAAAGAAAATTTGTTTGCATTTTTTTTTTTGATTCTTAAGTCTTGACATTTTCACAGATAATTAAAAATGTTAGTATTTAAAGTTGAGAGGTGAGTATTTTATAAAATTAATATTACATCATAGTATCTTGTACTGTTATGAATGAAGGAAATAATTCTAAATCTATATTCTTTTTAATGAAAAAAGAATATTATTTCTTCTAAAGAAAAAATTGAATTATAGCTTTCGAATACCTAACAAAAATATTTGATAAAAACTCATCCAAAATAGTTTTGCAATTAATTAGGTACTAACTTTTTTTATGTTTAATCGTTATTTTTAAATTTAAATGAAATTTGAGATTTTTTTTGAAAATTAAATTATAATATAAAAGTGATCGGATATCTGGATACTAAAATAAATAATATGCATTAGAAATTAAAGTACAACAAGTAATTAATTTTCATTAGTGTAAACTAACTTTTATGAAAGTCTTGTATATAAAATAATTTAAAAATTACTTCTTTGTTTTATTCTTTTATAATATTATTCTTAATAACCTTCAACGAAGTTACGCCCTTGACATTCAATTTTATTTAAACCTTACAATATTATTAATAATGCCTATGCATAATTAATATTATTTGCGTGTAATTATAAACAATAAATGTTTCAAACCAATAAAACCTTTATTTTTTAGTATATAAAATAAAACTTCACAAAATATTAGGTGACATGTTTATATTATAATTGTTTAACAGACTTTGTATAAATTAATATTTTTATTTATGGATAAAAAATAAGTGAGATATCTAAGAACTTTAAAACATAATATAAGCAGGTACCTATACCGTGTGAATACTTCAAATTTCAAAAAAATGCACAACTCTAACATCGTTACGCATATTATAGGTAAAATGGAATTATGTTTGATCAATCAAAATTTTGAATTACTGTATCAAGTGTATCATATACTATAGAATAAGTATAGACAAAACAAAATTTTACAAATAATTGATATGCTGCTGAATAATTGTGATATTAATAAAAAAAATAAGATAAATATTAATCAATTGTTATATTCACGGTCTTACATACAATTTTATAATAATAAAATAATATTATACAATAAGCTGTAGGTACATAATAAATTTATACATTTCAAATTAAAAACAAATAAAATAAAAGAAGAAACAATGAAATTAAATTATGTCATCTTTTTACATCTGCACTTTTTTGATGTGCGATTCGTACGTCATTGCATCATCGGTAGCCTGCTCAGTCACAATTGATTCTAAGCAAATAAATTCTTGTCTGTTTTGACGTTTGCAATAGTCAGGAAACTATACTTCATAGCAGTTAATTTGTTTCTCTCAAGCCCTGTATTTAGGACTCTTCTCTAGTTGTGATACGAAATAGTCCACTTTTCTCTTTGATAATTACAAAAAGAAGATTGACTACATCCCCATGCTGTCGGTCCTCCGATGTGTTTACCTCTAAAATGTTGTCACCAACTTTTAAGGAAAAGAGAATACCTTTGTTTATCATCTTATCTACTTGATATTTTATATTTTGCGCTGTAATCTTGCAACGAGTTTCAGCAAAATTATTGGAAACTATATACTTAACTCTACCTCTTGATCAGTTTCACTTTTCAACTCCAAAATGTTTCACATGGTCTTAACTAAGTTAGGACGGTTAAGTCTATCTTTTGAACAGTAGAGTTGTCAGTTAAAATACTTAAAGCTTCAGCATCTCGTTCTGCTGTCCAGAATCCGTCGTCGCTAAAAATTAAAATACCAAATGTAAGCGTAGGTACTTCAATAAACGTCCAAACTTCACGCTTACTATTAGGTTCGAAAATTTTAAATTGAATTGACTAAATCTTGAACATGTAATATTGGTTTGTAAATTATTTCGTTAAAGCAATAACCAAGATAACAACCAAAATAAAATATTTAAGACGTGAATTATTCAATTATCCAATAAACTTATATAATTGTGATTATTATTATGTACCATTATACTTATCATATTGTCTATCATCATCAACTGATACAAGTATTAAGTACATAGATCATTAAATTTACATGACGATAGTGTGCTCGGTATAATACCCATAACTACCTAATGGGGTATACTCGTACGTGCCAATCGCGCCATGTATTAAACAGCGTCATTGAATAATTTATTGCTGAATTTATCCATTTAGTTGAAAAAAGTATGCTTAAATTTATGGAATCAGCAATGAAATTTTGCTGATTCCGTGAATTTTATATCAAAATTACCGATTTAATGAAATCATCAATTTTACAAATTCGGTGTAAAATAATCATACCTTTACCTTTTCTATTATTTATAGTTTGTAGTTCATAGTTAATTATTTATTGTATCATACTATAACTATTCACTATGAAATACAATAAATTAAATTTTAATACCAGACATAAAAATATAGTACAGTTGCATAATTTTTTACAACTTTTAATTTGTGTAAAAATAATTCTAGTAATGACTCGTTTGCTTACATAATTATTGTTTAAATTACCTTGATCGTGGAGTGGCTGAGCTACTCATATATTTACATGCAACTCAAACATTAAAAAAATTAAGTAATTTTATAGATTTCAAGAACCGAAAATAAGTGGCTACCCAATTCTTGATGGTGTATTATATATTTATATTGTTCATTCAGTTAAACTTTTTAAAAAATAAAAAAATTGGCGTTTTGTAGAACCCTATTTTTTTATAATATATTATATAAATATCCTTTCGTATTTCCATCAATATAATTTTCAGCAGAACCTTTCAGTGCTTTTGGCAGATCTAGTATAATGCGCAGCTTTAAATTTTATATAATGTTATTTTTTGGTGCTTTAAAATACATTATTATATTGAAGTTGTACTTGACTACTTGAGTACAGCTTAGTTAGGTATATGAAATCTTTGCTTAAAACGTAGTATTAAGCAATTGGAATGTATCCAAAAACAAATATATTGGCTACTTATATTGGTTTTATTTTTAAAATGCCACGCTTTTTTGGTGATAATACACCAGCTGCATCACAAGCCCTTTATCTTTAGAAAACTACGAGTAGCTGAATAATAACGTAGTATATAATTATGACCTCTTACACGTGCTTAATATTTCGGATATTTGAGTAAGTTCAAAATAAGTTGTAACGCTTTTTAGTTTTCAAGTTTGAAATATCCGAAACTCCCCATACATCTTACCATTCTTAACTTACTAACTTAAACCTTAAATCCCTAGAACAGTGCAAAATTATAGTTTTATTTCTATTTTATTTATAAGTAAGATATTAAATGGTAAATAGTTATATTGATGACTGTCATAACTGCTTAAGCCGAATATCGTTCAACATTTCCTCGGCATACCCCCGATCAACAAATCTATTTTATTTAAAATGTCATACTAATAATTATGCTACTAGAAATTCAACTCTTCAGAACCATGAACTCTGTAAATAATTATAATATCGATCCGTTTTGTTATAATTCTTTTCACTTTTTTAAAAATGATGTTTCCAATAATTTATTTCCGCATAATTTATTTACCTATAATAATAATATTATTTATACTTTGTTTGTTTTATTAAATTAATCAGTGATATTGCTTAAAAATATTTTTGAAATGCTATGTATTAAATAAATTCCTGTATTTGGGTCCAATTCTGTATAATATTTCAATAAATAAATATTCCTGTTACAGTTATACATTTTTTTGTGGTAGGTACCTATTCTATTTTAAATGTGTACTACAATTAATGTCTCTCAGTTAAATTTATTAATACACATTAGTACATATATAACCTACCTACATTAAACAATATAACTATTATAACTTATATTATCATTGTAAGTAGAACAATGATAAATACTTTAATAACTTTGTTAATAATTTAATTAAAAATAAATTAATAAGTAAAATATTAAGTGTTTTAAAAATATAGTGTTATAAAATATTAAAGTTGAAATCCTAATCACCTTATTATTGTTTTCAAACAGTGAAAAGTAAACAATAAATTAATCTAATGATAGTTAAAATAGAAATATAAAAGTATTTTACTATGGAGAAAATCAAGTTAATATAAACCTAATAGGTATTACCTGTTATTAATTATTCAATATTGAGATTAGGCAACACCAAAATTTAAAACAATGAGAAAGTTCATGATTTTTTATTTTCAATTAACAAAAGATTATAATCCTTTATATAAAAATATATTGAATCACAAAATGTATACTTTATAATTGTTAAAATAAATGGATTTTACTGCTGTTATATCAACAAAAAAAAGTATATATATTTTGTACAATTTATTCTTTATACATATAAAGTTGGAAAAATAACGCGTTTCGAGAATATAATTTTTTTTTTAAACATTTATGTAATCAGTCCATGTATTCTATGACGTCACTTAATTGGGTTTTTTTTAGAACTGAGGTGTTTATTTTTTTTTTTTTTAAATTTAATAGTGTTTATTATTCAAATCCTAAAGAAAGATTTTAAGCAAAGCTATTAAATAAAAGCCACGAAGCTTCAAACCAATTTAAATAAAATAAATATTATTGATTTTAGTATTAAATTTATCGTTTTTAGTGATTTTCTTATAAACTAAAGATACTTTTTGGATTTTGACACATTTTTAGTATAAATGTACATCACATTTTTAAAATTCCCATATTTAAATATTTTATAATATTGTATTAGTTATATTATTTTATTAATTGTCATATTTAATTCTCGATACAATATAATGATTGAAATAAGAAAATGTATTTATATTAAATAAAATATTATTTTATTATTTACCCATAAATTTCTCAATTTATTTTACATCATCATAACGTTCAAATATATAACTAGTATATTTTTAAATTAAAAATTTGGTACATGACAATTAAACCTAATACCTCGAACAAGAATATATGTTGTTTTTCTTATTGACCATCAAGACCATTGAATGATACAAAAAATAAGATTAAACTATTATGCCATTTCATACAAACTTATTTTACTATGGAAAAGCTTTGGCCTAAGAATAATTTTGCTCTAATTATAAATAATATAATTGGTTATTTTAAAACAAATATTTATCATTATTATTAATGTTATACTGAATCTAATAAGCTTAAGACTCGGTGTTTATTCGTGTCACAAATTCATCAATATTCATACTTTGAAAACTTCTGATTTTTTGAAGATTTTACTATATCTTAAGATGAATAAATCAATTATTGTGGATGGATATAATGATAAATAAACATTTTTTTTATTATTAATGATGTTTTATGTCAATATAATTACTATATTTAAAACATTACACAATCTATGCGAACTAGAATATATTTAATTACACTAAAATATGGTTAGATAAGAAATTTAATAAAATAATAATACATATTATTATAGTAAACGTATTAGGTTTTTAAAATATTGTGGAAGTGTAACATTTATATTAAGTAACAAATTAATAACTATGTAACTGAAAAATTACTGGATTTATTAGAATATACAGCTGTGTGCCCAATAATTTCAATGAAGGGGGGACTGTTATAAGTAATAATACATTTAAATGAATTGTGGTGATTCAAAGACATAAATAAAGGACTTTATGGCTTTGGGTCAATAATTTGTAAGCAATAACTTATTACTAAAATTATTGTATCAACATTTATTTAATCGGATACAATTCACCAAACCCGATTTATTTAAGTCATATAAAAATGCCTTAAAACAGAGGCTTCTTCTCAGGTAAATGTATTGTTCCCTATCAATTAAATATCTATAGTTATTATATCAAAAATTCGTAATGTAAGGTAAGTATTTATAGATTAATTAAAAAAAAAGGCAAGCAAATGAGTACCATTTTGTACTCTGTTGTAAATTAGGTATCAAATGGGTCACGTAAGTGAAGGTCGCGAATGTATTAAATTTAAGTCAAATGAATACTCGAAAAATAATTATGAGTTGGTTAGGGTATACCACAAGTACATTTCAATACACCAGCAACATTATTTCCAGTCCTTTATAATGTTCCTCATTTATCGTTATTATGACTAATAGGAAAGTACAGGTGAATTTAATTTTTTTCCTAATTTACTCTCAGGTAAAATTGATTCCGCAAATCTTCCGTCTTGCATCTGTTTCAAAAATATTATTTTGACTATAATATGTAATAACACTAATAACTATCGGTTTTATATTTCTTCTTGTAACACAACTATACTGATAATGAGCCACTTGTAGGAATGATAAGAATTGTTAATACTTGTCCAATTCATCTAATTAACTTACTCTATTTTATTAATTTAATACACATATTTTATGTTTTCTTTGTTGTTCATGATACATTTTTACTGATTTTGTTTCTTATTATATCATTAAATAAATAAGTAAATATAGTTCTGTATAATATATGCTGTGAAAACATTTTTTGTTTCTTGGTCAAAAAGCTTGACAATTATTCAACACAAGTTTTTTTTTACATCATGCAGTTATAGTTACAAAAAAACAAATATCCAATAATACAGTCATAATTTTCACACGGTATAAATTAATTTTACAATAGTATTTTGGAATTTATTAATAATATTACATAACAAGTGCCTATAATTGTCACCAATCTATTATGGTATTTATAGGACGGTTTACGGTTAAAATATAGTAGGTATTATACAATACACAAATGCAAATATTGGCAAAATAGATACTGTATGTTTGAGATTGGAAGCATATAATGTTCTTAGAAATAATTATTTTTGCACTATTTATATTTATTAAATAAGATTTTATAATCCCTATTAAAATTATCATGTGATCTTCAAATTGTATGAATGAACTGTTTCAAATAACTCACAACCGTAATAACATTATTATTTATTATGAATATTTCAATAAATTATTGCGGAGACTTCAACGAAAGTATCCATTATAATTAATGTATTTTTAAATTGTGTTATTCAATAATACTAATTACTATGATATGTCTACGTGTAAATTTAGCGCATCAAAATAACGTAAATTATTTAATAATTATTTTCTTCAAAATATAAAAACTTGAGTTGTACAATTATACTTTTATTTCGTTTAATTTTTTATTTGCTTAATGATGATTACATTAATACATTTTTTTATTATATTTTATTTTACTTAAATATTATAGTAGGTATTCTTGTAGTTATAATTTGAACGTCAATTTTGAATTATGTTAAAAAAAAAACAGCAACAATAGAATGTAGAAAATAAATAAATATCGGATTCCATATAAATGGAATCCGATTATACGAAAAATGTAGAAATATCTTGTATAGGTAATTACTAAATACCATATTATTAAAAATATATATTTAGTATAACATAATATTATGTGCTTATATGCATAGGTATTTTATTAGAAATTATTAACAAATATAATTAAACACATACAAATGTGTATATTAAACACTAATTACCCTGAATAAGTAATCATTTTTGACCTTATTATTATTTTTTTTTTCAATAAATATATTTTAAAACGTGCACAATAAGAGGCACCTATCTAAAAATATAAATGTATGAGTTTATCTGTAGTCACAACTTTTTACTATAGCCACATTGGTACAATGGTATTTATATAAGTTTCTTTAAATTCATGTTATTTATTGAATTATTATTAAATTACTAAAAATTAAATCAAGTATTATTTTTGAAGGATTCAAAATATTCCACAGTCTTTTTTTTATTAATATAGAACGTGGACTTCAAAATCACTATATTATAAGATTATGATGTTTTTTTAAAATACAAATGAGTGCCAAACTGTCAATTAACAAAAACATTTCATTTTAAAAGTATTATGTAGTTGGAAATAATTTTAGTCAAAACATAATATTTATTCACCTGACATATTATTTACTAACAAGTTGAAAAAAAAACTTAATATTATTTTTACTTGTAATCGATGAATCAAATATTTTTTGATTAGATACTATACGAATACAACATGATTAAATAAATACATTACCATAGAAATACCTAGGTTAGGTATAATAAAAAAAAGTGAGACAAATTGCAAAAGATATTATGACATTAAAATAAATACATAATATTATAACTATAAATAGACAACAAAATGTGCGTATTATTTCCGATTGTTAGTCAAAGAAATTGTTACGAGAAAATCGCACTTTTTTAAGTTGTTATGGTATTTAAATACCAGGTATTACAATATTATTATCGGCTATCTTTCGTCTGGTAGCGATTCCGTTGGCTGCACTGTGGGAGTCTACGTGAAACGATCTCACTCCGGTCGGACAGGTAGGTAGGATTAAACAGGTATGGTGAGCAGCAGCAGCTATCAACGTGATACTGCCACGCTACACCAGATCCAAAACAATAACACTGCCCAGTCAGGCATAAGTCGATTCTTGTGGCCAATATATACGCGTAGTGCGTTCGTTTGTGAATATAGTCGAAAATATATTTCATGATTACCGATTTTGTTTATTGAATGTTTTTCTCTTAAGTGTTATTTATTGTTTATTTTCGTTCCGTTAGTTTAGTGTAGTACGGTAATATATACTTTATAGTGAGTGTGATGCATACCATTCGAGTTGCCGGGAACCGCAGGTGACAATATATGATATGTTCAACAAGTGAGTCTGAATAAAAAGATTTTTTATTTTTTTTTTTACGTTGCGAGATATATTATATTATATTCACCGATCAGATTATTTTTGACGAAATACGACAATAATCTGAAAACCTTTTTCTAAATCAAATACCTATGTCCCCATTAGCATTTACAATCTGGAAAATGTCACTTTTAATATTACTTTGTTCTTTGATATACCTAGGCTATAACCTACGCCATTGAAACTGCGGATAAAACCTAACTCTGGTTGTATTTCATCTAGAGTTCTGAAAACTAATACGACATAAATAGTTGTTAATAAACATTAATAAAACGTTTTTGTTCACTATCGCGGTTACGAAAAAAACTCGATTCTAGAGCGAGTGCATAGGTACATAGGTAGGTACCAAAGATTTTAATGCGCGGTCGCGAACACCGTGCACACAGTGTTTTTTGTTCGTGATAAATTATCATTGACATTTAAAAAATAATAATTTCAGTTATATCTGTCAATCTATTGACTTTTTGCGGTAAACGTATAAACAATGGTTTAACGGTTTGAGAATCGGGAAGGAGTTTTGATTGTTTTTAAGTTTAAAAACGCCTCAATAAATTACTCTAGTAGGTATCTTACTATTTCTTGGTTTCTTCTTCAGTTAAAAGAGGATTAATTTTTATTGATTAAATGTAATCAGTTTTATTTTATTTTAGTTCTGTCTTGCCTATTCTGTATAAAAATCACAATTAGGCCAAAATATTCTATCTTTAATAAATTGTTGTTTGAAAACTTATTGTTTTTAGCCATGTAGAATCAATATTTGTTTCAATTCTCACCAAATTAAAAGGTAAAATACTTAAATACGTAATATTTAAATGCCGATGTATGTTAAAAATTAAAATATTAAACTGGTAGATAATTAATTTATGAATAATAATTTTATATCACATCAGTTTTATTTAAATAAATAAACGATTCCTAAACTATGTTTTAAAGTTTAATATAAAATCAATAATTGTAGAATACGCAGGAAAATATTAGATAGCTTAATAGTGTATTATGTATGTAATAGAAGTTATGAATGAATGTCTTTTTAATAGCAATAAATTAAAAATTATATTGTAATGAATAATGGCCTATTAATTTTAGATTAAAATACCTATGATAAATATATTTTATGTTAACAATAATTGATAGTTAATAAATATAATCAAGATAGTATTAAAAGAATTTTTATCCATACAGTTTAATATAAATAATTTATCAAGCACAGGTACGTGAGACATTTGTGAATTTTGAAAAAAAAATTAATTATATTTTAAAATAGTTCTTAATAGGTTCTCAAAATTATTATTGTAGTCTCCAATAAAAATATTATGTTATGTTTCATTCATTAAATGTTATAATCCTGATTTAGAAGAAATGTTATTGTATAAATTAAACAACTCAAAAACATACTTATACCATAATAATTGACCTTGATCGACTAAATATTTTGTAAGTAAACAAATGTCTTATTCATGAAATTCTCATTACCATACACTTGTTATAACTTTTAAAATTAATTTTATTTTGTTGTCGTTTGAATTTACAAATACATTAAAGTTAACTTAGGTGTAGGAGGCATGTATAATCTATTTTCATAATATAATATTATAAATGTAATTAAATTAATATTAACTTTACTCTAAAATGAAATTTTCTATTTTACGTAAACATAATTGATTGGTACTTTCTTAGTATTAATTATTTATGGTGTAAATTTTTAATAAAGATTCAACACACCCAAAGGATTATAGTATAGTTACATGTATTAGAATTGCATAGTGCAATTATTATTCAATATAATATTTTAACTCTACTGAGTTTTAAAATTTAGCTAGTATATCAATTAAAAATCATATATGTATGTATATTGTATGCAATAATATTAAGTACCTATTACATTTATCATTCATTGTTAGTCGTAATAATTAATACAAATTAGTATAATTTATTTGAATATTACATGACATACTTTTTGAATATAGTTATTTAATATCGATAAATATGTATTTAATTATTGTAACCTAATCTAACCTTTTCGATACAACTGCAAAGAATATTGGTGACGTACACTTTTCGATTTTAATGATTATAACAATTAAATTGCTTGAGCTAAAGTATATTAACCGTCGGGTAATTGTATTTGTATAAGTCATTAACAAAAGTTATTTGCGAAATAAAATTAATAATAATAATTGAGTTGGATACCTATATTTTACTGGTCTCGTAAAAATATATTTGAATTACATATAATATTGAAATAATCTATTTCGAAGAAGTTATATTGTATATTATTATGTTATAAGAGAGAAAATATGAACATGATATAAATTGATAACATTAGTTGTAAATATGAACATTGTGTACATGACTGTGGTGGGAATAAAATAAAATTTGTTTTATGGAAACGGCGAAATGAAATTCGTCCTGGTTTTGAAAACTTTTACTATAGGTCAAGATATTGTTCGATTTATAATGTGTTATAAATATATACAACTATAATACAATTGGATCAATAAGTAGTTCTGCGTTGCAAGTTCGCGACTCTTTCGATATACAAGTTTATTAATTATTGTAATTATTATCCTTGTTAATACTAATACTAATATTTAATAGTATTATAAATTATAATATTATAGGGATGGCATTTCGTTTTATGTAGAGGTACAGTATTGTTTTCATTTTCATTTTCATAATAATTCTTTGGTGATCGTTTAGCGTTTAATTACGTACTATTTCGAACCACTTGGCACTTGGATAGTTTGATTGAATTAACAACGCGTATTTGACGAACGGCGGAGTGTCGCATTCTGTGCGATTGATTTAGGTCGTTTGGTCATTACCGAACATTAATTCACCTGACTCCCAATTATTATAAACCGCTCGCGGGGCCGCTGCTTATCCACTACACATAGGTTATAATAATAATAATAATATTATATAGTATATATACCTTTAGGGAAGAACGCGCCTTTTTGTACGTGCTCGATTGTTTGTGTGTACCTACAATATACGCGTTGCGGTGCACAATGGGCACATGCGATCCCGTAATGCTCGTGTTCCGAATTACAATTACTCATTATTATTAGGTAGGCAAGGCTGTGGTGGTATAGTGCATTGGACTCTGTATCGTTTCTTGTGTTTCCGTGCTGTCGTCCTCGATCAGACGATATTATTCATTGTCATTGACGGACGGGCACGTCGCTGTCACCAGCGTATAGCAGTAATATAGGCGTAGGTCAAGTGCATAATATAATAAAAATAAATGCATACCGGACATTGTTGACAATAATGCATGCGCGAAACACAGACCGGCGATATAGGAAGCACGAGACTGATGGGTCACCATTATTCCGATGAAAAAATATAGCACAATCCTGTGTTTGATTACGACTCTTTTTCTCATCATTCGTTTTCCGCCTGGTTTTCATTTTATTTCGATTGTAGATTGTTCGCTGCCGAGCTTCCCTGCGAGTACGCACGTATTTACTATACATGGTCGTAATTCGTTCGTCTTCGGCGGAATTCCGTATGGACACCGACGACGTCTCCAAGCTGCATATCATAGAACATTATATGGGTATAGGTAGACATGAGTATTTATAATATAAAATGTAGGTGTAGTAAATAGTAATCGAATTTTTTCTCGTCGGAATTCAATACACCACAAAATCAGTCTTTACGATTGGCATTAGTCCACTGATTCTCCTCGTCAAAATAATAACGACGACGTATATAAATGTCAAATCATCTGGATCCAGACGTTGAACGGATTCATCGAGCGGAAAATGTGTAACCGAAAATTTTCTGCGGTATTCTAATTTATCCACCAGTCGGCTTATGCACCGAGAAAGCGTATTCGTGCTGTAAAGGTTTATCTACTGATTTTTACAGTATTTCGTATCACTACAATTCAATACACAATAAAATCAGACTATAGGATTGGCGTGAGTCCACTGATTCACATTTAAATTATCTATATCTCGACAAACGGAATCATTGAGTTTTCATACAAATTAAATTCTTACCGCTATCGCAGTGATATTTTCATTTATTTATTTACCAGATGAGTAGTACTATTACACTATCACTATATTAATTATAAATCGTGTAGTCTTGTGAGGATTTCTGTTTTTAAATAATTTATTTTTGATTTCAAGTTTTATAATTTCTAAGTATAAATGTCTCAAATAATTTGTATTTACGATTTTTTTCATTTGATTAATGCTTGGTGATGTACAGTGTGTTAACTAAATTTTATAGCAAATAATAATAATTATCAGATTTCTCAATTTAAAACACACCCCACGGTCTACATGGAACCCGAACACCCGGTAATAGTTTAATAGTATCTATATTTTTAGGTACTATAAGGAAATGCTTTCATGTCATTGAAGCTTATCTACAATATCCATATTGTAGTAATCTATGCAATCTACTAAGCTGATCATGACAAATACATTAATTAGTGAACGTGTAAAATGTTAATGTAATGGTATGCGACGCGTCCTATTGTAAAACTATCTTTACAAACCACACCGCTAAATATTCTGTATGACCTATGTATAATATACATATACAAATGTTAACAGTTAGACACGCATATTTTACGCATGGAAAACAAAAATTAAAGTTATAAATTAAAATATTATTGTCGTATATATTAATAACATGATTATAATATACCTATTGTATTACTTAAGTATATAATATATACAGAATGATTCACTGGCTAAGTATGCTCAACTCAATTTTTCCTTTAATAATTATTATTTTCAAATTCTAACTTTTTGAATAGTTAAGCTATATTTAAGGACCATATTTTTAAATACTTAGATTGTCTATACAATTTGTATGTTCTTGGTGATAAAACATATTATTTCAAATGTGCACCTAGTTTTTGAGTTATTAAAATGTAACACTCAGTATTCTGTCCTTAATCTTTTTATGGTAGTCCTTAAAAATGTAAAATATACGCAATATTTAATCTAGTACATATAATTAGATTATTTTTACAAATTATAATATGTTAATAGTAAAATATGAATTAATATAATATTCGTAATTCTATTATAAATATAGCCCACATTATGTATTTCAAACCTAGTGTCATCAACCTATTATCCTTGGTATACTAAACTACTACTTAAAACTATATTCGTTTCAATTTGGAATTTGATACTTCGATATTTTTCAAAAAATAGAAGACTTTATACATAAAAAGAATGATTTTAATTATAAGAATAGGTAGTATCATCTTAGGGTGCTTTTAAAATTTTATAAAAAAATCTTTTTAAAATCATAATTCGAATAAATAAATTATTAAAAGAAAATAGGGATGAGAATATTTGGTGAATCATCCTGTATTGACCACCGTCTCTAGTTGTAATAGGATGAGTCATTTACAAATGATTTGTACTGCTGTACTATGTAATAATCACACGAAATACATCTGTTTCACTTAGCATAATAAAATAATATATTGTTACTCATATTTCCGTCAATAACGAATGAAAACTCGAAAAATTTCAATTTATATTATTATATTGAGTAAAATCTTGACTTAGTATGATTTACAAGTAATATAATTGATGAAATACATCACAGTATTATGCGACTTTTTCTGAAAGTACTCATAGTTTTAATAGTTATTAATTTTCCCTAATTTGATTGTTTCGAACTTAATATGTGTGTAGTTATAAAGTAACGAATTAAACATTTAAGTTAATCCTTCCTCATTAGTGATTTCCTGTTCCTGAAAGTGTTCACACTTTCATAAAATAATACCTACCATAATATATTATGGTTTATAAATATCATTTAATAAATTATAAGATAGTATTAATTAATTTCGTTTACTTTGTCTTATACATATTTCATTATATATTTCTTGAGGAAATAATTTTGAGTAAATTACGAAAATGTATAGCATTATTAATTTGAAGTAAATGTCGATGAAAACACTTCAATGTATTTGATCTAAACTGTACTTTTTTATCTTGGTATTTATTTGATGCTATTACTAATCATTTATACAACTGTAGACTATTATTATATAAATACAAATTAAAATATTATCATAATCAATCAAATTAAATAAAAGTTTTTAAACTATAATCGGGTTTTAATATCATGATTGTATAAGATAATAATATGGTGTAATATAATACTATAGTAGTATATATTTAATTTTTCAGCCAACTAATAATCGTGTGATTTATTGAGCATAATAGTTGGGAAATATTAAATAACATACTAATTTTAGCGTGACAGTAAAAAACGAAGTAGTTTTAATAAATAAAATAAACCCACATTTATTACTTTCTAGAAATAAAATATCTAAAACTAGGTATATTAAACAAATATGTAGTTTAATATATCTACCTGAGTAAACCTCATTATATGTATAAAGTTTTACTCGCATAAAATTTTAAAGTATTGATTTTATTTTATTTTTTTTTTAGAAAATGTCTTCACACAGTGTAATTAAATTATTCCATTAGAACATAGAACTATTTTAATTTATGCCAAAATTATTGGTGTACGCATTGCAAACACTTCAAGAAGAAATTAAAAATGTTATACGAGTTATATGTAATAAAAATGTAACTTTCATTTAGTACTAACTGCTAACAAATTGCTTACACATTAATTTTCATAAATTATGATAGATGATTAATTAGTAATTTTCCGAAATTCGTTCCATTATTTTGAATTTTATTTCATCTGAATTACATATTTACATGTTTCATTATAGGTACTTGCATAATACATAAATATTTTAAAATATGTCTTGTTATGTATAATAGCCCAACAACATGTTTTTAGAGACCTATACACAATGTACGCTTTGGGCTATTTTGTTATTTTAAAAATTTGGGTAGTGAAACAATAGTTAAATACAAAATTCTTCAAACACTTATGTGCTCAGTATTACCCAATGATACTACAGGATTGTTTATAGTAATATTAAAATATTCAGACAAGATTTCAAACATAGGTATATACTTTATTTTTTAATTACGGAAATAATAATCATATTTATTTGAATTATTTGTTTTTATTATTTATAAAATATACATAAATATAAACAAATAAAATAAATTTAAATTAAAAATAAATTAATATTTTACAGTTATTTATTAATATCATCTACTATTTTTTTTTTTTAAATAAGTTAAACTTTTTTGTTGGTGACCGTTGTCAATAATGTTATTAGGAAATTTAACAAATGACAATGATACCTTTAAAATAATAGTAAACGTAAATTGTAACCAATATCTTTTATATATTAATATAATAATTTGATAAATTGAATGCGTAATTACTATAAGTATATCCTGTATTACGAGTGTTACATTTTACTATTTTTGATTTTACATCGTTTATTTATGATTACGATACAGATTTCTCGATAGAAATAGTGATGTATCGTTGGTTGAAACCTATTTAGGTTTATAGTATTTTTGAATGTTTTATAGTTATAATAGGCAATTATATTTCTAAAACATATGAACAGAATTTAAGTCACAATAGATATTTCATTTTAAAATGATAATTATTAGGTGAAATATTTTATATGCAGTTTAAAAATATATTTATAATATATATTATATAGTAAAATATTAACTGTATATAATCTTCAGTCTTATGTTCGTTTTAACCGTACAATATTCATGTCCTTGCATAATAAGTTTCATACTATATAGCTATGTACTACGTACAAGTAATTGTAACATAAGTAATTATTCAAAAAATAAATATATAGATTTTCACTGAATGCAAATTGCATGTTATAAGATATAACTAGAGTCTAGAAAAATATAAAAACAATTCAATACATAATACCTGATATTATTTGCATCTAAGTACAGCGTGTTAAAGTATTGAATAAAATATGATTATATTTTTTCTTTTAAATTGTATATTGACACAATGCTATAATTAAAATATTTTGTAAAATCGATTTTGAAAAACGTTTATGTTTTTTTTATATTAATTTTACATAGTATATAGGTAAAACAATATAGTTCCTATGTAATGATTATTATCATTTAAATGGCAAGCGTTTATTTATTTTTATTTGATTACACATTGATTTTTATGTAGATAAACTGCGTTTTTTGGTCCGATAGGTAATCATATAATTTTTTACAGTTCATATACATTATACATACTAAACAATTTCTTTCGTTAACATATTTTATATTGTATGTATTATGGCATTACTTTAAGGTGAATTGGTTCTACAGATCTACAGTATTAGATTGCTGTATTATACGTGTTATAACGCCCTTGAAACTTGAAAATATTTTTAAACAACATTATATTATTATGTGTGTATACCGATACACATAATATAATTATTTATAACAAATATTTTAAGATTAATTTATTTTAAAAATAGTTCTACCTTGTATGTATGAAAAACGCATTGTTTTCATTTGGCAATGGACTTAGTTAAAAATGAAAAAAAATCTTAAATAAAATAAATGTAATATAGTTATAATTTTACTATAATATTTTTGTGACCGCGTATTAAACACAATCGGGTTATAAAGGTAGTACTTAGTTACACATTATATTTACGCAATACACAAACAATATATAATTATAATCTAGTAAAATAGTAAGATTTTTTTCTCAAAAAAACCGTGTTGTAATCTATAAGTAGGTTGGTAATTCAAGTTATACCTAAATATGCATTTTTAAAAAACAAAAATTTAACGGTGAAATCAGTGTTCATGTTATAAAAGAATCACTTTATATTATATTGATGTTCTTACATTAAATATAATATAATATTATAGTTAGTTTTTGCATCAACAAAGTTTCTCTCACCAGAAGAAAGAAGTCTTTGATAGTTGTTATTTTTATGATAGTATTTCTACATCTCCAATAACTCGTAAACACTATTGCGGTTTACCTATCCTTATCAAGGTTAAGGCCGCGTCAGGTTTTTAAACATTCTGTACAATATAATATAGGTATGTACGTACGTAATGGAATTCGAACGATTCGGATATAATAATGTAATTTTACGTATATAGGGTACCAACTACATTCGGTGATTCGTATATTAATAATCATTAAACGCTCTGTCGCCATATTACTATGCAGAAGCCGCAACTACGAGTGTCTAGCGTATAACGGTTCGGAGATGTCCCGAGTGCTAGTACGAGTCGACGATGGAGGTTGGAAATTCTTATAATATTTTTACACTCCTCGTGAAAGGAATGTCGCTATTGATAAGTATATAAAAATAATAATAATAAATAAAATAAAAAACCGGTTCCACAAGTGCACGCTGCTGCTCTCTCGACGGTGCCCGAGCCTACTAACCTTGTTTATTAATGTTTGTGAGTGTATCTATGCAGCCATCGCACGGTGTGCCAGCCTCGCCAAACCGGCAATTATTCTAAAATCGAAAGGGAGAAATTTCTCAAGTACATTGGTGGAGTGTATGCGTTTTTTTTTTTTGACCGCTGTTTCTTTCTTTTATTGGCTTTTACTTTCTAGTTTTTACAGCCCCGAGGCTTATTGTAGATGCGTAAAAGTTTTAGTAAATTCTTTTGAGCTATATTTGTTTTTAATTCAAAGTTTTATTTTTATTAATTTTTTAAATTACGTTTTATTGAAAGAAAAATTTAGTTTTTTAAATAAATCGAGAACGTTTTTTGATTTTTGCTATGATTCTATTCATTTTTATTTTGAATTTTAATTGCATTCTAATATACTTGATATATAATATTATACTATAAATATTCATACAAAAAATATTTTATAATAAGTATTTGAAACTTGCATAATAATAAAATTGTTATGCTGTTATAAATCTGTATGTAGATACATTGTTATTATTTTTAAATTAAAGTTTCGAAAAATGTGTGTTGATATATTTGAGACTAATAATTACATACCTGCATTTAATTTTTTTAGTATATCTTCAATATTAAATTATATTTAATTTTGTTTTTCATTTATGAAAACACGGGTTATTGAAATTTACGTTTATAGAATTTTATTATTTTCTTATTTAATGTTCATTCGTTGAAATATTAATAATAATTTGCATACTATTATACCATACTAAGAAATAGTTTATTATAACATTATAAATAAAAAAACAAATTTTATGTTTACATTATAATATTTTAATGTCTAATATAATATATTTCAATACCCAGTAATAAATCGTATTTAATTTTAGAAGTACCTGTTTCTAAAATGATATTTCGATCAAATGAAAAAAAAAAATCAAATTAGTTGTAACAGATGATTATAATCATAATAGGAAAATAATGACGCGTTATAGGTAGATATCTATACCCTTACAAATTCTTTATTCTGGCCCATCCGATGGAAGCCATGGTAGGTAACAGCTGCGAGGAATGGAACTAATAAAATTAATGGCCTATTGTGGTGTTTCAATACCATGTATAAGTGTATATAACGAGATATGATAAAAAGCTGTTTTTGGTTTTTTTTTTTTTAAACGTCGGGCGTGCGAAACAAAATTTTGATACAGCAATGCAGTAACACCGATGAAAATAAAAAAAAACGCACAATTGCAAGGATGAACTGTAGGCTGCACATCACATCTATGAACGTTCGTTTGGTCAGATTGAAAATTCTGTTAAAACTCATAATAATATATATATGATCTTTGATATTTTGCAATAACTCATAAATCAGTGCGTTGACACACAATTGTTGTGCGGAGGCGTTATGTTTTCTTTTGTTTTCTTTTCTTTTCGATTGCGATTCGTATAGTCAGTAACACCCGTAAATCCTTCGAATGTGTTTTATTACAAAAACAATTTCAAATATTTTTGCGTCCCTTCAATAGTCTAGCGTGCTAGTATTTCCGATAAAATGCATTTGAGAGCATTATTATCAGCGGCTGTTATAGGACGTGATACAATAAACATTCGTTTAATTTCAATTAAATTATATTGTTAAAACAGAGTACCTCGTACGATTTAACCGTAGGTACATATAACATCAAACATTATTATAAACAGTAAACACCAAGTGTTAGAATTCAGTTTTAAATTTTACTGCAGAAAAAATATATATATACCTATATGTATAACGATATTTTTCCACGTAAAAAAAAATCTCCGTATTTTATTTGTAATCGTAAATTACAAAGATAATATTATTTTTTTTAAATTCTATTATGTTTACTTGTAGCTTGTAAAAGTATTACTGAGGAATTATTCTGGCAATTATTCATAATATTTTATGACGCAATAAAATTGTAAAATTTAAACTTTACATTTCTTTTTGGTTTTCCAATGATTGACATTTTTTTTTTATGTACTTACCGATCAGTAATAATCAGTAGAAAGTTTTTTCACGCCTAAATCGTTGGATATTTTCAGGTAATTAAGTTTTTTTTTCTAAGTCAAATGAATCGTTTCGCCCTTCAAACACATAATTTGTTCAATGACCGCCATTCGATACTATTTTCAAACACTGTGTACGAATGAATAATATGTAAATATTATATACCTATATTTAGTTAATGTGCTTACTTATTAATACAGTAATACGCTTTAATTTTTTTACTACGAAAATTACTATAGTTTCTTTTTTCTATCAAAAATAATATTTTCTCTTTTTTGACAAAAAAAAATATATATATATTATATGGTTAAATTTGATTGTAAAAACTAAATTTAATGATATTAACTTTAATTGAAAACATTGCTTATATAAACAAATATGTATGTTTCATAACAAAATTAATATTTTTAGTATTTTTTTTACGTGTGTTAGATAAAATAAATATATTATTTATTATTTACACATACCGTTATTACTATAAACTTATCGATTTTATATAATATTATATGATGTCAGTAAGTAATAAAATTATTCATAAAATATATGTTGTAACAATGTATATTTTCAACCTTTATTATTGATATGTGTATAATAGAAAGAAAAGGGTTGAAAATGGCTGAATGATATTTAAATATATGAATAATATATATACCTACACTTGCATTTAATGTTTTTATAGATTTATATTTTCTAAGGAGTAGTATTTTGAAGAACTATATATTCAAGCTTTAATGAATTTTTAATATTGAATTATATTATTTTCTATATAAGAAACCTTATTTAAGTTTCAAATATATTATATTTTTAGTTTTTATTGTTATTCATTAACTAACAACATTAGTGGCATTGATAAATTTATAGCTAATTTGAACTTAACATTCTAAATTTAAAAATTCGTAAACTTATTTACTTTTAAAATCATGTATTGTTTTCAAATTCAAACAAATCATAAAAATATATATATATATTTTTTAACTAAATAAAAACTATTAGTTTTTATAATTGTTATTGATTTGTGTGTGTTATTAAGTTAAGACATAACCATAATTTATCACTATAATATTCTTACTCAAATTAATAATTATAATTAAATTTAGCTTAGAATTGGATGAGCACACTGCATTTTGTTTATCAATAGTTATAACAATGTATATTTCAGTAAAAAATTGTCATTTTTGTTTCATATTATGATGATTTGAATAGAAGTCTTAAAATAATAATATGTAAAACACGTTTTGGATAAATAATTTGCAACTCAAATTTCGTATGTAAATAAATTACAACTTGGAGACTTGTTATGCAAAATACCAAAATGTCCAACTGTCTATGGGCTTAACAGTTTATTGACAATTGTGCAGGGAGGCGTTTCGAGTAGAATAAAATAATATTATACTCCGACAGTTTCACAGATATTAAAAAAGGATAGAATTAGACATATCCTTTGTGTTGTTGTAGAATATATTTATTGGCGACTCTGATATCAATGTCATTGCATATCTATGTATCTTACTAAGTGAATTTAATATACGTTTGATATATATAGGTACTTGATGTTTTAATCTTTTATAATATTATATTACTGTCTCAAATACGCTCTTTGTGTCGTTTCGTTCTTGATTTTTTTTTTTTTAATTGTATATATACGCATTTTTTACGTTTACGCGATTTAATGATAGAAATTGTTTTCAGTTTCAGGCTAACAGTCTCGAGATGTTAATGGCATGACTGGAACTCAAGTCACAATGTCCACCGCGCAGCCCACGCTGACACTCAGCGAACTCCAAAAGGTACGGCCCCGAGTATTATTTCATTACAAACATAATAATATAATATAGAACGTCGCAGAAACAATGCAAGCATCGACGTCTCTTTGAAACTATATACATAATGGTATATGTAATTGTACGTCGCCCGTGTGGGAGTAACTCGTGTGTTAATATTATATACCTTATCATAATCAAACAGAGATCATGTAGTGCATACCTATATTTGGCTACATATATATATATAGGTTTAACTGTGGTCTCCATTATTGTGTATCGCTGAAATATAATATGTGCAGAGTGTCTCATTTCAAAAACAAATTGTTCATTGTGAGTCTTGCTGAGGATAATGGTCACCGGATTCCTTAACTTAATAAATAGCTTTACTTATCTGATTTGAGTGGACACTACAGAAACACACGTGTCTTATTATCATTGCTGCCATACTCGAGTCTTGGCAAAAACGTGTTCACTCAGACCAATCTTAAATTCGATCTTTAATAATATTATAATAACGCCTAACCTGATAATATTAAATACCTATTAGTAATATATTTTTAAGACCATAATATGTTATAAGTTATAATCTAACCACGTGATTAAATCATATAAAAAAAAAATGATACACATAGTTTAACGTGGTATAAAATGACGAAGGATACTGTGATTTTTGTTTTATTTTTAGCGTCCAATGTTTAGCGTTGTTTTTTACAATGAATCAATAGGTAAAGACTAAAGAATAAGTTATTGCTGGATCTAAAAAATGTTCTTGTTTCGCTCGAAAACGTATTATGTTTTCTTAAATATCAGCAATATAATACAAACATTAATTACATTATCCTTAGTACTTCATTCTACATAATAGTTTTATTAAAGCCTAAACATAAAATATTATTTACCGGGTGTTACGCGTAGATGGCAATAATTGTCAAGGCACGACGGCCCATTATTTTAATGGTAAATGGTTATTCTTATTACTATAAAATTGTTATCAAATAATAAGAATTCTGAACACTATATAGCCTTACTGTAACTCTGGTGAATTATTTTTACCATTCTTTGAATACAATATTTAAATATAATTACTGTGAGTTAAATAAAATTCAATATTATAATTTATAATATTTATTTAAAACGCTAAATCTTATATTTTCAAAAAGATTGTCAACAACTATGAATTTTAGTTCCGTTTAATATTTATTTAGAAAATGTTAAAATTTGGCCTTTATTAAGAAAATTATTGAGAACCTCTTATAAAATATTATTTTAGTTAATCCAACGGAAAATAATTTTGCTGCCCACTAAAATTACTTAATAATTATCCTTTCTTCTTTAGTTTATACACTGTTAACATTTACCTATAATATAGAATATGTTTTAAGTTTTATTTTCGATATCTCAAATGTTATGTATACGTATTATAGTTGATCTATTAATTATTTAATTTACTCTTATATTGTAAACCGGCAGTTGAGCTACATCAAAGTAAAAGGTGTTATAAAACAATGCTTTACATTTTTTTAAATACTTAAAAAAATATATAAATTGGATATATTATCAAGTTATATGAATCCCTTTATTTATGTTATGAGCAAAATATTTGCCTATCACAAAAGTAAATAATAATATCTTGTCTTCTATAATCCTTAATTAACTGTCAAAGTTTATAGATAATGCAATGAGCTCCAAAGGGAATCTTGTCTGACTAAACCAACCAATGGTTATAGTCTATAGATAATAACAACAATTAACCCTTACAAAATATAATATATTATCATATTATCATAAAGGAACGGGCATTTTATAAATAGAACAGGAAGGGGACCCTTTTGCATAGGAGGGTGGGTCGAGGTTGAATGTAATAATGATCATTGTCTGTTTGATATGTAAGCATAAACAAACGAGCGTAAATTAATCAACATGTTCAACCTTCAGGTCCATAATCGATCAACCGTGAATTTAAATGTTTTAATTGCTACAATCGCGTAATCATGTTAGCTAGTAACAGTTTTAGTTGAACTGAATTAACATAATTAAATACACAGAAAAAAATACGTACCGATAGTTTTAAATATTAAATGAGCCTGATCGCTATTTATATGTGTATATATAAAATGGTAAATGTAAAAACAATTCAAATCTATACTTTATTCATCCTAATTCTAATCGAAATGACAAAATATTATAATTTTTCATACATAGAGAGATAATTGGTTTTGTTTTTGCTCTGTTTACAAATGTTATAAAATAAAATAATATACGCAGACAAAAAATATAAAATGTCGATTGGGTCAATGTTTTAAATGCAAATCTCACCAAGACACATATTATATTATTGCATTACATGTGCTCTACATTAAAATGATTATTTTAACAGAGGTTGGGTATTATAGTGTTTGAGGCCATGGTATATTTTATTATTAAAATGTCAAGTGATAAGAAATCGTTTTTGAAAGGCAATTTTACATAGACTAAATATGACATTGTTAATTTGTGTTTTATTAATTTTTTAACACCATTATACTTTTCTAAGGCCTCTGTTATTGTTATTGTTTTTATTATTATTATAAAATAATGCAATAACCTGAATTGTAAATCACGTCTTATTAAATTCTAGATGAAAACCTATAGTTAACCTTAGATTATTAATTTATTATCTATTCATTTAAAAACTTAAAATAACTTTTTGTCTTATAAAATTATTACATTTGCCATTCATAAGGTCTGTTCAAAATAGTTTCTTCTTTTTTTTCTTTGGGAAACTTAATTTAAGTATTTATATATTCTTATTTAGTTAATGGCTGTATACTAATGTTTTTTTTTTGTAGAGTGTAAAGTTAATTTCAAGTCATTAACCACTTATAGCAACTATCTCAGTGCACTATTATTAATCATAACTTTTACTCTTTGGTTTTGAGTATTGTGTATTAATGTTATTATACATTGAAAATACGATATAAGAATTAATCATTTACTCGTATATAAATTATAATTGTAAAACGATTCAATTTTAGTATTTCATAAGTTATATATTATTTTAATCAATTAATAGTTATTAATGGCCATTATCTATAATTTACAAACTTTCAAAATGTTTGTTACATTTTAAAAATAAATTATTCTTGGTTATTAATTATTGTTATCCATATAATTTATCCATATACTCTTAATTTTTCTAAATATCTTAAAAGCCAAATGGCTATGTACAACGTATGTATTATTTGATAATGAGTAATGACCTTCAATATTCACCATTTTATCAACGTAGTAGGTGTAATATTTAAAAAAATATATATTGTTTAATGATATTTATATTATAAACGACTTTTATTATGTCTTCAACAATTAACCTACAGTTTTTACAGTGAATATATATTTTTTTATGTTATAGACTTAAGGAGAGAGATAGACAACACGTTTTATAATCACTAATCTGCTTTACAGCATCCTTAAAATGTACTTTTGTTATAAATAGTTGTTGCTTGATTAGTAAGTCTTAGACAGCGGGTAATATTGGTAGGTATTGTTATGAAGTTTAACTTTTGGATCAGATAGGGTTTGAGTGGATGATTAATTTGTCGGGAATTTTTTTGTGGTGTACCACAATATAGTAAGTTTGTCAATAGTCGGTAAATGACATCATTATGCAAGGCGATGAACGTTATATCTTATAATATACCGCGGAGAACCGATAATAAGCTTTAATGAAATTGATGGGAAAACTTATTATGAGATCTGATCAAAGGTTTGGTAGATTCTCCGTATTTTGGTATATTGAACAGTCAAACCTAATCCATTTACAGACGGCCGATGTTATAAAATATCATAATAATTTCTAAAGTGATTTTAAATCTCACGATAGGATCAAAGTATGGTAAATGTTCAATTATTGTTTACGTATTAGCTTTTTATCATGATATATCGTGTTTTCAGTTAAAATATCTATAATAAGAATTATACGTATACCTATGGTATTTACTATTTCGATATAATATTTAAGTTAAAATGAGAATAAATGTAAACATTTATATTATATACTATATAGTATGAATGATAAAACAAGATTAACAAAATGTATAAACCAATCAAAATTAGTTCAATATTTTATGCATTTTACATTTCAAACATATAGTATCATATTATATAGGTACTATATCAATATAATATATTTTATACGCGTTATCATATTCCAACGCAGTCGTCTAATACCGCGTAATGTGAGCACTATTGCAGTATATTTCTGATTTATTGTACCGCTTGTACCTATGTAATAAGATATAAAGATTTTTGACTCCTCAGTATATAATTAAACGTGGAAGTAGCAAAACGTTTTGATTAGAACAGACACGTGTATATTAATAATATTATTATTATTTATTTGGTTGGTACTTGTATATATATATTTGAGAAACCGTGGTGATGAAAGATTAATTTAATTATTTACACTTAGTATTTATTTAAATAATCAACTCAAACGATATTTGGTAGTCTCATTAAAGCAGTTCTCGAATATATAGTTATTTTACTATTAAAATAGTTATGTACATATTTAATTTTTGGATAAAAGTAAATATGTAAATTATCTTAGTAAACACATTAAATTTAGCTACACTAAACTACGACAAAATATTGAGCCCGCTGTTTATGCGATTAATAACAGTTTAATGAAAAAATATACGTAGTGCCATGACATTTAATTTCATGTTTATTATAATTTATAATATTCTATACGGTTCTCATCGCAGAACATCTCTTGAACTCTGTGTACTCATAACATTGTAATTACGTATAGATCACGTTACCCCGCAGAGTCGGTTTAGTAGTTATATCGTATGCTTATATTATGTATAGACTATAGGTAGTTAAATAAAATTACAATTTAGCTAAATAATATGTTGCGATATCTATTTGATTTACACGAAGTTATCTCCTACTGATCTCAAACAGGTATACCAATGTTCAATGCCCAATAGTATCATTTTCAATCAAAATTATACTCGTCACTTAAAGCAAATGTGATTTATAATATTATAAATTATGTGATTACATAATAATATATCAATGTTAAGTTGTTTTCATTGTGAAATGTATGCATAATATACCGCCATTTATAATTTTATTATAATAACCCTTATGAACTTAGCATTACTGGTCAAAATTTTAATCAATCTAATAAATTTGTAAGCAGGTTTTTCAAAATTATTTTTAGACAGCTTTCAATGTTGTTTGGACTTTAACTTCAACGATAAGATTTTTTTGTTTTTTTTTTTTGCTGTCATTTTTACAGTAGCAATACAAATTAAATAAGTACTCGTCAGACATTTTTTTTTCAACTTTTTTACTACTAACGCTTTGAAAATAATAATTGTGACCAATTTTGAAGTTATTTAACTATTTTGTGTTGAACAAGGGTTTATCACACTTAATATAATATATATTATACCGTTTCGATAATTATGTCGATTTAACAACTATAATTTAGAGCAGCTTGCACTGCACGGCGGCATAACGTGCTGTATTGAATTGTATAATATTGGATTTTAAACCATTTGTAATGTAATGTTCGTGGTTTTTTTAATTTTGTTTTTTTAATCGTTCACGCTCAGCGTACCTTGACTGTTGCTGCCGCTGCAGCGACATACGGGTTAGACATCCCCTCTTCATCCTCTCCCCACCCCACTCATCAACCGTAAACCACCACGATGCCCTTCCACTCAGAGACCCTTGGACTATTTCCCGTTCGCGTTGTACAAACTGAAGAATCGCGCTCATTAACAGGTGTGCACACACACACACACATACACACATAAAGACAAATGCATATTCATTATATATATATATATGGGTGTTGCATGGACTAGCACACTACATACTTACGCACACATGCACCTACTGCACCATTATTACATAGGTACATAATATCATGTGTAAAACCATCTACCGACCCATCGGACGCGCGCTGGTGTGTGTGTGTCCGTTGTTTGATAATGATAACAATTATTATACGGTTCGACGTACTTTACCGTATATACGCGCATAATGTTGTATTATTATATAGTTGTCCGAAAACCACACGTACGTGTGCACGTACGAGTTTGCGGTCCGCGTTTCGATATAGTTCGCTGTGTGCGTAATATTAATTTATATATATATATTATATATACGAGTATATATTTATCAAAATATACCCCGCGCGTGTTGGGACTGCTAAAATTTGTGGTTTTCATCTTTTTTTGTTAACACTAACGAAAAAAATACGGTTTTTAGCGACAAATTCTGGTTTATGAAAAAAATTGAAAAATTTTGAAATTCTTCTAGAACGGCTTAGACATACGCATACCAACACCTCCTGCAGTGGCGGGTTACGTGGTTCTTAGTGCACTTATAATATTCCATGTAATATTATGTAACGGATGAAACAACGGCAGCGGTTTTACGTAATACTGTAACAATAATATTTATAGTAACATTCGAATTCGGTACCGATTTTCCAGTCGTGCAATGTATTCCGCTGTCGATTTGTGCGTATCTGTATAGTATTACCTCTACTGCCATCATATTATAATTATACTATTAGATAATAATATTACGGTTTTCCAGTACGGTACTCGAAACGTTTGCGCGTAATCACGTTATTCGACCACTTCATAATAACCTATATGTACCTATTATGCATATTATTATTATCACATCCGGTATAATAGACGTTCCAAACTTGATTACACGCGTTGGTTGCTGATGCTCAAAATTAAATCGTAACAAAACGTATTGTTTTATAAATGGACTATATCACGTACAAGAGGATAATATTATTATCTCGGCCACGCCAGAAAGTCAGTCGTAGGCAGGTAAAACGATGGTCGCAATCTGTGTAAGTATGGTAATGTTGATGGTATATTTATGTTGAATATAATTCGCGGAAACGATCGATTCGCATTTCGCGTTTCCCGATTTCTCTGTAGCATATACGACGAAGGCGGTCACGCGCGTAGTCCTGTCTTGTTTGCGACATAATTTAATTATTATAATTTTGTTGTGCCACGCGATACACAATAATAATAATTTAATATTATAATATACCAATCGGTTCATCTCGTTCATACCGTCTTATTATAATATTATATTATATACAATTCACATGCACTATTATTGTCCTTTAACGGTTTTTCGAACACGCTGCAGATGCAGGACACGTTTACGCTCTGTTATAATATTATAGATAGATAGTCTTACGATATATTTTATGTATCCGTTTTGTAACATTATAAAATAATTTCCTTGGTTGTATTATATTATTAAAATCAGATTGGAATTAACTACATTCTATACGTATTATTATATATCCTCAAAATATATTATATTCTAGTCTCCAGAAATCCAGATAATTAATAAAAGATACTCACAATATCGATAACCGAGATAATCTGCATATTAATTCGTCGAGAAGTTCAAATACTACACCATCCCCGAAAATAAGTTTGCAAATTAAAAGATAATAATATAATTCCGTCATGTAAGTTAATCATCCTTATTGTTTTGGGTAATTTTAGAATGTCGTGTACACCAATTAACTTTATCTATATGATATTTTTGGTACTTTGTTTATGTTAATTATAAATAATTAATTTCCACAGAAATCATTATGATTTATAACGTTTCATTGATTATTTTAATGTTATAGAACATTTTAAAAATACCATTATTTTGGAATATATCCCTCTAATAATTAGACAATCTCTAATGATATTCTCACTATATTATCAAATATTACCCCGGTTCTCATTATAATATGTATATATGAATCAAAGTTTGTAAATCTATTTTATATATAGATATTATTTGTTCAAATAAAATATAATTTGAACACATATTCGTAAAAAACCCCCGTTTTTGATGTTGACGGTGAATAAATTAGACTTATTTTATGAATATCTCGAACTTGTGATTTTAACAATTTATAAAAAGCGAATAAAATATTTCAGTGATAACTATACTCTAAAAATGAAATATACTCAATGAATATATATTTTATAATGAACACTTAAATTTAAATTCCCTGAATGGTTACGACTTTCAATGCAATAATAATATCTATGTATAGATATAAAACGTATTTTCTCATCTCTTAACCATTATTGAGTATATGACATTTTAACTGAGCATTATATTTATAAAATTGATTTTCATTTTGAAATCACATTTTGACCTACTTACGGTTTTTTTTTATAAAATAATCGCGAAAATTCCAATATTTCTTATTCACAATTTACTAAAATATATCTTACTATTGGTTTTATAATTATATTATTTCAAGTTTTTATTTAAATTGCGTAAAATATTACTGAAACGTATATCAATACACGCTAATCATTGAAATAATATATTAATATCACTCGAAATCATGTTATTTATACGTTTGTAGATAAATACTGTGCGAGTTCGTCCAGAATATACTTTTCGCAATTATTTCAACGAATGTCGTTTGTATTGGAACCCCGCTTTGCTACAGAACTATAATCATGTATATCGGGAGGAAGAAACCTTTCGGGGTAGAGATTTTTGTACTTCGCTACTAGCCGACTATGAAGTGAAAGCGAAACCGCTCCGCCAAACAACTGCTATACCTAAAATATATTATATATATATATATAAAATAAAGGAGCTGTAAGCTGGAAGGAAACGATAATAATATACCGGCTACCGTGTCGCGTCACGGACGTTTGATTCGGTTTTAAAACGTTTTTTTCAACACCGAATGGGTTCCGCAAATGTACCTGTATAATATATTATAATAGCAATATAAATTCTAAGTATTGTTATATATAGTTTATTCACATAGCGCCTCATAACCCACGCACCAGTGGCGACCTGACTGGCTTTTCCTCCCATTCCAAACGGCACTATAATACTATATACCCACATCATAACAACGTCTCGGCGCAGTTCCGGTGTCCTAGTCCGATATATAATATTATATTATAATTATATTGTACGCAAAATATTTGCGTATAATCAAGATCGAGAAATCGATGTAATGACGTCTATACTAGTGTGAATAATGATAAGCGTTAATCGACAATTTCCTGTATCCGGGCGTGTCGGGGGTGCGGTGCGCGAGATTCAATGAAAAGGAACGCGATAAGCCAGTGGGAGCTGTCGGACCATTTTTGGGCGGAAAGCGATCCACCTGAACCGTGCACGGTGGCCAAGAGCTTTTTGCAAAAATGCGCCCGACAGTTCGACTGGTTGACGGCCGACAACCGCCGGGTCAAGTACCGGTTGACCGCTGGCGGCCGCGATATTATGCCGGAGAGGGCGACCCGTCCTCATCCGCCCCGGAGATCGATGAACCGTGTTCGCGGTTGCGGTTGCTGCGGTATTGACGATCGTGCGCGGACCAACGGTGCCGCCACCGATAACGCAATTATTTTTGTCAACGACGGCAGTGGCGGTCGCGATAACTGTAACAAATACATGACGCCACTGCAGCCCCAACACGGCCAACACCCGCTGCCGTGCGTAATCAGACAAGCCGACAACGATAACGTGGCCGCCAACGCCACTGACCGCGGTGGGACCAAAACCGTTCCGTACCGCGAGGTTAGTACCTAATACCTATATACATATGTATTATGTTATACTATGGTTATCGACTTTTATTGAGTGATGTAGGTATATTTAATATTTTTAAGCATAAAACACAACGGTTTTTTACCATATTAACTATAAATTGTAATAACCAACAAAATAATTGATATTTTTCGTTTCTCCTGAAGAGTGACATAAATTAGTATTTTATCTTTCAAATTATTTTTATTTAATATAATATTTTATACTAATACCTATAAGATTAGTGCGCTAACAAATTCACTATACACTTACTGTATATTTTTGCTATCCATGTTTTTTATCATTATCAAATTATCATAAGTGTTTTTAATTTCCTGTACTGTAAAATACCTTTAGGCGTGAATTTTAAATAAATAAATAAACAAAATCAAGGTAATTAAACCTTTTATAGGGAATTAATCTACACGAAATAAAAGGAACTTTATTATAAAATAATTTATCATACATATTAATATTATATTTGTTATATGGTCACTATTCTTGTTGAATTTGCCAATATAAAATATAAAGTAAACATGTTATCTAAGACCCAATTAGTATTTTTTAGATGTTTAAATTTTGAAGTAAAGAATAACTAATAAGTGTTGTAAAATTCATAAAATATGTACGGTTTTAAAATGGTCATAACTTTATATAAAGTAGATCTTAACATTTAATAGTATGTTGAAATAAAATATTAATAATAATAATTTTCATTGCTTAAACTGTTTGAAATTAGTATGAATTCGTAAATACAATTTATTAATCGATATATTCAATTATTTTTTTTTTTTTATTAAACTCGAATATAACAAGTAGGTCTAAAACCGGAATATAGTTATACCGATTAATAATAATAAAATATAAATACTCGTGTAGTTGCATGTTGTGTATTTATTACATTAATAATATGCAGTATACATGATTGATTTTTCAATTATAATTTAATAATTATAATTATTCAATTAATAGTAATACGTATGTATTTAGTGTTTTGAATATTTTTCACTGTGTTTCCATGTAATATAGGTTAAAAACCAATTTTCATACGTATATTTCGTACTATGCATGTTTTTTGTTTATATAAGTATTAAGTATTAAGTACTCGTTTTAATAAAAATATAAGTTAAAAAAAGACTATGATGTGTTCCTAAAAAAATCATTAACGAAAAAAGAAAACTGGCTGTACCACTTGCATCGAAGTATTATATTATCACTATAGACTTAAGTCATCAATATTTGTTTCCTCCTATCCATTCGCGATTTACGATCAGTGCAATAACAATATTATAACGGTGCACGTTACGCGCACGCCTATGATCGTCATCGTGTTTGTCCCCTGGGAAACTCGTGAAAAAAAAAAGGAAACTGGGATGGTCTATCGTTTTTGCAATTCCCTTTAGAAAATGATAGTTAAACCGTTATTATTTTGTATTGTTTGTTAACTTATTTTTATTTTTTTTAAAGGTTTTCGTTAATACTAAGTGAACAAAACCTTGAGTCTACTCTAAAAGATTGTACCTAGAATTATTATATTAAATGTATTATATTTTATAGAAAGATGTGAATAGCATTGTTTCAGAGTAACGAGAAAAATTTAACTATAACTATAGACTATGAGTCTATGATGTGTATACAATGTATGCACACACATATACATATTATATAAATAAATTGATCGTACCGTGATTAAATGTTCATATTATTATTCGTAGTAACTATTTTAAAGATATTGTTTTTTTTACCGCTTGTAATTTTATATTTTCAAAAGACGACTTGATCCAATTGTTTCTACATTATCGATTTTATTGTTTTTTGTATTATACTAAATTCATTTAAACAAAATACAGTATTCATCCTTCATACTTTTTTGTATTTTTCTTATATCGATGGCATTATTTATCCCGTCGTTCAAAAGTTCGCGACCATCACATTTTGCTTTCGGGATTTATACATAAATATATTTTATTATTATCAATTTCGTCTTATATGTTAGTAATGTAATACGAGTAACGAGTAATATAATAATATTTATTTAATTTATCCACTTGAACAATACTTATATATTTTTGAAGAATTTACTTGGTGCCTTAAGTTATTTTGTTTTTTCCAATAATTTTGGTTCATATGTATTCTTTATTCGTTATATAACGAAAAATATGAGCTTAATATTAATTTTATTTTTCGTAGATTATGCCGTTTAACTGTACGTATAGTAGTTTATTATTATTATTTTTGTGGTTTTATTCGATCACTTTAACAGACGTTTTATTTTCGTAGAATTTAAACATTTTATCGTAACTATAAAATATATTTTATTATTAAACGGCATTTAAAATCCATGCATGTAAGATAAATGATTACCATATTTATGATAGTGTTTCAAATGTGTAGTCAATTTCTCTGTACGCGATCATTTAGCACATACATACAATATATGATGCTATTTGGCAACAAAAAGCACAAATGCACAATTTAGATTATAACATATTATAACAGAGTAGCACTACTACACTAAACTAACTGCATACCAACTCATTCATTTACAAACTTACACATACATGCACTAACACATATTAAGTAGTGTGGTGTACCCTCTATATAAATATCATACAACATATAAATAACGTTAATAACATTTTAATTTTTAGAATGTTAACTAATTCTTGTTTTTTTAAAACATAAATGCATTATTTTTGAAACATAATTAAAATAAGCTTATGCTCTTTTGACAAAATGTCATAATAAGTTTAAAATAAAAAATAATGTTTATGAGTCGCATACGTAAACAGTAAAATCTGAATTTCTCTTGAGAATTCGAATAAATAAGTTCATTTATCTCATTTATCATTCCTTTTCGCGATATTTACACAATTTAATTCATGAGTTGGTAAATTAAATATTGTGCTCAGTTGAATGTCTAAATATTCAACAAATAAACAAATTATTTATTATTTAATTATTTTCATTTAAATGAATTATTACTTCCGAAAAATAAATTTAAAACTGGTATATAAAATGAAAACATTGAATAACTTAATTTTTGTGAAGAACTACATATTTCAACCTAAAAAAAAATTATATACCTATATAAGTACTAAAAGGGTTCTTTATTGTTAAATCAACAGTTTTACTTAATCATATAAAAATGTTATACAATAATTGGGATGTATGTTAAATGACATAATGATTCATTTTGAATAAAATAATGTTAAATTTTGACCAATTATTTTGAAAATAGAAAAATATATTAATATCTCATTGTGGAAGTCAATTTTTGTTTTTTATATGTAATGGTCATGGGCATTTTTTAAATAATAATAGTATATTATATATATTTGAAAATAGCTGATATATTGTTTGAAACTTTGAAATTTTGTGATCGTCAAAATTTTTCCAATCTTTTTAGAAGCTTGTTTAAATTTGTCTACAGTACTCGTATTCTGTATGACAAATTATTTACAATTTAAAATAATAATAATAATAATAACACATTATTACAAAACACAGTCTGGTCACGTATAAAATGTACTTATTTGTGCATATAAAACTTTATAACATTAACAATTATGTATGTACTTATTGTATTTTTTCGACTAGCATTAAATTTAGAACTGAACAATGCATGAATTATAAATATGCTATACTACATAATAAAATAAGTACTTTAAAATATAGATATATGGTATATTTATAAATTACAACTAAGATAAACATAATTGCTATTTAATGAATCTATAAATTGTAAAAATGTATGAATATTGAATAATAATATTCGGTTGGTAATTTAGGTTGATACTCCTAAAAAATTCCAGGATTTATCATATGAAAACGAATTTATGTAATTATTTTTCTGATGATAGACAGTTATATTAAATTTATTTTTTACAATTAAGATGTTATTAATCTTCTACCTAATAGGTAAGATATTTTGTACATATCATATTATTATATTTAGTCTTGGATATTTTGTACTAAATTTGTATAATACAATCTAACTGGATAACTTTGTCTTTGTGAAAGAATAACTATTATTCTATAGTATAATCGATGTGATATATTTCACATGACTTTTAAAAATTTACCAGTTATTAAATAGCTTTAAATTGTTATCACTTATCACGTTTTAACTTAATATTTCATATTCGCACATTTAATTGTTATTTATGCGTGACAAATATTATACTCTTCTAATCGTATAATGGCGTTCAATACAATCACTGCATATTTTTATATAAGTAAGAAATCTAAAAATATTAATAAAATCACATTTTTGTAAAACACGACGACCACCAAAGAGAATTTCGGCTTTAAAAATACAACCAAAGCTGTTATTGGTATTCTATCTACATAATAAATTAAAGTAGATAATATTTTATATAGTTCAATACCTACTAATATGTGTGCGCTTATGTAGTGAAATATTCAAGATTTAAATCCAGTGTATTATAGTTAGTGTAACACTGTTTGATTTTGAATAATAATTTGTATAACCCATTTGATCAAAAGTAATTTTACATAATAAATTTTCACTGAAAATTGTACAATACACACACACACACACACATACGTATATGTATATTTATATACATGTATATTTGAATTTATATTATATATCAAGTATTAATTTTATTTTAGATTTTTAGCAGAACATTTAATAAATTTGTTTATTTTTTAATTGTGTCTTAAGAAATTTTTTTTAGTGGAAAAAAATGTTTTGATTATAGACTTTAATGGTGGTTTTTTTTTAGTTAATTAGATCTAATTGGTAATTTAAAGAGATAATACTTTTAAGACATTTTAAAATAATCGTTAAAAAAAATTTAAAGATTTGTTAAAATTATAATATAATTATTAAAATAATAATAATAATAATAAATAATAAAAATAATTTTTTGGTGATAGCTATATCAGAAAACAAATTATGGATACCTACTCATAATAACATAGATTGACCACCACCTTCGTTGAGAACCATTTTTCGTATGCTAAATATGATTTATCATTGAATTAAATATTAAATACATATATTATTACTATCTTACTTGATGAAGAAATATTTGAAATAAATATCTAAAACAGTGGTTACCTATATTTCATAATTTATTTTTAATCTATTAAAAAAAAATTACAATTTAATTTGTTTTTCAATTAAAGGTTAACTATGTATTGTATTTGAGAAAAATATTTGAACATATAATTGAAATAGATTATTATTATTATTTAACATACCCGATAAAAAATAAATAGTAGGGAATTTTTCGATATTATTTACTATTCGCGAGTTTTTCAGGGAATTAATTTCAAATTGCGTTTTCGGTAATTTACGAACCTAAAACCACTGTGTTGCATTTTACTGTGAAAAAATGTTTATATTTGTAGTGTGAATTTCAATTAAATTTATTAATATTGAAAAATGAGAACTTGAGTCCATTTTTCACCAATATTTACACAGCATAAACAGAGCACTCTACGTTAGGCACATTACTTAAATATAAATATTTAAAACTTCTTCTCAATTCATTAACTTAAAAACCAACTTAAATTCTTGACGTGGCTCTTTACACAAATTGCTTCACGAGAATTTCCTAATTTAAAAATAATATGCTAATAGAATCAACATTACACCACCACTTTAAATTAACATACACTCGTGAGACATTCTGTATATTATGATTATTAAAAATAAAAAGTTGTTGAACGGTATATCGTAAAAATGTATATATTATTACCTACACTCAAAATCAATGACTAGCTAACAAGTATCTTTTTTGGAGAATTTCCTTTGATTCCTTTCGTTTAATATTTTAAATTATATATTATAAATGTATAATTGATGCTTACTATTTCACATAAAAACTTATTTTTATGTATTAAAAATAAAATAAAATACTAATTAGTCAGGTACTTGAGATAAATTAAACGCTTCAAATATTTTATTCCGTAGATTTTATACACAATAAGTTGTTGTTTATTTAAAGAAATTTCGAGATTATGTTCAGTGATTAAACTCATTATAATTATAAATCGTGATTAATTTATACAATTAAAGAATATACACGCTGACCATTGTGTACTTTAACAAAACAACGTGTTCGTTTTCTATAGAAAGCCCAACGGCTTGTTAAGAAATCCGAAAAACGCAGATTTTGTCCTCAATTTGTAAATCATTGAGTCACATTTTAAGTTATTATTAAAATATAAAATATCTGGTTTATTGATATTTTAATAAATTTAATATAAACTGAAATAACACACTCTAACAATTAAAAATACGTTTATTTAAATCTTTCGTTTTATATATTTTTAATATCTACTTAACAACTAATAACCTATACGTGCTAATAATAATAATAATGATAATGATGATAATATGATCATTTATTTTGTTTGATTTAATATTAATAAAGTGATCTTGAAACATTTTATATGGTATAATTATTTATAGTTTCAATAAATATACCTTATACAACTATGAAAAATGGTATTGGAATCGCGACGAGTGAATTTTATAGTTTCCACTTTCCTAAAATTGTTTTAGAAAGTAGAAGGCGTAGTCGTACCTATACCTACTCCCGAAAGAGTATAGACTTTATTTTCTGTGTGTTGGAAAATGGTTATACTTATTATGTATCGCTTACAATAGGTAATACAAAAATAAATTAATATTCTTTATTACCATCCTTTTTGAAAATTTCCAAGCTACTTATCATTGTTTTTAAACATTTTTATTACCGAGACATTTTTCGTAGTTGTCCAACAACAGTAAAAAATTATACATCCCATAATTTCTAAGCATGTTTGTATAACTTCCACAATATTTCTTCTTCTTATTATTATTATTATTTTTTTTACTTGGAATTTGTTGTTTCCGGCCACTGCAGTCTCGTGTATCCGGAATGAAATCGTTGATGCAACCATTATTTATTTAGAATTATTATTAGATAAGTCTCGGGTCCATCTGTTATTACATTATATTGCTCAATTTGTCATGATATTTATTGCGTTCGTTTTAAGGATCATATTACTTGTAATCAATTTACATTATAAAGAAAAATATTTCATTCCTATAAACATATTATGGAAGATATGGGTATTGGGTATTCTAAAGTTTTATCTATCTACATAGCCTGGATAATAATTTTATTTCAAATCGATACCCAACTGCAGTACAATCAGTATGTGTTCTTTATTATTTTTCTTGACTAAAAAAAAACCACTTTTGTTATTAACATATTTTTATATTATCTGCGTAAAATTTAAGTAAGTAAATTATGCGCACAAATTTAAAAAAATAAAAATAATTGGGTACAGTTTGAATAATTGGGGTTAAAGACAAATTCATTTCATTTTTATCTCGAAGATTGTATAAATACAAATTTACGTGTAAATAATTATGATCATAAACTGATAAAAACTTTATCCGTTACATAATATTTTTTAATTTTAGGGAGAACTTGTGTGGTTTGACCCAGGTGTTGGCCATGTCTTACCCGGAGAAGTTTTGGAGTACCACAAACCTGCCCAAGTACTCACTGTGCAGGCTGTTATTGCAGGGAAAGTAAGTCTTAAATAAAATGTTTGCTATTGCGTTTTTAATATAATATTTTCGAATTCAACAGACGCAAATATTTTCGCTTACAAGTTCCAACGGTGTTAATCGGCGACAAGATCTTGGTCAAAATGGTATTGAAGACATGATACAACTTACGTAAGTAGTTCTTTTTCTTTTTTAAGAATAACAAATGAAATATACTTAAATTATTATGTGTAATGTATTTTTAGAGACTTAAACGAGGCTTCGTTATTGTGGAATTTGAAAATTCGATACGACAAAGAACTTATATATGTAAGTACCTAGCTCATATAACCGTTTAAAAAAACAAAAGTTGAAATTAACTTAATTGTTTTGGAAGGACGAATTTGTTCAGAAATATAGTAACTTTACCTACATTTATTATATTAATTTATCTTCAATTTTCTAGACATATACTGGAAGCATATTAGTAGCAGTAAATCCTTACAAAATGTACGATATGTATGGGTTGGACATGGTAAAAAAATACGAAGGCCAAATTTTAGGAACATTACCACCGTGAGTAAAAATTAAAAATTACTTTGAAGCTTATAAATAAAATATATTAAATTGTGTTTTTCTTTCAGTCATTTGTTCGCAGTTGGTTCCGCAGCTTACGGAATGCTTCCTAGAGGAAATCAAGTTGTCGTCATTTCTGGCGAATCAGGTTCTGGTAAAACGGAATCCACTAAGCTTATAATGCAGTATTTAGCAGCTGTTAATAAATCGCCATCCAATCTCATTACCGAACAAATTTTAGAAGCGTCCCCATTACTGGAAAGTTTTGGTAATGCCAAAACAGTGCGTAATGACAATTCATCCCGGTTTGGAAAGTTTTTAGAAGTCCATTTCAAACAGTACGTAATAGTTTTAAATTCACTAATAATATTATAATACGAATTGCATTCATCTACAATGTTGGATAATACGAGATTACAGACTGACTATCTAAAAAATGATACTTTTTGTTCTTAAAATAACACGATTATGGACAAAATTTAATGGAACTACGTTTCCAAGTTGATGTATCGGTGAAAAAAAGTCTGTTAACAATTTCCTTAAATTAAATTAAAAAATTAGCAGTTTCAACTTAATTTTGGGTATAGTTAATTCTTTCAAATTTTTCCTTTAATATCTGCTGCTTGACTTGTTCGTACAGACAGGGGCGGATGGGGCTATTTTATGTTACTGGGAATTGAATTCAAGGACCCAGAATGAAAGTGCCCAAAATTTTTTTCTGTACGTAACAGAGTATTATTATGGATATGCTCATCGAAAGTCTGACGAATGTTTTGTTAGACGTCGTTAGTATACTGGCACTACTGCAGTTTTAATTTGTAACTATTTTATGTATATTAAATAATATATCTTTCTGCTGACGTCTATAAATCGATCATTTGTGATGACAAAAATTAAGTCTTAACTACTTTCTGATGAAATTATTTAATTTAAATTTTCTATAATTATAAATAAAATACTGAACAATATTAATTAATTCCGTTTTTATGAACATTTTAATATCAATTTCTTAAATTATGCATTGCTTTATGGTAATTTATTAATAACTTAATGTATTATAAAAGTGTTCATAATAATCATAGCAATAATATGTAATATTCTACTTGCAAATGTTTATAAATTTAATATAGTCACTTAAAAATGTGTCAACAACCGTCCAAAATTGTATTCTTTAAAAGTTCAGTTCGTCTCCATAAGAACTGTTAGCAATCATCGATCACTAAAAACGATAAAATCTTGGATTTTAAATAACTTACCACAACTATTATTATTTAACGATTTTATTAATAAATAATTTATGTAAAATATTGCGATTTCAGAGGGGTTATACTAGGCGCTAAAGTTACAGAATATCTACTGGAAAAATCAAGAATAGTGACACAAGCTCCAGAAGAACGAAATTATCATGTGTTTTACGAGCTATTGGCGGGTCTCGCCGACGAGGAGAAACTTAAATACGGCTTGTTATCGGCTGATAAATATTTTTATTTAAATCAAGGCGGAAACTGTGAAATTGATGGAAAATATGACGGAGAAGATTTTCAATCACTTATGTCTGCGATGCAAGTTCTCGGATTCACGTCGGAAGAACAAGACACAATATTTCGGATACTGGCGTCAGGTAAATACTATAAAATAATTTATACATATTTATATTTATTTTTATACATTTCAATGTTATTTGATATGTGTAATTAGTTGTATTGCTTTATTGTTTACTTATAAATATTCTAAAATTATACAGATACAGTATTACAGTTAATACAATTTTTAAAAAATGTATGATACACAATTTAAATTATTCATTTTCCCAAAGAAAATTACTTTTTAAAAACTTAACTCTTTTTTAATATAACCATATTTTATAAAAGTGCTATATGAAACATTAAGTTTTTTATGTTGACCCAAAAATAGTGATTCTAAAAAATATACACATACAAATAGCATGCATCATTATAAAATCTTCAATAGCTTCGTCTTTCTGCTTAGAGTCTAAAATGTGTAAGACTCGCGTTAAATTATATCAAATCAATAATATAGAATTCATATTATTAAAAAAAAAAAAAATGACGTAGACATAAAACACATTGCATAATGAATGTATCTATATTATTTGCGTGTACGCATCAATATTTGCACTTCAATCACAGACGAAATTAATATTTATTTAAATATTTTGTACAGTTTTACACTTGGGAAATGTTTATTTTCATCGTAAGCAACTAAAACATGGACAAGAAGGCGTTGAAATTGGTTCTGATGCAGAAATCAGATGGACAGGACATTTGCTCCGATTAGATGTGGATGGTATCAAAGAAGCGTTAACGACCAAAACCACCGTTCGTGTTTAATTAATAACAATAATTTTTATAAATTAATTTTATCTAAAAAAAATGTTGTTTTGTTTTCCCTAGGAAGCACGTAATGAACGTGTGTTGACTGCACTAAATATTGATCAAGCTTTGGACGCTAGAGATGCATTTGCTAAAGCTCTATACAGTTCACTTTTTACATGGCTTGTTGCAAGGATTAATCACATTGTGTACAAAGGAACCAAAAAGACAACAGCTATATCGATTTTAGATATATTTGGTTTTGAAGATTTCAAAGTAAAAATAAACTAATGTATTTTTTATCAAAATCGACTAATTAAAATATTATTTGATTTTAGGAAAACAGTTTTGAACAGTTATGTATTAATTACGCCAATGAAAATTTACAAGTATACTTCAATAAACATATATTTAAATTAGAACAGCAAGAGTATGCCAAGGAAAAAATTCAATGGCAAAACATTGCTTACAATGTAAATACAAAAATAATAAACTTGTATACACTATTATATTTTTTTTTGAAATCTTAGTTAAGCTATTTACGGTTTTCAGGACAATTTGCCAGTGATTCAGTTGCTATCAAAAAAGCCTGTGGGTATATTGCACCTTTTAGACGACGAGTCCAATTTTCCACGTGCCACCGATGTATCGTTTTTAGAAAAGTGTCATTACAACCACGCATTGAACGAACTATACTCTAGACCCAGATTAAATGGTCCAGAATTTGGTGTTCGCCATTATGCCGGACCGGTATGGTATAACGTTGATGGTTTTCTGGACAAAAACCGCGATACTTTAAGGCCCGATGTCGTGCAATTATTAATATCTAGCTCTTTACCTGTGAGTATTCATGTTCACTGTATAGTGATTTATTTTAAAATTTTCAATAATGTTTGTCAATAAATAATCAATAATTGTTTTTAGATGTTGAGTAAAATGTTCAGCTCTTTACGGAATAATTTTGAAGCTTCAAAAACATTAAACAAGGCTAATGGCAGATTTGTTACCATGAAGCCGAGAACCCCGACTGTAGCCGCCAGGTTTCACGATTCACTTCAACAGCTCTTGGAGTCTATATCTGGGTATGTTTTTAATGTGCATTTAAATTTTATGTCTTCAAACAATTGATATTTTGTCGTTTAGATGCCATCCGTGGTTTGTGCGTTGCATTAAACCAAACTGTGAAAAAGTATCGATGAAATTTGATATGCCCACGGTATTGGAACAACTCCGATATTCGGGAATGTTGGAAACGATACGGATCCGTAAGCTAGGTTATCCGGTCCGCATGAAGTTTATCGAATTTGTAGATAGGTATCGCGTTTTGGTGCGAAAACGAAAACTTCCGCCAAAAGGAACGCCAAACAGGTATTTAATATATTGTAATTATTTAAAAACAAAATAAAATGATCAGTATAATAATAATAATATAATAAAACATTTTTTATCCGGTATTAGGGAAATCTGTCAAACAATTTTGGAAAAACATTCGGACGAATATCAGTTGGGCACGAGCCGGGTATTTCTGCGGGAAAATCTTGAACGGCACTTAGAACGAGAACGAGCTGCCATTCTTAACACCGCAGCAATCACACTCCAGCGAAACGTCAGAGGGTTCCTCGCTCGGACCAGGTATACCGCAAAAAGGCAGAGTGCGATCAAGTTGCAAGCATCCGTTCGTGGATGGATGCAGCGAAGACGATACGAGACTTTGAGACGTGGTGTGGTTAAAGCGCAAGCAACTTTTAGAGGTAGACGGCAGCGAAAACGATATAACCAACTAAAGGTATGTACAAATACAATTAATATACGCTCTTGATAAATTATATTAAATCTCGATTGTGTCCAATTCAATAGGAGGAAATGAAAAGAAAAGCTAACTTAGCGAAAGAGAGAGCAAGAGTCAAGGCCCAAAAGGAAGAACAGGAAAGAAATGCTAGGCCACATGCTGTATCGAATCTCAACGCGTTAGATATTCCAGCGGAACTCGCGTTAATATTTAATAAAATCGAAGGTAAATAGTTTTCAGACGTAGAAAAAAACCGATTAATATTTAAATGTGTGTATAGTTATGTACATTATATTATTTGCTCAGGTAATTTGTCCATTTATTTATTTATTTATTTTTTTTTTTGTCATTATAATGATCCATTGAGAACAAAGTTCACTTCCAATATTTGCATTCAATTTTTATTTATATTACTCTACTTTTATTTTTATGATCTATTTACTATAGTACTCTATTAGTATTTTTTTTTATTTTGGACTTAAATTTCCCGTAATAATGTTAAACACTGACTAGATCAACAATATTATTTTAAATCATTTTTAATTTTTGTTTTAAATAATACTAATTAAGTTTTAATTTATGTTCAATCGATATATTATTGGTATTTTCTCATAATACTTATTAGCAGGTAAGTAAAAAATACATCTGTAGTTAATAGCCTATTTAAAAAAATATGATCTTTTCACTATTTTTGTTGTATATATTAACTATAAATTAAGACGGTCCATTGAATAAAAAAATTATATTTTCATTTGATGCATAACTTTTTATTTATTCAAAGTATAATATTGATTAAATAATTGTTTTAAAATATAAATCAGCATATAGATCTTATTAGTTTTATTTGGCTCTCCTGATACGTATATTATGCTAGTTTGTTTTTTCACCTTAAATTAATTTTAATTAAAATCTAGGAATATTTTGTAGAACGTGAAAAGTTTATGGAGGTTCATTGGGACCACAATTTATACTATTTTACCCATACAATGAAATAGTTGCTCTTCACCACCTCCCTCAGTCACCCAAACCCTCTCTCTATCATACTATAAAATTATTTTGTGACCAGTTTTATAATATATTATAATATTTAGATAAGCGAAATTAACTTCCTCGAGCCAATCCCAGATACATATTCTAGTAACTGAATTCTTTTTTTTTATATATATAAACTGGCCATTTGTCCTAGTGTAAATAAAAATGATTTTTTAACAATACGATTTATAATCAGCGCTTGAAAATGTTTACTAATATTTTTTTTTAATTATAGAATGGCAACCATTACACAATAAGAGACAATTGGTAAAAGTAGTCGGTCCAATCGTAGAGATTCAAGAACAATATGCTCTACCGAATGATATTGATCAACATGCATTTTCGAAGTTCACAAATATTTATTTCAAAGTAATATACATATCATATAATAAATTAGTAAAAAATAGTATTTAAAATGTAATAATTTTTGTTTCAGTCTCATGTATGGGGAATGAAAAAAGAACCTATAAAAACTCCATTTCTCCACAAAAGTAAAGATTCCGATTACATGGATTCAATTGCGATTTTTAAATTAATATTAAGATTCATGAACGACACGACATTATCTCCCAAAAGAGAACAGGCATTAGCAGACTACATCATTCACAAAGTATATTATTTTTTTATTCGATGACCAATTATGTATTTATATTTAAAATGTTTATAGTCTATAGATGGTATATTATTTAAAATCTTCCTCCATTAATCAATTGGTTATTTATATTAATAACATTATAATCTAATTATTCTATAATATTGTAACCAACCGGACATTCATTTCCTAACTGTAGCATTATTTGCTGCACATTTTACAACCAATTGTGTATGGTATTATTGCCTCATCGACTGATTAACAGCGTTAATAGCTATTTATTAAATTAGAACCTATCGTAATAGGTATTATTAGTATATTATAGTATTATTAAATAGTACTTAATTTAATAGCATTCAAAACCGCAATAGCTTATATTTATTACCTACCTATAAATCGAATATTGTTTAATATCAAATGAAACGTGACCATCACAAAAATGAATACTGTATAATAAAAAGTATGAAATATAAAACCACGGATTGCACATAATGTCGGATAAGACTGTTAATATTATATAAACATTTTGTAAATGTTCGAAAATTACTAATTATTACGTCACTGTTCGTTTTGCCACCCATTTAACTATAACATTAACTATTGTTTTTATCTATACCAAGTTATAAGGTTATTTTTATTATTATTAGTCTATTTAAGAACAAATTTATTTTTATCTGAAAGATTATTATAAAAGACTGAATTATGTCTTATGAAACGTATCCGTGCACCGCTGCTTAGATTCTGTTCCCAAGTGATGGTCACATGAGAGCTATCGACCAGAGTACCTGTAATGTCAGCTTTTATCCTATTTTGTTGATATCCTTATTAGTTGTTAACCAATAACAGTATTAATGTTAACCATAGATGTGTATTATATTTGTCTCAATATACGTATGAATATAATCAAATAACTTGAATGTTATTTGTATTTTTTGTAATTAATGTCTACAATTTGCCTAGGGTTTGGCCAACGAACGGCTGAGAGACGAAATTCTATGTCAACTGGTAAACCAGACGTGGCGCAACGACGTTGAAGCAAATAACGAAAGATGCTGGTTGCTGATGGCTAGCTGTCTGTCAGCGTTTCCCCCAACCGGACCGCTATATAAATACTTATTGAAGTAAATTAATGACACACGCTGTATAGATAATACCAATAATAATAGTACTATTACAAAATCGCAGTGATCAGGGTGACGTTATAATTCATTTATGAACTTTATTTGAGATAAACGTTAAATTAAGTTATAATAAACACACGGTTATATATATAACGTTATAAATTAAATGGCTCGCCGAATATTTTACTAGAAAACGTTAAAAAATTTTAAGTTCCTTACGTTCTTTCGACGTTTTAGATATTATATAATATATATCTTATCGGCTTAACCCTATCATGAAATTATTTTATTTTTATTAAGCTATATTGGAATTTGAAATATCAATATCTTTGATATTTTCTACAATAGAGTAATAAAAATTAATGATACTGTATATTAAGTCTATTATCAGTAAATATTATATACTATAATATTTGATATTAATTATTATAGTACTTACTTAATATTTTTAAATAAATTTAAATCCAAAATGGTTAAAAGATAGGTGGTTTTGTTTTAAATTTTATAACGTTATTTTAAAAGTTTGAAGAACGATTTAGTTCGTGATGTTCTCTGTGTTAAAAATTCGAAGAACCTATTAGTTTATACAAATAACGTTCTTCGTATAATTCTTCAAAGAGCATTATAGGTTATAAAGTTTATCATCTTAATTTTTTAAAAAACTTATTATGTAATAACGTTTTTTGTGAAAAAGTTTAGTAAACGTAATAATTTGTAATGTTATTGGTTCCATTCCATTATAATTTTATTTATGAACAAAAATAATGTTCTTTAATCGTTTTTTACGTCCTGTTTGCTAACCCTAATAGTCATTCGTACCACAGTCACTGAAAATAGTTTTTATTCCTTCATTTTGTTTAGGTATGTTTCCGATCATGGCTATGATGGCTACAAAAGCGTAGTGCCAGAGAAAACTGCTGTCGGGGCACACTTGTACGCCGCCGGCCCGGTCTTCAGCTCCGTGTCTACTGGAGTGGCGGGCTAACTGGAAACGGTTCAACACTGCGTTAGAATTCGCAATGCCCGATGGCGAGACGATGACCGCCGGCGTAGAATCATGGACCCGGTGCCACGTGGTTGCTTCCGCCCTATTAGCCAAGAGGGGCATCGCCGAATGCAACGGATGGACTGTGGCGTTGGACAACGACCAGAGAAATGGGTTCGATTACGTATTTGACTCCATATCGGAAGTGGAAACGCCTCCTGGATATCCGGTCGGGAGACAGCCGCCCCACTCGCCACAACCGTCGTCAACGATGACGCCCGTTTCGAAGGTATTGTGTACTATCACTGTATGTTCATAGGTATGAACATAACTTCCGTTTGATCACAAATTCGTATTATCTATTATATGTGATTTTTTTACCCTTTTAGATAACAGGCTTCAAATAAACCTTCTATTCCGTTTATATCTTTTTCCGCTCCAACATCGATTACTTCATAAGTATCTTTTTTTCAAATCGGGTCTGCATCGATCCTAACTCCTCCATTCAAACATATCTGATATACAGTATTAGTTTTATTTTGTTGAATTGTTGAAAAATCAATAATGTACAATAATATTCCCGCATTCACTAATTTTCGTACGTGTTTTAAAATTATTTTTTCGATGTTAACAGGTAGAACCCGTGTCTGTGAACCGCCGACCGACTGTGCCACCACCTCAGCCGCCAATGGTGAAACCGGTAAGTCGAAAAGTCTATTTAACGACGTTTGATCGTACATTACTTTGGATGTGACGTAAAAGTGGTTCGATATTGCTCAATTTTATAATATATATTATTTGATAATACCGTTTACTAAGAAATATTATTTCGGTTCTTATAAAATGAGTGACGATGTTATTCAATTCGTCCTAAACGAGCAAGATAAATAAATTGTCTTCGGTTAATTACGCTCGTCCTAGAAATAAATGTCTGAATCGTAAAATATTTTCTGTTATAGTTTTTCATTGGCCTATCTGTACGTTAAATGAATAAAGGTATTACATGAATAGATGAATGATGTTTCAAAGAAATGTTCAATAGTATTTATTACATGACATTATATAATGAATTAGTAATTATTCTTAAAATTCGGTATCTTGAAGCGTTGTTTGTTAATATATACGTTTTATTCGTTATGTAGGCGTTGAATTAATAAAAAAAAAAACTAACAAACTAAAATAATATACTTCTAGTAATTTAGTAGTTGAAGTATGTAATACACGTGTTTTACTCGCCCGGTACTATTTTATCTAAAAATATATCTTCTAGACTATATGTTTTTTTTTTTTTTTAATTTGTATTTCCAATATTTAGCAAAAAGTAAGATCAGTGTCTCGAGATCATAGCGTAGAAAACGGTCTTTCACGGCAATCTGCTTTAAACGACAGATACTTCGAGAAGACTAGTCGATCCAGAAGTCTCGACAATTTAATAACTCCGGTGAGTAATGCAAGCGATTTATTATAATATTATGTTATATGTAAATGTAACGTTTTAAAATATTGCAATATATTCACTGTAGGTACCACAAATCGCTATTGCTCCGAAAAAACTAGATTCATTGGGCTTATCGCATAGCAAGCTCAACGAGCGATACATGTCAATGGAGCGTATACAAGAAACTGAAAAAGACACCGATAGCGAAGACGATAACGATGACGACGATGACGATGACGATGATGATGACGACATCGCCAAATCTGTCGATGACGATAATTTAGAGTCTGTTAGCCAAAGGGGCGAAACGAGAAACTATAATGGGTAATTTTATTGATAGGTTATTAGTGTTTAGTACAATCTGTTTGCGTTTATTAAAATTAGTTTTTATTTTTCATAAAAATTTTACAGTGCATCATCAGATGTGATGTCCCATAGTCAAATCGATTTTGACTATCCAGATATTAATGCTAGAAGTGAAGACGACAAAGGTTCATACATGAAGGGCCATCCCAGGTAAAAAAAGACACCTCGTAATAGTGTAATGTGTAATTTTTTAAACGCATGTACTTATTGCAATCGAATTAATAATTCTAAAATAGTAAACTAGCAAACGTGTTTATATATATAATCTAAATTTATCATAAAAATACTTCTATTATTGACAAAATAACAAAATAACTGTTATTTTTCACAGATTCATAAAATCACAGTATGCGGGTAAACGCGGTTCACATTCTATTAAATCACAAATGGATAACAAACATTCTGACAAGTCTGAAGCGAGAAGCTGCGCCATGTCTGATACAAGCGAAGCTCCATCTTTAGGTAACTATATAACATGACATGTATTATACTCATTAAAAATTTAATGTAAATATAAAATTAATTATTATTAATATGAGTTCACTACCGAGGTTTTAGTATAAAACAAAACGATACTTACGAATCACACTAAATTGTATTAATTCATAAATAGGAAAAAAACTAAATACCTTATTGACAATTGTTTTTGCAAGTCTTTAGTTTTCCTGAACAAACGAATCCAGTTATAATAGAAAAGTATTAAATTTTTTGACTAACAATATTCTCACAGTCATGTGAATATGCATGCGGGTATTTTGACCTTGCGTTTACATGTATGTGTCTGGAAATACATCATAGTGTTATTATTATTACAGTTGCATTAAAGAAGTGTATTTCTAAAGACGCGCTACAGCGGTGATCCAAGGCGATTTTTTAATATTTTAATGACACTAATTTACAGCCTTCAACTTTGTTTTTCCCTTCTCGCCGTAACTAAAATAATATAATATTACAAAACTATGTCGTTCTCTGTTTTGGATCAGCATCGCACGTTAGACGGGTACGTGTGCCGTCGCAGGCGTCGGATGTGGATCAATTCCTCGACGATCTGTTCAATCCAGTTCTGGACCAGCTGTCTGACGCCAGATCGCTAGCCGCGTCTATTAAAGGTTCATCGAAGAGCAAGTCTGTGGAGGACTGCGAATCTCTAGACTCTCGTGACTTTGCCAAGAGGATAAAGGGTGGCGGCCGTGAACGATCGATCGAAAGTAGTCGGGCGTTGAGGTCCAATGAGAGTCCGTTACAGGATGAAGACTTTGAACCGTCGTTAGACATCTCGATGTTCGCACGGACCGTTAAAGGCGGCGGTCGAGGCGTCGCTTCACAGCAACAGGTATTTATACTCGATTTAGTATGATATATTAACGTCTGAGAAAAATAACAGGGTGGGCGTTTTGCACTCAGTTTCGCGTATCGTTAACACGTTAAGACAGTGTCTCCATAGCCATAATATAGTACAGGGGAAATTGCTTCCCTAACATTTTATAATAATAGAAAATACATTGACTCCCCCCCTTTAAGTTCTTATTCGTTGAATAGTATAACACATTCTTTTTTTGTTTTTTTATTGTTATTCTTAAGCTTGAATTTTTCGTAATTCGTTGTATAATTACTAATTTATCAGTAAAAGAATTTCACATGTTCCTCTACCATATTATTTTTAGTCATAATAAGTTTAATATATTTATTACATTACTCCACCCCGTATATATATAAATAACGTTGTATTATAATATTGTGTTATTACGAGTGTGTCTTTATCGAAAACTGTAATATTACTTTTCTAAATATTTATCGTGTGCTTTTATATTTCCACAGAATGGTTCCGGACAGCCCGGAAACGCTTCGTTCGGCATGTCGCCACTCATCGGCTCGCCACCGGTGTTGCCCTCCATTCTTTCGCCACCATCGTTACTCATGCCCGCCATGAACTCACAGAGCATGTTTAACACTCCGAACGGCGGTTAGTTTGGCGCATTGTTTGCGTTCGGTTTTTTCTATTTCTAAATGTTAAAAACGACAACGCGATATACGCAAAACGATACCATTATTATTGTTATTATTATTATCATCATTAATGCGGTCGCACAAGACGAAAACAATGGCCTGAGAGAGTTCACATGTAGACGACGGATGCCGCGATGCGTACGCTCTAAATAAATTTCTCCTGCAGCTCCGTTTCCTGCTAGCCACGCACTGTCGACGTCATTCGACGGGTCGACGCGCAACGCCGTCAACGCGTCGCGTAAACAATAATAACTTATTATCGAATCCCGTACGTTACGACAATAATAATAACAATAATAATTATTATTGTAATATTTTGCGATTTTTTTTTCGTGTTCGCATCGATTGTTGCCCAATTTATTTTACGTTTCATTTTTACGCCCATTGTTTTATAATAATAATAATTACGATAATATGGGATTCGATTTTACCGCCGCAGGTCTCGGTGTACCGGCAAACACGTCCAACACCACCAGCAACGGATCGTCGGGAGACAGCATGCTCGCGTATCAAACAAACCTACATCAGGCGTTTTTGCAGTCCGCTATGGCGCAAAATATCCAAATTCAACAACAAATACTTGCACAGAACCAAGCCCTCCACCAGTTGCTTCAACAGCAACAATTATTGCCACCGGTATGTGTTACATCAGACTAAGAGTCGTACTCGACGATTCAATTTTTATCATAAAATTATAGCAGTAATATGTTGATACTTATATTACGATTATAATTTAAATAATGGAAAATAAATAACGTTATGTATTTACTCGTCGGTCATTTTTAAAGTATGCAATAATCAAATTTTCCACAATGATAAAAATCTTATAATAGAACCGCTAGAATACAGTTATCAGTATTCTATATTGTGGATTATAAATTTAAACATGACATACAATATATTGATGATAAAACTGTTATAAATCCCGAAAAAACATTAAATGATCATTTGTAATAGTTTTAAATATACACCATAATATTATATTATTATATGTATATTATATTACTTTTAAAAGCGTACATTAAAAATTATTGTATAGCGCCAAATAAAACCTGATTAATAATTTCAAAACAGTAATGCCGTTGACTGTTGTTTCAATTTTTAGCTTCCACTGAACACAAAAAGACTAGAAGTAATTAACGTTGAAAATTTGCATACGAATAGTACAATGTTTTTATTTATATTATTGTCTTGAATAGTTGTAATAATATTTAATGACATAATCAAGTGATTTTAATGGCATGCATTGTATGTAAACAGAATAGTAACAATGCATCTTATTATTTATTTAAGTATTATAGTTGAAAATTAACGAAATATATTAATTTTTATCCACTTATATTGTAGGTTGGAACTGAAAATACATCAGGCGTCTGGAACAATTCACCTCCTAAACATAAGTCTACCCCCACAAATAAGTCTCAAGTGAATACTCAATTATTTAAAGACTTTAAACTACTTATGTTATATTTGAATATGGTACAATGTTTACTAAATACATTTTAGGGACTTCGTGCAGGATCACCACATTCAACGTTTACAAATGTTTTAAGTGAGTTAAAGAGCAGAAAATCATCAATGGATTCTAACATTGGAAAGGTAATAATTTTTATACTTATAAAATTATTGTTTTTTTTTTATATATATTGGCATATTATATATTATTATATGAGACTATAATTTGTATATATTTGCATTATATAGAGTTCTGTACCTCCACCACCTCCTATGCCACCGCCACCAGACTTATGCGATCCTAGCGAGGTTAGGCCATTTATGGATCCGTATGGCCGAGCAAAAACTGTACGCATTGGCAAATGGAGATGGCCGCCACCAAGTGATGGCACTAGCAATGGTGTGCCAGGTGAAATCAACGGGTTTCCGTCACATCAAAGTTTTTTACAGTTTAAAATGTCCAAACAACAACAAAACCAAAGACACAAGCAATCACAAGTAAATTTAAATCATAATAACTTTATAGGATTTAATTTTGAATAAATATTTTTTTTTTTTATTAATATTTTAAAAACTATTTTTTATTATTTTTAACGAATTTTCTTACTTGTTAAAGTATAAAATATATTTGACGCAAAAAAAATAAAAATAAAATATATCAATAGTTATTCCTTCAAATTACCAGTGAGTCGGAAATATCGATCTAAATTTATTCACTAAACATGTTATATCAAATTATGTACTTAGGACTCGAGTCAAGATGGAGATATGAACGGAGTCGAATGGGAAGAGTACGAAATACAACAATCCGAAGCAATGAAACAACCGTCACCCAAAGACCAAACAGAAGTCCACAAATCGTCGTATAAATCGTTGGAAGTTGGTGCGTTAAGACCTAGTCCGGGGAGCGTAGGAAAACTAAGGATCAGCAACGAAATGAAACACAAGCTTGAAATGGTGACAGCCAATCACAGTCTACGATCTACGACCAGCAAACCCAGACCGCAAGCCATGAACAATATGCCAACGCCTATACCAACGGCCGGGAAATTAGACACTGACAGACGACTACTTTTGCAGCAGCAACTAGGTAATAAGACTTGTTTAAATATTAAAATGTTCCCTGCGCGTGATAAAAGGCTGTCCTACACGAAAGGAATAAATGCATAAATTCTGATCCTCGTACTTTTTATTTATAGAATTGCTACCTCGCGTTCAAAACTAAATATTTGAAAATATAATAATGTTTTGTTCTTTTGTCTAATGTAAATATTATTTTAGCAGGGAGATGGGGTAGTGTGGACAGTGTTGATTCTCAGAGCGTGGTCAAAGAAGACGCTTCAGACGTGCAACCAAATAACGTGATACGCAATCAAGTTGAACGCATCGAAAGCTCCGGTTGGCGGTTGCCACCACCGCCTATCACCCCATCTAGATCCAACAGTTTTTATAATCAAAACATGTGAGTCACGTTCGATAATAATTATAATATAATATAATAAAGTGGTGATAATTGATCATTATTACATTTCAACTGTTTAAGCGTATACCTATAATATGATTAAGTTGTAATTTAATCACTATAACTATTTTTGTTAGGAAAAAGAGTAGTACCGGTCCTCCGGCTCCCATACAGCCCGTGACGCGTGAATACGACCAGAACAATATGTTCCGGAATGCAGTTCCGAACAACTACACTGCCGAACCACAGCACGAGATCGAAAAAGGCCCAGAGTTCAACGGTCGTCCCGAAACGAGAATACAATCGCCTATACAAAATGAAGACGGACAATCCACGAAGCTGCTGCAAACGCCAGCCAACTCTTATTTTACTTACAACCGCGTACCGTGGAAATTAAATATCCGGAAGGAAGTGAGTAACACCATCCACCATACGTGGTATGAGTTGGAATCAGAGTGAAACGATTTTGTTTTCTATTGTTTTCGTTAGGTTTTTACCCCCAAAGAATCGATGTCTAGTCCGCTGGTGTTGCATTTGATATTCTGTCAAATAGTCGGCGACATGTTCAACAAATTCCATTCGGTACATGCCAGAATATCCGCCGATGAACGTGAAGAGATGTTAGACGTACGTATATACATATATATATATAAAAGATATATCTATTTGAAACGATTTGAAAATATTATTGTCAACTTTTTAAAATGGAAAGATTAGGGCTATTTAAAATTGCCTAGAAATAGTTGTCGTTATAACCGTTTAACAAAAATGTTTTAGTTATTGGATCGTTTTGGAGTGACAGCTAGCAACATGCAAACGGGTCATCACAAAGCCAGTACCAAACGTTCCATCGTTGAGCTGGCTCGTCAGTGGCCATTATATTTTTCACGCATATTTCCGGTTTCGGTATGTTAATATTATGTGTTATATTAATCATTATGACTCATAATTGTAGTCCAGTAAACGACGTTTTGATATTAAATATATTTTTTGTAATAATGTTGATGTAGTGTGGTTATCAGCACAGAGAAGTCGAATATTTAGCAATTGCACATGCGGGCCTTCATTTATTACGCAAAGAAGAAAACCAATATCAAATTATGCAAACACTAACGTGAGTTAAAACAGTTCGTGTTTAATTTTTAATAATCCCAATTTTTATGTAATATTAATTTTTAATATGTAATAGAATACTAAAAAATATAATGTAAACGTCAAATATTGTATTTCACCAGGTTTGAAGACATTGCCGATGTTTCAATGGGTAAAGCAGGAGGCTCTGTACAGCTCACTATAATGTCAGGTGAAACAATACCGTTCCATTCTAATAGATCCAGGCAAATACACTCAATGATAAGCTCATTTTGGAAGGATGCTGCTCCACTTGGTCGACTTCCTCGTCAAGTGGTAATAGAAATATAATATTTTTAGTTAATTTCTCCACAGCATGAGCATTTTTCTGTATTACTTTATTTTCTTCTCCTGTATTTTGTTTTTATTTTCATAAATTAAATATTGTACTTTTTATAATTTTAGGATGACAAGATCCGTGCGACAGAACACAAGGGTAAATAAATACAATTATACTTTATTGTGGTCATTATATAATAAACTAAAATATTTTATATAGTATAGATTATATTTTTATTATTATTTTTTAGGGTGGCAACAAACAAACACTAAGTATTCCAAGCCAACTTCACCGTATAAACAACATGAATCACCACCTCCTATCCACTTTGTACGAATAAATTATCCGTGTTATTTAAAAAAACAAAATTATTCTGATGATTTTCACTAATGTGTGCATTAAAATATTTTTAATTTATTTGCCTACAGGCTGCAGATGACGGTAAACATTCGTTACTTCAATTTGCCATGTATAATTTCAGACACAGTTCGGAGAAGTAATTTAAATTATTTATCAACTATTTTTTTCAACAAAAATATTGACTAATGTTTTTGTTTGATTTGTTTCTAGGTTTGACATGCTGAAATCCGCGAATGGTGAAATAAACGGTTCACTGAAAGTCATACAAAACTCCAAGATGAAGAATGACGATTGGACGTGGAAAGAACAACTGGAGATGGTAAAATATACAAACGTCCCTATATCCGAATCATTGTTAAAGTTAGACTCGGAATTAAATGCACTGGCCATCGAATGCTTCGAGTGCGTTATGAGGTATATGGGCGATTTGCCTACCACGCCCGAGTTCACGGAAGTCAAATGTGTTTACACCATTCTCATGGTATTATTTTGAATACCGTAGAGTATATAATTTAAAATTAATACTAAGTTGTACGCTTATATGTGTTTAGCATTGCCATAAATTTGAAAGTTTGAGAGACGAAGTCTACTGTCAGCTAATGAAGCAAACGACCAACAACAAGACGGAGACGTGTCAACGTGGTTGGCGTTTACTCAGCATAGTCGCAGCATACTTCACGTGCTCCGAGAACCTGAGACCTTTCTTGCTGAAGTATTTGGAAACGGCTGCTTACGACAAGAGGAGAGCTTTTCACGGTAATAATTCATAACCAAAAACGAATTTGATTATATTTCATCGTGTTTACATGTTAACGTATAAATATAAATAATATTGCGTCATTCGATTTCGGTTAACCGTAAAAAAGAAGGAAATTTTAATTAAGTTTTTATTTATCTACACTTTAAACTATTGTTAGAACATTAAGAATAATATTTGAAAGGGCTGTGGATAATATTTTTTTTTAAATTTTAAAGTATTTAAATTTATTTAGAAATTTTTATTTAATATTAACACATAAAATGTATTTTAAATTTTAACTCATTAACGGCTAACGTTATGTTTATGTTAAGCTTTACATATTATGTTGAGAGCAATCTGTGTGTGGTGTTAATACGTGATTTTATTTTTATTCAGGTACCGCGAATGTATGCCTGCAAAATTTGCGTAAAACGTTGAGGTACGGCGGCCGGAAGAACGTACCCAGCGTCGAGGAGGTGACCGCCGTGTCCGCTGGTCGCAATTCCAAGAGACAGATGTACCGGTTGCCGGGTGGCAGCGAAACCGTGGTCAATACAAAGTCCACAACCGTAGTAGCCGACGTTATTGCCGGCATGTGTTCGTTGATCAACGTCAACGACCCGTTGGAGATGGAGGAATTCTCGCTATACTGTATCGTCGAAGGTGACGCATTCACGATGCCATTGGCCGCGGACGAGTACATACTGGACGTGACTACTGAGCTACACAAAAACCAACAGGTAATTACCACGCATGAACCGCGAGCTATAGTCAAACAAAATCCATTTTTAACCGCGAAATGTTGTTGATGTCATTTAGGTGTTTTACTTGATATTCTGCCGGTCTGTTTGGTATTTCCCACTGCGGCTGGATAGTCAACTATACGTTCAAGTGCTATTCAACCAAATCGCACCCGACTACTTAGAAGGCCTACTGTTGGTTTTGCCTTTCGGTCAGTTACCCCAAGATTTATTGGTAAGTCTATATTATAATTAAAACATTTAATTTTATGTGTTATGTATAGTTTGTTTTTGCGTACCCGATTAACACAACATTTTGATTTTTTTTTTTTATAGTATGAAGTGTGTAGATTAGCTGCTCTGCTGCACCGAGCAGCTGATATGCTTCAACCACCGACGTTAAAAGAAACGAAATTCCTTTTGCCTAAACCAGCGCTCATGCAAAATGAAGTTAATCCTCAGCAGCTGGTACAAATGGTTCAAAACAATTGGCCGCAAATTGAAACCCTACACAGCGTGGAAGCTAAAGCTCAATTTTTAGGTAAGTCATCATTATTAATCAAATTCATGAGTGTTTGTCATGAAATCGCAAGTTTGTAAGCCTAAATCACTATACCATATATGATTTTACTGTTTTCTTAAAAATTTAAATCGCAATGCTTATGCAACATAAACTAAAATAATATCATATGATTTTAATAATTACATTTTTTTTTAAGTTTTAAGAACATTCATAAAATATTTTGGATTGAAATCGATACGTGTTTAAAATCAAAAAAAATGTAGTAAATTATTTGTAAATTAAAATTTTTAATTATGAGATGATTTACATAGTTTATTATAATTGTATTTTTCTTTGATCAAATTTATTTTGTGTGACAACATTAATGATCTGTAACTCAAAACACTTTTCCTGCCAAATTTAGTATAATTTATTTTAAATAAATGTATACTTAATTCAAAGTATACTATTATATTAACATATTATGTTGATATTATGATAAGAATAACTGCATAATTTTAGATATTTTTGTTATATTTTTAATAAGTATCTTGTTTTTTTTATTATTATTATTATTATTATTATTATTTTAGTACACGTAAACTCGTTCTCTGTAATAAACTACGTTAACAATAAAATATTTAAGTGAAATTACGTTTAGTTACGCGTATGTACTGTTCTGCTGCATATTAATGACCGCACCATACCTAATTTCTAACAAAGCCCACAGAATGCATTTTATGTGATTACACGATACTTAATTTTAGTTTTTTTTTTCAAGACTGCAGAAACTAATACGGCAAACTTATTATTTGTATACAAACCCATCTTGTATATCTATACTGCACTTTGTATACCTCAATTCATATTTTTGATTCTGTGTCTTTGAGAATTGGTTAAAATAAATAAGTTTAATATTAATTCTATTATTGTGTATATTGCGTGGTGAACGTTGGACATATTTATTTCCATGTTAATGTTGGCATACTTATCATCTTAATTTTGTTCTACTTATACTTAATAAAAACTTATAACTCAACTAAAATAAATAATATCAAAAAACATTGATTAGCATACGAATAAATCTGCTAAATTATAGTTTTTATTACACAGAAATCTTATTTATTATACAATATACATTATAAAATGCACTATTAACTTTAACTTTTAAATGTTGAAAACAATGATTTATTATAAATTACCAGTTTTAAAATAACTAACAATTTAAATGTAATGTACACGAAATAACAAGTTACCTATTTTCAGTTTTAAAAAATTACCCATAGATACGAATCTTTATGTAATATTGTATATGTTAAAGCTCCCTTCAACATCGTACGATTTTATTGTATGCACTTAAATGTTGTACATTCTTTAAAAGATAAATCGTAATGACAATTTTTAAACACTGTATGGTTTTGGTTAGACTGTAATGCTTTATTGTCTCAGCTGACACATCACCACAGTTAAAAGTTTTGAAGTCTACTATTAAATGTGAATTGTTTGTATTTATATATACAGTTGAAATATGAATAAATATACATTATATTTTAGGTACGCAAAAATATGCAAAATGAAAAATATGACACGATTTATTGACATAACTTCCTAAAATTAAAATTTGGATGTGCTGAAAAAACCCTACTTATTATTTATAACGTCTGTCATTCTAAAACTTAATGTCACAGTCTCCTTAAAAAAAAAAAAAAAAATGTTTTAACATAAGTGTGGGACGTTGCGAGTAGCTATTTAACTAAGTCAACTAAATTATACATATTTTTATTATTTAATAATAATATTTTACTGTGTACATTTTTGACAGAAATATTAAGCAAATGGCCACTGTTCGGATCCAGCTTCTTTGCGGTCAAACGCAGCGGAGATCAACAGATATTGGCTCTGAACAGAACCGGTGTCCATTTCCTTCACATTGTTACCCATGTGAGTAGATGGGCTCTGAATTGAATAAACGGACAAAATCTTTTATATCCAAATACATACAATGCCTGAAAATATAATTATTCGATGACGTTTACGTGTTTTTAGAAAACCTTATCAACAGTGCCATTTAGTGAAGTTATATCGACTAGGAAAGTGAGAGCTGGCGAAGGTGCCACTCTCTACTTAGAGCTCAAGTGTGGCAACCTGTTCCAGCAACGAGTGGCTAGACTACAAACTGACCAGGCCCACGAAATTGCTCGGCTCGTTAGACAATACATAACCATGCACCGACGTGAGTTTCTTTAATAATACATAAGTAATTAAAAATTCCTCTCCTAATAGTATCGTTTGACAATAACTTTTTGTGTTTCGCATCTTACACGCGAATATTAATACGTATTTATACGTTAATATATACCGTAGTCTTATCGAATACTAGCGCGTTTTGCTTATTTTTGAAGTATGTACTTTCTATTTTTTCTTCCACAAACGTTTTAAGTTTCGCTTGATTTTATTATAATGAGTATCGCACACCGTGTAACGACATAACATAAAATATGTAATAAAACGATAACCATTGACGGTCGGTAAAATTTTTGAATTAAAAACTAAAAAATAATTTCACTTTGATCAATATAATGAGTAATCTATGTAGGTAAATTAATATATCATAATATATTTAGCTTTTGCTTTAGATTTTAAATTAATAATCGTGTTTATACTTAAAATATTCTTAGTATTATTTTAATGTTTTTCGTATGTACATATATATTTATATATATGTATATATGTACATATATATGTCTTCGATTTATTTTTTATTACAATTGTTTTTTGATTAACTTTTAGTATAACCTCTATATTATGAACATAAAATCAATATTAATATGACTTGTATAAATAATAAATAATAACCCATCATCGACAGCGAATAAAATGAACGAAAAGATATCCTGTGAGACGAAAATACTGCATTATGTCGAATTTAATCCACCCGTAAAAACGAGTTCTTTAAAACATAGTTTTGATCGGAATATTTTTAAGCAACTAATAATATGTAGTATTACCAACATATTTAAACGTATTATTTTGTTTTTAGATAATGTCGGTGGTCATTGAGACAACAACAACACATTGACAAATGAAAAACATTTTTAAGTTGTGCTCAAACAAAATATAGTGTGGTAATATAGATTTTAATTCAAATCCGCATTATTCAATAAAAAAAACTCTTGTGCATAATATCATTGTTGATACTGCAAAAGAACAACGTACTTATTAATTTCAACAGAAATTTTTATGGTAAATTTTAAAAATAAACAGGCCAAATACAAAAGTTAAGACTAAATTATTATACTTATTGATACATTAATGATTACCTAGTTGTGTATTATTAAATAATCATAGAATTATTATTTAAATTTATTTATTATATTTTTTTTTTTTTTTGTTTCATAAAATAAATCAGTTTATATTAAATTACATAGAAGTTATATATACATATTTAATATAATATATGTTGTTTTAATTTTTTTACCATTTACAATAAAATTGAATAGTATATTATCATATTTTAATTTTACAGTGTCATATTTTATAATATTATCCCAAAATTCTGAAACTGTACCTATACATAACCTAATCTACTTTTCAATTACTAGTCAAGTATTACCCAATGATATTGACGTTGCTTTAAATGCATTTGTACACTAAAAAAATAATTTTACAGCAGTGGAATAACAATAAAAATATATAAACAGTACAACAGGTATCTATTGAATTTTGTATATCTAAATTAAAATTACCCCTAATGGCTAATTTTTATCAAAACTACAAACTATAAACATAATCGTATTATGTAACTATAATTTTTATAACCGTAAATTGTGTTATTTTATGCTTTTGTTACAATGTTTTTGAGAATCAAAATGTTCGGATTTAATCAAAATCATTTAGTTTCACGCCCTGTGTTCAAACCAACATAATATTGTGATAAGTCCTTCGCATATGTACATTTCCTGTATCTCTATCAACTAGTCGTTGTATTTTTTTTATTCGTCCTCGGGCTATTCTAACTGTAACTCAACCTTTCCAAACTCGTGTCATTAAACACTAAACATATACAAAATTTATGAAAGATATTCAAATTAAGGTCATGTATTTTCGCAGATGATTTAATAATAATTATACAAAATACCCGACCATCACGTGAATCATTTGTTGCTCATTAATTATTATCGAAAACTTACTAACGAATATTGACATTTTTGTTAATCCTTGAACACGTCTAGGTTTATGATGCTATATAATATATTTTATATTTTTGCTTATTTACTATTTATTATTGATAATATTGTAAATGTTCAGCTTTTTTTATAACAATACCACATCGGTAAAATGTATAAAATCATTGTTTTATTGTTTTAAGTTATATTTAATAAACTAATTCATACAATATATTTTATAGATCCGATTATGTTATTTCTCAAAGATGTAAAATATATTAAACTATTTTTTTTTTGATAATTTAAAAAAATAATATTATATTATAGTTTTCTTCGATCGAATAATTGTATTGTTTTTGTGTAAATATTTTATTTCATACATTTTTTCTTTACTTTCAAATTTAATTTTATCTTGCGTTTCGGATGTTTTATATAATTTATACTGGCTTAGGAATATTTCGTTACGAGGTATAATATTACAGACAGGAAATCGAAACGAAATATTAGTTCTAAAACACATCTCTACTCTCTTCTATAGAAATTTACAGAATAAAATAAAATAAATGTAATGTTGTGATAATGTAATAAATATTAATTTTTAAAATATATCCAGACAGTTATAATTTTTTTAGTTAAAACTTATATTGTTAAAAATTATTTAATTCAGCCTGTCTTTAAGTTTAAAAAATATATATTTAAGCCCGGCTACGAAGAAAATTTTACAATAAGTTATGAAAAATGATTTTACCCATGAATAAACTAAAAGTTTTAAAACTCAGTAAAAAAGCTTAAAAATTGTATTCATATTGGGAACTAAACTAAAATCCAATAATGGAGTTCACTATTATTTTTAGAATCAACCTATAATAATTTAAAGTTATGCGAACAACAGTAATTTGTTTTCAAAAAAAATAATATTTTTTCACATTGTTATTTTATTAACTTTTATTTTTATGTTTAATCATAAAATGCATTTTACGTTTCTTAAGAAAATTTTGATTGATATTATAATAACTAATAATTATACATTATTTTCCAAAACATTGTCCGTGAAAATACCGGATGATAATTTATGGTTAGGTACTTCTAATCAATGATTTTAACTTAATTTATTATTACCCATAAATCTGAATTCGAAATAAATGAATAAATACAAAATAGTAATGAATGATTATTATTTTTTAACACTGTATTTTTTTCCATGTTAATTATTTGCGTAACCACTGATTCGGTTACACAAATGTCCAAAGGTCTCGCGTAGTGTCTCATCAATAAATTTTTAATTAAAAGTAGGTAGAGTACTTTAAAGAGATAATTATTACTATTTTGGGAAATTTAAAAAGAAAAGAAAATCAGTGAAATATATGCACTTAACCTTTCAATTTTAATGATATCTATTTTGTCATTTTGTATTAGCTATACTTTCCTATAGAAAACAATAACATTTTCTAACTAAAATCTACAATAATATATAATATAGTCCTGTACTCATATTTCATCGATTATTTTTAATTTAGTATTGACGTTTTATAATATTTTTAATATTAATACCTAACCTCAATTATTGTTCAAAAGAAAAATGTCTGTATCTTATATCATTATTATTATTATTATTTTCTTTTTATGCATTGGTAAAATATTTTTTTTCTTTGATGAATTCGAAACAGATTTACTAACATGCGCATTATTATTATAATTTACGTTTTCGTGTTTTATTTTTCTATACACTTTCGATTTAATATTTTTACAGTACCATTTCTCAATTCATTCACTGGTTTTTAAATCAGTTTTTGGAAATATTTTTTCGAGTTTATTTTACATCGTATTTTTTAGTTGACGGTGTTGTACCCGTTTTATTTTTATCGTTATTTTTAATCACATGTGTTCTTATTCTCTTATTATTGATTCAAAAAATGATCTATTTTCAATACAAGTATATTGTTAGACTCACTAAATTCAGTTAACTGTAGTCACTCCGTCGTTTTTTCGATATACTTTAATACATTCATTTGTACTTGCGTTACATATTAATTACTACAAAGTTTTAATATTATTATTGTACAATGCATATACATTTTTATGCATTCATATATTATATTGTATATTACACAATCCTGTCCCTGATTATTATGTTATAATATATTCAGTATTTTCTCTAAGCGTAGATTCCTTATCCATTTTACTTACCCCATTACAACATACTCTTGTCATACCTCATTATATTGATATAATATGTTTATATATAATAACATTACATCGGAGTAGTAAAAATATCTTTAAACTCATTTTTGAAGTATACGTATTATGTAAAGACATCATTACGCTAATACGATTGGCTATAGATTTTTCTATGTATTTTTTTTTTTAATTAAAATAATATTTTAATAAGTGAATCGGTAGGATAATGGTTTTTTTCTTATCATTGATTTAACATAAAATATAATTATTACAGGTAATAAGTTTTATCTGGATAATATAGTTTTGCGTTTTCAGTTTTGGATATTCATATTCATTAATAATTTTTATTACGACATTCAAGACTACCAGACTACAATCACTTACCAGTCACAATTACGATACGCCATTTCGGTCGTTGAATCATAAAAACATCAAAAAACGTATCCAAAATAATTTAGACAAGCGTAAAGTTAGAATGGAAAGTTTAAAATGAGTCGTTGTCATTGTCGTAAACCCAGAATTACATGAATTTCCATAAAGACGGAGCAGCGAAGTGAAATGTGAGATAAAACGAATATTTAATTTCGCGTTTTACCGTATCCCTCTAAAACAAATGTTAACTTATTATAGGTATGCATTACATTATTACAGTGCATAACATAGAAACAAAGTCCGGTTCAGACTTCGTATCAAACTCCTCTATAAAACTTAAAAGCGTGCAAACCTACATAACAACATATTATAAGATAGTTCCTATAACCTTAACAGTGTTTCGTTATTCACGATATTCTCTGCGATTAAACCGTACATGAGTATTTGACTTTGCCATGGTATACATTTATATATCATATAATATACATATTTCACGTAGCTGGTACTTGTTGTGCGAGACATTATATACCCTGATGAGCGAGGGCGCAATTTAAACGAAAACATTGGGGTACTGAAATCCCCAATTTGTTCGACTATTCAATATTCATTTGATCACGGATTACACCCACCCAATGCAATAATCATAAATAATTATTTAATAACGGCTTTGTGCGTATTGGTACTATATAATAATGTATTTACACAGAATAAGAACAATAAATTAAATAATTAACCATACATGGCGTCAATTATGAGGGTTCTGATTTCAAAATTGGAAGTGTTATGCCAAGCACGCACCCAAGCCTCCACCCGAACTGTGTCTACTCCAACGAGTACCTATATGTCCTATTGATAAATATAGCGATCAAACATGCTATTAAAATATAACGGTGTAGCGTGCAGCGCACTATTATTATATAGTCCTTTAGCCGAACCGAACCCATGTTGAAACAACGTTGTATTAGTAAATAGGATAAACGCGACAATAGCAGTAAATGGGGGGAATCAAAACGACAAAAAAGCGCCACGACGCATTTGACGTGGCAGAAACCGAATGGAAATATCCATCGTTGTACACACGAAACAAGTTTTTAATACGCCACCCGTAAGAAAGTAACGAGCCCTGGCTACTATATTATGTACCTAGTAGAAAATATTATTATTATTATTATTATTATTGTGTGTCCGCCGCGTTGAATCCAAATGCACACGGACAAATTTCTCTTTCTCCGATATATATATATATGTATATGCATTATGTATACAGGCTCGACTCAATGTATGCTGTGTTCGTGTGTACATATTATATATTATTATCGTGTCCGATTGGTATTGTAATATAATAACGTCTTCGAATTCCACGCTCGCGGACTAGTCTCCCGAACCTCGTTAACCTACGCAGACCGGTGGTTTTCATTTAGGCAAAATTACATATTGCTTGGCCGAATTTATATCACCTAATACATTTAATACTTCAATGCATCGTTCGTTGAGTGATTCTAATTCGTCATAATACGTTTATCGTTTGGTTGAAATGTTTATGAATATCTAACACGTCTAATACATACCTATGACATTTTTAAAGACTTAGTATTTTAACTGGTATGATTAATAATGTTCCTCAAACACAATTTATATAAGTAGTCGTGTTGATGTAATGTAATGTTAGTTATTTAAAATGTATCACCGAAAATTAAAATATCGTAAATAAAAGCTAGCGTACCTAAACAAACAGATTTATTAAAAAAAAAAAAACTTTACATTTAGTATTATGTCAATTCACTGTATTATTTTAGCTAACCACATCAAATTGGTTAGCTAAACGCAAATTTATTATATAAGACCTAAAGAAAAAAATAGAGCGCTTACATCCTTTTAAATATTGATTCTCTCAAACAATCCGTTTCTTGCCCAAACTATGTAGCTTCACTTGATTAAATTGTTAATCATTTATCCGAATGATTTATGCCCCGCGAATCACCTGAAGTAAATATTTATCAATCGTAGAAATATAAGCATATGACATGAATATCGTAGACGATCGCAATAATCTACTATCACTGTAATAAAAATATAATATTATGATGTATTTGATCAGAAAACACATAATAATATCATATTTCAAGCCGATACGTTTAATATTTTCAACTGTTATTTTAATTTATTTATTAATCATTTCATCTCACATCAACACATCATAAATGTACTGAGTTAACAGTTTCGAATTATACGATTTTAATTAAATTACATAATTTTAGAATAAACATTATACATCAGCTATTTTATATGCGTTTTAGCTAGAGACTAAATTCCACATACAAACCCTCAACCACTTCATTAAGACAACATTTAGCATAACTAACTATATTTTATAGAGAATTTTCTCGATTTTGTGTACTAACCCAGCCCAACTGGAATTCCTAATTATAGATCCAAAATCAAATAACAAACGCATTATTGCAGAGCATACGTTTACACATGTACGTAAATCACTTGTTATTACCACCGGATCGTACTTATAATAGTCTATGTAATATTTGTTTTCTTTTTATACCGCGCACAGTTCCAACGATCGAGACCCGTGACCGATCTAGCCCGGGGAAGCGCGCGAGATTAGCCGGCAATGAAGCACTTTCCCTGACATTGATTCGAGCACATAGGACGCGTGTTACTTTTAAGAAAATTCGAAACCACACGACCATGTTAAATTACATTTTACTAGCGCGTGCTAGCCATGTCTAACAAGAACGAAAGTAACCGATTTCCGTGTGGGCGGTACAAGGGTATTTTCGCTTTTAGACCAATACACCTATCCATGTATACCTATTGTATTTTATACGTTTATCGCGCCCCAGTAATTATCGCATTAACTGCCTTTGTGTTGTTGCGTCTTAATCGACCAAAACTACCACCGCTCCCCGCCATTCGAATGCCGTTATAAAGTATCGAAACACTACACTGGCGGCAGTCTTCTGCGACATTATTTTAATGACAGATATAGTTTCACCCGAAACTATTTTTTTTTCTTTGAAAAACTATTATTTTAAACGCCCGCCCGCTGTCACTGGTTTATTATATCATTTATCGTCCTTTCTAAACACATACGCTTCGAGATAATATCACACCGCCGTGCCGTCGAGATGTGCTGCTGCAGCTATTATAACAGCTTAAATATATGCAAAACAAAACACATTTAATGCGGGAAGCGAATCCGGCATTGAGCAGTCGGTTTCGTTTAAGCCGCCTCGGTCGGTCGGTATTTATTGCATCTATGTATTATATTATACGGTATGGGTATAACGTGGGAATTACGATTTGGGTAGGTCATCATCATTTGCAGGTCGGACGTGTAGAAGAGGTATGTCGTCTTTAAACATTTTAAACCGATTATTCGCCGCGCATTCTTTAAAATATAGTTACTGTAATTTATATGTGTTTCGTTCACCGCCGCCGCCAATACGCGGTGTACGCGTATTTTTGAAATATTGTCCCAGTTAAATAAATTATATTATTTGCTACAGTTTTGAACTGCACTACTACATCGATGTCACGTTACATTTTAAAAGTTGTCTTGATATAGGTAATGCCGTTTGTACTTATATACTAAATTGCCAAGTCGGACATTAACTAGTTAAAAAGTTAAAAAGTTAATTTTCCGAGTAAGTTAATAACTTAAATGGATTAATTTTTTTCATAGTGATAACTTATTTTTTTTCAGTTCTTTTAAAAAATATTGTATACACAATACACAAAGTTAAAACCACGATTAAACAAATCTATAACTATAGTAAAATACAAAAAATATTGTTTTATTTAATCACGTTTTGGACAATTAATATTTCTTGATTTAATAACTGTCTTAGTAAATTAAACATATTATTTACATAATCTACTACACTATTATAATATAGTCACCATAAAAAGGAATAGTACAGGATAAGTTTTTAACAAAATGTTAAGTTACTTATTAAAAAAAAATTGAAAATTGAATATTTTATAATAATTTTAGTATGGCCTAGGTGGTAATTAAAAAAAAACGAATTTTAAGTCATATACAACATTACTTTGTTAATTTAACAAAATGTTCTGAACATAACTCATGATAATAATATTAATTGTCCATATTATAAAAGTTAACAATTGTGTACAATAAATACGAAACAAGAAGCGTGTAATGTATCATGTATGTGAAAATGTCAGAATTACAATTACAATTGAAAACTCAGTCTTCGCTCAACTTTAATAGTTTACACACATAGATACACACGTGTGTGTAATAATGTATATGTATAATAATATTTTTTTTCTAATAAATGTACTTATAAATTGCAGAAACGTAAAAATATAACGATTATATATTTATTGTGAATAGAGTTATATTATATTACTGAAAATTATTATAAGTCTAGTAACACCATAAAAAATAGTCTTAGTACTATTATGTATAACAGAACCTCTAGTGCGGTAAGTAAAAAAAAAAAAATTAGCACAGTTACAAATTGCAATAGGAGTACCTGCGGCAATTTAGAGGTTAAGCCTTAAGCCTGCCCTAATGGCCACGACATACTTATATCAGAGGGTGTGGAAAATATATTTGTGAATAAATAATTTTTTTAATATTTTTTCTGAATATTTTTGTTCTAGATAACTTGCTGCTCTCATGAATTGTGTTATTTATAGAAATTTTATAATTTTACCATCTATTTTAAATTTATTCGATAGTTATATGTTAATAGGTCAGTGATGGTCAAATGTTTTTGCCATGCTGATTTTCTAATATGCACTACTTAATCATTAAAATATAATTTATGGTTATGCACTTATGCCTAATATCAATTTTTCAAATTAAGGTAAATTAGTACTTAATTCATAACAAGTGAGGAGTGTGTTGTTATTGAATTCGCGAACATCGATCAGGGCACTAGAGCAATAGAGATTCTTAGAATGAGTCTAGAAACTAGATAATAATATTATACGCTCATAGGCGTTGTTTTGAGAAAAAAATAAAATTTAACACATTAACATTATAGTATAATATACATAAATCTAATTGTAATGAATATACGGGAGATCTATCCCCGTCACCCCCCCTTCCCGTTTAACCACCACTGAGCTATTAAATATACTACTAAGTATAAGCTGTCTATACCTATTTCAAATTGCAATACGCCTAAAGCAAATGGAAATTGTTATGCATTGAATTAAATTAATAAGTATTAATAATTTGTTATTTCAAAGTCCACTATAATCAATTTAAAAAAAAATTAAAAATTAAATTAAATCAATATACTTATCAATTAGTTGCCCACAGTTCGATAAATCATAAATATGTACAAAGTTTTTAATTCCCGCCGATAAATTATGACCAACAGTATGCGTAATAATACATTTCGATATTCGTTTATTGGAAAATTATTAGTATAGAAAATATTTTTTGGGTTGTAAAAACGTATTCATCAAATGGTAAAGAATAAAAGACGAAACAATCACTAAATTTATGCAAATATAAATTTAATATTTTTATTATTATCATTACCGTTATCAACTGTATTTAATAATAAATATAAATAAATTGATATTAATCAATTTTTAAATTTTAATTTAAGGTCCATTCAATAAAATAGAGTGCAAGGTTTCCTGGTAATCTTGAAACTTATATTATTCTGAGTATAGCAATAAAAATGTATTGATTGTATAACGATAATGTTATTTTTTCGTTAATTAGTTTTCTCGTAAGAAAATAAGTACAACAAAAGTTTTCAAGCAAGTTTATATTACAAACACAATATTTCCAGTGACTAGCTGGTACTTCGGCGATGTTGTTTTTGATCTTATCAACAGCTACCATAATATGATAAAAAAAAAAAATACAAGACGCAATATAACATTCCATTACAAACAAATCGATTTGGCAGGTTATTATTACTGTTATTTAACACAATTAATTATCCCATATAGTTATAATAATATAAATGCACCATTGTTATAACACGCATAACAAGATGATCAACATGAGACGGATGCCCAGCTTCACATCTGATTTCAAAATCCTATCTGGTTTTAATTTTTAGTATCAGTAGTATCCCGTGTATAATATGTGAGTCTTTTTGAAACATTTGATGACATTGGAAACTTTCATTTCCAATGCGAACAGCGCACTATGACAAATTGACAATTGTCACTGAAAATGTACTTAAATATCCATATAAGAATATATTATTGACAAATGTAGTTAAATCATCTATTACAATATTATGTTGACATATATCTACCGTACATCTAACCTTTAAACGAAAACGCACATTAATCAAGTATAATATATGCATAAGTGACATGAATTTGAAAGTTATTCCGTAAATATTTGCTGGTTCTTACTCTGAGAACAGAAAACAAAACAAAAATATAACGTGTATGCACAATATTGTAGTCAAAACATTCTACGTGTGCTCAACATTAATATTCCAAACGATATTAATATTTCTGTTCATAATTGTTAAAGCATTTACGCGAAAACTCTCAAATTCCGCCGACCACCGCGATAAAGGGGAAAAACTGTTGAAACTTTTGCTGTCACCGTTCGCACATTACGTTGAATATTATTAAACGCGTTGCTTTAGAATAAAATACTATTACACTTGAATTTCACGTCAATATAATATGGACTTTCTAATACATCTATTTACATATAATGACATCACCTGAATACAATATAATAATGTTGTTGCATTTAATCGAGTAACTATTCAAAAATCAAAAAACAAAACGTTTTAATATAATTTCTCCATTATTATTATAATTTATAGTATGTATGTGTATAATTTATAATGAGTCATTATTTGATTAATTATAAATGTGCTGCCCGGAATTCGTATTTCATTTTGTCGAGATCGAAATCAATGTTTGAATGAAGATGTTATTTATATGGATAGTTTGCATACCAAATACAATTATGAATTATAAAACGCAGTCCATTTGTACTGAATACTTCATCAAAAACGTAATTTGAGTTCCTGATTCAATAAATGTCCAGATGAAATAAATTGAAACAAATGCCAACGTTTCTTATAAATTATATACAAATATATAAAACTTCGGAGAAAATGCCGGTCATCTGTATCATGACACAAAAATAAACTTCTTCGAAATATCTTTGAAATAAAAAATATAATATTATTATTACAAAAGTAATAGGTACGTGCCATTCCAGAGATATCATCCGTCTCACATATTTGCAAATATTTACGTTTCTAAAATGCATCACGCGCTTAAAACCAAAACTGTATGCAAAATACGATACTTTAAGATGGTTTTATTTTCTATTTTTATCATTTCTCATTGTAAACAAAAAAACTACAAATTACAGTTAGCGGGTGGATCGTTTTTAAGGATATTGGTCACAGGAGTGGAAATCCGTAATAATGTAATTAATAATTTACAAGAAATAGTATTCGCATTGTGCATAAAATATGTAATCAATGCAAGCCGATCTTTTAGAAACGAGTTTAAATTCAATAAAGACTATCCGTCCAATGTCTGGTCGGAATTAGATCAAAATTTGCACTCGAGAACCGTGTTCATGTTTCAACTCATTAAAATAATAATATAATATCCACAGCAGCCGTACATAATGTTATATTTTACTGTGTCGAAGAGGATTTTATTAACTATAACTGTACTATAGCCTATAGGAAGAGTATAATATTTTTAGAATGTTGATTAGCCAAAAATTCATTTTTTTATTGATTTTCCAACCACTTAGAGATATTGGTTTTGAAATACACATTACAAAACGCCAACTAACGAAATTAACGTCAAACAACTGATTTGCATGGACGAGGTTGAATAATTTTGATTTTTCGACAATAGTTTATCATACTTTATGAAAAATTAAAATTCAAGGGAGGCGAAATCCGCTACTCTTTTTTTTTTTTTGCAATGTTTAATGTTTAAATTCTAATCGTGGATGTTATTCGAATTATTGATCATCCGTAAAAACTGTTTTGATTTTATTATATGTTTTCCATACAACTTTTCTCGCTGGGTTTTAAGATTACTATATATATTTTGTACTAACAACGCTTACTTTAGTAGACAGACATTTAAAAAAAAAACACATAATGAAATGAAATAATGTGATGTAGATAGGTAATGTGTTTATACTCATAATTTATATTCTTTATATATACAACAACATAGATACATTAATATTGTATAGTTGAATAGAATAAACTAAATACTTATATACAGTATTGTGTTCACTTAACTGTTAATCTTATAAAAATAAAAAAATTGTTATTATTTCCTCTTAAAAAACAACGCGTACGAATAATTTACTTTGAATAAATACATAATATTATAATATAATTGTGTTGGCATATGATAATTCTCATAAACACTATTTTAGTGCAATAATTACATTTAAATTATATATATATATGACTGTTTGTTAAATAATACAGTTAATTATAATTGTTATATTTAAATCTAAATACATAATTGATATTAAAAATGTCTGTAAAGTAATAAATATAATATTAACTTGTGCATGTATGTATACTTACAGAACTGACTGAATTAAAACTATACTTCACAATGCACTGTATTATATTATTATTAATGAATATTCATTTGTAACGAGTCCAGAACAGAATCGGTATCGCGTGAGTCATAATAGTGTTATATTAAGAGCTATTTAAATGTATGTACGTTGTTTCTAAACACTTGTAAAAGTAGTATTATATTTAAGTAGAAAATATCAGAAATTATATCTTTTAGTCATATAAAATAATACACGAACACAACATGTGGTTAAAAACTATTTCTGTATTATAATAAATTACAAACATTTCGTTCACAAAACGATAATATTTAGGTATGATTCGTATTATTACCTTTATTTAGTTAAATCGTTATTAGAAAACAATATTTATTGCAATGTACATCGTAAATACCTATATAACTTTACAGACCTAATATGAATTTTGGCAATTCATACACAAAACAAAAATACGTTTCATATCACATTAGTAGAATTTTTCTAAATACCCACAACAAATTATAAGTAAAACTTTTTATTTTGTTCTGGGACTTAATTTTCGTTGGCACAAGGTTTGTTATCGTATTTAAAACTTGTGCATGATCTTTGAGAACACCAATACAATTTAGGACACTATTATAATTGATTTATATACAATTGAAAGTTATTTGTTTGATCAAAAACCAATACCAACAAAGAAAGTTGTTCAAAGCAATAATCATCTAATACCAAAAGGCAAAAAGTAGAATTTCGATTTGTTGTGGAAACAGTGTTGAACCGTACTAGTTCCGCGGGAATTGATCTGTCAGTCATTAATTTCCAAACCGAATGCAAAAGTACTACAATGTACCTACGCGCTATAACTTCCCGGAACACGTATTCGAGTCACTAGGGAACCTCCACCAGTAACAATCTCTTTTCAGATCGTCAATTTCATTAAACCAAAACCAATATACAATAAAATATTTTATCTATTTAGAATGTTGAATTAGGTCTCAACTTGTAAATAATTATACTATATGGTGAGAATAAACAGGAAAAAAAATTATATATATATAATATGATAGCTACAGTATAACCTAATATCTGCATGATTCGAACAGAACTCGTTTTTATTATGTGCGATATTAAATCTAAACGTCCCGCTGCATAAATTAAAATCAAAACAACGTCTCTCGCGAATGGTGTGCCCCCCCCACCCCCTCACATTATAATATTATGATTCGTTTTTTCGATTTATATATTAATAAGTAGGTATTTCATTTTAGAAATTCGTTATACCTATTCCCATAGGATGTAGTCATGCAGATGTTGATGATACTCAATAATAATATTGACAAGGCTATTATATTATTAGTATGTGCTTACTTAAGCGCCATCGTGATTTATTTTAAATACTACCGAACATACGAACACATCCTTAAATCGATAGGCCGCCACACAGTTACGTGGAAAATATGGTTATTATGGTAATATCGATGTAAATCAATTTATTTTTTCAATTGGAAATAAATATATTAAATGAGAAAAAAAAGGCCATTTCCCACAACGCTATTAATAATTTGAAATAAATCCGTGTGCGTATTGCATTATATTACACATTGAGTTTTGATATGGTTTCGTCCCGCCGTAACGACAATAATTCTTCCGGATGACCGTGCCTGTCTGCGATTATTGTTGGGCGACGTGATATATTATATACAAGGTGATTCGTATTAAAGTAAACGATCGTTACCCCAAAAAATATTAAAAAATATTATATAAAATCAAATCAAATTATGAACGAGTGATTAATTAGATATAATTTAAAACTTATAAGTATTCAAAGTTAAGATGAGCGGGGTAGGTGGATAGCGGACTGACATTTGACATTTTGTTGGCCACTGTTCCATTAACCACTCCACTCATCAAAACTTTAAATTTACTAAAAGCTAATAAGCTGCTCTTTCGACATTTGATTTTTATACAACACAATAACTCTCAGAAAACATTCTAACTTCAGATTCTGATCCAGACTCATAGCTAACCAAAACTATTATACGTTATATAATAATATTATAATCTGTAATCTGTAAAATAGTAGTATTGTAAAAATACTTGGTGTGTTGACACAATTATATTAATAAATAAAAAAAAAAAAATATTCTGCTTTGTTGAATTAAAATGTATAATATTGTCGTTCAAAATATTATCATTTAGTAAAAATTGTATTTAAAATATCAATAGTTTACAATATGATAAGATTTTAATGTTAAAATAATCTTATAAAATACACTAAATACAGGTATGTTTATTAAGTTCCATATTATCATTTGGGGTATCTCCGTGAAAGGTAAATATATTTAAATTCAATCTTTCAACAGAAATCAACAATACAATTAAGATTAATCGTATTTATTAAGTGTAAAAATCTCGAAAATTTAATTTTCACAATGATAAGCTCACATTAAAACAATTGGGATTATCGCAAAGGTATTTATTATAATGCGTTATCGGGTTTTGGGAATGTACTATTTATACACATGCCCCGTGAAAACCCCGAATCAAAAGTAAAATATATGTATATGTATATATTCTGGTATTCAACGACGGTCGGCCGGCCGGACAACAGAGGAAATATGTTTAATTTTTTTTTCTAATCATACACGTTCACACCTAAATAGTGTAAGTAATAATAATATAATATTATGATATAGCCTACTGGCCCGGACCGACCGAGATGCCGCGCTTTCTCTTCGTACATTAGCCCGTCTGAGTCGCCGCATAGTCCGACTTGACGATCGCTGCGTGTACGTATGTATATATTTTATACGTACACGCTTAAACTTAAACACGTATCTCCGTGCGGCGCGCAGGTGACCATGAAACTGGTTTATGGTCCGGGGGCCGTCCACCCCGGGTAAATTACATTATTATTATTATTATTATTATTATTGTTGTACCTATATAGTCGTGTCCTGCCGCGACGGACGCGGTAGCCGTGACCTACAACGGTCGCAGGGGAACACTCCCCACCACCCCCCCCGCTACCACCACCACCGCCACCACCGACACCTCACCGTCAACCGACATCGCCAAGAGTGATCATTATGTTCACGAGTCCATTCAGAAAACCGGACGATAGCCTGCGCCCATTTATACACGTGTATATTATTAATATATGCAAATATTTTACGTCGGCGGCGACAGTTGTATAGATCGTCCGTCGGTTTTTTCTCGACACGCGAGCGCGACTTGGGCTCGCCGCACGAGAATGGCATTTTATTTTTCGCCTGCACCGCAATGCGTTTGGACATGCAGGTAAATCATGATCGTCGTCGAAACGTACGCGCAAACGAACGACGGCGAAGAAGATGACGATGACGATAATAATAGTTGGCAATAAAAACTCTCACTACGTCCATAGACGACAATATTATAATATCTATCTACTGCCTATGTGTACACGGTACACGGTGACGTTCTCGAGCGCATAACACAGTATGATGATAATATATAAAAATCGTATGATATTGTAATATTATTGTATACCGCGGCGGCGGTATAATTTTTATTTATCATACGTGTATGAGGCCGAGTGGCATTTCAATCGAACGAATATTATAGCAGTCGACTGTGAGCTGCGGCGGCGGCGGCGACGACGACGACGACGTTCAGGAATTTATTAATTACGATGCGTCCGCCACGCGAGCGCGTTCTGTGCCCTTCGACGTCGGTCGCGCGCGCGTGTTTTTGTGGGTCACTGGGTCTGCCACCGTCCGGTGTCCGGAGGCCGGTCCATCGCCCCACTCTTTTTTTCTTCCACCCTCTCCCCACCACCCTTCAACACTTCCCGCGGGCGCACTGTCTACAGTCCCGACGTCCGTTCACGCCGAAAACGAGGGCTTTTCTGCCACACCTCCCTCTCGCGCGTACTTAACGTAGGCCCCTGCTCGGGATCACATCTTTATATCGCGTATAATATCACCTACATATACAGTACTATAGCATTATATTATTATTACCTATTATGTTGTTTTGTACCTGTTACTCGTCCGATACCATGTATTGTATATACCGGCATTGGAAAACGCGAAAAACGAAAGTATGCGACGAAATCGATCCTTAGAATATTCCGATTGGCGATTTGAAAAATAAATATACATTTATTATTCCGCATACGAAACCGCGGTGAAAGTATATAGGTAACGTATGTATTATAAATATCTATATAAATACGACACCGACCAGTTTTGTCCGGACGACGTCGATGTCGCATCGGTTCGACGTGAAAAGTCCCGATTGAAGTATTCAAGCCCGAGAAAAATATGCGGACCACTACTATAATGGCAGTAGGTTTTATAGCGTATACTATATTACCTATATATTATACCACTCCACCGTTGTGTTCACGCGATAACATTTGACATTATATATGTAAATTATAATGTATTATATTGAAACGTTGTGCTTCATATTATTATAATGATCTTATATACTTGTAAAACAGTGAGCCATTAAACAGAAGTACAAGATGTGCAGATGTGGCTGCGTGAGTGTATTAAAAAAAAAAAGTTGTAGTCAGCTCGGCGGCATGTTTAGAACTTAGCTACCGCGGATATACATTTTTTCGTGCTCCTCGTCTGGTTTTAATGTATTATATATATATATATATATGGTTAAAAAATTTAATTCAAACCTATTACTACAGAACGAATTAATACGATATTGCGTAAGAGTAAAGAAAATTAAAAGTATGTTAAAACCTATATGAGTATAAGAAGAAAAAGAATGAGTATGATGTCATGTATGTACAATGTACCTATTACTATTGAATATCGAAATGAATTATTTATCAAATAGTCAATACATGTATACATTTATTTTAAGAGAAAATACAAATAAATACCAAAGTTAAATTTTATTTTTTCAGGCAAAATGTTCGATTATTTTTTTCATAACTCAATGGTGTTGACAAGTGACAACACTGTGTTTCAATATTTTGTACAATCGTGAAATTTAAACGATTATCGATCATGGATGATCTAGAATATGATTTAACATTTTTAACATTATTGAATGGGTGTTCCGCTGAAGTATTTTATGTAGCTCAACATAAAAACGTGAGTAATGCAATAAGTAATGTACTTATGGATTGACATACGACAAACTACGATCTTTCATTATCTTATACAAATCTATTATTGATTTTGTCGATGCATTATCTGTTAAGCATTTAAAATAACCACTGAAATGAATGCTTTCATTAATAAATTGAGTATAATCGATTATATTATTTCCTTCGCAACAAACTCTCCTGCAGTTCGTGTCTTGAGTAAGCCAGAAATCATTAGTTAACCGATATTCGCTACATTCCCATATACCCATTGGCTATTAACCATGCACGTTACAATAATCGTATCATTAATCATTTCATAAAATGTGTAATATAATCAAAAATATTTTTGACACGTCGCTCGCTGAAATTTGCTGCCCCCTCCCACAAAAAAAAATACTGTCTAGAGCAAAATCAACTACTTATACCCGCTATTGAACTAGCTATGTGAATAGAATTGTTAAAACTTGCTCACAACTCACAAAAATGTTTAAGGCCGTAATAACAAAATATTATTCCCCATTGGCTCAGAAACTGCATTTAGCTGGTTGACATTAATATCATCTGAAATACAGCTCATGCAATTTAGAATTCAATGGATTTATTTATTTTTTACCTTTTGTGGTCGTAAGTACTATATTATATGTCATAACAATTTTTACAATTTGTATGACTTACAAACAATATATTTTATTGTTTAAGATAATAATAAAAAAAGTGCTTAAAAATAAAATATTTAAGTTTTTACTCCTCGCTATCACTTTTAGTGTCATTAGTTTAACTAAATTCTTTATATAATATACAATTATTTAAAACCAGTAATTACCGTAATTGGGTAGTTCAATTTATTTTAAATGGTCCTATAGTCAAAAAATATGAGTTGGAAGAAAGAAGTAATGTTATGTAAGATGTCCTCGTTTGTATTCAATCTTGAATTCTTTCTTAAATTATGTATGATGTTCTCTGAACTTCTGAACTTTTGAAAATTTTTATCTGTAGCTTTTATTCATAATAGCCGTTTATCATTATAATATTCTTAAATCCGCAGTAAAATTTAAAAATGTATATTATTCGTGGTGAAAAATTAGTATGCCATTAGTTACAATCATAGTACGTCGTCTAGCTTACATTTATTGTTATTACCTAGGTAAGACTAAAAAAAACAATATTACGTTATTAATAACAAATTATGAAAATGACAAAGTTTTCAACACTATTTTGTCGAATCCAGTTGTAAATACTTCAAAAGTAACTAATGGTAGACAACATATATCTAAAAACTAAAGTATTTGTTGTACAATGATAAATTTAGTTGTATTTATTAAAAGATAAAATAGGACAATTGTAATGTATACTACATGATTAATGATTAGAAACTGAAAAATCTTAATTTAAACGTGTGTGTACAATGTGCATATTAATAAAATAAAGTCTTTGAAAAATGTAATTATATCAACAGATATTCGTTTAATAGTACCTAGCTCAGAGTCTCAGACATTGTAAGGCATTGATGAAATGGACGAAAACTTGTGTACCTAATTAATACGATTACTAGCAATTTTATTTTTCATTATTGTCTAGTAGGTTTCACATAATCTGTAAATAATACAATTTATATCACCTTTAAATTTAATTGAAACTATTTTTAAAATTAGTTTTAATCTGCTACGTACCATCTGTGTCACTGTACGTAGTATAGGTAATATACTCAAATAACACAGTTGCAAGCTGTTGCCGCTGTTAATCGGTAACAAGACCAAAACGTAAAAAATCAAACTTTTCAAAGCATATAACCAAACGCTTAAAAATTGCGTTTCTCGGTTTTTAGTTTCAACTCTGTCTAAGTTGGTACGCGGGTTTTTAATTTCTACTCCCCATCACGGCTTTCTGTAACAAAATAAGTGTTTGTTAAAATTTCAAATAATCGTGACGATGCAAATAAATATTAGTACTAGGATTTTACGTAAACCTAAATATTAAATATAACATTATTGTTTTAGTGTTATGTCGTTATGTGTGTCTTATTTATTTAACTTCTATATTATATTAAATTTGTATTGTGTACATAGTGTAGAACATTCACAAGCATCCGTTTGTGTGCAAGCCCTGAAAATAGTTTTAAATAAAAATCCCAGCGATGAGAACAAATTCGGATGTATAGACAACATTTTCATCAAATGATTTCTTTTCGAGATATTTCATATAAATACTAGTCTTGTGTTTCTTTTATCGTATTTTATAATTTATCTTATTTAAAATGTACCTATATCTAGTATATTAGTATATTACAACCTCGCGGTGCGAGTGCCACGGTAGCGCGTGGAACCGGTCCCGCGACGTCTTTCTTTCAGTTTCTTTTACCCGGTGATAGTTCCGACAGATTATTACAGATAATTTTTATTTTTTACCCGATATTCTTTTTTCTTTTTTTGGGTCAAGGATGTCAGGACAAGTTCAACGTACTTATAAGGAACCTACCTACTGGTATAACTTACACACCGACGTTTGACTTCACTCTCTTGTACGCGCGCTCGTTTGTGTTTTAAATTAATAATAATAATGTTTTAATCGAACGCTCGCGCACTCGACTCCGCGAGAGCGCGACGGCGTCCGTGAAGACGACAACGGTCCGTGTTTATATTATTATTATACGATTGTTCGAGTTCGGTTTTTGAATGAAACCACCTCCAAAGGCCGTTCGCGCAATTCAATCGAAGTAGATTATTACTAGAAACTAAAGAACTCTTATAACACGCCCATTCTATCAACGTTATATATTTTGTTCGCCCGAGTTCGATATAATATAATACAATCATTATACTATGACCTCTAGACCAATTTACCGACGAACATCATCAGCGCACTGCCACCAGTGACTTTCTCCCGTCTCGCCGATATACTAACGTTTTGGGCGATTTTTTATTTCCACCGCATTTTAATAATATATAAGATACTCTTGTATAGTTAATTCCGGTGAATGTAAATTCCCACACTTGACATTACAGGTAAAAATCACCCATACGCGTTATGTTCGAAAATACATCTGCATCTACACGAAAATTACAACATATCGATACAGTAACATAAATTTCCTTATCAGTTTATTCAGGCTTCAGATTATAAATGCAAATATAGTTGGTGGGTGCAATTAAATTGCATTAGCAGTTTTCGTGTTGCATAAGAACGTGTTAAATCAATGGTTTAGCATTCAAAAAAATGCATTGTTGTTCACACCGTCTCTTAGCGTTGATAATAATGAAAAGTCTTATTTATATTATAATATATGGATATAGTTACGATTATGCATTTATGTTATATTATACTTGTACGCAGTACAGTACGTAAAGTAATGCATTTAATTGTATGCACATGTAAGTTACATAATAATATGTAACCATTACCTACCACGTTTCGTGCGGAAACGTACTACCGTCAACCCTGTTCCGGTGCATATTTGTTATTATAATGTCGTACACTGTCAGTGGCGCTCTGAAGAGATGGACTCCGGACCCGGACCTCGTCTTTCCTATCTCATACGGCATGATATTATGTTATACATTATAATATTACAGTACTTTGTTAATAAACAAATGGAAATAAAATTTGTGTTAATTGTACCAACCCATCAACCACTTAAAGGTGATGAACAATAAATTGATAATATTATGTACTGTCAATGTTTATATTAAGATAATCTTTAAATTCGCATTAAAAATCTAATAGAAATACATATTTTGTTGATTGGATGCTCACAAAATAATCTCGGTCGTGACTACAGTGTATAGGTACTGTGATGTATAAGCTTCTGAATGATTAACGAAAATCACTTAGTATCATATATTATACATAATGATTTGAGTGCATCACGTGCCACCGCCGTTTAACGATCATCGAACTACGGTAATCGATTGTTCTCGGCGTGCAGATAACACTACTTTAGACAATAATAATTAACAGATTGAATCGCGATGGCACTTGATAGGTATATACTTTTTATACCTGAAATTATAATAATCAATCGATTTATTTATAAAACGGAATGCACCAATATAATATTATCGTATGACTCGTAGTGTTTTTGTGCCGCACAATAAACTGCAAATACCGAGGGCACAATCGTCAGACAGCAGTTAATTTTTTTCAAATATGTTCATTTAAAATTTTAAACGCTGCGTGTCCCGATAATAACGAAATCGAACTCTTCGCCATTGTATGGGACATGACGGGTATTTGTCTGAACCGATTGAATTTTTCATTTATCTTTATGCTGTTATTGTTTATTGTGATTTATGTTTGTCATTATATTATCATCATTGTTTATTTTCGTGCCAATACTTATTATGGCTTACTGGCATAAATGTATAACAATAAACCTAACTGATAAGAGTGATAACAATTAATTGTCTGGAATAAACCAGTTAAGAATTGCATTCATTTCATTTCATAAAAATATCATTAGGTATTTACATTTTCCATGATTGGGTAAAAAAAATAATCGTTGTCAGTCGATTTTAAATAAGCTGACGAAAATGTGTTGCTGTATATTATAGAAAATGGTTATAAGTAAATTAATAACAGATGATTTTTTAAACTATAGTTGATGAAACCATAATAAACATAAATCGATATAATTTATTTATTGACATATTGTCGGTGATATATAACAATTGTATGTAAATTATTAACAATTAAAGTTTTTTTTGCGACACAAAACAAGTATATTATGTATTATACATTAAATGATGTTGATAACAAGTGTTTCATTTAATTAAATTATTATGAAATGCATTATCAAATGCATATACCATGAAAATATCCAAAGCAGAACGCTATCAATTGTGTATTTGTGTATAATATACACCGATGAAATGCAATAATATTGGTTTTCTATTCAATTGACTAATGTTCAAAGCTCGATTGGTTAACAATTTATAAAACCAACAAATATCGAAAAAAAATAAACATTCGTAATGTATTCGCACAATATTATTTGGTAACAATTTAATCAACTAACACACATGCATGCACCAATATACGTGTATAATATAGACTTATGAATGAACGCTTAATGCATTTATTTAAATGATAGTGTGCTGCTATTGCATTAATCATAAAACGACCACATCTCATTCGATGTGCATATGTATATCCGTATTGAACGACGAGGGTGGCATATCGAAATCATAATAATTATTGCTTACTAATAAATGCATTAAGTACAACGGAAACGGCATAAATGCTTGGATAATTGATAATTCATTGTGTTTCATTTATCCGGCCTTCACCGCTGATCTCGCTCGATAAAAAAAAGTAACTGTGGTGATTTAAATCAACTAGAAATATACTTTATTTTCAAAGTCAATAATTAAGTTCGTAGAAATAGCGTTGTTTTTTTTTTATTTTATTTCATTTTTTAATTACAAGACTATACATAAGTAGGCCAAATTGTATACCTACGTTCAAACTAAAACCATTTATTGGTTATAATTTCATATGCATTAAGTAACTATACGCTAGCGCAAGCAGCTGAAACCTGTATTTAGAAAATAATACTATTTAGCTTGACACCGAAGAGAAAACGTCTCTATACGGGGCATATTTGATATCGAGTAGGATAATATAATAGAAACTGATGAGAACCTAAAAAACAATACCTAATAACTTATTCGGTTATCGTTGGGCAGGTATGCCTATTTTATAATATAATATGTAATACGTATATAAAAGTGTTGTAATCCTAACGGTATAGTTACATCCTCAATAAATATTTAGACTATATATACAATATTACATACGTGTGACTAAAATCCTATTAAACAACAACCGATGGTAGTTTTTACTATTTTTACGTAGGTATTATAAAATCTTCCAAGATACGTAGCTGGATCAAAATATATCGATTTCATAACAAGATTAGGAGCGTGATGAAAATGAAAAAAAAAATAATTATTCAATATCCGTCATTATCATTCGTTAGACTTCATTGTAGCCAACTTGGGGCTGTTGAGACTTATAACTTCCATTTCATGAGTATTTTTTTTTTTTTTTTTAGCAATAGTTTGCTTTGCTTATAATACAGTTATACAATTCAGTAAGTATGGTTTTGTAATGCAAGCAATAAGATCTATCAGAAGTTGTAACGCTAATTAAGAGTGCATTACACATTTTGAAAGATAATACTGATAAGTGAAGAATCAGGATTAATTAAAATAAAAGTTCAATGACATTACTGAATTAGGAAAATTATCAAGCCAACCGCTTAGCAACGGTGAACATTAATAAAAAGAGAAGTAGGTATTTAGTGAAGACTTTATGTTGTGCATTTTTACACATTCTCTACATTTTTGCAAAAATTCCCAAGAAGGCAATTAAAAGAGTGGTTGAAGTAATTTACTTAGACCTTACACTTTAAACTAATTGGTAATGTAATTAACTGTATTCATTGAGTTATTTGTATTATAATATTATGAGATATTATGTTATGTTACGTAATAAAATAATTACTTTAAATTATAATAATAGTGTTATAACTGTTTGCATGCAAATATGTAGCTTCAAATAGCTATAAAATCCTGATTAGTTCACTGAATTAAATTAGTATTACTATTATTTATTTATTTTTACAAAAAACAGTGGTCATTAACCCATTGACAGATACTTATATACATTTAATGGCTTGAAGAGTGATTTGCAGTTATTAATAGAAATACTATTAGTTTAATAACGACAACGAATTTTATGGTCGTGGATTCTGATTGAGCGATTTTTCCGACGGTTCTGAGGGCTTTGAATTTTCTCTGGCTGTGTGCGCTCACGTCGGTGAAAATATGATTAATGGAAACAGTGCTTTTATGATCGTTCAAAAACAATCGTTTTGATCTAAACGCGCGTCAGTGACGGTCAAACGGGAGGGGGCGATGAAGAGGATAGATCCCCCATGACTTTTTTTCTTTAATATTTATAACAATTACATTTATGTATATTGTACTATAAAGTTAATGTATTACATTTTGTTTTAATTTTTTCTCAAAATAACGCTTATGAGCGTATATTATTGTTATCTAGATTCTACTCATTCTAGGAACAAGGTTGTTATTATTATTAATATTTAGTTGCAAACAAAATATACGGGAATTATACCTACCCAGCTCGGTGATCGTGAATATTCAATTACAACACACTCCTCCCTTGACCGGTACATTTGCTATGAACTACATCAATAAGACAGAGACAACACGTGCGGGTAGAACGTCCTCTTAATAGTTAATACGTAGCTATGTCATTATAGTTACCCAATTCATTGATTATTATTACATTTGTCACAATATTTTGTTACACAGGCCACAGTGTTTCGGCTTTCGTACTCGTCACTCGTGCCTCGTACAGTCATACTGTGTCGCGCATTATACATATTTAAACTGTCTGCTGTAAATTGTAATATATATTGTCTATAGTCTATTTTATGAGTTTATAATGTCTAATAAAAGAAAAATTACCATCTATTTTACTTGCTCTACCACTAAACACTCGGACTCGGATGAAAAAAACAGTATGATCCGTAAGATCATTACAGAAAATGAAGTTGTGGACTTGCCGATAATATTTGTTTAACTAATCAGTGTGAAATGTTTTATTTATGTCGTCTCAATGGTTTGTCCACTATGGCTGTTCATCGTGGGATTATAAATATAACCTCCAATGAAGTGCTGCATACAAATATTGTTAATATTACTCTGTTATAAATAAAGTACCAATTTACCTTAATTAAAAAAAATTGATATTAGGCATAACCATAAATTATATTTTAATGATTAATAGTAGTGCATATTAAAAAATTAGCCATATCCCTATTCCCTCCCCATGACAAAATCATTTGACCGCCACTGACGCGCGTGTACAAACGTAAACCTGCACAGTGCGCATCCTGACATTTAATATTGTGTGTGTGGGGGTGATGAAATAATGTATGTCATCAACCACATAGTTTTTGGCTTCAAGAGTTTCTCACCACCGCGATAAACCGAATTATGGTATTTATAAATCTAAATCGGGTTTCGTGTCATGCAAAGAATTAAACACGGTAATTCGTTTGCTTATTAATTAAACTTTTTTCCTCGTCTTTCTCTCTTTCTTTTAATTGTCAGTGAACCGTATTACATGCAGGTACATAATGCATTATGTACTGTACAACAACCTACGCGGCACCGCATTAAAATGGATTACATTTAATGACAAAAACTATTTTACACTAAATATTATACTACCGAACTAATATAATAAAATATTAACTATACGTATGTATCTACATACATGGCGAGGTGGTAATCGGCTCAATAAAAATTCAATTTTATTAGCACGTGGTTGAGAGCCCGCGGCATTTGTACGAAAATGTAAAACTTTCTCATGAATATTACTTTTATACTTAAAAGAATAAAAAAAAAAAAGAAAGAAAAAAAAACCATGTTCGTAATAATATTATTAGCTATATTACACTATACGCTGGCAGCGTTCGGTCTTAGTGGCTTGCTAATCAATTTCCAACACGATGATGATGTGCGGTGAAATGGCATAAAAATAATTTATAACTCGAATAGGTTCATATCTATTTAAAATTATTATATGTTGTTCGCTTTCTTTTGTCGGACGCGTATGGAATTTTTCTGGTGGACATCGTATTTGCAAAATTTGTCGTATTTACCGGTTTTCTACCATGCCGTTGAAAATGTCAAAAAACCGCTAATATAGAAACTTAACCGGTTAAAAAAAATCCCATTGATGACTTTCATACACACTCTTTCATATTCCTATGAACTAATTAGAAATTTACCATACTAAAAACACTTCTGTTGTATATATTTGTAGCCATTGATAGTTTCTGAAAAAAATAATTATTCGAAAAAAATGAAACCAAAAGTGGGATTATAGTGATTACAAAATGGCAGATGTTATGTGTAAAATGAAACAGTCTATTTTAAAATACTATGCTCATAAAATTGTTTCTGAAAATAAAGAGTTTAAAAATGTTGAATAATAATTATTATGACATAGTCGAACAAAAACTTAAGTGTCTACTAGTAAAATACTAAAATTAAATTTTTCATCAAAACAAATACATAAAAAGTAATGTTAAATTTGGAATATTACTCTTTTCTTTGAAAAAAAAAATGTTTAACAACTGTTTTGTTGACTTAAGTACAAAAAATAACAACATTTTGGACAACCGATATAGACCATTCAATTTTTTAATAGTTTACTCAAAAACGAACAGTTTTTTGTCTACTAAATTGTATATTTTCGTCTAATTTGAACGTAGAATAGCTTAAACTTATTAAGTATATTATAATAAAATTTGTTTTACAAAATTTTTTTTATTTAAACGCGATAATAATCAAACTATTGGAGTAACATTTCCAAGCGTAGAATTATTTTTTTATTCATAAAATATGTAGTTATTATAAACACTATCCTGTACAATTATAAATACACCATATAAATTAATACAATATATTATTGTATCATCCGCAATACAACCAACAAACTTATTCATTTTTTATTTATCGACCGATAGTGGTTTTGTTACAATAGACAGACATTTCTAGAGATTACATATTATTATAAACAATTGTTAACCACCAAAAAAATTCATTATTCTATTTGTTAAAGAATTGTTTTAATCTTCATCCTGTTTTTGAATAGTCATTAAATAGAAAAAAATGTATAACACACTTTTTTACTTGAGTACTAAATTATTAACTTACTAATTTATTTAGTCGTTGGTTACTTTTTGTTACTTTTAATTAATTTAAGCTTTCGCATTACTTAATTATTTAATGAAAATTTTATTTTGTCGTTCAATATTTTTTAAAACTTTCAAAGTTGATGTCTGCCTTTGAAAAAATATGATACTATGAAGTTAAGTTAGAATGGCGAAAAAAATTAAATTACTCATAGTCAAACCCCATATTTGTGTAGTTCAATGTACAATACAACTCTCGGAAAATAAATAAAATTTTGTATTTTATTCGTATAAAATATTCTAGTCATAACTCGAATGATTTGGAAACTTTTCCATTTTCCGAAAAAAATCTCTAGAATTTTAAACATTTTTTCTATACAGTATCTTTTTTAGTACAATTCAATTTATTCACTATTAATATTGTATTGATATTGTAATATTAAAGTTTATAACAAATCAAACAGTTGAAAAATTATTGAGTGTTTGAAAAATGACTCGTAATTTTAAAACATTTATGTCTATTTATTAATGGTTATCTACAAGAATAACATTTTATATCACGTGTACTATATTGATTTAAAAACTGAACATGCCATGTTTTATAAATTTTTTATTACCAATTCATTGTCATGTTTTTTTTTCAATTTTAACATTTTTAACCATACAAAAATTTTATATATTTCTAATTATAGTTTGTTCAAGACTTTATTATCAATGTGTATTATTCAAAGTTGTATCGACATATAGGTACACAATACATACATACAAATACCGTGATATGTATGGTTAATAATATAATGTACAAAAAAAATAATCAAGTATTTTACAAAACATAAACTTGTTTTAGTTTTTACATGTTTTTTTTTTTTTATCTATAATGACATATCTATACAACTGTAACAATGTTTTAAATAATAATAAACTATTCAATGCAATAAAAATATTGCACCTATGGGAATACAGTGTACACGGGAAAACAGAGGAGAGAAAAACTAAGTCAATGTATTTTATTTTGTTTTTTATTTGAGATAGTTATGAATATATTATTATTGATGTGAACAACGTCGATGGCTGAGGTCAGAATAATCAAAATATCTGATGGGTATAATATTCATAAAGTTTATTTTTAATTCGTTATACTAATATTATTTCAGTATTTTTTTTTAACCGATACAGTTTTTGGTCAGATTTAATTTGATTGTATTGTTTTGTTTCTTTTAAAAAATGAATTATGTTTATATTTTATTATATACATCGTGAATTGTAATAATGTAATTAACTTAACACAATATTCACTTTAATTATTTAAATATGCATATTTGTGTTTACACGTTCGTTTTTTTTAACTAAGTTATCTGAATAAATATTGAATAGGCGCAATCATTTTTTTTTTTCATTAAAACAAAAACGGTGATCTCTGTAGGATAATATGCCCAGGTTCTATAGTACGACGTGAAGATATTTAACTAACCACTCATTGTTTTTTCTATTACTGCAATCCTAATCTAATGCGATCCAGTCGTTCCTCCTATTGCCCGCTGCGGTTTCGTAGCCGGAGTCGTCCGGTATGGCGTCCCCGTGTTAAGGAAAAGTTCTGCATGCGGACCAATCGTGAATAACGAATAAACGACCGCCGAATAGTCACGCGTAAAACTAACTCGCATGGCTGTTATCGGCTAGGAGCAACCCAAAGGTCGGTCGTAGAACCGACGCGAAAGGGCATCGATGGTCTCTCGCTTCGCCGTCCATCCTGTCCGCACACGAATACGGATGGCGTCGGGAACGGCAGGCGAATAACTCATAACCGCGGGTGGCCCGCCCAGCGTTTTAGCATCAGTCGCAATCCCTCGTGTCCCCAGGGCCTAGCGGCGAGTGCGTGGATCGCGGCCCCATAGTGGCTCGTCCGGCATCTAAGCCCTTATCGTCGGCGTTCTAGTGGAGTGTATACGCAGTAGACCTTCTGGTCATCACGAATAAACACTACCCTCAAAACCTAACCTAACTCACTCGTAGAAATTACACTTATACCTAATAATGGCATGGTTATAATTTATATTGAGTTATATACTCATAAATTCCTCCGCATTTTATACGACTACAACAAAGCTTATCGTTGCATAACGAAAGCGAACGGTATACAGCGCAAGTCGGCCGACGGGCTGAGGTTTAGCACGGAAATCGTGTCACGCCATGTCGTGGTTCTCGTCTCCGTGAACGGACCCAAATCGTCCGTGGGTAGGCTCTGTGCGGATTTCGTTAGACAGCCGGTGATACCGTCACAGACGTGACATACGGTACGATACGCGGGTCTGTCCGTCGTGTCGTACGAAAGGCGACGGACGGACGAACATCGCTAGGTTCGCTTGGACAAAAGCCACAAAACCAGTGGTAACCATCGTGTAATAATCCTAAAATTGTATACATATGTCGTGTCTCAAGTAGTCACGCGTATACTTATAGATATAGTTAATTGATATTTTTTCAGTGACTATACCTATAATGTACCTATAACAAATAAAATATTAATATATTATTATTATTTATATTATTAAATTATTATGGTGTTTTTATTTACTTAATCTTTATTCTTTAAGCCGCATTCTGCCCTTAATAAATGAACTGGAACAGTTCCCATTAACGTCCCATACTAGGATGTTGCCAAAATGAATACACAATATTATCATTCATTGTGATCGGTCCGTATTGATATTGTTGACTTTATGGCCGTGATAATAGAATTATGTATATAATACAGTGTTCCGATGAATAACGGCAAAGAGAAAATACAAATCCAATAGATCAAATATTAGGTATAATAATCAAATCGATTATTCACGGAATATTACGACGGACACCGTGAATAGGTATAATAATAATAATAATAATATATGTAATCGATGTTTTATAATAATAATACAGTGTATGTTATTATGTTGTTATTATAATGATAATAACATCATCATTATAATATATGCGAACAACAATCACGTGAGAGTTTTACGTGGTTCTCCAAAAAATGAATATGTTCTACTCAATATATTATACTTTCACCCTCCTCATTTACATACAACGGATGTAACTCGCCCCTCACGACTCGTCTACACTATACAGAATGATTCTTTTATCGAATAACACTCATTATTTCTAAATCTATTAATTTTTATGAAAATATTATTTTTACATTATTTTCAATAGAAATAAAATACATTTATTTCAATATTATATTTTTAAATTTTTTATCATTTCGAATGATAACATACATTTTTAATTTTATTTTTCCGAAACTAAATATTTTCAGAATATTTGATACATAAAAATCGAGATTCGGACGAGTAGTTTAAGAGTTGTAAGTATTTGAAGTTTAAAAAAGCCTAAGATTAATAGACCAACATTTTGCGGAGTATCTCCCTACCTCACTACTCCGCTCGCCGATACTTAAAAATACTTATGTTATAACTCATAGATTACTCATACAAATTTTGATTTTTATGTATAAAAATACTCCAAAAAATATCCAACTTCAGAATATGGAATTAATAATGTGTGTCGACATTCAAAAAAGTAAAAAACTTAAAAACATATTAAAATAAACGTGTTTTTTTCGATTGAAAATAATGTAAAATGAATACTTTCATAAACATTGATAGATTTAGAAACAATGAGTATTATCCGATAAAATAATCGCCCTGTATAATGTATATAAATATATATGTACACACCTAAACACGAAGGGTGACGTTTTAACGATTTTCTTCCGAGTGATTTTGACGTATTATTATTAAATATCCCACGCGCGAATATACGAGTATATACATTTATATCAACTATATTAAACTAATATGACACTAATCATTCAATTCATCCCGCGGTGTTTCTGTTCAGGGATAACTACTGGTTAGCTGCACAAACTTTACATATCAAATATATATCACATAGAAAATGCAATATATCTATCGTGGGATTACGAACACACACACACACACACACACATATGTATACAATATACATGTTATATTGTTTTTATGAAATATATACTACATATATTATGTATTATGTTATTATTACTACACACGTGTCAATCAAAATAATATACGGAATGATACAACACCAATCACGAGCTCAACCCCATTATCCATTAATAATAAATATTTCGAATACTGATTTTTTGGAACTTTATGACGTATACTTATTTAAATCATTATAATGCAAATTTAGTAGTTATAATTACTATTCTTCACGAAGTTACTCTATTGGAAAATCTTTTTACTTTTAATATAGATTCAATAGATCAATATTTTAACTGATGGACTAAATAAAAAAATTAATAAAAAACAAAAATTACACTTAAACAACATACATATTTTCAAATACCTACTTAGATTTTTGTATTAATTAAGGAGTGCCTTGTGGGCAATATTAACTTTTTTTTAAAATAATAATTATAATCGTTTTCTTTAAACGTTTAAATTTAGCAGATGACTTTTTTGAAAATGTTTATTTTTCTAAATTAAAATGTCTTCCGGTTAGTGTTAAAGTTGTGACTAAGACTTTGTGTACTAAGAATAATAGGTTCATTGTCCATGATGACTAATAGTAGGTTAAAAGGGTACTATAGGGATTTTTAAATTTTAGTTATTGAACTAATTAATTTTAAACTATTACCATTTTTTAATTTGTGAAAATTGCCCGAGTATAATAAATACTAGATTATTCATTAAATATATTTTATAATTTTATTATTTTTGTGGAATAATTTCGTTATTATAATTAATTTTATTATTTTTGTGGAACAATTTCGTTATTATAATTAATTTTTTTTTTTTTTTTGTTATTATACACTACAATGCCTTACCCAAAAACTCTTTGATGTAAGTATACCAACATTTTCAAAAAAAAATTATCTGCTTATACGCTTAACAAATTACAGTAAAAAAGTATGTTTATCATTTGAAAAAATTAAGATTATAATACAACACACAAAATCACATTAAAATTAAAGGATTGAAAAATACGAAGTATTTAGTATACTTTAATTTAAACCATCAAAATTTGAATAAATTCATTATAAATGGTAAAAATAGGGATAAGTATCTCTGGTGAACCACTTGTATATTAACTCTCATTTAAATGTTGATGTAAAATTTGTGACGGTAAATATGTACTGCAGCTGAAGCATACGATACCATTTAATATTCCTTTTTTTAATACACGATTTATGGCATCAATATATTCTCGTTTAATATAACCTGAATTTGGCCATTTCGGCGCAGGGAAATGGGATTAGCGCATTTTTTCCTGTCAATAAACAGATTCCACTAATAACCTTACACAGTCATGCGGATTTATTAAGCGTCCAAAAAATATGTTTTTATTGCTGATATGTGTGTAGACAAATAATTAGTATTAAACTTAGTTCTATAAATCATCACAAAAGCGTGTATTACATTATGATATTATGTAAGCGTTCATATCCGTTTAAGCAGTATTAACCTACAATAATTAACGATATTTCGTGCATTCAGGCTAGGAATATTGGTTTTTGATTGAATTTGTTTCAATCCTTATCAAATATATAACATACGAGTATGGAATATGCTAAGTGTAACGGTATATATTCTATATTATATTAATTAATAGAATAGCTTATTTTTTTTTCAAATATCTTATATCTGTTATTCATAATCAAATTTAAATTAAATACGACATATAAAATACATCGTCCTCTTTTTTTATTTCTTTGATTTATATTTTAAACGAATTGAAACACTCATTATCTCATTGTTAAATACATGTATGTTAATATGTAACGAAAATATGAGATACAGAAAAATTATACAAATTATTAAATAATTCAATACGAATAAAAAACTATATTTTTTGGCCATTTCCAAACTCTGAAAAAAATGTTTATTATTATTTAGAAACACGCTCTTGTCTAGACAGTAGACACTAAAGTCTAAAGACCCTTGTCCATATTATAGCTCTAATTAGCGAATAGAGAATAATAATGGAGTGGATCTAAGATCAATATAAGTACTAGGTAGGTATATGTTATATGAATATTTTGTTGGGATTTCTATATATTGAACAATAATCATGAAAAATTTAAAAAAAAACATTTGTATGACATTTTTATATTTTCCTCATTCCTCTCGGAATCTATAAACTACTTAGTAAGGTTTGATCAGTAGTTGAATAGATGTATTATAGGTACTTGGAACAAAATTACTGTTTTAAGATTTTTTTTCAGAATAGGTTTTATTGTTCAAGTTTTTTTTTTACATTGGCTATAAACATTTATCAATACAAAATATTTATGACTTATTTTTATTTAAACAACTGTTTTCTTTTTATTTATACCTACTGATAAAATCATATTCAAATTTACTTTTATTTTAATAATAAAATGTGCATAATTTTTAAATTATTGTTTTTATATGGATTCATATTTATTATCGTATAACAAATAAACAATAATAATAAAAACAAGTTTCCATTTAATTTGATATAGTTTACGTTTTTACAATAATAAGTAAATTTTAAAGCTAACAATCTATTTTTATTAATATTTATAAAAATCCACAGTAACAATACCACAATGGTATGATCTTTACCTTAATCATAATTAGGTGTATCAGTTATTAATCATGATATAATTTTTATGCGTCTTTTCGTATTTCTTATTTTCAATGTTGATTTAATCTACTGAAATATCACACTACTATATATATTGGTTTAAAGTTTCATATAAAATTAATCATAATCACTAAATATTTAAATATTATATTTGTCTTATATGTGTGTGTTTTTTTTTTTTTTTAAGAAGAAGAAATTTATTTAAAATTACTATTTGGAAGATTGGCTCATATACTAATATTACGACGATTTGATGCACGTTAGGAAGTCTAAAAGTATAAAAAATAAATTTTATTTGGAGTAATCCTATTTTAATTTCATCTACTTTTTACAGACATACATTATATCATATTATACATATTTATAGTACCGTAGATGTAAGTTGTTGTAATATTTATGAGTTTAAGCAAATTATTTCATATATTATACATTATATTATTCACAAACAAGCTTATTATTTTATGGTTGGTAAAGTGACGTAATAGTAACTCCGTAGCTTCACTGCAAAATTTAGTGAACGGCATTAAAAAATAACCCTGTGGGTATATATACTATGTGCTATGTATAATAATAAAATGTTGAGCACTTTAGTATGCATGCAACTAAAAAGTTTAAAATGGCACCAACGTATTTCTCTCTTCCAACAATTTTGCTTTTTTGGTGCGCTACCTTACCCGTACATCTGTTGATTCTGACAAACTACTAGTATCAGTAAATTCTCCCCTCTCGGCCAGCCAGTATAAATTAAACCTAAGTAACGATATTTTACAAATGCCTATAAACATTTTCAAAAATAACTCAATGTTTTTTTTTTTTTTTTTGCTAACCACTCAGCTTAAAACAAATAATAATTATTAATTATCACAAACTTAGTTGAAAATTTATTATAGGTGTAACGCGCGTATACTTAATAGACGTATAGCGATTGTTATAGCTGTGATAAGCCATAAAATAATCGCCATACAGACATTGTTAATAATACTTATTTAGTAATTATTATTACTAATTAATGATAAAAAGCAAAAGCATTAAGATATAAAATCGATAAAAAAAAAACGAGAGATATAATGCGTTCATATTACCTTAGAGACAATAGAACTATAAAAATGTAATTTTAACGCACAGAGAGATACAGGTGTTTTATTATGTACCTAAACCATACACGGCAGCTTAAACATTAATGCATTGCGTTACAGACCTCGGGCTAACGGCGGATTACTATAGTACAGTTGGCATTGATGAGCAATAATGTCGTCGTATGATTGGAAGCAACCGTCAGAACCGGAATAAACTTAAATATTATACGTTGTACGTTAGATCAGTAATTGCGTTCATTAACAATTATTTCATTTAGAAATCCCGTTGCGACGTGTTGAAATATAGTGTACCTAAAAAAAAAAACAAGATTACGAGCAAAACACGCCTCGTCATACCACGTCACCTCGAATAACGCATACAATACAACAATATTTTAATCGACTTCAACGAAATAGTTATTATTTTTGAATTTTTCAAATGTTAACTGTAAAATAATCGATATCTATGGTTAAAAATACTTTCAAGCATCTACAAACATTTCAATCACCAAGGTCATGATAATAAATTATAGCGACAAAAATACAAAATATAATATTATAATAAACTTAATGAATCGATGCTGTGATCTGCATTGGCTATAGTAAGAGTTTTAATACTTTAGCGCACGAGAATAATATCATATATTATTATTATGGCAACTACATTCGTCGCATATTTATATTATACCACTCGAAGTGCGTATAATATATATTATAATACGTATTATCAGTGTACATGACGTAGCTATACGTCCAGCGTGCAACGACGATGTTTAAATAATAGTTATAATTTTAATAACATAAACGTCGATAAAATATAATAATGGAGTATTACGGATGCGGACGTAAGACCGTGATGATTTTGGGCAGCTGGAATGCAAACGGAGCTATATAAAATAGGATGTACAAAATGAGTTTCACATTGGAAAATTATAGATGGATATGAACGTTTGTGTGTGCGTGTGTGTTATAGCCGATGATTTTTGTTTTCAAAAAAAAACACTATTCTCCGGCTGCCGAGAGGACGAAGGGGAGGGGGACCACGTCCTAGGGAAAGTCTTCTTGGCGCGCACTTGGCACGGCGCAGGTCATCAGCTATAACGGCACCTTCTCCGGTATATAGCTCTTCTAAGTTTAAACTACTCTTTTAGTCAATTGCCGAAGCTCAGTACGCGCATTTAAGAGTTGACTGAATAGTTGGAGAGTCGTGCAACTGCTGCAGTGTGTTCGGTTTGCTGATTCGCGTGCGTTTACCATCAAATATTCCGTGCGTGCGTGCCATTACACATAGTGTTGCGAGTTATAATTTTTTTTTCACCGATTCGCGACTGCTGTTCGGATCGTAAGCCGAAAATCAATTCCGTGGTGCGGAATATTCACTGACGCTTAGAAGAAGTTTTTATTAATACATTTCAAAGGTTAGTGTTATTTTATCCAATACAATAAACATAAAATAAATATACACATATTTTAAACTCGTACACGTTAATCAACAACAATAATAGCCACGACAATCAAGTATATTATAATATTATATTATAATTTATTGCGAAGGAACGTACTGCAACCGAAACGCAAATGTCAGCGGTTCGAGAAATGACAAAAAAAAATTAAAATAATAATAATATATTTTTAATTTGGCGTGTAGAATCGGACTGAGATTACCCTAAACATTTTAGGATGTATGCGAGCCAGGATGAAAAATATTATAAACGACCCCTGGATACTACCACGGTCTCCATTAATGTCCCTAATGAGATCAGCGATGTCAAGTCGCCTCCTTCTCGCAATCTATCGGTGAGAATATTATAACTTCTTGTATGAATTCCTCCACCTGTGGATTCTGGGATCGCACAAAACGCAAACGCTTTACCAGGTTGTCGTCGTACGAGTTGGCAAACCAAAGGCGCTTGTTTTTAGCTTGGTGTTTTATTTTATTTATTATTTTTTTTTTTTTTACGCCAACTTAAGTATATTATATGTTAATTATGTATAATATTATGATACAATATAAATCGAATAATCGTTGGCGAAAAAAAAAGAAAAAACGCATAAGTAGACGTAGTGCCGTAGTAATAATACACTATAAATATTATCATAATATTATACGGCAATAAGGTACACGCAATGTGGTGGTTCTGTGACGGGTTTGTTAGCGGTGTTCTGGGAACGCGCCAAGGTTCAAGGTGATTTTATACCAATAATAATAATAAATTATTACATAACGATTGGAGTATACACTTGAACCAGTTTCGAGTTGGTGTCGCGAACGCGTGTAGGTCAGCGACGTGCCTCGGCCACGTTTCTGGGTGACGGTTAAACAAAAAGTCGACCTTATAGAAAAAAAAACCGTTAAACTTGAAATACCGAGTGCCGGCCGATGCCCTCTTCTCTGAATACATAGTTGTCACACAACACAACGTTCGTATATATTTCCAACACCACGCTGGTCGCAGCCACGAGGACACGGTTTTTTTTTCAAGGCCTCGACTCTCTATATTCTGAAAAAATACTTTACTCGGACGTGGCGCCCCCCGAGCCCCAAACTCAGCGTTAGCGAGGGGGCGCCCCGAACAACATGCAGGCGTGTACATAATACCACCGAACGTAGATAATTGTGTGTGTGTAGTGTGTGTGTGTGTGTGTGTGTGTGTGTGTGTGTGTGTGTGTGTGTGTGTGTGTTGTGTGTTTGTGAGTGTGTGTGCGTGTGTGTGTATATATATAACGACAGCGTGTTTATTTGTGCCGCGATGGTGTTACAGATGATAAAATGGGTGCTGATCGTGAGTCTGGGGTGCTGCGCACTGATGTACAGCGCCAGCTCGTCGCCCATCGCTAGCTCGACACCCGAACCTGAACACGAACATCACAACGCTAACGCGGCCGTACCCGAGACAGCGGACAAGCTGGTGGCCACGTCGCCGGACAGCGGAAGGCAGTCGGCCGAGACGGCCGCCGTGCAACCGGCCCCCGTTTCCGAATCGGTTCCGGTTGCTCAGCCGTCTGCGCCCGCCGCCGTCGCACCAGAAGCGTCCACGGACGAGGACGATGACGACGACGACGACGACGACGACGTAGTCGACTTGGACATCACCGGCGACGACGACGACGACGACGAGGAAGAGGAAGACGATGACGACGACGACGACGACGATGACGACGACGACGAGGAAGAAGATGTAGCGCCACAACCGGCCAGCGCAAACGCCGCCAACGGTGCCGCCGATCCGGCGACCGCCGCTTCTGGATCGACTCCCGGTTCCGCTGCCACAGCAGCCCCTGCAGCCTCGAGTTCCGGTGGCGACGACGACGATGACGATGATGAAGACGACGACGACGATTACTTCGACAGATTCTTCGAAGATATCCTTGGAGGTCAGTCTCGGTTTTCGATTTACATAATTAAATAACATTACTTTATCACGTAGGCAATATAATAGCTATTATAGCGACGTGTCTGAACTGTCTTTAAAACGCTTTAAGTCGGGTTCTAACTACACCGTTTTGCGTAGGGTTGGATATTATATTCCACTCATATGAAACGTAAGGTGCGAATCCTGCTTTACGCGGCACCTTTATTTTTCTACGCCACGTGCCAACACAGATTCCCCACCTCGTTTCCCCCGAAACGCCGAAATTCGTGATTACTGATATATCGGGTGGGGTTCCCCCTCCCCAGTTTTTATCGTTAATAGATAATATTCTCCCACGTCCAGATATATATGATTAAAAATACACAGTACGCGATTCGCTATAATTCCGTTCGACAAAAAGCGACTTGACGTTTTCTCGTCGACGATTCAACCGGATCGATCCACTACAGCGCGTGCTGTCGATCGAAAACACTCGGCTTATGTGTACTGGTCTATACCGAAAACGACATTAAAACGTCGGTTCAACCGTGCGCTGTGTCCATCCGGTCGGATCGATATCCGTTTTCAGTTAGTCGAACAGACGACACGCTATCGAAATCGATTGAGTCCACGGAAGGCGGATAATGGAAGCGGACGGTGGAAACGCCGCTCTACCACCACCACCACCACCCCCCCTCACCTATTCCCCGATCGCCGTCGAGAGTGCCAAGCGTTCCGACGATTTCGCCAGAGTCCGTATTTCAGGCGACCGCCGTTTTCCGAGATTCTAAATTTCTCGTACCAAACGTACGCGTCGTGATAATGTCGGTTTGCGAGCGAAAATAAAAAAAATAAAAGAAACTCGTAAGCCGATAAATAAATAAATGCGTTTCTCGCAATTTCGTACGGAGAAAATCCGATCTCGGTTGCGATATAACATGTCGCCGTCGCGCACGCGTCTACATAGCTAATACTATACACCTGCCGGATTCTGTATAGTGAGCATACTAATTACATCCCCGTAATGGTACGTGGCTGAGAAAATCGCTGTTGTGCACACTTTTTATAATAATATTATTCGCTTTATTTTTTTTTCTTATTATTATTTTTCGTCGTTCGTCATCATCATCATCGTCATCTTCTTTTTCTTCTTCTTCTTCATCTTTGCTCGCTTTACTCACCTGATAACGGTGACTCGATAAACAATGATTAATACTCTCGATCGTTGACACCGAAAAATCATCACAAAAGCACTACATATTACCAAAACAAATTGCCAACAGTGAACAATGCAAAACTGTAAACATAAACACATAACAATTATGTTTTATAGTGATTTTTATTTAATATTGCTTTTCTCACCAGTTTCATAACAGTCACTGGACGATCACTATATATATATATATATGTTTATACTACTACCACGATATAAATGTATATATAATATATAGTTCCACGACATAAATGTTATATTTTCCACTCATTCATTTGATCATTTCATTTATTCAAGTAAAAATAACCAACAACGATATGCATAAAATTCGGCCAAAATTCGTCCCCGATCGTATCGTTAAGAAATTATAAGAAACGTTATCATCGTAATGATAATAACAATATAATATGAACTATTGGTTTTTTTTTTTTTTTTTTTTGAAAAAATATGACGTCGTTTCGTCGACTTTTGCGTATACTACTGTATCGATTCGAATCTCGTAAAACGCCACTTTCGGCGTGCAACATCGCGTTATTATTTTCTATAGTGGTTAGACCACTTACGACAACTACGAACCTTTTATATCTCAGAATTGATCAATCCGGCGAGGACAAATTTTGGTTCAGTTTTTTTTTGTTTCCATTTCCCCCCGTGGTTATTATTTTATTTGCGTGTAGCATGTCGCACGCCATATAACTCACCTACATATATATGCCATCTATTGGAATCTATGACACGAGTGTAATTTTGGCATTGTGTGTCTGTTTGTTTTTTTTAGGTTGATCGAACCCGATCGACCGCGGGAGACTAACAATTACAGAAACATAACATCAAGATACGACAATGTGTACATAAAATTAAATCTATGTATACACATTTTTACATTGTATATGACATGTGAAAAACAACATCGAGAAACTCATCTCACTACTTAACGGACTCGATCAAAAACATTTTGATATACAAAATAAAACCAACACAAACAACAACAACAACAACAACAACAACAACAACAACATAGATTTAAGAATGTAAAAACAAAACTTATTTATTTAAAGTTTTTATTTATTTATTTATTTATTTATTTATTAATAATTTATTTTAGACATTAGAAATTCAATATTTCAACGCTATAATATTACACCTATAATTTATTTTTATACATATATATATACCTATATAATAATATATAAAAATATATATTTATTTACGACAATTTGTTACCAAACAACTACTCGAATAACGAATACATATACATACATATATATAAATATAATATTATAGTGTGTCATTTAATAACAGTCAAAACAAAATTATGTAAATTCGTGTTCAATATAGAGCGTAAGATTTATTATAATAATATCTTTGAGTGTCATATAATAACGAATTATTATTTATTTATTTATTTTTTTTTTTTATCAAAAATTAAAAAAAAACATGGCTGTGATAGCAAATATTTCAGCAAATAAACAGATTTGAATACATTGAAAACACATTATGTTAATAATTTAAATCCGCACCTTAATACATTTCGTACACACTACGAGTAGTGTTATTGTCGTCATTACTATAACCATAGCGTATAATAATATCAATTATAAATGTGCCTACGGTAAAAGTATGAAAAAAAAAAAAACAATAACGGTGAAGGTATATTACGCACACACTTACACACATACACTGACATACACACACCACACATATACATAATATACGTCGTGTTTCGCTTTATTCTGTGCGTGGTGTAGTGATGTATATCTGAAGGGTGTGGTGGTGAAATGTCGCGCAAGCTCGCAAGAACTTTGCAGGGAATTCCGCCCGGAAATCCTTATTCCGTTATATTATAATATAGTATATAATATTATTATGTAATATGCGTTTCCTGTCCAAGCACTACTACACTATATATCTTTACTAACTCCACGCCAAACTATTATTACGATAAGCGCATAAATCCACGTGCGTGTAATATCGTTAATATATATATATATATATTTAAATCAGTCGAATATTATATATAACTGCCTACAATAGTTATTAATTATTATAATAATATCATGTACCGGTCGGTATTGCCATGATGTAGGTATATACGATACACCGTAATGTGCACCGGTCTGCAAGTGTAAATCACGCACTCGCGCGCGCGCTGTACGTACGGCTTAAAGTCCACTTTAAAACTCTTCACTTTAAATCCAACCACGACGTGTTTGAAGACGACGAGGTGCATAATAATAATAATTATTGTTATTCGTTGGTCGGGTTGTCAGGTCGCATCTCGATCACACGAATTATCCCGGATTATGGTAATAATATATCATCGCGGTAGCGTAAAAAAATGTTCGAAGTCCGTATATACCAATAAACCATACTAACCTACACGTACCTACATTGTATGATATACAATAACCGACTTTATGTATATACCATATATCGTCGTACCGTAAGCTGCGATCCGGCGATGAAGACGATGGAGGTGACTCCGGCGACGACGGGCACGAAGGAAGTATGTAATTAATATAATAATTTGAAAGGGACACTATACCTACGTCTTCGTCATATCCACGCGGAGGTAAAAAAAAAAAATGATTTCGGTGTGGGTTGTAATATAAGTGTATGACTTAGTACATATAAGTGAATATATTATTTATGCTATTTAAACTTCGCAATGTTCGCGGCCGAGAGGATACGGGTTTGTTGGATTTTCGTGTAAATATAAATTACTTAATAATCGCTTACATTTCGTATTGTAATATTATATTTTATTTATTGACAACAATTATTATTATATTGTACATCTACGACAAAAATATAACGGACGTTATCGTTGTTCTTGTGTATTGCATGACCACAGATGACGACGAAGAGGATGAGACGTCTTCGGTGAGCACGCTGGTGTTCGGACAGGCGTCCACCACGGCGGCGCCCGCTCAGGGCCTGTCCGTATCGCAGCCGACGGACGACTCGTCGGACTACGGGACGGGCGTTGACGGAACCGCCGTGTCCAACGTCAATTACGACGACGTCGGTAACGTGGACGACGCGTCGCCTACTGACCAGGACGGACCGCACACCGTCACGCTGCTGTCGCCCGTGCCCAATGACGACGATCTGACGGACGGCGAGGACGGTGTCGCGTCCGTCGGGTCTTCCGTGCAGGCCGTCGAATCCAATAGCATTGCGGCCGCCCCTGCGCCGGCCAACTCGAGCGACGACGACGACGACGACGACGACGACGACGACGACGATGACGACGACGACGAAGAAGACGACTCGTCGGCCGCGGCCACGGGTGGCAGTGACGACGACGACGACGACGACGACGATGACGACGATGACGACGACGAGTCCGGCGAGACCAGAACTGTAGCCAAAGGCCGAGCGCGTGAGTGCATAAAAATTCCCGGTAACTTTCGTCCGGTTACGCCTCCACCGCATCCGCCGCCGTTACACTGCGTTCTTAATCGTTCTTAGTGCTTTTAGTGCAATTCGTGTACTATTTTTATTAGAACTTCACATAAATAGTTATTTTCAAAGTGATCAATCGACCATACAATAATATGTATAAAACTAAAATCGAATTCATATATTTCGATACTTTATAGACAAAGCGAGCGAGTGAGGTCCTAGTCAACTCCTGTTGCTGTGCGCGATCGCGAATAATATAATGTGTTTCTCACTGTATACACAACGTGTATGACATATCTATACAAATCCTTTAAACAGCAGTCGAACGCTTACTCGCTTCCCTAAGTCAAATTATACGATTTTCTGGACCGCACGTATGTGGGGTACCGCGGTAGTCGCTAAAAAACAGCATGCGAATATTACGCTATAATATGCGGCAAGTACGCGCCACGTGCGATTTGGTTGGTCTTACAACATGTGTGCATACATACACCGCAAATCGGTGTAAAAAATGGAGTGACCAGTGACGACCATCGTACAATCAATCGGTATCGCCGAAACGTTTAGAAATAGGAAAAACATTCGAATAGTCGACGTTTCGTCGGGTGTAACATTCTCAGATTTGTGCCGATTCCAACGGCATATCAACAATATATATATATGTAATATTATGATTAATATAGCATTACACCGTGCCTACTGCATTTACCGCGTTTTACAGTATTATTATAGGTCGAGGCGAATATTTACGCCACATCGAGCTCCATTTCCCCCAAAACTTTTGCGGTGATTTATCATCGGCCCACTTCGCGTACGATTTTCCAACACACTGCGGGTACGATACATGTACGAACTGCAGTGATTAATTACAATATTAGGTAGGTATAATCTATTGTATTTTGTTTATAAACCGCCAAATGGTTTATTCCGTGCGTGTCGGTGTTGATTTTTTTATCTTTTTTTTTTTTTTTTGTGTGTGCACTTTAACACGCGTAATTTATTCGAGCTTGTAAATTTCAATGATCCAATAAGTAGACGAACGCCGCGCATACTTCAGTAGTCAAGCCCGCGAAGGTAGTAAAACGTAGAATACCGATTACTACAATAAGGAAATATTAATTATACAACACTCGATCGCGCGTTTCACGATATCACAGTAATAAGTACAATATTTTATAAGAGTATTTTATTCATTTTTATTCTACCTCGCCTTGTATACTCCAATTCTCAAGCTATTTCCCGGGAACTATATTATCATTATTATTATGAAACACGGAATATTATTATTTTTTGTGTAAAAAATAATATTACGATTTAACGCGATACTTGTTGAATTTAACCTGAAATTTATACTAATCATTGTAGATCTTGTTCGGAGGTACAATTACAACATGTTTACACGATAGAACCGTTATAACCAGTTATACTAACTAGTAACTATTACAATATAACCTATCTTAATGTTCACATTTCGACGTATCTATGTATTAAAATCGCCGTTCAATCTACGAATACTGTATTATTGTATAAATAGATACACAGTTATAATATTTCTTCGGTTTTCGGTACATTGATGAGTACAGTTTTTTTGTTGTCGACCGACGACCGTTTTCACTACAAACTATACGTAAATCGCGTACCGATCCGCATACGATTAGCTCGACGGCCGTAACGATAATAATAATAAAATATTTGCCAAGACTATGGCCCTAGAAAGTCGTACCTAGCTTTGCAGTTGACCGTAGATACATACATCCGTATTCGCATGGAGACGAGAGGTCTGATAAAATGACCAGTACATCTTAGGTTGTGACGTCACCAATCCCATGTTATCCTGTAATGAATGAGAGGAAGCAAATGAGAGAGAGATAGATAGATAGAGAGAGAGCGATGTTCAGAGAGAGTATAGTATTAGAGTCTCGAACGCGTAGATATCAGATATCTGTCTGCATAAATAATAATCATTATTACCAACGTTGGCCCTAATCCTCGAGTACCCAACTACCCGGGCCGTTATTAACTTTCAAAGAAAGGAAATTGGAAACGTCTGCATTTTTTCGACGGATAGACAAAGCATTAAAAATAAAAAAACAATTTCGATACAATGAAATGTACAATAGTTATTAATATGTTCAGGAACTTATCAAAACCAATAAAACGCAAAAATCTTCTTTGCATTTTCTTCGATCTGACATATTATTATTATACAAAAAATGTACACTGTCGATACGTATTTAACAAGGGGGAACGCATTATCAATAATTATTAATTAATAATTTATTGTGTCGCCTATACACTTACCCATACCCGACCTGTCCACGTCCAGTGGTATTCCGGAAACCTACATCCGGATGCGGGCGCGAAGACGGGCGCGGGCTCCCACCGAAACGGGTTCAAGGATGTGACCTCCATACCGGTCGCGTATATGTGTCGACTATGTGGGCGTGCCGGGACGCTATATATAGCTAGCAGCTGCGTAGAAAGCAACCGGAATCGTAGGTATACACACGACGCGATGTATTTTATATATTACACGTTGCGTACGTGTGTACTCCGATAGAATAATATTATAATGTAGTTTATAATAATATATGATATACGCCGCCGATACGGCGACGATGTCATGTCCCACGAAAATCGTTTCTCCAGAAAACTGGTACTTTCTAAACGGCCGAGACCCGCAGCCGCCCCCGGGGAAATTTCTCTCCAATCCCCACCACACGGCGGACTCGTAATAATCGTATCTCATCGCGACGTTTAAGTGCCTACTGTTTTACTTTCGATCACATTTACAAAAGCCGTTTCATCTGTGCCCCCCCCCCCGTACCCATCACGGTTATTTAAACGCGTTCTGCGTTGTTTTTTTTTCTTAATCGAAAACGATTTATTTACATTTCGTCGTCCGTCGCAACGGTCTTTATTACTTTTTTGTTCATCGATAAATGCGTGTACAGGTGTAGCGTGCTTTACGCGTTTTCTGAAGTCTGATGCAGTGTCTATACACGTCGTAAACTCCGAGTCACGATCCAATAGCAATTCACCAAATTAGAATCACTTTGTTTGCGTACCCTGCATTTACGCACAAGACAATGGTACCGAATGACTCGACGCGCATTTGACAACAATTGTAATAATATAATTGGTTTCCGTTGATAATCGGATGGAGAGGAAAACAAGGACCCTATATATATATATATATATATATAAGCTGATCCAACAATGTTTGTCTGACAATTAATGATCTTCTGCGACTTCGTAACAATATATAATTATATCAAACGCTTTAACACATTTTCAAATGTATATTTAATTAAACTATGTAATCATATTACATATTTATTTTATGTTAGAAAAATGATGTGAACTGACCTCTAATAAAAATGCGGACAATATTTTTGAAGAAAAATGTAAACTATATTATGCTGTTTTTATTATTATTATTATTTTTTTTTTTTACCGATTTCGGGGCTATAAACATATTTCACTCAATTTATTACCTACTATATAGAGGTACACGTAATTCTCACAATCCTTCTTATTGTGTTTGTTTGAATTTTTATATTTTCTCCGGAACCTTGGATATTATTATAATATTGATGGACTTCCGTTAAAAAAAGTATTTGCATTTATATGAGTTATATTTATAATAGAGAGGAAAATAGAGTGGCATAATCATTTTTCTATAATACTTACAATTATTCTAGTTGAACAACCATTTTTGAGGAAGGAAAAAAATATTGACATTCAATATTCAAACATCCAACAATGTGAGCGTATTTCCTGCTTCTATAAAACGTGATGTTATATTGAAGTGTCGTGGACAATAAATATACAGTCGGTGTGTGTAGTGTGTTACGTTTATCACAACAATGCTGCGTGGTACATCAATCTAACATAAATAATATCTATAAAATATTTTGACTGATCAGCACATTATACTTACGTGTTTTTTTTTTTTATATATATTTAAAATAGCTAACCTTGGATTTTTTTTTTTTTATCCAATAATTTAAAAAAAATAATTCTACATACAAAAATCGCGGGAGGGGAACTAGTGAGCACGACGTGTTATCATTTATTTCAAAACAGGCGGTTTTGTGGCTCTAGTCGGCGATATAGAGCTCAACTCTAAATACATTGCACCAAGAGCGCATACTCGTGCTTATAACACGCAGCCAACTGATTATCATCGCGTTCGCCTTTAGGGACTGAACGGATTTCCGAAATCCATAAATAAACGTATAATAAACACAATATAATATGAAGCGTTCTTAGATATCTGTGTCGATAATATCGAAAAATTATTCTCATATAAAAACGGATTTCTCTTTTTATTAAAATCATACGGAAATCAAACAATATTATTTTTTCTGTTATGTATAGACTATAATAGCTTACATTTTATTTTTATTTTTTTGTTGTTGTTTAATTCTATTGAAAACCAGCAAAGTACAATTAACATATATATTTACCTCTGTGATCGAATAATGTCGAACACGTTAAGTATATATTATTATACTCGTCGACCGCTATTTATCGACTATGTATGTACACAAATAACGAGAGAGTCAGTGACAACACGTCTTCTATTTTACTAGCCGTCCTTAGCATTTAAACGTGTCTCTGTATAAAAAATTTCACCGCTGTACGACGCGTTTCCGTCACACGATTTCTTAAATTGTGAGAAAATCATTTTTAAACTGCTCAGGCATTTTCACATTTTCTTTTTGCAGTGTACTGAAATATCAGTCATATCATGTGTTTACGTAATTGCATATCGTATACACTGTAGGATGCGGCGTAAACGAAAAAACGCAGAGCCGCAGGCCGGTGCAGGTCATGAATTATTATTTTAAATGCGCCGTCCGCTGCTGTACACGGTGTGCGCCGTGTGCGGTTATAATATTAAACGCTATTGATTTGAGTAGACGATAATATAATAATATTTTAAACGCAAATAACGTTCGATTGCGGTGCCGCGCGTATATATTTTGCCACAGCCGTCGTCGTCGGGTTCGCGCAGGAATGCAGTTATCGAATTTTAAGGAGGCCAAACTGGTCGTGCGCCGTTGTCTCCGGACCGGAGCGCGCGCGTACCACTTATTATTATTATTATTATTTTTGCGGTGGCCGTCCCATTTCGCGCGAACAGCCGCCGCCGCCGCCGCGAGACGGATTAATAGCTGATAAATAATTACGTTATTATTTGTAGGTAGGTACGTGTTTTTATCGGACGCGTGGCAGTCGAAATCGTTTCCTGTCCCGTTATTCCTCGCCAAAATATAATAGGTACAATATTATTATATGGTCGACGCGTTTCCGCACGATTCGGCGGTGTCGTCATTCGGCACACGATATTCCATCACTGCACCGCAATGGCCAACGCAATAATGTCGCTATTAATTATTCGAAAACTCGTCTGTGAAACGTTCTAAGAGCACATTCGCCGTCCCTAGCGCGATGACACATCGGCAGCGAATTCGCCGCCAAACGATGGTAATATAATAATATCCATCGAATAACCGCCGTCGGAGATTTTTCTAATAAGCGACCGCGCGTTCCCGCGAGTCGATCCCGTTTTCCCGTTTTTGGTAGATTGCAGGACAAGCCACTCGCGGTGGAAAACCGACGGAAAATGTAGGTAAATTCCAATGAGATATCGCCGTGATAACTCTGCTATTACTGTGCGACGATGATATTATGAAGCTGCTACGCGGTGATGCGATTTTCATTGATTTTTTTCACGATCGACGACGCGCGCGATCGGATTGTCAAATATACGATTAACTCGTACAAAGACAAGTACCAAGTATAATATGCTCACTCAGCCACAACAACCCCCATTTCGTCATAAATAATGAATTTATTCAAACTCTTATTTTTGAAATTGTTTAGCATATATTTAAAGATCACATTTTTGAATACTTTGAATTATATACTATTTGTGCTGTCTTTTGGTGATACTATCTTCTTTTTTTTCGAATGAGTATCGTTCTTCTCAAAACAAATTGTCAATTACGTGATTTCTTCTTTAATTTTGACATTTTAATCGAAATTCGAATGATAATTTTTTGAGTTATTAACTTTGTGTATATTAAGAATAAAAGAACCACAAACACAATAACTATTATTAACATTTTATAATTTATAAAAATTATTCAAGTATGATAAACAGTAAATATAACCGTCTAATTTCTATTTTTGTAAAACCGTTTTTAAAAACTATTATCGTTAGTATATTATATATTTCAATAGCTCGGGGACTACTAGTATGCATTTAAATTTAGTTACATTACCATTTTTAATAAAATCATCTGCTTAAAAATGTACAGTGAAATGAGTAAGTTTTAATTAAAAAAAAAAAGAAAAGATGTTTGTATCGCCACAGCAGAATAATACTCTTTAAATGGTATAAGAAATTTAAAAAAATGAAAATATGGTCCTGAAATGTGCTTATTAAAAAAAATTCAAACAACAGTATTTGACTTCTCTTTTATAGGCGAGAAAAAAACGAGCGTGAACATTTGTCGTTTTCTGTTCAAACGACTTATTGCTCAATGTTTATATCGATTAACACTAAAAGTCTTTCGAATCTAGTGAAATACTTCTATACGGGCGTCCCCGATAGGACGGGTCATCGTAGTATAAACCTATAATTATAATATTTCAATATCGTAATGTATGGTACGCACAACTACGTTTTGTAGGTGTAGTTATGTAGGTACTGTGCAATGCGGATCGCGAAACACCATAAATTAATATGAAATTCATTACAATAATAATAAATCGATTTACACATTGGTCGCATTTTAACGTTATGCACACTCGTGCCAAGAACGTTGACCTATACGTCGCACCATATAATAATATTATGTATACCGCACATATGCATATACAAAATACAAGACGCCGTTAAAATAATAATACTGCCGGTGGGTTAACGGATCTTCGGTAAATTTATTTTATTATCATTATTATTTTGTTATTAACAATTCGCCCATATCACGTGCGACTGTGCGAGATAATTAGTTTATGAGGAATTCGTTTTATTTTTTGTATTCTAAACATTGCATTTTTTTTTATGAATATTTACAACATTCTAAGATTTTTATTTTTTTATGTGGATGATCCATATTTTTTTCAAATAACACTTCCATATTTCTTATTCTCCGAAGTAATATTTTTTTGCATACTAAACTTTGTTGCAATATTAACATTAAATATTGTTGAACTGATGTTTTATTATTTATAAGCATTTAAAGTTTAAATTAACGGAGTAGTAGTGCAAAAGTTTGTGGTGTATCAGCCTCTGTTACATCATCACAGTCTCGTTTTTTATCTTTAAATATTTACAAGTTATAACAATAAATAAGAGACTATAGTCTATTTTATAAAATGTTTCAATTTTTTTTTAACATAATACCAAAAAAATATTCTACTTTGGAGTATAAAACTAAAATCAATAGCTATGATGTTTGCGAAACAATGAAATAAATATCTAAGATTATAATATAAATAGAATTTGATTTTTTTTAAAAATATTTTCATTGACACAGTTCAAGTAAAAATTTACAAAATATTAATATTAAAAAAAAAAAAACTTATTAGTCTTAGCAATGAGAAAAATCATTATCGTATAACGAAAACCACGGTAGGTATAGTTACAACGTTCTTTATTATTGTTATTATTAATTTAAATTTTAAGTAGATATACTACTGTGTTCAGCATGAGTAATAATAATATTATTATTATCGTGACGCAGGTGGCGTGACTGACCAAAATACGATATTTCGCTACGTATTATAATCCGAGATTAAATTGGAAAAACGATCAACGTACGCACATCCCACCCTACACAAGTAGTTATAAGTACTTATAAGTACTTAAAGTTTAAATGAGCGGAGTTGTAGTGGACCAAAATGTTGCGGGGTACCAATGTATTTCCACACCACTCATCTAAACTTTAAATACTTATAAGTTATAACTAATATTGACTACTATAGCTAGATATTCAATTTTCATACATCCGAGTTGTAAGAAAATTAGTCTGGTTATAGGAATATAAAATAAAAAATGTATGAAACAATCGTAAGAACTTTAAAATAATAACTACAGTGCTAAAAATGTTTTACAAAAAATATAAAATAAAATCAAACATTTTGTTTTTAATATCTTTAAATTATGGAGAAAAAAAAATGTTATCAAAAACGTTAACGCTGTTAGACGTAATTTTTACTATAAAAAGAGTCGCTTAATATTATACAAGCCACGACAACAGACTAATTTATCGCACAGACGATGACGTGCTGCGAGTGCATTATTTTATCGCCGCCGGACGTCATTATTTAATATTTTTATCATTATTATATTATATTGGACTAGCGTCTCGTCTTTCCGTGTATACCCGCCAATGTTTATTATATTGGCTTTGACGATGACGGTTTTTCTTTTCTTTTTTTTTTCAATTTTCATCGAGTACTTTTCCAAGCATTATAGTGTTGGAAAAGTGTCGTGTAGTATTATTACTACTCCGTTTATAAAGATCGGAAATAGTGTGGTAAGCGATGCGTTTAAGTAATAGGTATACTTCTCTGGTCGACGTTTTTTTTTTTTATCAGTCATCAAGTGCGGTGTTTACCAAACTATGAGAATCGGTTTTTGAATCCAATGATTTATCCACCGAATTTTGAGTGTGAAAAAATACAGTCGTCGCATTTCACCAACGAACTATAAATCCATATTGATTAACGACCGTTGCGCCGTTGCGTGGTTGCCATAACATTAATACGACTTTTTTTTTATATCATACTTCTTACAAGTGTCCGTCTATTCCGCGGACACGTATAATCAAGTCCTGAGCTTTACTTTGATCTATGGACAGCGCAGGAGAGGGGTGTAAATAATGAATATGAATTTCACACTAAGGGCTATGTTTTAAAACGTAATCGGATACGTTTTCGCAAACTTGTTTCGTTTAAATTCAAGATTCGATTTTTACGCAGGTATCTGAACTGACATTATTTTTTTAATTTTTTTTTGTCGAATGCCTCTAAAGCTTAATGTTTGTCAATCTAAAAATCAAAATGTTGCAATATATAAGACTAAATTATTTGTATTTTTCCGGCGCATAGTCATGGGTTTGACGATAAAACGACCGACCGAGATTTACCAGCCGGTGGTGCTTATGGCTGATACTATTAAATCAAGTGTGACATAAAACCTGTCTGTGTCTCTAAATATTTTTACGTAGATCATTATTCGTTATCATTATCTACGTCATTATTATAAGATAATTTTATCATCTATATACCTATATACCTATATGTATATATAATAACACGTCCTGACTTATTGATTCATTATTGCCTATAGGCGGAACCGCTGAAGCTATGAATATGAAGTTTGGTCAGCTGTTTCGTTATATGACGTAGAGAACCGATAAGAAAATTTTTCCAAAATTCTTCGTCTAAGGAAGTTAAGAGGTATAAAAAGGGGTAAAAGGGGAAAAGTTTGTTTCTTGGTCAATTTTTTTTTTATACTTAGCATACTTTGCTTTTTATACTTTAGTCATTATAATTGTATATAATTTTGGACTCATATTTTATTATATTAAATATTTATTTACCAATACCAGGGATAACCTGTGGGATCAGTCATTAATATGACAAAACTGCCCAAATTAACGTAGAGGGGGGCTTAAATTGTTTTTATACATTATTAGATATTCATACGTAATTTATACATTACTTCTTAGTATCAAACAAATATTTCGTAGCGAATAGGAGGGTACGATTGACGGTCGGGAAACACTGGGTTCATTTCTGCAAAAAATCGTTCGTCGCCAAAACGAATATTTTATACACTTTGTGCGGATGGCGGACTGCGGTTGTTTATGAATTTAAGGGAAAGAATTTTTTATTTATTCACGATTTGGTCCGTGTTCAGGTGCGATGGTCAGTAACCCAGTGACCTTGCCATCTTCGTACGTCACCAAGTATAACAGGTTCGTGGACAACATACTGGGCCGAATCAACAAGGTGCTGAGGAAGAACTACGACCCAGTCAACGTTCGCCTACAAACACCCACACAGACCACCGACAACAAGAAGAAGGGTACCACCTCTCAAAAACCAAAAACCAAAACTAAAGTCGAATCAAGGGAAAGGTAAAACCTGTAGTCTATTTATTAAACGGGATGCATGATTCTATTCTGTAGATTATAGTATGTAAATTAACACGAATTCCCGATTTCGTATACATAATAATATGATTTACATGCTAGTCGAAAAGTTGATTATTATCAGTGATGTATTGCTAGAAAAAAAAAACCGTATGTATACGCCTTATTTACGTAGGTATGTGACAATGGTAAAAACCTTATCATCATACAATAATAACAAATGTTTGACATTTACACATTTATAAGATTACAACTCTAATTTGAATTATCTTATGTTAAAAATGTTTTAAAACTTGTACACATTATTATTTCTAAAGGTATAAGTATTTATAGTACCTATGAATTGGCTATGATAGATATTTTTTAAATGAGCAAATATTAATTACCAAGATTATGATGAAACTAAAAAAGTAAATACCCATACGCTCCAATACTCCCCCCCCCCACACACAACAATACACCATTAATTATTATTATTATTGTAATATTGCTTTATGGATGGATGTCTGTAATTAATGGATGTAATATTATAATATCACTGAAGTCACAAAAACTCCAATCGCAATAAAAATAATATTAGATACGTACGTATAAATACAATACAAATTCAAACTATAAGAAAAGAAAATTATCACGACACTAAAATATAATATTATACTTATAAATGACTTTTTAATATTTATATCAAAATTATAAATTATTTATAATAATAGTAGTAGTAACAGTTATTATAAAATGTATATATGTCCTACTGTCCTAGTAGACATATTTTTGAGTCAATTCATCCAGCATTGACGTATAGTGTTTTGTCATTCCTCCGTCGTTCGTCATCATAAAATAAATATCAAACATATTATATTAGCAGTGTATAGTAGACTGGCATACTGTTAATTGTTAATACAATTTCAAATATATAGCTAGGATCTATTTTATCATTACTTACAGTAAATAAATACATTGTAGTACATAAATTAAATATTCAATTAAATTCACCGTGAAAAGGTTTTTGAAAATTGAAATAGACGACGACAGTATAAGATCAATACGAATACAGGATAGTTTTAAGTGTTCTAAATAAATGCATACAAATCATAGCGTCGATAAACGCTCAAAAATGAGAACTCTGTAGTAATACATTTTTATTTATTTAATTTTTTATTTAACTATTAACACATCTCCAACTTTATTACTGTCATTCCTTCAAATTAAAGTCTTTGAATGACATCACTCTGCTCTTTGTATGCATCAGGATACCGGATTAATATATTATGTTAAATTCCCCATCTGTTTCTTGGTTTTCATTCTATACCGCCCCCGCAAACATTAATTTCTACCGTTCTCAATTTTTCCAAAATGCTTTATTTCAATTACCATCAATCCCATTATTCAATCGCATTCAATCTTAATATTCTCAACAAGACTGGTCGCATTAATACAATTTATAATGTAATAACACGAACAATAGCTCCAAAAATTCACAGCTACTATTTTACACACAATTGTGTTATAATACAAATAACTTATTAGTTGTTTCCTTCTTCCTTCGTTGTTGAGTTAAAGCATGAAATATTAAAAATAACTGATTTATACGCAATATATATAGAACGCTGTTTATGATTGAATTAAAACAATGAAAATATTATAATTTTGTAGTTTTCAATGGTATAGCGTATAAAGTATAAAAGACGTATTAAAGCTAAGTTGCCATATATGTTGAAAATTTTTCTGTTATCACGTTCTATCTCCTATACATCATAAACCTAATCATCATTCAACAATATGCGTACCTAACAAATATATATTAATTTATTGTACAAGTATTTAATGCTCGCGATTTGTTTAGATTGAAATGATTGCTTTTAAATTTTAATTTCTGTTTCGCGCAATCGTCTATAATCTGCTGATGACACGTGTACGTTTACAAATTCGTTTTACAACAACAGTTACATTACACACACACACACACACACATATATACAACGATGAGATTGTAATGCAATGTTTAAGACGCGCGTATCTAATTCGTTTTTATACGACATTGTACTATTGTAGCGTATTGTCGCGAGTTTAAGAGCATGCTTAAAAGTGCACATAAATACATGCAGTAAACGTCCCAGAAAATCTATTACCAAGTACTCACACAACACACAGTAGTAACGCGTATTCTACATACAACAATCGAAACGTCACGACGAATCTGCGTCGCCAACGTTTATTCAAATAATACAATGCACCGTTTTCAACTGCGCGGAAGCCTAAAATACAATAATATTATATTTATACACGATTTTCGAATACGCACACTTCAGCTGCAGTTGTAGGCACGCCCTCTCGTCTGCCCGAGAGCACTGCGCAGTTGTGCTTTAAAGACTACATAGTATCCGCCACTATTGAAACAAAAAAAAAAATATATATATTATCGCGAAAAATCGTATAAAGGGTTTTCTAGTTTTGCATATAATCCATATTTGAACGTGAAAAAAATACCAAGGTTTTGGTTTACAAAAAGGCTCTTTAATTTCGCCGATATCGGGAGGCAAAAACCGATTCGATTGTTTCACTTTCGCACCGGTAAATTTATCCCAAAGTAAATATGTAAACATCAATTGCGCCATGAAAATATCATAAAACCGCGAGCGCATATTATCAATAACCGATATTGGACCCGAACAAATCAAAAATATACATGATTCGCTATTATAATATTATTAGAGCAGACTATCTACTAGATACCTAAATAATTTTTTAAAAAAAAATACTATACTTTTTCTCAATGTTTTATTTTAACTATCTAGAATTCAGTTTACGTGATAAATACAATCAGATAGAGATGCTTTAAAATATACTCAATACAGTGTACTTGTGTCTTTGTTAGAGGTGTGAATACTTATATGTATTATGATTTACTTACAGTTTCGTCGCATGTACCTAAAGTGCATAAGTGTATGGTACGAGTATATCGCGTAGAACTGCATCAACATCGATCATATTGGATCCGATAATTTTTGTTTTTTAACTGCATTTTTTGGCACAGATGGTGTTTGTAACTATCATTGGTTTTGTAATTTAAATATTGACTACGAGTTGCGTTCTTAAAATTTCTTTTGTCTACCCAAAAACCGGGTTAGGTACCTATTAAAAAATAAATACGAATATGCAGTGTTGTTTCTGGTAAATGATTTGAATTTTAAAAATTGATTTTATTTATAATATTAAACCTTCTCCGTTTATTGAAGACGCGGGAATGACTACAATATTAGTGTTATATAATAAATGTGGTTAAAAATATTATTAAAACTTACCGTTCACGATTTCAGTTTTTAAAAATTGACTTAAAATTTTAGTTTTTACAATTATACGTCATCAATTAAATTTAATCGACTTTTTTTCTGATCGAAATACAATAACTCTTATTATAGCAATATAGCCACATATACAGTTGTCGAACGCGATACCATTGTATATGTCTAATTTAACGCCGATGGACTCAATTCGTTGATTTGGGACACAACTCGTAAGCACATCACTTTAGTTATCACGCGACACACATATTACTTTGTGCCTGGAATTTGGGACACACGTAGTTATATAATAGGCACTCATTATATTATCTTAGACACGGCGATGTCGGGTTCGAGCAATTTCACGCCGACTGCGGACCATATTCAACAATAACGATATATATATATATATTATAATATACTAATTATATTATATAAATTTAAATCGTACACGCCAATTTAAAATGTTAATAAATCGCAATCTGTCATATTTTCACCTGCAACCGGAAACGCGGGAAATAAGACTACCTATGCACGAAGTCTTTTCTCTCACTCGCATTAGTACCATTCCGTCGCTAATATTATACCACGCCGTGCATTTTCTGGTTACTTCCCGGAAAACTCGAGGGATTGATTTTATCGTGAATAATTTATAACTCTACGGCGAAATATATGTATATTATATCATATAATTGTGTTACCACCTGCTGCCGCCTCCGCGTTATATATATATATTATACGCTCCCTCTGAACGGCGGCGGGACGGTGGTGCAAATCCACAACCTGCAGGCTGTGCGCATTTATTCAAAACCGTATTAGACACCGGCCAAATATATTGAGACGTGGCGCCCGCGTAACCACAACTGACACCGACATTATATGCTTACTATATATATATATATACTATGTAGGTACGTGTATATTGTTTATTTGCCACAGGGAACAACATAACGATCCTTCGACTGTTAAGTGTATATATATATATATATATATTATATATATAGATTGTACATAGTTAGTTTTTGAAATCGGACAGTGTGAAAACTAAATAATAACAATATCTTCAGGTTGGATTAAATAATATCTCCTGCGTTTGACGTTTTTCGGCGTTTTATAATATCCGGAAAAAAAAAACAAAAAGTTCGTCCGTCCGTACGAAAGGGTTTATTACTTTACAGCACAATAGTTTCGTACATTAAAGCTCGTTGGCAATATTATTTTCAACGATACAAAAACAATATCAATTTCACAAGCCCAAACGCCCGATAATTCAAGCGTAACTTTTTTTGCTTTTAATGGAAACGAGGATACATTTTTTTTTTCATTACGTTTTTCGTTTGACGGTGTTTTGCTATTATTATTATTATTATTATCACTATGATTTTTATTTGTTCTCCTCTTTTGTTCTTTGAAAAAAAATATTAATAAAATCGCAATACACACATTTTAGGCGAACCCCCTTTTATGTAGACTTAGCATTTTACTGTTTGGCATTCGTCGCCATCGTCATCAGCGAGTTCACATCTACTTTAAATACGCAATTAAACGTTAATTACGCCAGTGCAGATATTTTACAGCGTCTATTTATACCTATTATAATGTTATATTACTTTGCGATGTTGCACATTTCTCGTGAACCACTTATATTAATTCATTTCTTGAAATGAAACTCTTAGTGGCCTTAGTCTCACTTTAAAGCATGAAAGAAAATGTAAGAAATTGTCATTTACTCTGTCGCCGGTTCCAATGGTATCCTTAAACTATTTATTAACAAGAACACACCTTCGGCTAATGATTTTAGTTGAAGATTTGGATTTTATTTTATTCTCAATTCATGATCAAGATTCTATTAGATAGAGGCAATATTCCGTAAGCCACTTAAAGGTCCTGGTTTTATCTAACGAATGTGCTCTGCATTTTAACTATGATCACGTTCCTTATTAACAATCATTTTTTGTTCCTTAGTTCGCTCACCACATAATTTAATATGTTTCCGTCGCTCGGAATGCATCAACCGCCAAGAACTCTCAAATTTTGAAAAGAGTGAAGCTGAAATTCCTATGTTTTACCTCTCTAACGATTTAAAATAAATATCCATAAACATCTCCTATCAACTAGCTAAAGATTTGTTTTCCCTTTCAAAACTGTAAACCAGACTCTGATTAGAAATTGAAAAAAAAAAAAACATCTTTCCGACAATATTGATTTTCCCACTGCTTTCCTAAATTAATTTTAGAGTTTCCACTCACTAAGAGAGATAACCCGTTACAATATTGTATTCTATATTCCCTTTTTTTCTATTAACTATATTTATCACATCTTACGCAATTAGCAAATAAAAACCCCATTTGATGCCTATTTTATTATTTAAAAATAATTGTCATTTTAATTTTAATTTTTAAGTTATTATACAAGTTATATCGTTTACTATTATTATATGCGTTATGCACCTATTCTTGTTTTTGTTGGTCTTCGTCCTATAAATTTATAGATAAATAAATATTGCATATGTCATCGTGTAAAACGCATATTATTTTTTTTTTTTTTAAGCGTTCGACAGGCGGAAGTGTCAAAAAATGGCACTGTAACAACTCCGGCGACCGAAAAGGCGGCAACCCATGTGCCACAGCATCCGGCTGCAGTAAACGGCACATCGACCCGAACACAGCGCAAGCACCACAAACAACATAGAGCGTCAAAGGCGCAAAACAACAAGCCCAAAGTCACCAAAAACAAGGTATGTAATATATAGACGTTAGATAGGCGAACACTTTGTGGACCTGTATCAGTCCTCTTCTTTATCATCATAACCACCAAGAAGTATATATTTAACATATTTTGAATTGGGTAGATGAAGGACCTGACCACTTTTCGTAAACAAACCTATAAACCACATTACTCAGCTATTACTCACCTCACTACCCTATAAAATCTCAAAGGTTAGTTTAGGTAAAATTATAATACGACTAACCGCATTTTTATAATAAATTACGTACAGTCCAGAACAGAACCCTATAGAGTTTCTTTACTACTGTATTATGTAAACAACTATTAAAAATGCGGACTGTTTATATTCAAAAAAGATACTTGTACTTGTATTCCAAAATTCATGCTATACATCGTTTTATTTATTACTTGTTTAATATAAATCATTTTCAAGTTTTTACGTATAATACATGTAAACATATTATATATGTGTGATATCAAAGTTTATAAAAATATTTTTCAGATAGCTTATACATTGTGTACCTACGTTTTATTTACTACGTACTACACTGTGTACAGTGAAAAACATAATAATATAATCGTGATACTTACAAAACAACCCTCTAAAAAGTACAGCCAAACAATAATAATTTTAAGAGAAATAATGGTGTAATAAAATAAAATAAAATTAATCGATTCAATTAAATTCAATTTCTGGAATTAAAATAAAAAATTTCCGGCAAACAAAAGTTAGTCCACGCCGTTCTGGTGGACCCGGTTAAAGTTTAATAATATTATATTGGCATATATTATAACACATCACCGACAGCCCTAATGTATTATCACCGATATACGCTACCGCTTTAGATTATTATAAAGGACGAGTTGTATACGCGTAGATGGCCAAATGGGTCGTTTAAATGCAGGTAAACGCAAACACGTAAAGGCGGAGACAGGCCTTTCACCGATTATATAGGTATACTCGTACAGACGTACATATTATCAAGTATATTATTATTGTCATATAAGTTCTAACATTATAAGGCTTTACACGCCCCCAATCCCAACAAATTAAATTGTTATTATTATATTTTATAATTAGGACTGGGAAATTAATGGCCTAAAAAACTAAGAAAGTGCATTCGTGGCCTAAAACTGTTAAATACCTAGTACATCTACAAAATTCACTATATAAAATTTAAAAAAATAGTATGTGTATAAAATCTCTAAATATTATATCATGCATAGTACTTCTATAGAAATAAGTTATAGTAATTATTTAGTATAATACATCATATTATGTTCTTTTTAAACATTATAGTAGAATAATATATTATAATATAAAATTCCATTAATCTTAAAACGAAATTTATTACATTTTAATTTACGTTTAAATAATATTGAAAATGAAATATCATTGAAAACCTGAAAATTCAAAATATAATTTGCTTATCTATTAAAAATAAAATGAAACCGATCGGTTTATGCGAAACAAGCATCGCATAATTATGCCACTAGAAAAAAAAATGCCAAGTGCACCGAAATCACGCCCTTATTGTTTATAATATCACGCGCTGTTCATAGTATATAGTATTAGAATATTAGCTTGTGTGGGAAAACACATTGTTATCGATTATTCGTAATATAATTACTATTTTCTAATTTTAGCCCGCTGCCAAGCCCCATGGTCCGCCCAGAGCAAGAGCCACCATGTACGGTCTAAGCAATCTGCGCCGGGACGGAGACGTCACCGTGAACGTGATGAACAGCCACACGACGGTAAAGACCAAGTTTTTGGTTGGCCCTCTAACGTTGAAAGTCGAAAAAGAGGTAAGTCCTATTATTATAATTTCCGGTACGGCCTATTGGTACTCGTCATAAATTATTATCATATTAATTAATAAATAATATCATACAATGTTTACCGGATATGTGACTATTATTTTATTAGCTATTTAAATGTATTATTACTTTGTTGAAAAAAACAGTTTTGTTTTTTCTACAGTGCGATAAAATAAAAAAAATAAATGTTTATTAACTTGTAACTTTAACCACAGTAAGTTATAGATTTGTTAAAATATATTTTTAATTTAAAGTGTATACGATAAACTTATTATTTTTAAAATTAACTGAAAATTTAAAAAAAGCTAAGTAATTATAATAACGGAAAATAAATTAATCTAATTACGCTATTAAGTTTGTTCCTTCGATAATTAACTACTCAACTAATCGAATTTAAAAGCTTAAGAAAATTAACTTTTTAACTACCTAGTTAATACCAACCTATACGTATATAATATTATATACTAGACAGCAGACACTCCTTAAGTTATATACTTTATAGTTTATAAGACGAATAATAGTTACTAACTTTTTATATTATTTTATACATATATATATATATCCTACTAAACTTCAAAGACTTGCCTGTGTTTACATCATTACATAATAAATAATAACATATAGGTTTATGAACTGTAAATTATTTAAGAGGTATCAACTCCCCACTATACTTATATAGGACCAATAAATAAGTTACTATATCTCCTCCCTCAATAAAAAATGAAATGAATATACTGAGTATATTATATAGGTACACGTAGTTAAATCTTAAATAACCGCGAATTCGTGAGTACTTACTAGGGAATTTTCAACAGTTTGAAAATGCATTCATAGAATTTATAATGATATTAAGATCAACGTAATACTACTATATAGGTACCGTACCAGCAATAATCAATGCCTTTATTGTTACTACATAATACCGACGTCACGTTTTGACCGTATAAATAATTTAAGCAATCGAATTATAATTTTGATTTTTTTTTCCAATTTTCCGGTCCAACTATATTATTTCAAACTTCGATTTTAAACTCGGGCAACTATAAATGCGTATGTGTACATACAAGTACTCTATTTAAATACAGTCCATTTGTAAAGTTAAAAAGGACGGAATAGGCTACTTTAATATTTAAAATAAATATCGATCACGATCACGCGTCAATTGATTTCACCGTATTTTGATTATTTTTTCCTCCGTTGACAGCTTTTTTTGTTTAATATTCAGTAAATTCACATGCGGTTAGCAAAAAAAATTTAAAATATTCTATGAAATACGCCGCATGTTCGGTATTTTAAATTAATTTTTTTTTACTTCTGTTCTACACTTTTTCGATGTTTTTTGTTCTTTTACGAATGTCATTTTAAAATTATTTTATTATTTTAAATTTGCATAAGTGCCAAAGTTATGTTACTTTTAATACTTTTACACACTATTATTTTAATAATAATAATAATAATAATAATAATAATACTTATTAATGTATTAGTGTATGCGAGAAAATACATATCGGAGGCGTGCTGGCTGTTACGGACATGTTTTGCATATATTTTCGAAACAATAAAAATATTATGCATTTTCATTTATCAGTCCTCTGTGTCCGCAAAACGTGCGCTATGTACTATGGCTTTATGTACACGGAGTTAGAATTAATCGTGGCTATTCTGCACCACTGTTATAGTGACCACGTCTCCGCTTCCCATTTATGCATGAAAAAAAAATTAATTAATTACGCAACACGACTGTGCGAGTATAATTGAAATGAAAATGTACGCGTATCGATAATACTTTGAGATGGCCGAAATGTAGTGCTTCCGGTTGTATTTTTTTTTTTTTAGAGAAAAGGACTGAGAAATTCATAAAAATAAATAGAGCGTGCTTTAACATTAATTGCTATTGACTCTTTTGATATTTACCTATATAGTTATTCGAATTTGAACCACATAATCCATATTAGTTTATTATTAATCTGGTATTCTTGATTTGTGTAGATAAAATATTATTCGGAAAATTATTCGTTTTTATAATAATTTATACTATTGGTTGGTATAATAATTTGGAATATTAAGTTCGTTTTCGATAAAATTCTCAAGTAGAAGGGAAACATTGTAATATTTAATACAATTTTCCATACTAACAAGAAGAATTAAATTAAACTAAAATATTATATATTTTTTTATTATTATTTAAATTAAATATTTATAAACTATAACAATAAATTCAACAATATGTACAAAACATTGTGAGAAAGAGATGGTTAACATGATTAACTCGAGGAGGAGGTTGTTCACTAACGACACCTAAAAATATAATTTTATTAAACAATAGCTGTCTTCTACACATAGTGAATCCCTTTGTAAATCCTTAATTTAAAATATTTTTTTTTATTTTTTTTATAAGTAAATAGATTATAGAGTATAATATTAGCAATATTATATTGAAATATTGCGCAAATAAGAATAATATATTTTTATTTACTTCATTTTATAACTTATTACTTTTAAAAAGTTAGTATTTTTCATTAAAAATAAAACGGTAGGAAATTAAGAACCAATTTTATTTTGTTTTATACTTCTTATAAAATGTCTGTATAAAATATTATTTAAGACGGGTTTGTGAAATATTAAAAAACTATAGTTTTTTTTTTTTTAGTTAAAAAAACAAGGTAAAAAAAAGTTTTTAAAAGGGAAACAAAATATTTAAAGTGCACTTTTTTAAACAAAACATTTTAACCTATATTAGTATATTTTGTTAACGTCTTAAAAAGTAGTATTTTATTTATAAGCTATATTATAACATATGATGTAGTCTTAACTAGTAATATATTTAGCGAAGTTAAACAAAAAAATTGATGTTCTATACAATTTGACATAATTATAATAGATATTATATCGTACATCATATTTTTTTATATCTTCCGATCGCAACGATATTACTTTTCATACCTATTAATTGATGAGCGATAATCGGCGTGTCGCATATTTAACTATATCCGATTTTTGAAATTCAGTATTATATAACACTTTATTTTATATTATAACGTTATACTTGATGTATTACTAATATTATATTATAATACGTGTGGCAGCGTGTGGGGTTCGATTGAAAAGTTGTACGTGTGCCTCTAGACGAACTGAATTATTCGGAAAAAAAAAAATAATAATAAAATCTTAAGGGAAAAAAAACGCAGGAATTTTACGGCGCACCGGCTTTGGTGTAAATTGCGTTGCGGGTGATACGCCGGATAAAGCGTTTCGGGTCTGATACTTTTGAGATCATAAATCTTAGCGCCGCCACCACCGCCACCACACAGCTACCGAAGTGCGTGTTGTCGTTAACGAGCTATGTTACAGAGCCTTGTGATGCTACTGAAATATCAGAAATTCATATATTTTATATTTCTTTAGACTTTGCCACGCCGGACTCGTGTTTACTGTGTACATAATATATTTACTGTTATGTATACAGCGGCGTTGTACGAATATAAACCTAATAAGTTTATGTTTTATATAATATTGTGTGCGTCAAAATATCAAACGGTTCTAAGATGTTAAATTGCTATTAACTCCGTATACAGAATAATTTTGTTACAAACGTAGTCCCCCGTGATAAATTTACATAAATTGTGGTATAATAATTAAATTATTTACGCTTACTAGATATTATATTATACTAGCTGGTTATATTGTTATGTCTCTTTGAACTTTTGAAGAGATTTAATAAAAACCTCTCTATGTCACCAATCATAATATGTTTCCTAACATTGACCGCAATCTGAGTATGATGGTGACTACATAAGGTACAATAAAATAAATCTATTTTATTTATTATTATCTATGTGCACTACACATATTTTATTTATCGTAATATTAATATTTTTAATAATACAAACTATTAAGTACAACTGCTTAGATTAGGTATAAACGTTATACTACGTACACTTACATTATTTTACGTAGTTACATTATGATATACATTATAAGCCGAAGAGCTCATCGTGGACGATGTGACCACGTGCGCAATTTCGATGAATATGCTGAGAATAATATTGAAGCCTTTTATTTTTGATCTAGTTTTTTTGGATCATGGATTTCACAAAAAATAGCAACTTCTGCTCCCCCATCCCCCCTTCAAATTTCGTCTACGGTTGTAGCATTAAATTTATTTTTATGGTTGCAGTGCTTTATAAACTCTATTTTAAATGTGCCAAAACGCCCAAAACTGTATATTATTATAAATATACGTTTGAAATAGGTACTTGTATTTAAGCCAAAATATATGAGGTTTTATGCCAGGTAGATAGTTGGTGAACAATGTCACTAAAAATATCGTAAATTGCAATGTATATATTTATGATAGGTTATTCTAACATTTTAAATTCTCGTCAAGTTGACAAGAAAATACCTACTCGTTTTTTCTACAAAATGTGCTCGATTATTTTTAAAGTTAAAAAGTATAGTGTAGAACGTGGCACTGAAACCTATAAATCATAAAAATAGCATTCAAAGTAGGTTGTGATAAATGGAAAAGAACGCTTGTCTTATTGCGTTTTAAGATTGCCCGAAATGAGTAGTCGCCTACGTAAATTATGTGTGTTCCGAGCCCTACATATAAGTTATGTATTATGCGGTCGATCAACTATTCAATAACGTATGGTAATACGTAGTCATGCGGCTATATCATACATAATGATCTAAAAACACTAATGACGTACAGTTTGTCGATTGATTGAAAAATCGGTATCCCCTTTTAGGCGTTTTTGCATAATACATGTTTTTAGCAATCGTAATAGAAGAGACTGAAGCCGTCGAATCATACATAGGTATGGCGTTAAAATAATTGCAATAGGTACGTCATGAATCGAGGTTATTGATTTTCCAATTAATAAACAAACTGCAGTATAATACCTACCCGTGTACACTAATATTTTATCGTCATAAAATATCTTCGTGTAGTTTACTAATTCGCTTTGTTTTGTGTTGTCATAGTTCGGACGAGGTGCCAAAAAGGAGCTGAGATCGGCGACCGCCACCACCGGCGAACTGGTCGGCCGACTTAACTTGCGAGTGCTTACCGGCGGCGCGGCCACGTTGCACTCCATCCGTGTACACCAGCCAAAACAAGTACACGACCATATTTTCCGACAGACACGAATAATAATATAATATAATACTACGAACATCATTTATGTCCATTGATATTATATTATAGACATAATATAATGTTTAACTGCGGTGACGGGCTGTAGACACACTACTAATCAATATCAGTTATTGCTTTGCGGGATGGGTTGCGGCCGTTGAAGTGTCTAGAAAATGCGGATTTTTATTATTTTACTTCATATAAAATCGATATCACGCGATCATAGTTAACGCTTTACAAAAAATTACCATTGACCGTCGTAATCGTATCTTCGTTTTTACGTATAAGTCGTGGAAACGGTAAACACGTCGTACACGTCATATTAGTAACGATTACGTTTTTTAACAACTAATTTTTAAAACCTGACTAAGTCGGATAAACAATAATAATTGCGTTCTACAACATCTAAATCTATTAATAGAAATCATCATTAAATATTATTATTATTATTATTATTATTGTTTTTGATGTTTTATAATTTGAGCGCACGTACATTTACCTTATTTTTTTTCCCCAAAACCTATTAATAAGTATACGCTATTATAATACATTACATCACCCACCTCCGCGCCTATCATAATCATAACAATATAATCGAATGTCTCTGCGCACACGAATATAACGTTTCAGTTAGAATCGCCACCTTCAACTCGTAGGGCACGCGTCATAACGACATCGGTCCGGATACCGCGTCGATTTTCGTACCAGAAAAATATGTGCGCGCGTCTTATAATAAACTGCTCGCCGGCGCATCGACATAACATAACAATAACGGCTGTAATAAATAATACACAACAAAACCGCAATCGGGGAAGCAACTGGTGGGGCAATAACACGTGCATGCGGTGAATGGTTGGCGGGCGCGTGCTTTGTCCATATTATCGCGCTGTTAGGGACCCCAACGAGAAGTTTTTGCCGAACGTTAATGCTTAACGGTTTTAGCTGCAGATTGACAGCCCGGACGACCACGACAAGACTAGGGAGTACATGTGGAGACGGTCAAACATGATCGCCCACCTCGTGTCGCAGAAACTGACGTTCGCCACGAAGTCCATGTTGCAACCGGTCCCGCAAAAAACCGCGGCCTCTAAACCATAGTAGGTGTGTGTTGTGTACGACCACGCGACGTGTTCGCGGCGGTGTACTATGATAATTATAATATTATATAATATTATAATATATTATTATATATTTTATGTAAATGTAAAAGGCCAGGTCCCCTCCCCATCTGCTAGGGTGAAATTACTGGGTAAAATTATAATATCATTTCCATATTTTAAACACCCCATCACGATAAACGTAAATCACTTGAACTCACGAGTCTATTGCAATGGAATAATATTCGTTACGGAAAAGAAAATTTCCGTAAGACAAAATGAACCTAATAAAATGCCCCTTTGGTTACGCCATCGGCTGTGTCTTTTCAACTCTATACAACAGTAAATATCTTTACATAATATAAAATATTAAAATATATCATCTTTTGAACGCAATAGAATTCAATATTATGAGTTTTGTTATTAAAGTATAAAGCCTTTGAATAGCAGACACTCGCGATTTCGTCCGCTATCCAAAGGGGAAGATGTTTGAAATTCATAAAGAATAGACGAGTAAAAGAAAATAATATTTGCAATGTTAAATTAAATTATAATATTATTATTTAATGTTTTAATGACGTAATAATTTTGATATTTTAACAATGCATATTTGAAATATATATATATATATATAAAAGTAATGCATATACATATAAATTCAATTCAATTTAATATGAAAAAATCTGTTTTTGAATAAGTCCGTTATCGATATACTATTATAAGCGTGCTTTTCTGTCGTCGTTTCGACATTATTTTGAAATTAAAATTAAAATACACGTCGGCTATTCGGAGGCTTTCTTATTGAAAAGTTATGCAAATTCCTCGTTCCTAAAAATAGTCTGTTATTGGGACTTTTGACGTGTCCGTTGGTGAAGTTATTACGGTATTATATTTACAATATCATTGTGATACCTATTATGCCTATACTAATACAACTGTATATAGTAATGCGCTGGTCATATCCACTCCGGTTCAGGGTGGTCTAATAATATTGTGTACCTATCTACCGTGTTATGGGTATACGTATTCTTCTTCGCAGGGTTCTTCGCATTCAATGATTTCCAAACAATTGTTTCTAAACAGTAGACACCATTATTATATATAACTTTATGTGTTTTTAATTAATTTTATGCGTATCTATTAAACATATACCTGTGAGTTTTTGTTCAAATCACAATTTTTCTATACATACACTACACCTGTCTACAGACTAATTCACCAGTGTTGAATAATACTATTTTTCGATATATAATATAATATATCAAGCACCGTTGGAAAATACTGGTGATTATTTTTACTAGTGATACGACTCAGAAAACACGACAAATGATTAAATTATTGTGTAACATAACACCTTCAGCTGTTCAATAAATTAATTATTATAAACGAATCATATATTACATCGGTCGCAGTCGTCGTGTCTTATTATTATTATGATTAACAGAAGCTCCGAGAAATGTTTCTGGGGAGTTGTACACTAGACACGGGTAATGTCTACTGATCGAATCTACAGAGCAATAGACCGCCCGATACAATCATCACAACGACATTTACGTCAAGACATTAGACAATAGAATCTCGTCACAAATTATGTAACCACCCCATAAAATATACGATATCGGACCTCTTATAATAGCTGGCGGTATACACCATTGCCGCATTATAATATTGCAGAGGGCGGAGGAAACGCAATGGCCTAGGTCATATATATATGGGGTTAATCACTAGTTAGTTGAACTTTCGGCGTATGAAATCATCAAATCCTCCGATAACACCCGTTGTAAATGTACTGTACAACCCCGATTTTCTGTCTACCATACCATACCGTGGCACGGTTACACAGTAGAAATTATATCGTTCTATCAAAGTTTATGTTGATACGTATATATATATGTGTGTGTGTGTGTAGTGAAATCATGCTTAATAGGAATTCATCGAAAACCATATTATCAGTTAAATCGTAGTAAAACAGGGGCGAGAGACACGGCAGAGGGTCACGCAAAATGATATTGGTAAAAATCGCAGACGTTATTGTTTTTCAAACATTCCGTATTGTAACGACTTGAAAATGTGTAAAAGCTATTTTTCAAAACGGTCGATAGTTTTTTAAGTGACGAGCGTTCTACGACAAAACAATTGACCCTGTGTGTATAGGCATTAGATTTCGACCGCCGATGGCCGTCCCAAGATCGTGTTAACGGCACACGCGCGGCTTCAGGAATATGAGTGCATTGTAATAATATTAATAACAGGACGTATAAAATAATGAGCGTTCGGCCGCCTCTGGTAGTAGTGTGTGGTGAATTAGTGATGAAACAATCATGACAAACGTGTAGTCAGTCACCCTCTCTCTCGGTAATTGTTCGCTATACATTCGCAGATCGCATATTACGTTTACCATCGGCGTATAATTTATTAAATACTCGCAATAGCTGTATGTTTTTGTTCTTATTTATGAAAACCCAAAGATTATTATTGGTTAAAGTTTTCATCGCTGTTGTCCGTTCGAGGTACAGCGCATCACGCTGTCTGCATTATTATCATTATTATCCGTTTTATGTTTCTCTCGATGATATCGTGTAGGTGCACAAGATGTAATAACGCCATTACGCTGTCGGTTTTAGCTGTACCAAATTAGTTGTTTTCTCTTTTTTTTCGTATATGCGAATAGTTTACAAATTTACAATACAGGGGTGTACTGCTTAAACACGTTTTTGTCGGCTTTCTACGTTCAGCGTTTTGGGTGTCGACGTTAAACACAAAAACGTGCCGTCGACTTCCAGGTTTTTTTACGATTACAATAATAATAATAACAATAAAATGCGCGAGGATAAAATCCACACGGTTTTACAAGGGACGTACCGATAGTAGATGTACGCTCTGAAATGAGATGATTGCTTTATTATTTACCAGGAAACCGTTAACACCTTGTAAGGACTAAGGTGTAATAAAAAAAATGACCTGTAAAACGCTATAGCATATAAAATCGGGATACAATCGTAAAATGAAAATGTATTGTAAATTTTTTTTTTATATATTTATTCTTTTTTTTTCAGAAATGGAGTTCAACCGTACTCAATGGCTGATTAAATATTAAGATTTTTTCACTATTTATTAATTTATTTATAATATAATTATATTTATATTTATATATTTATTTATTTATTTATTTATTAAAATACATAATAATATATTGTATTTGAAGTCTGTACGACGATATTTTGTAGAATAAATTATTTTCTACGCTTACGGATTTGTTGTATTTTTTCTCATTTAAAACTCCAATGCATATCTACCGTTAAATTTTCATTAAGCTATATAATGTAATTAGATAACATATATGTTATTATTTACTCATTTTACCGTTTTTATGAAATTACGTTTTCACTTTATTAAAAACGTTATATTTGTTAAACTTAATACAATTATATTGTGTGTACATGAATAAAAAACGTGAATTGTAGATAATTGATAATATTATGTACCTATACGCGATGTTATTCATTACATATTAATATTAATAACGTCAACGTATAAATATGCACCGGCAGCAATAATACTATGTAGATGTACGGTTAATACGTCAGTGCACCACTGTGGCAGTTTTAAGTTGAAAAAAAAAAGTGGGAAACCAATTTATCAAAATCCCGTTATTTTGTTATCATTTTTCACCGGTTTATTAGATTATATTTAACCTAATTACTTACGCATATAAAGGTACGTACACATAATACGGACACAGTGTACTATTATTATTATTGTTGTTGTTGTCGTCATTATTTCAATCACTATATACAACGTATAATGAAAAACGAAATACCTAATAATATATAAATATTTTATTCAAATTTTAATAGTTTGAAAAAGTGGTATATTTTTTACCTTCTAAAAAAAAAAAACGCATAAACTAAATATTAAAATTTTGTTTTCAGAAAATAAATATTATTATGTTTTTGCACAAGAGTGGTGAGATAGATTATAAAATGTAAAATTTGGTAGGTACTCATCAGTCGTTCGAGGTAATACGCGTATTATATACATATACGAAAAGCAGTAGATTTCTCGAATTGTTTTGAGCGCGAGTAGGTACCAGTTGCTCTGTTTTATACGTAAAAAGTGAGCGTTAATTGCGATTCGAAATAATTAATATGTACACCATTTAAAATGAATACACTTGAATCGTTTTATTTATTCGATTGCTACGGTTACATCTCTGCGTCTATTGTGATATTGCGATAATAATAATAATAATATTTATGTAGGTATTTGGTGACGTAGTATACAGTCTACTAATATTTGCTTTAATTTTAATAGAGTTACACGATTTAGCGGCGACGGTTCGCGGGGCATCCTGCTGCACAATGTACGATGACGACTACTATACTGATTAGTGTTTATGGTATAGACGTGGTGCGACCTTTCCACCGACCGTGTGATATGATTCGACGGCCATCTCATCGGAATTGACAACGCGCCATAAACGTCAAAACGTCAGACAACGTCAAACACGACGATGATGATAATCATAATAATAATAATACGATGCTGTGGGATACTGTGTAGTATATTATTTATACGTATAGAGGTATACCTATATAGCCGTACTGTTATTATTGTAATCCGTGTCGCCGCCGTGCCCAGATCGGATCATCAAACGAGTGAATAATATGGACGTGCGAGCAATCGCCGAACAGCTCGTTAAAGACGTATAATAGTATTATGCAAATATATCATAAATTATAATGACGGAGAAATTCAATTACAAGACTTTAAGCGCAGCGTCATATCATGAATTATTATCGTGGTAGAAAATAGACTCATCGTAAACCGCAGACCGTACCCCCCATACACGATGTTTTGGACGCATCGGCCGAACACTCGATCGCGGTGATCGTTGATCGCATAATATTATTTCTAAAGAACATAGTAAATAATAAATAAAAATCCTTTTTTTATCCCCTTATACCTTATAGGTTCGTAACGACCAACTCGAGTTATTAACAAACTATTAAACAGTTGACTCTCCCTACAAGTCATTAATCTATACACTATAGTGTATTAAATCTTAAATGGACGCCGCACTCGCATGCCGTGTTGACGGAATAATAACTGGCAACGCATGGTATAAGTAATAGCATCCGAAATCGTACACGTTCAGTAAAAGACCCAATTTCAAAAGTATTCACGGGGACTTTAAATGTGTACGTCACTGGCATAGTCAGGATTATTTTTTTCAAGGGGAGGGGGCTGATCAATTTTTATAGAACACAATAATTTAAGATTTTTGACGCGATTTGTATAGGCCATTAAAAAATTAAAATAATTTTTAAATTTTCTTAATATTTCAGGGGGCTGCAGCCGGCCCCTCAGCCTCCCCATTGGCTACGTCGCTGGTGTACGTATATTATTATTTATTACATTTTAGTATACACGTAATGACATTTTCAAAATATTAAGATTCATTTTGAGGTTATGCATATATTTATATAACGTTTTACTGATGTTAAAATAAATTACACTGTCATATCAATATAAATGTATTATGATGAAAAAAATACTTGATAATATCATAGACTGACATACCGTCTCCGCAGACAAAATCGTTTTCGGTATACAACGATTAATCTTGGAATTCAATTATAACACATCCATTCCTGCAGTGACCTACTCGATGACGAGTTACCTACACTTCTTACACTCGACGGCTAGAGGTACCTTATTGCCTACTGCTGTGAAGCAGTGCGACTACCTACTTGTCCACTTTTCTTTCTTTTTTTTTTTTCACTCAACCAGCATCAGAATGACAGAATGTTAGTCGGATATGCACATTTGCATGTTGCATCGATAATATCTTTTGAATTCTAACGAACGGGAACGCATAGCGTCGGTCGAACACATATTTTTTGAGGATCGTCCAGTTTATCCCGAACTATGCCTGTGTACAGTACACATATAATAGTAGTTTATTTGAAAAATATCAGTGGCGCCGCGTGCGTGTATCCCGAGTAAAAAATTATTTATTTTTTATTATTTCATTGCACAGTATGTTTTTCGATATGCCGATATAATTATATGATTAATATTATGGATTATCTTCACAGTTCGCTTCGCGGGGATTGATCGATCCGAAACACCGCGGCGACGGCCTGCACGCCTCCCGATAACGTATAATATTACAAGTGCGAGTGGGCATGAGAGTGTATGACGACTAGGTATAATTTTGCTGGCTTCGCCGCGACATAGTAATGATTACTAATTAGTAATTAGTGATATCGTACAACGATATTCCATAGTATCTACCTACCGTGTTTATTATGTGTGCAGTTTGCACGTTAGCGATTACATACGTACAGTGATAATAATTTATATATTTTGTTATAACTTGTTAACGATATTAATGGGCGTCATCGTTATAAAACATAAGACCCTTTTAGACTTAGACCGTCGTGGTCGTCAACTCTTCACGCGTGTGCGCTGCACGCGCTAACGATTCGCACGTTATTCTTATTCCGCCGAGTATTTTGTATTCATAAAATATTCGTTATTACTATTTAGACGTGCATATAATTTGTTTATTGAGATATTTTATTTTTAAATTAGTGTTTTTTTTTAAACTAATTAATAATCAATAATGAATAATATACACTCTGCAAGTGTGCAACTGAAAAACTATTATTTTTAATGCCTTTCGGTTCACTGAATTTTGACGAAAAAAGTATTACTGTAGTAGGGACACACACTAATAACTATTAAGATTGGAAAATATGAATAACACACGTGTACGTTAAAAATTGAATTTTTGAAGATTGAATGGGGGGTTGTGTAAGCCGAGACAAATTCGTAGCCTTATAATTTTGAACGTATACATTAAATTGAAACTCACTTTACGCCATTGACAAACATAAATTTTAAATTATTATTTTCGGGTGATACATTCGGAGTTCAGGTACTGTATACGTGCATACAATAACAATGCTATGTAATATAATACAGTTTAATTTAATTAAATCCAATCATTTCACTAAATCATTCCTTTAGATAAGCATTATGGCACTGCGGGAAACAGTTTGAAAACAGCTGGTCTATGCTTATAATTTCGGTACTCCAAAATGAATTATTTATTTAAGAAAAGACTAAATAAAAAAAAAATATATTTACGATCGTAATTCATTTTTTACTCAATTTACTCACCGTCGATTTAAATACAACGCATTATATTATAATTTAAAATCTAATGCATGCCGATTGATCCGTTTACCTATTGTTATTTATTACTATATTAGACTTTATAGGTAATAGTATGTAAAAATACTTAGCTGCGAGTCATCGTGTCGTGTAATATATAATATACCTCCGACCAACACTTGTTACGATCAATATATTAACAGGGGCTCCATAAATTCCAACAAAAATCGCCTTTGTTGTTATGACACTCGAGATTATTAGAGTAGACTACATCCTGAAATTCTCAATAATTATAATAATATGCTATATCCGAAAAATATTTCTTAAGCTGATTAATAACAGATAATTACTGCTACTGTAGCATAATCTGGTCTATACGTATATGATTACAATAATTACATACAGAATTACGGTAGGTAATGTCCATGACTTTATTTTTATATCAATTCGCGTTTAATACTGATGTCGAAAACATCACTTAAAGTCAACAAATTTATAAACTTTTGCATCACCACGTATATATACACAATAAATGTGACGTTGGCATATTTTAAGGTTAATTTGAATTGAGTTTTCAGCGTTTTAAAATTTCGAGTGTCTACCTCCAAACTATCCAAAAGTATTTCTAGTACCTATATATACATATACTTACTTTTTAAACAAATATTTTTTTTTTACATAGCATTGCATTTTGGAATACCTAATGTTGCTCAAGTGTAACTTGAATTTAAAAGTTAAAGTTTTTACTCTTGTTAGTTTGTTTTTAACTTATTTTACGGATTTATGTGGTTAATTAAATTATTTTTAAACTATATTGATGTTTTTTTTACATAAACTCAAAGTTTTTTTTTACAACAAAAGTTCTTATAGCTTATGAATAATGTTTATCATAAGATTATAATATAAATAAATATTTTTTTAAGCAAAATTAATTTATATTTCATTAATATTGTATAATTTTTGCATAAGCCATTTTTTACTAGATAAATATATTATGATGAAAAGTTATCTTGTTCAAATATAGGCAATATAATATAATACCTATTATAATTTATAATATAGTGAAGACAAAAAAAAAAAAGGAAAATAAAGTCAATAGGTAGTAGCTATCAATAATAGCTGGTAGGACAAATATAGGTAGATATGGACGAGTGTCTATGGCCGCTGTTATTAATATTTGGTGTTGTAAAACTTCATAAGTTATAGGGTATATGTATATCTTGGTACTACATAAGTAGGTGCTTTGCTTAATTTCGTGTCACTGAAAATTTAAATAAGTAATTACATTTTTTATTTCAAATGGCTTATGTCTACTATAGTGTCACGTGTAACTGAAACGAAACAGTTGTGTTCACTGCACTGCTCCAGGTCAAATAAGCCGATAATTTGAAATCACCTCTAGGATATTTGAGACTTTGCCTAAAAAATCTCAAAGAAAGCCGCTTTCAAATATACCGTGTAATAACTACGTATATTATAATATGTAATGATAACACATATTATGTAATAAATTAATGAGTAATTTAAACGAGATATTTTACTGTATAAATATTTGTTATTTGTGCGTAATACGACTGAACCAAACATTTTACATTTTTAATTGCTGATAAAAAATACTAGAAATCATGTTAATTAAGACTAATCATTATGATAGATTCTAAAAATAATTTATTAAACATATTTGTTTTTAGTAATGGATAATTGAGTTCATATTATTGGATAGGTAACGCCATACCAGTAGTAGGTCACTATATATTACGAGAAAAAGTTGCCAGTTGGCTCACATTTTACTCAAAAAATGCGAAATGTCGCAAGATGAGAGAAAAATAAGATCTTAAAATAAAATTATTTGTAACTGGTTATAGCCGGTATAGGTGATGGACGATGGTGGTCGGTGATACACAAGTCAGAGACCATATTATATTATATAGACCTCGTGAAATGATAAATGTGGTTTTTTATTTGACATATATTAAGTAGAATATATTAGACAATAAACATAGAAATTATTCTCATATTTGGTCAAAAATTTTTGGAATTTATGTTTAAATAGTACTTAAATTAAAACTAATAATAAGTAATAAATAACTAGTAATATGAGTACAAAGATGTTTTATTTTCACGTTTCCGTACTTACTAGATGTTCTTAGTAATCAAAATAATATTATATATTATAGTAAAAACTAAAAATTAAAATACGAGTTACAAATTAGTTCACTGTAAATATTTGATATCATGAACAGGAAATAGGAAACGAATGTTATTGCCCTTAGTCGAACACCAGCATTAATGATACAAGTTTGGAGGATAAATATAATACGTAGTATACTATCAAGAAATTAATTTGTAATAAGTTGTCGTTTTGATGTTTTTGAACGATATTGTATAATAAAAATAAAAAAGTAGGCTTTACTATACATCTCTCATACTGAAAATAATAATGAATCGGCTTAGGTTTAATCACAGACCACAGTAATATTTTACATATTCCAACTTATATCTACACTTTATTGTTATTAAATCACAATACTTTAACTTTTCAGTCACACACTAGAAAATTGGAGCATATTGAGAAAGTCAGAAAAAAAATGAGATTACTTATTGCTTACACCAAATTTAAAATAACAATACAAACTATATAAACTACAACTCTGTCTTTTGACAAGGTTTACTACAAATTGAATTGAATACTCAATGACCAATATTCAATCTCTGTCATGATATCAGTAAGGATAGAAAAAAATTCACGGAATTATCAACTTGCCAAAACTAAAAAAATGTCTATTCATTGAAATAATCATATGTGTTTAATATGTAATACGATCTTTATGGCTTCATTACATTTATTTCTATATTTTATTACAGAATGACTACCGTTAGCAAACTTAAAGAAAACTGTAGATGTTAAACACGTATAATAATTGTACAAATTATGTTTCTGCTGAATTAGTTGACAATATCCAGGCTACATATACATTTTTAGCAAGACATCAATCAGACCAGCTAACATTATAATTCAGCAGATGATCATATCAAACGTGAACTATAATCCATAATTAGACTGAGAATTGGACATGGTAAATGTTGTATATTCAACCATTTATTACAAATAGGCATTGATGAAAAATCTAAAAATCTAATTATCATCTCAAATGATCTACGTTAATTTAAACAAATACGTGTCAAAATGAGAGAATAATAAATCTTTTAAAAGAATATTAATTTTTCTTCGCTAAAAATTGAATACATTTTGATAATAATAATATAATAACTATTTATTTTTAGACATTCTGATAATATTACTCCTAAAAATAGATACAAAATAAAATATATAAACTTTTGTCAAAGCACGGTGTAGAAGTAGGTGATGAACTCTTGTCATAATTTTTTTTTAATTAAATTGTAAATGCAAGCCTAATATCTATATTCTCAATTTATTAATAATAATGGGTAAACCATAATAAATTAAGGTTTTGATATTAATAATTTGTGACATTTGGGTACAGATAAACTAAGTTTTTAAACATATTAAAATTCCAAAATTGATCTAGATTTCAGTACTTTTATATTTATTTGATAGTTAATAACATGGAAATCAAAAATTTTAATCGTAGTGGTACACAGAACAAATAATTTGAATTAAAGTAACAAAATAAATAACTAATTTAAAAATAATATAAAATAATAATTAGTAATAATATATATAAAAAAAAAAATGGAATTCTTATAAAGATAAAAGGTTATATGAGGAGTATTGTAAAATTGTAATAGCTTAAAATGAATACTCAATGGTCTATTATGATGTATATATAATATACAGTGTTATCATTCATAAGTATATTATGCAAAATGTAAAATAAATCATAATGAATTAATTAATTTTCCACAATTTCAATTTTCAATTAATAAACATTTTTAACTGGTCCCAAATTAATTTATTTTATACATTTTGCTAATTAACAGTTACAATTTTGAAATAATTCGCATCAGATCTATGATCATAATAAGCTATTCAAGGTATAAAGGATAGTAATGTATTCTTAAATATATTAGACATTAATAAAGAAGAAATACAAATGTTCAATTAGTAATAAAAAATATAAATTAAAAATGCAATAAAACATCATTTATTTATGAAAGTAATGACTACATTCTTTTAAGTCATAAATATGGGGTTGAAAAATAAAAGTAACTATCTTTTTTACACAAGATATATCATTTATTTAGAAATTACAAGGTTAAAATAAAAAGAAAAAAAATGAATATCGTACAAAAAAAAAAACACATGACTATATAATAAATATCATGCGTCTAGTAGTCCAACAACATTTTATAAAGAAACTCAGTAAAAAATAACATTAAAATTCTGATTTTTTTAGACATAACAAATATTACAAAAATGATACTATAGGTTTTGTTGCTTTTGTACATATTTCATATAATTTCTATATACACAATATTTTATACTCTAAACCACTGGAAAATGCATTTATGTCAGTTATACATGATAAATAATTGAGAATAATAATAAGCACACAGTGCTTATTTTTAAATCCATAAAGCTTAAGAGATAAATAAATAATTTTTTGATTACAGCCTAACTTAAAATAACCATGCTACTATTGAACTGTAACAATATTACATCACTTAGCTTATATTTTTACAATTCAGAATAAATTGCCAACGTTGTCCAATTTATCATGTAACTATAAGATATTCAAAATGAATGATGGTATTTTGTAGATTTATTTTTTTTATGTTAATTATAAACTATTACCATACACAGTAGCATATATTGTGGCAATGTCATTAGAGAGTAAAAAAAAAAAAATTATAGTGATATTAAAAGATACAGAAAGTAAGTAGCACCAAGCAACTTAATAGAAAATAAATTGTAAAATAATTAAAAAAAAAATTCACAATGAAAATTGGTTTGTATTAATTTACAATTAGAGAATTAATTAACTTATGGATTATTTAAATATATATATATATTATTTTTTTCTTTATAAAAATGATTAAGCTATAGATTACATGATTAGACTATAAAATTAGGCCATAAGTTTGTTCAACAGCATTAAAGGTCCCTAGTTAATATATAAATTTCTTATCATACTTTATATTACATAATTTAATTATTATGTGCGCTCTATTATTTTGCAGGAAGAACTTTTGTTTTTTGTTAGTTGTTATACACCAACAAAATGTGTATCGATTGGTGAACTGACAGTTATCAGTCTTGGACAATCCTCCATTTGGATTTAAAGTCCCTAAGTATTTCACAAATATATAAAATAAGCCTCAATTTTAAATGCCAGAAAAATAATTAATTTTAAGATATTATTAATGATATTTTTTTTATAATAGATATTACAATAATAAATTAAAACTTTACAGCCTAACCGTACAAAATTCACGATTGGAAAATTTAGATATTAAGATAATGAATTAACTCACCAGTGACAACATAGTCATGATTGTTAAATTATTGTGCATTTACGTTTTGGCTTAACTGGCAGTACAGGACATAAAACTGCTCTAATGGCTTCATCAAAAACAATTTTTAGACCTTTTTGAGTCAAAGCACTACATTCCAAGTATTTCACTGCTCCAATTTCTTTGGCCATTGATAAACCCTAAAAAATAAATAATTAATAAAATTATTAGATAAAAGTCAATTAATATAAATAATAAATATTTACCTGTGGATATGTAATAGCAGTTAACTTTTTTTCTTTCAGTTTATCAATTGTTTCTTTATCTTCTCGTAAATCAAGTTTTGTACCAACTAAAATAATTGGAGTACTTGGGCAATGATGTCGAACTTCAGGATACCACTAAAAATATGTAAACATTTAATTAAATATTTATTAAAGAGTAATTTTTAATATTAACTTACTTTTGCCCGCACATTTTCAAATGAAGCAGGATTTACTAATGAAAAACATATGAGAAACACATCCTGTTAAAAAAAGTAAAATTTCTGATTAAAGTAAAAATGTCAAAATAGTATTTATCATATTCTGTTAATTGTTAGAAAAATGATTATAAAAATAAACATACTGTTTGTGGATATGAAAGAGGCCTAAGCCTATCATAATCTTCTTGACCAGCAGTATCCCATAATCCTAAGTTTATAGGTTTTCCATCAACCATGACATTGGCTGAATAGTTGTCAAATCTAAAATAAAATAAAATAAATTTAATGCATTAAATTTAAAATTATATTTTACACTATAATGAATTTAAGATTGAAGATTAATCAATATAATGTTTTTTAAAAGAATTTTTATTAAATAATAGTAAATACAAGCAATAAATAGAAAGTATATGATTTGAATAATTAATATAATTTAGAATTTAAATGTTACCATAAATTATAATTTTAAATAATAAAAACATGAGATAAGTAATTACAGTTGCTTAAGCATGTATCTTTATTAGTTTAACTATTATTATCAGGTATGTAATTAATTTTAGTTTTTAATATAATATAGTATATCTATATTGTAACCATATATAAATGTGTACTACAAAGAACAAACTTAGTATAAAATTATAAATCTTAATAAGTCATATATTTCCAGCATTTAAAATATTTAAAATAAATAATTTATTAAATATAACCAATTTAATTAAAATATTATCAATAATAACCATTTCCAAAACACAATAATAGTATTATTGGTATTACAGAAAAATTAATTAAGTGCAGTAATAAATTTACCTTATTGATAACGCATAAAATATTTAATAAGACACCTGTAGGATTAATTAAAGGTTTCAAATTACTTACACAGTAGGTATGTATTCTCCAGGAAATGCATTGCTTGTATAACTAATGAGTAAACATGTTTTACCAACCGCTCTGTAAAATGAACAAAATTCATACTAGATAAAAAAAGATCTATGTATATGTGTATATATTTAATTCTTAAAAAAATGTGCAATATTAACAAGCTATAGTTAAATATTAGTGTAAAAATCAAACAGGTGTGCAAAACATGTTTGACATAAAACACTGAATTTTGACGGATGAAAACAACTGAAATAACTGACAAAATATGTTTCTGAAAATATTGGGTAGTTAGGTAAGTAATGTTATGGAAGCATAATGTGAGTCATCTCTAATTGACGACAAAACCCAAAAAATGATTACAAGCTTGCGACTAGACTCAACTGTCTACATGTTCATATCAAAATCTACAATGCACAGAGATACAACGTAGTGTATGATGATGGTACTTGATAGTTACAGCACTTTAATAATTGAAAACGGTATTCTAGAGAAAGAAACCAAAAACTACAGAGATAACGGGGACTGGTAAACGTGAGACAGTTATTGGGCGTACTGACAAGAGTACTAGTTGACGTGAGAAATTATCTCTTTTTTACATAGACAACACAAACAAACACATACAATATATATATACACACAATAGGAGTATCGTTATGTAGCTACTAAGTTGTGAGACTTACCCGTCGCCGACTACAACACACTTGATGGCTTGCATTTTGCGCGGCCGACCCGAAACCGAACACTACCTACCGGGAAATCGCGGTGCACGTTGTCTGGTGATCGTTTAACATGTACAAATCGTTTTTATTGGCCGCCAAATAGTTTTTATTGATGTGGGAACCAAACATCGGAAAATATCAAAACTGGTGGCTGCCGTCGTCGTCGGACGTCGTGATTTCGGGGCTTAGCAAGTGCAAGGACATTCCAGTGATTCCACCCACGGTAAATAAAATAATTAAAAAAAAAACACAAAAAAAACCATTTTCCATGGAAGAAACGTCATGGCGAAAACGGTCGCCTGTCCGTTCGACTATCAGAATTTAAAACCCTAGCGTCCTGTCACTTTTGATCACTCAAATCCAAACCCTCCTTTCAATTAATATATTGTCTTTTAGTTTTATTTTTCTCGTTTTTTGACAGAGTGTGGTGAAAAATTTGGTAAAAATTTTGTCGATCAGCTGTTCAATCACACGGGCCAGCAGCGGCGAAAGTAAAAGTTGCCTCGCACATCTGTTATCAATTCTCTAATCAGCGATTACATATTTTCTCACGCCCGCGCGCTATAACCCGTTACCACCACCGCGATTAGGAATGTTATTGTTTTGAATTTGATATTCTTACAACGCAGCGTCCAGTGTCCTCGACGGCCGCTGTATCACAGTCCATACGTAACCATATTAATAACGTTAATGAAATGGTTTTAAGCGTTGTGTCGTTTAATTATAAGAATAACATTGATATCGTTGGTAACAATAAAAATTTTTCACTTTTTTTCAATTTGTTTACACAGAATCAGTGAATCACAATAATAATGATCTGCACCGATGTTGAACACCATTGAATTGTTACACAATTGGGTATGAATTGTACACACTCAAACAAGCAACAATATGTTTCGCTCAAAAAAATTGGTAAAACCGGAAAATCTCCACTCGTTAGAGTATCTCAAGTAATTCCTGTGGTGTACAATATCATTAGTATTCGCATTGAAACACCGTCGTTTATGTATAATTTTGTTTACAGATATATCTATACAGTATTAAGCAAAAATCAGAATGTTGTAGATACCAATCGCACTTTGTTAGTTGAATCGTTTAGGAGTATGGCTGAAATTTTGATTTGGGGAGATCAAAATAGTCCAGCAGTATTTGAGTAATTATTTATTTTACTATAGGAACTTATTCATAAATCTTTCATGTTAGCGTTCCTCAACTGTGGGTACGTAAAAAGGTAATAGGTAAAATAGATACCTAACCTAGATATGAGGGGTAAGAAATTTTTTGTATTTAAATTTTAAAATGGTTTGTTATTTTTGAAATATTTATTAATTGTTTGCACAAAAATTGGAATATAAAAATATTAAAAATATATAACAATTTAACATTTGGGGTTACATCAATCAGTGATGTCTGGTCAAGGGCTAGTGAATAAAAAAGTTAGAGAAACGCTGCTTTGTATTATAAATTTAATAATAACTACAGGTGGATAGTTTTTAGTTTAGACTACAGAATATTTAATTAATATGAATGTGCAATAAAATCATTTAAATAATTATCTACTAAGTATTTTTTTTATTATTATTATTATTCTCTATTTTTAATGACTAATAATTAGGTGGTTGAAATAGTTTTGTCATTTGAGAAAATTAGCTTATATTTTAATTTATTTAAACCTATAGTTGTTTTACAAACAAAATGAATGACACATAGTAGGCAATAACATCAAAACAATAATGATGACTTATTGATTACTTTTTAATATAAATGTTATAGTCATCATATTATCCAAATTAATAAATTCATATAATACAGTTTAAAATACCATATTTTATTTATCATAATAATTAGTGATCTTAATAGATACTCTTTTAAACTTAGAACCCTTAAAAGTATTTTAGAATAACAAATGGAAACTTAAATTCCTAACTTTTACCAAGAGGAAACAAATTAACAAATAGTGATCATCAAATTGTATGATATATTTTTAGTATTACATGACTATTCAAAGTTATGGTGCCTAGTCAAGCAGTTATAATAGAATATTGGTCATTTCATTATTTTTATCAAAATAAATTCACAGCTAAATTTGATATATTTACTAATAATATTAATAAATGTTATTTTAAATTGTATAAAGTTAAACAGCATATTTTATTATTATAAAATAATAGGTAATTCAATAGTTTTCTGGTAAAATTAAATATTTTTTATGATTGGCAAGGCCATAATACTGTACAACCTTCAAAATAAACTATGCTAATTAAGAAAAAAATATCAACTTAATAATAACATTGACTTCTAGACTATATTTAAAAGATATGAAACCTTAATAAGTTTTATTACTTTCTTATTATATCAATATTATTAATGAAAAATGAAGTCTCTGTCAGTCTTGTCATATATATTAAAATAAAACATCAGTTATAATTTAATATCTAAAAAATTTGTTAGTCTTGGTATGCTGTATTTTTTAATTGTCTATCGTATTAAATGAATATTTTAAAAGACAAAATCAAATACATCAAAGAATTTTTATACAGTATTTATATTATAATTTTTTTTATTATACATATATCGAAAAGATAATAATTTTTGTTATTTAATTAAATAATATATTATTATTATTAGTATTTTAATAAGTTTTGTCTGTTTTAAAGCAAATAGCATAAGTTGATATTTATTTAATATTGTGAGTTTTATTTTTAAAAACACACATCATTGTAAAATGAATACATTAATTACTCAGAATGTAAAATATAAGTTTAAAAAATGATTATTTTTATATTTATGGACAATTGTTGTACATATTTAGGTACTTTTTGGAAAATAATATGTTTAATTACTTTCTACATATCTTGAATCAGAAGTGTGGAAATTATGTCTGTGTTCAATTGCTTCAGACATTAAATATTATATTTGAAAACATTAAAAATAAGACTGCTTTATGTAAGTGTTTATTTTAAATCCATATATTTATTTTTAATCAACTATTAATATTTTTATTTTATTTCTAGATTATTTACTCAGCAATAACCATGTTAATAGCATAATCATAAATAAACTGGATTTTTCTGATGAGGATGTTTTAGCTTATTATATATCTTTTTTAAAAACATTATCTTTTAAACTTAATTTAAACACTATTCATTTTTTTTATAATGAGGTAATACAATGTATTTAAATGTTTTACCATTATTTAATTCAAATTCTTATTTATAACTTATAGGCAACCAATGATTTTCCACTATATACAGAAGCAATTAAGTTTTTCAACCATCCTGATTCTATGGTGCGTACATATGTTCGTACATTGACACTTAATGTTTACAGAGTTGAAGATGAAAGCATGTTACGATTTATCAGGGATAAAACATGTGCTCCATATTTTGGAAATTTAGTTTGGTTTATGGGTAAACATGTTTTAGAATTAGATGCTAGTGCAAGAGCTAAACCAATTGATGTTGATACTCAAAAAAATATTCAGTAATTTAATTTTTAATATTTAATACTTCATAAAGTTCACATAATAACAAATACTTTTTTGTTCTTAGAGATCAGTATAGAGTAAAACTTGCAGATCTTGTCAGTTCACATCTAGACGATTTACATTATTTGAATGATATTTTAAGCTCAAAAGTTGATATGTTAAATGAAGTACTTGTTGATCATTTAATGGATAAACTGTTTGTGCCTTATTATATTCATTCGTTAGCACCACCAGATAAATACATTATTGTTGAAACAGAAGAAGTAAATAAAAGTTTTAAATACCTAAGAGTATCAAATGTTATACATTCTATTAAAATGTCCAATAATTAATTTGTAATACTTATGTAGTTTGTAGATGCTGTTAAACAACAACCATTGATGAATAGTGATATTTGTTTATTTTTATTAACACAAGTTTTTTTAATTATTCATCAAACTAAATTAGTTACACCATTAGCTAAATATTTATTGGAAAGCAATTTTTCTGCAAAGAATCAAGTAGATATTAAACGTTTTATTATTAAAAATTGAATTGTTTTCTCTCATATTAAAATTTATTTATTTTTCTTAGATTACTGAAGAAACTAAATTACGAGATGAAGCATCAGTATTACCAGAAAAAGAAAATGAAGAAAAATCAGATATTGAATCAAGTGATGTTTTTGACCTGAAATCATTAGCGAGTATGAACATTACAGATGAAGAAAAAGAAATACTTTTATCTAAAAATGAAGGTATTTTTATACTAATTCTTTTCTTCTTTTTTTTTTCTTCGTCCTTTGCTTTCAGCTACATGAGATCAGTTGATAGTCATTCTTGTCCTACACTTTTTTAGGGTTTTGAAACCTACTTATTCCTTTAGTGTCAACAGCTATTTTCATATAATTTTCTATTCTACATTTTTTTGTCTTCTATAGTGTATCTCTTCCTCTCTTTCCTTCTACATTTATTTACCTTATCCAAATGAAAAATTTCGATTTGATTTTTTTTTATTTATTTGTTTAGCTGATTCTGTACATAGTCGCTGTTTAGAATCGATTTTCAGCCAATTGATAATTGAAAAATCTGACAGTTCTGCACTGTTTGGTATATGTTTATTGTTTGCTATATCAGAAAATTCAAGTCTTTCCAAAGAGTATTATGAAGGATTTTTAACTCCCATTAAAAGTGAAAATAGTTCTTCATTTGTTCATTATGATGAAAGAAATGAACTTATAGATAAGCTTGTTAACATAATTGCTGCTGTGTCAGAACCTGGTATGTGATTTACCATTTATTTAATTTATTAAATAAATTTATTACCTTTTATATTCTAGTATGTTATGTACGATCAGTAACATTAGAAATGGCCATAGCATTACTGAAAAAAATAACAATTCATGAGGAACAGGTATTTATATCCGACAGACATATTGCTGTTATTCTTAATACTAAAGAAAAGATTTTACCACTTCTTAGACAATTTTTTAAAGTAAGCATAATACTATTAAATATATTTATTTATAATTAAAATTATGATTAAAAATAGTTAAGTCTTATATTTTATAGAAAGAAGAAATGTTTTTAGAACTTTTTGAAGATGAATATAATGAGATGCATAGAGAGGTACTTAATGTTCAAAGACTTTTAAGTGATTCCACATTGTTACTTCCGCCTGCCCATTCTCCAATGACAGGAATACCACTTTCAAAACGTTTACCATGTGGGGATGTACGTACTACCATGATATTTTTATTTGAAAATAATTTAAATAATAATATTAGTATTTAAGTTTATTTATAATTCATTTAATCTTATTAGGTTAATTAATTATTTGAAGTTATTTTATCATTATAATAAACTTAAATACATTATTACAAGATTGCTTGTATAAACTACTTAAATTTAATATACTCTAAACAATATGTTTTATTATTTATTAGGTTGAAAGAACAAGGCATTTTATATGTGCTTTTCTTAATATACGTAAGTTATTAATGACTTTTGAAAGAAAAGAAGAAACACAATTACCTTTAGTTGACAGAACTAAGTGTTTTGTATTTGATACTCCGATTAACTTGAGTAAGGAATTTTAAATTATATTATATATTTTATATACAGGAAATTTAAAATTTACTAACTTTATATAAAAAAAAAAAAATGTTCATATTCTCTAGTCAAAATAAAACAATAATTTTTAGTTTTTACATTACAACATACATTTTTAATTTCAAATTCTAAAGCAGAATATTTTCTCGGGTATTTTAATACATAAAAATCAAAATTTTAGTGAGTAGTTTATGAATTATAATTTATAAGTATTTTAAGTTAGGTATATAGACTGGGCGGTTGTAAACTCTCCCGATGGTAAACTCTCCTGGGTTTACTCCAGTACTACCTGACAGAAACATATTAACTCTCCGGGTCTACTCCTGTATTACTTGACGGAAACATGTAAGCTCTTCTGGATCTTCAGTACTACTTATTTAATTTAATAAAAATCATAAAATAAATCTAAGACACAAAATTTATAATAAAATTAAGTTTTTTTTATAATATAAACACAGATTTAAAAAAAATCTATGGTATCTATTTCTAATCTAATATTTTTTGAGATATAGTTTTTATTATTTTTGTATTACAGTTTTTACTTGTTTTGTTTAATTTATTGCAACTTTGAATTTTAATATATATTTCAGTTTGAAAATGTTGATATGGGAGAGCTTACATATTTCCTACAGATATCCATAATGTTGACCTGGGAGAGTTTACCAGTAGACTAATATTTTGTAAAATATCCCTTTATCTCTCTGCTCTACTTGCTTTAGCTTTAAATTCTTGTATTATAACTCAATCACTCTTCTAAATTTATATTTTTATTTATCAAAATATTCCAAAAATATTTAGTTTCAGTATATAAAATTAAAAATGTATGTTCAAAAAGGTGAAAACTTAAAAACTATAACAACAAAAAATATTTTTTTCAAAAATATTAATGGTTTTTTAAACTATGAATGTTGTTTGATTAAATAAAGAATCACACAGTATTATTTTATATAAAAATTATTTTTCAATTTAGGCTAAAGTAAATGTATCTAATAAACTTTAGAGCATTAATTTTAGATTTTATTGGCTTTAACAACATGCTTATATACATAATGTATTAAAAATTAATTAACTAAATAATGTTTATATAACATAATATTTTAAAATAATTTGAGTTCAAACATAAATTTTAAAATAAATAAAATGTTTATGGATTTTTGTTAATATAAATAAATAATTGTTTAATGAATTTATAATTTTTAAATTAGTAAAAAACATTGTGAGTGGTAAAAATTTTGATTACATCTCACTAACTTAATACATACTCATAAATTTATTTGCTACCCAAAAATCTATATTAATATACTTTTTTTAAATTTTAGATGGTAATGATTTAATTACTTGCATGATAATTGCTGAAAATGGTGCAAAAACAAGACGTTATTTATCAATCATTAGTAGTCAATTAGTACTAGTTGAGCCACATAGTCGTTTCCTTGGTTGGGGTGTTTGCAAATTGTCTTGTTATCTTCATGACGCTGAAGTAAAAACTAAAATATTTTTTGATTGTTTAATATAAAAAATATTCTAATTAAACTATTAATATTTAGGTTACTAAAATTGATAACGAAACAAAAACTTTGCACATTACTATGCATGATACAAAATATAAACTTACAAACACAGTAAAATTAATTTTTGATGATCATATTCGATGTAATGCTGCAAGACAGAAGTAACATTCTTTTTTAATTTTTTTTAATATAAATATAGAATTTTTGTTTTTAATGGCCAATTTAATTATATTTAGATTATTGAATGGTCGTATTAAAGCAAGAAGAAAACAACTTAATCAAATTGCAAGTTTGTTAGAAATGACTAGCTGTGAAACAAATTATGCACCATGTAATAGTGCCTTAAAACAAAGTTGGTATATTTTTTATAAATCTAGAAATATTTTTTACTGATATTTTTTAACTTTTATTTAGAACATAATCTAAGGAGCCATTTCCCTGATGTTGCTGTGCATACATCTAATGTGATTATGCCATGTCCTATTTCTATGAGATCTACAAATAGTAAAGAAAAAAATAATTTTTAATTTTGTATAATTTTTAAAGTAAAAATGGTAATTATTTAGGTGATGAATGTAGTGCAGAATCGAATTGTAGTAGTGTTACACACTCCAGAGACCAGTCACCTTGCACAGTAAGCAAAAATAATCCAGAATGTTCCAACTCTCAAAAGGTATATTTATATTTTTATTATATGTACATAATATTATAATTTCAGTCTAAATAAATTATATTTAAAATATTTTTTCCTGATAGCATTCTGTAGTTCAAAGTCAAGAGAAAACAGATCCAAAGCGTAAAGGAAGAGTAGAAAATGTTTAAAATTTACAGATAAGCTTGGATGTTTTGCTGAGCCAAAAAACTAAGCAACATCAATGTTTCTCATTTTGAAATGAGTGTTATGACTAAATTGATAATGAGTAATGACTTAAGTATCAGTAAATTCATATAGTCTGGTGATTATTTTGTGATAAAATATTATTTCATTTTTGACATTGTTGATGTTTTTTGTTACCATTTTCTTGTTATTTATTTTACATAAATTGCTATACTAGGGATAAATACTCAAATTAAATAGTATTAATTGTTGTTAATTTGTTTTTTAACTGTATAACTACATTCGTATTTTATAATAAATGCTCAACATTTTAATACAATGTAAAAAAAAAAACCATGATCAGTTTTTATTTATTAAAGATTATTCAGGTTTAAGTAAAAAAAAAAAAAATAATAAAGTTGTTTTCTATAAAAAAAAAAAACCACTTATTTTTAGATCTTGTATAAATAAAAAATAAATTTATACCTCAGCAATAAAATACATAATGTACTGAAAAAATTTTTATGGTGAATCAATTAAAAATAATATATAGTATGGATATATAATAATTTTTATAAACATTTAATTGATTGTTATGTTAATTAATTATTATTCATATAATATTTAATCTTAACCATGGCTATAGATTATATATTAATGGTTAATTTTAACCATTAAATAAACATAGATACTATTATTATATTTTAGATAAAGTTATGTATCCCATGTATTAACATTAACTGCTGAAATAAAAAACCAAAAATTACACCAAACATGGTGTTAACAATTAAATTCATAAAATATTTTTAACATGTTAAATAAGCCCTGATGATAATTTTTAGAAGGAAAATAAAAAATATTAACATAAAGATTTAATACACTATTTAAAGTTAAGACCAGGTATTTAGTATTTAAAATTTATTTTATATTTTCAATTTGCGAATACTTCAATTCATTCATTTTTGTTTTTTCTATCTTACTAATACAAGGATTATCACGAATATAATATCTTAGATATTTATCTTGCCATATTTTTTCGCATTTAATACCTATTCTTGGCGAGCAAACAATTGTGTCTATTAATTTACTATTTTCATCTTCTTCTACCCACATTCCATCCCAAGAAGTCAGATCTTGTTTATTGCAAGATTTTATATCAATCGCAAAACTAATACATAACTTTGCAGGGCCGTTGCATAAATCTTTATTCTTCATTTGTGTTTTTGGACATTTTCTAAATTGTTTTCGTAGGGATGCCATGGTGTTCAAATTATCCAAAGGCTCTAATGCTCTTATCAAAACTGCAGCACCATCTCCTAACAAGACAAAACAGTTTTAATCTGAAACTGAAACTATGTTTGATAACTGAAAATACCTTTGCTTGAAATATTGAAGCAATGGTACATTCCGTACGTAAAATAAACATAAGCTGTTCCTGGTTTCATAAACATTGGTTCATTTCTTGGAGTGATTTTCCCTTTGAACGATTGGGAAGCTGCATCTTCATTGCCTAGATAGCTTTCAGTTTCAACAATCCTACCCCTAAGTATGGTATTATCATCTAATCGTCTGACAAGTATCTTGCCCAATAAACTCATGGCCATTTCTTCACACGGCGTATCATAAAACTGTGCATCCAATCGTTTCCTATATCGAACTGGCCCGGAACTGAAGTATTCCGATTCACACTGATCGTTTTCAGACATGGTTTAAAACTATTTCTTCTAATCAGTAAATACTAATGAGTGTTGTGTAAAAGTAATAGCTATAATCAATAATATTGCCTATTTACTTGATGATCTTGATGTATAGTGCACCTCATTCACTAAAGCATTTATTTTGTTTTGCTTTGACATAAAATAATAATTACTAGTTTATTTGATTTGTATACATTTAACGAGTAAAATAGTAGGTAATTAATTTGCATACAGTAGTGCAGATCTATTAATTGTTGATGAAACAGAAAAAAAATTTAAAAAATGTTCATCACAAACGAACAGGTAACGGCAATATGGCACAAACCACAAAGTCACAAGCCGACAAATACAAAACATGCAGATATCCTACGTCCGTTAAAAGTATTATCTTTATCACAGAATTATTTCTGTGCTATTATCAAACTTGATCTATTCGGTGCTATTATCATCGTGTGTTGGGGTGCCAAACCGCCAAATTTAAAAATAGGTTTGATTTTCATTCATTTGATTCAAATGATTTGAAAATTTGTTTATAGTTTTTATATAAGTATTGAATTTAAGTATTTATCTAGTACTATACACTTCTAATATAGGTATATTCAACACTCAAACTCGTTGCCTCGTTGGTCATCAACCATCATTAGTAAATTATTTATGTGAGGTCTTACAGTTTTGGTGTTTGACGACGTTTAACAGCGGCGTGACGACTGACTTATTGCGATTTGTGAGACGATACCTACTGTCTTACGCCAGGCCGTAGCCAGAAAAATATTTGGGGGGAGGGTTAGAGTATAAATATGTTATATTATGTAATAAAATATGAAACTATTCAATCTTATTTCAAGAAAAAATTTGAAACCCCCCTTGGTTTTACGACTAAAATGTGGTTGTGGTTGTGGACCTATAGATCTATAAAGTGAGTACCGAAAAACTGTAGACGTAGAGTATTTAAAAATTTTGTTTATTACATACAATATTGAATATAGGTAGATATACTACAATTATTACAGTTTAGATTATAGGGTTTGTGAATAATTAATATTAATTTACGAAAACATATACAATTATAATGTCAATTCCTACAAATAATAATATCAATTTCGATATATATGTATTTATAGTTGGTTAGTATTTAATAAGACTGCTAAGACTCATTTGACACGTTCCTTTTTGTACAATTGTTTTTTCCGCTCACGCAAGTACGCAATACTGAACGCCACCAAAATGTGGCGTACCACGACGATGCCGATAGTAAAACATTTGCGTTTGTTCCGTCGCGATGTTTTATTCAATAACTGTATTCTTTTTTGAAATGTTGAATAACCAGTAAACTAGGGATAATTCTTCAACGGAGCTTACAACAGTTATCAGTATATACAGTAAAGTGGTAAAGTGTTCACTTTACCAGAGTATCATACCTGTCATACAAAAATAACATGCATTTTGAGTTTTGACTAAACAACTTTAACGACAGGGACATGAAAATATGATCTATTACTCTATTATATTATAATCTGATTCAACATTCAATAAGACAACGTTTTATTCAAACCTGAAACCACACAATAATATATGACCAATACATTATATATTTATATTTTATACTGAAATAATTAAACATAAGTATATAACTACGTGCAATGTGTATACGCGTATATATTTTTTGATATATCTAAAATTTAATTTGACACCATCAGTGGCGTAATTAGGAAATAGCTCTGAGGGGATCAAATTTTTTTAGTAGAAAACTATAATATGTAACTATATCACTTCCAAAAAAAAAAAAAAACCTTAAACTATTAAGGTTCAAAAAATTTTAAGATCACCACGGTTATTTATAATATTATAGTTAGATTACCTTTAAATCATAAATATTGCAAAATATTAGTAAAATAACTCAAATAAAGCTCCGGAGGGATCTAAGGGTACTCGCCCTAATTACGCCTCTATTTGGTACCTTATTGGGTACCGTATCAATTACAATATTAATTCAGCGGAACAATAAATAATTTTCAATAACTCAATAGTTAAGACAATGACGTCATATTAATTATACACTATTGTATAATTTTAATGAATAATACTAATTAAAAGTTGATTTCGATAATCCATTTTCACATACTATAGTTCGTGGTTGATTTTTTTATTTTTTATTATTTATAAATCCCATCTTGTCGGATGTACATCCTAATCAAATTTAGCTACACGATTTATTCACTATAGGCTATAATATTATAATTGTATATAGATTGTAAATTTTTAAATATATTTCCTTTAAATTAAAAAATAATAAAAAATACTTATACATTTTTTACCATTACGTGTTAGTAATTAATTTTTATTAAAATGTAATGCCTTCAAAAATAATTAAAAATTTACTTTAAAATAGTTTATAAAGTACCACTTGTACAGTTGTACTTGATTTAATTGCAATATGAAAATCATATATATTATTAATATCATACTATTATGTATAGTTGTTTGAATAATCATTAAAAACATTCGACACTATTAAATTATTCGACTGTGAAATTCGAATATTTTTCAAATAAATTATGTTGTTCAGTCGTTAGTTTTGTAATTTAAATATATATATATATATATACTATATATACATATCGAATTAAAATAGAAATCAAAAATGTACTTTTTGCTTACCCGTAAATTTGGTATAGAAACAAGAGGTAGAAAAGAGCATTTTCAAAGCGTAAGATGGAAGCAATAATTAAAAGATATGCGCGTGTATCTATGTGTTTAAAGCAATGATTGACTAATTTCCAATATGATTTAATAATAAAAATCATTTTTATATTTTAAACTAAATATGTATACGATAAAAATATGAAGAAGTAATTATAAAATATGATTAAGTACAATATGTCAATTTGCAAAATATGTCATATTATATTGTTATAAAAAAATCCAAGTTTGGACAATTAGACTTATTAATTTAACGGAACTTTATTACGATTGTATTGTATTGCTAGTTTTTATTATATATTATTAATTTATAAATATAAAACGCATAAAAGAAAACAGCGATGATGCGTGACTCTATTAGGTTTTTTCAACATCGAATACATCAATTTTAGACTCTCGTATTTTATGAATTGACGCTCTTCGAAGCTCGTGAATATAGAACGTATATATGATCTATAACTATAATATTTTATATACTACTGATTTTAGATCACACGCTCCAATAGAGAAAAAACACACGTAAAAATATTAACTCTGCCGGTGAAACCTGCATTATTTATAGAGTGCATTCGTCGTCTCTTCAACTGAAAGTATTGATACGTTTTAGAAACCGGAACTGATTGAAATAAAAAATGCAAGAAATTACTATCGTTCATAAATTATTGCAAATTCAATTTTCAAATTTTTCTGAGAATTGTATATTTTTAAGTATATAAAAGTAGTATCAAACATATACTATATATTAATACTTAATTATAACTATGTACTTGGTATTTATTGTGCACAATGCACCTACGTCTTTCACTATATAAATTAAACTGTATATTTGACCTATATAGCCGCCTTTAGTAATAGTTTTAAATTAAAAATGAATCCTCAAGTAGGTACCTATAGTTTTATTGATTTTTTTAATACAATTTTCATGTAAATTAATTAGTTCATATAGGACTAAAAAAAAGCAAATAAAACTGTGAACCATAAATTTATCAAACCATTTATTTATATTTTTTAGTTCTTTTTCTACATAAGTTATTTATGTACACAAATTAAAAATAAATAAATTTAAGAGGCCATACTATTTTTTTATAAGCCTTTAAAGTTAGAATTATTAAGAAATTTATTAATTCGTGGTAAAAAATTCATATCTAAAATTTAATAATTAAACACATTGAAAGACACTTATCATTTGTACAAATTTCTATAACATCCTAATTCCTATTAGGATGCACGTTTATATTACTGGTATAGCAGTAAAATTTAATAAAATTGTTATTGCTACTATAGTAGTAGTGCTGTACGTAGGTCGTAGGTACATTTAAAAATCTTATATATGTTATCTTATATATTTATGTTGGATATTACACAACACACATGCTGTATTTAGTATTGGGTATACTTGAGAAGTAAGAACTGCTTATAAACGTTTATTTTTACATTAATAACGATAATACAAGGTTTCTCATAAATTTTAAAAAAGATTTTGAGTGTAAATCTACAAATATTTATTTATAAGCGTCTGAAATATAGATTTTGAAAAAAATATACGAAATATTCACGCATAGTAGATTGCTATGTTTAAAGTTATGTACGAGTATAAGTATTCTTTCTATACAATTTATACTGACTTTTGATATTTAATAATATTTTTTTGGGCATCAGGTCTGTAGGCAAATTGGGAATATGTGAATTAGTTGTTGATGAATTGGTATTCAGCAAATTGGGTTTCGGTGACGTAGGAAGACACGCTTGTTTGAATCGCCACTTCAATTTATAATTCTAAAAATATGTAGTTTATTTTTTTATACATTTGTGGTACTATATGTGCTTACGGTTAAGTTAAGGTCAAAATCAACCCCTATTAAGGCGAAAAGATGTCATAAGTAAAAATCAGTAAAGTTATTGGTAGAAATGTTGACGTATACAGGTAATAATATATTTGTTTCATATTTTCATCTTATATTCTTACCTAAACTAATTAGTTTAATTAATTAATCACTTAACTTTTATAAGGCTATACGTCTATATTATGTACTTTAAATACTTTAACACAATGTGTTTATGTGATGCTGCCAAAAATTAACATTAAAGTGATAATCGTACGCATTCTCGAATAAGTATTTCCCAATTGCTATTTTCGGAAGGATCATTTAACTAAAACCAAAATCCAAAATTTATTTTCTTGAAAAATATTTCAACGAAAAAAAAATCACATTAATTTTCTTTGTCTGAAAATGTTGTTATTAGCCATTAAGTAATAGATAATATAGATGTATACTGTATTTTTATTGTATATTTAAGTTAATATAGATTAGTGGGATAGTGGGTACCATTTTTTTTCCTGTTTTGAACTGACGACGCCTCGGGAATTGCTTTCGTATTACTTCCGCGAAAGATAGTGGGTACCTTGTACCTATGTAATGTTTAAATTATCTAGTTCAATTCAACTAGGTTATTTGCGAACAGCATGTAATATTACATTATAGTTTTATTAAATTTAAATATTTAGAAAGACAATGCAAATATTGTCGATCGATAAAATTTAATTAAATTAGGAAATATTTTTTTTTTTTTTCTAATTATATTAGAGAATATAAAATCTATACCCAATGTCATCATAAGAATACGTGCTACATTATTTTAAAAACACGAATAGGATGAGGAAAAAAACCATCCAGTGATCGCACTTCCCTTTGCATAAATATATATATATTTTTTTTTAATTATTTTTTTTTGTTTATCATAATTCAGAAGATCTCTGCACCAGTTTCCAAGAATCGTGTGAGCGGCTAGACCGGATATCAAAGGATTTGAGTGAGAAGATAGTTTGTTGAAAAAACGTTTATAGTACGTTTTAGCTTCTTCGTGGATAGTTTTCGGTTTTAAGTCAGAGTGGAGAATGAAATTAGAAATATAAGGTGGGACATTGGTGATAGAGCGTAAGATTTTATTTTAACGGTTTGTATTTTGTTGAGATTGGATTTTTTGGCACAATTGGAGATTATATTATGTATTTATGTTCACATAGGCTTAATTAAGGATTTGTAAATAAGCAATTTGATATTTAATTTAAAAAAAAATAGGCAATATAAATATGTTACATACCCCATTGCATATTAATGTACATATATCTACATATACTTCTAGAATAAAATGATTTTTAAACAAAGAAAATTAAAATTCGAAATTCTTTTTCGTGTAAAGGTCAAGCGAGTACATATAATCTGGATTCTGATTTCCGTTAAATTATCTTTCGACAAAACGTCCGGATATAAACGTACCCATTAAAAGTATATGTAGTTTCTATGTACAGTTAGGTAATAAAAGAATTCTTAATACTAAAAATTAGTTATTCTATAAGTAATTGTTCAACATAATATTATTATTATTGCAACTAAGTAAACACGACTACAATGCAAGTGAATTAAGTATTTAGGGAAGTATAAACAATAAACATAATATTGCTGAAGTTTATTTTACTAAATAAATATAATAATATAATTTAATTATACCTACTATGATGTAATAGTTTTTACAAAGTCGGTAATGATAATAATAATGTATATATTTTGACATACTTACAAATTTATACAACCTGTGAAAATGATACTAAGTCCAGCACAACACCAATAACTGTAGGTAACAAGTATGTTTTGTACCTTTGTACCTATGAGTATTACAGGCACGAATTACCCCAGACGTTTAAAAAAAAAATACATAATCTAATAATTGTTAGCTTCTCATAGTCGTTTAATCGATGTAATGCAAACGCACATCCTAATATGCGCTGTTTATCAACGAGGGTATTAAAAAATTTGAATTTCGTGACACCACTACATAGCTTCGGTTCGTTTATTGCACGCCCGTCGCCTGTACATAACTGTCTATATGGCTATAATATATTAGGGTTTAAAACCGTGTGTGGTGTCAAATAAAAAAAAAAAAAAGCGTACCAAATAAACACTAACAACTGATAACACGACTTTTATATTACAATTCACAATGCGCACTATGTAAAAACTATAAATATTCAACGCTTTATTGGACTATTTACTGTGAATATTATGCAATCGCAATATTATTAATAATAAATAATATAATCGAAACACTTTAATCATTTGCACGCAGTCCATGCGTATAATACGGCATAAGAGTCAATACTTCTATGAAAGAAAAAAAACCTTCGCCGTATATTGTGCTCGATGTCCGTAATAATAATATGAATGTGTTTTCAAACTTGAAAATATGCAGCCTACCAGTATTGAACTCGAACTTTTAAGAAAACAGTAATTTTTTAAATGGAATCGTTGTATAATTTATTGGGCTGTTAATTTAATTAAAACTACTTTTGGCGAAACCACATATATTTATATAATTGCGTTTTAACTTTTAACAATATTATAAAATAAGAAAAACAACTTTCATTTTTAAAATAAAAATAAATACTATCTATGAAAAACATAAGTGTTCTATGATTATAATTTAATAAATTATAAAACATTGCATTTTCTAGATATATCCGCGTCTTAAACGAACGTTTAGTTCATTATAAATTGGTTCATGCTGTATTTATAGAAAATACAACGTGAATTTATATTTAAATAAATAAACGATTATTATTATTTGTATTATTATTTTGTGCTTTGGAGTTTTTGTAAGTTGAAATTATTATTATATTTTAGGCAAGTATTTCATAATGTTCCTAAGTAACTATTATACTAAATAATGAAATATATTATTAAGTATTAGTAAACGAAATAGGGTTCATTGGATTAGTTTTTAAATTGTATATTATTATTTCATTGTAATTCAAATATTTTTGAATCTCAATAGAAATAACTTTTAAATTATTGGACTAAAGTTTAAGTTTAAACAAATCACAACGAGTTTGCGGCACGCACGCATAATGGTGAATTAAATAATTATTTTTGTTTCGTGGTAAAATGGTCTAAATGGGTGTTAAATTTCCTACCTACTATTTATTACTGATGTAGTGACGTCATGAGCTTTGTAAATTATTTTCATTTAAATTAAATTGTGTATGCTACACATAAATGGGTTTTAGATAACAAAAAAATACGTTATCGTTTGTGATAGCACGAAACTTATTAACTAATAATTACTATTGAATTATGTGTTCTGATTTTATTTGTTTTGCCTTAATCATCAAATGTCGAAAACTGCAGGTTAAATGGGATAGATGCAGAATCTTCACCACTATATTATTTAATTGTATTTTTATTTAACTAAGATGCTCGAAACATTTTAACCATATATGTAAGAAACTCCTTAAATAGAACATAAATACCATAAATATGATCTTCAAGTATATTTAAAAATTAAAAAAAAAACCAGATTTTGAGTAATCGCATAAAGTATAAATAGTATAAAAGTATAAATAAGAAAAGAGAGATGAGCATCTGAGAAATAATCTTATTTAATACACAGTTCAGTCTTCAGTTAACCATTTGCTATACTTTATAAATATAACCATGTAAATTTAATGTCGAGTATACTTTTCACAATTTGATTTTTTTCAGTATTGTATAGTACATAATCACGTATCTGTTTCATTTTTCATGATATAAAAAACGGCTGTGTTTCACTAAACACGAAAAAACTAAAAACTAATATACCTATCTCTTCTGACATAAACCGTTTCCTTTAAATGTGATTATCGTATCATACAATATTTTACTTGTATCTAGTAGTACAAACGACACTTTTATTATTTACCAAAATCATTAGTACCTAGTATTTGATTATGGTTGATACTCTCTACGTAATTAACAATATTTACGGTTGTTCCTCGAAAAATTACTTATTCATTTAGACAAAATTTAAAATAAATCTCCAAATTTTTATTTTTAAGACAGTACAAATTTATGATTATAAAGTTTTATATTTAAGTCCATAATTGTGGATTCATTTTTCTAGATAATTGTTATTTATCAATCTTAATTTGTTTAATTTATGACGGACTGATTTTTTGAAAATAGATATCGTTGTGTAATCTACATATTGTTAATTTTTTGGTTTGCTTTTATTTATATACATTTTATAGCCACTGTATATTTTCAATCTTTCTTATTACCAAAATTAAATGCATTTAAAGCAAAACTGCAGTTTACATTTTATTTGAAGTGACTGTTGCATTTATAATAATATTTTTTTTTTATTACTGTAATTTGTACCTAAATGTTAATGCGTGCATTATAATATCACGTACTCGCTGAACTCTGAAGTCCGTCATAATTACATACGATTTCAAAAAGTTGGATTATATAAAATTGTATTATTTTAATTCAATGTTTGTTTCATTTCATTCATGATTAAATTCGGATGAATAATTTATTTTGAACTACAATGATAGACAATATTTTATAACTGTTTATTTTAACGTTGCATCTTAAATTGTTATGCATACAATTGTAAGATAAATTCACTGTAAATTATGTAAGTTATAAATACGCGTGGATATAATATTAGCGAGGAATAATTAAAGAAAATATATTATATGATCGCGTGTAGTTTATTATAATAATGATGATGTCAAATTAAAACAAGGCGCTTATAGAAGAAGTTCAATGTAGTTAGTACAAAAACGATTTCGTTTTAAAATATAAAATACACCGCACACGCGCCCATAATATACACACACACACATATATATATATATATATTACGGTGTCTCACAGATTTGCGTCGTTGGGTGTATATTAATATAATACAATATATACAAAACTTTCGTACACCGTTCGACCGTGGAGGAAAAAGTAAAAACCAAATACGCACCGTTCGAACGCGTTATGTATAATGTACTTCGAGGTCTTCGTTTATAAGTATATTAATGCGTCCGCGTATCCGAATGTGTACGGTATAAACGCATAAGTATACGCGCAATCAACCCCTACGCCTCCCCCTAAAAAAAAAAAAAAAAGAGAAATTGTCGAGCGGAGAGGGTCGTATAATATAATATATTTACGTATATAGGTATACACCCCATCGTAATATAATAATAAATAGTTTTGTGTATATAAATTTTATTTGTTCGCGAGTCATACTCCGCGAGGGTTGCGGAGGACCACGACCCGGAGACGGCGGAGAGAAACAAAAAAAAATTTATAAATTCCTATACCGTTGTCTGTATATACACATATATACGGCGTAACGTACTCGGCGGCGGCGGCGGCGTAGACACACGAGGGGTCGGTGGTGTACATAGATGTGTCGGCGATGGGATGCGAGCGCGCGACTCTCCGAAAGTGCATAGGACGTGTGTGCGTATATATATACTCACACACACACACACACGCGCACACACATAGCGACCGAGGCGTGCGCGCGCGCTTGCCCGCGTATGTGTGCGCGTGTTGGCGTGCGCGGGCGCGCGTGTGTGTGTGCGAGTATAAGTATCTGCTATTGATTTTTCGGCGTCGTCCGCCGCCCGGGCGGTGACGGAGATCGGGCGAGTCCAGCGGGGCGGCGGCGGGACCGTGGCGCCGGCGCCCGGGCCCCGGTGTGCCGCCACCGCCGCGCGGACGTTGCGCGTTTCGCGTACAATGACGAACGCGACCGAAAGCTGTACGTCGACGACGAGCGAATATATCCGGTGCGGGCGGTGGTGCGGACCGAGGCCGTAAAACGACTTGCTGGAGAAGAACTACCGCGCCGTCGCTGAAGCTCATCATCGTCACCGCCGTCGCAGCCGCTGATGTTATGAAAATAATAATATCATTACGGTGATCGGAATAATAATGTTACGCGTTCGTCGCGAACACACGTCACCGCTGGTAACGTTACACGGATTTCGCAATAATAATACTTACGGTACATACGTGCGGCGCACCAGTTTATTGTAAATTACGACGACGACGACGACGACAACAACAACAACAACAACAATAATAATAATAAATAATAATAATAAAAAATACGAGTTCGCCTCACGCTTTTCGTTGCTATCACGTCGTAGTATGCAGTGGACCGCAATAACGCCGCGTAAATATCGAAATTTCGCGTGAGATATATTATTATTATTATTATTATTATTATTACTATCGTCTCGCGCCCGACGACGCCCGCGAACGTATTTTAGTGTGCCGGCGGTGGTGCGTTGATCGCTGGCAAACCGTCGTGTAGTAGTATAACATACGTAATATTACAGTGATCACAATACGAGTCTGCGGGCCTCGTCTCACGCTTCCGCGTCGTCTTGTCCGCCGCCGCCGTCGGAGTTGTCGTTGTTGTCGTCGAGATATCCATTCTCGTCGGTTCCTTCCGGCGCCGCCGTCGCGTTCGGGCGATGGCCACAAGCGGTTTCCGGGCCTGCCGTCGCCGCCGCCGCCGTCGTAACGCGATCCGACAAAACAGCTGTCCGCCCGCCGACGTCGTCGTTGACGGACACGTCCTAAACAGGTACGTCGCCTGCGAACGTTCCACCATCGCCGCTGTTGTTGTACCGAGTGAGTATGATGTTATAATAATATTATGCTAAAACGCTTTCTGACGATTACTAATTATATGGCTATGTATTGTACACGCGCAACACGACGTCTTCGATGCATCCAATTGTTCGTAAACTTCAGGCGTATACGCGACTCGTATATATTCCGAAAAACCGCGGTGCGATATGGTTAAGGGCCAATCCCTTTTACGCGTTTAGCCTTCCAAAATACGCGAGCAAGGGCTTATTCGTCCACGACTGTCACTCGAGAAGAAATCGCAAGCCCTATCCTACGATCTCTGCCTGAAAATTAAAATGCATGCGCGTGTATTTGTGTTTGTGCGAAGGTTTGGGTTATGTGATTTTTTTATTTCTTACGGTTCTCATTGTACACTGTACGACGTTATTTCAATACTAAATAAGTCGAAATCTGACTATACGTCTGATAAAATTTCGTTTTTTACATTATACTTATGTCGCTAATTATATGACCAGAGATTCTGTCTGTCATCTATATGAAAACCACATGCGCACTGAAACACGCGTTGAACTTTTCTAGATTAACACTCCCGACAGGAATTTTGTAACGTATTATGTTGTATGCTTAATTTCAATGGTCCGATCAAGGCATCGGCCGCACGTACTTGTGTAGGTTTAGTTTTAGAGTGCTCGTTGGTACTAAAGCCCCCCACTCTCCCGGATACGTTTAGTACAATATAGGTTTTGCTCAAAAGCCAAATTTGTAAAGAGTGACCACAGTACGTGTGATATGAAATAGTAGCATTTGTACATTAATTATAAATCATTATAACGTTAAATGTAGTACTTGAAAAAATATTACATGCATTTTAAGAATATTATTTTCTGATGCGTGACGACGCCTCTTATAGAATTATAATATAATATGTTACTCGGAGTTATACAAAACAGTGATTTACCTACGTATACGATTTTTCTCGATCGAGTTTCACGCGAAAACGCAATAATAATTATTATAATAATATCATGTATAATATTGTATAATAAAAACAAAGGAACTGTAGGTACACAAACTGAAGTGTATTATAATAGTATGACGTTTGTTTAATAAAACGCCAACACCGCATTGACTATTATGCGGACTACGAAGTAACCAAGAACGACCTAACCACAATTATATAAAACGGTAGCATTATATTATTATTTAATCGTTATTCTACAAAACCACTCTTATTATGAGTATAATTGATATCCTCGTCAGATCTTGCGACTTGTACGGTTTTTAATTTTTTTTTTTTTTTACTACTTAAATATTATAAAATTATTTAGCTGCGGATTTCATATTGCTTTGTTTTCAGTTTAAGGTCACGCTTGCGCCTCATCGGTCTGTATTACAGCTTTACACGAAAATGCCTACTTTCAACCGCAAAACTTCCCAACTTACCATTAAATTGATAATAAATAACCAAACTTGCCTCAAGTCTAAAACATTTCATTCACTGATCGTTCAACGTATAATATATTGCTTGCATTAACTAAAATATTATAACGTATTCAGTTACGTCACAATGTATACATATTAAAATTGTTTGATTATAAGAAAAAAATTGGTGTGTATTTAAAACAATTTTTTTCAAAAGAGAAAATATTTAATTAGCCTCTAAAACGTTCGTATTGTTTAATACCCTTAATTAATCAATTTTAAATATTAGTGGGGTGTGTATATAATAATAAATTGTATAATTGTATTAATATCGTATAAACTAAAAACTTTTTGAAATTGTAATACTTAATATAATATTATGCTGGTTAAACATATTTATGATTTTTTAAATTATCTATATTTTTTCTGCAATTATAAATTACAGTATTTAATCATAATTGATCAATAATATTTAAAAATGATAAATATATCTATATTATATACTAGTATTTATAATCAATAATGCTAAAACTTATTAAATTTACTTATGTCTTATTAAAATATAATATTTAGATTATAGAATAGAATAATTACTGTGTACAGGCAATATTTAGGTACCTTTTAGAAGAAAAATAAAAGTCTTATTTTTAGGGTTTCCTAATTATATAAGAAGATATTTAAGTTTCTAAATTTGAAGTACTGACAGTATTGAAAAATTAAAGGAAAACAATTTTTTTTTATCACCTTTATTTAGTACTTACTTATTTTAATAATGTAAAGTTATACTTGATTATGAATATTATTTAACTTAATTTTGTTCTCGATTTTGATTTTATTAAAATACTTTGGCTTAGCATAATAATGGTGATATTTATATAAGCTAAACTTATATCTATGGTTTGAAAAAAAAATATTTTTCTAAGCTGATTTGATTTTTTGAATTTATTAGATTTCATGACATTTGTAAATCTCTGTTTTAAGTGTACATTGTTTACCAACATACTGATTACAAAAACTATAATATTTAATATTAATTTTGATCACGATGCATCTTATATAAAATAGATGCATAGATTATAGGCAATCTTAACTAAATATACATATCTACATAACAAAATCTGTATGGTTTAAGGTATAACTATTTTGTTCTTTTCACTTGTGTAAATTGGTTAACTAAAAAAAATACTCTATAATTTATAAAGAATCTTTAAATATTGGACATAAATTATATTATAGTATTATACCTATTATTATTATCATTGTTTTATAATTTTTAATTATTTTTTAAACTTAAAATAAAAATTATTATAACAAGTAGTTTGATAATTTTATTTAAAAATTTAATATTTAATTGCATACTATTTATAAAATAATTTTAATAATTATTATAATAATATTTTATCAATCATATTATTTTTATTTTTATTTCAATTTTAACTATTGGACTAAATAATTATTTTATCATATTAAACATCGATTACAAATATACAATGTACTTTGGTTTCAGAATTTCTCATTTCAAGTATATGCCATAGCCCGGGAAACCATCTAGTACTCTGTTTATTAAACTCAAACATTGTAAAGACTAATTGGTAAAAGTGCAATTCTCCTTAAGCATATTCGATATATCCATTAGTTAAGGCAGACACAGTTGGGTGAATAGTTTTAGTGAATTAGTCATTGTCGCATACTCGCATGTGAATATAGTAGTCATTAAAATATTTTATTTTATACTTATTATTTTAAGCAATAAATCGTCAATGGTGTACCTCATTTGCCTATCTAAGACGCCGGGTGAAGATTTTATTTTGTATCACAATTAATATACTTAATAACAGTTATAACTTTACGAAATACAACAAATGAACTTAATTTTAGTACAAATTTTGAATTAAAAAAAGATAATTCACGTTAAAAGGATATTTAAAGTATATCAAAGTTGATGTTATAGAAAAAGATAAATATGATAAAATTATTTATTATAAAAATTATTTTAAAAATTTGAATAAGAAGTAATTAATAAAGCAATTAATGTTCTGTATTAATATTGAGAATTGTGTAGGTATAGTTATACTTAAGTGATGACATTATTTATGATATTTAGTGAGAAACTTAGTGATTTTAATTTTAATTAATTCCATAATTTTCATCCTTAATAAATCATGTCATGTTAAATAAAAAGTAGTATTTTTCAAATAATTTTGATGATATTCCATAAAGTTCTTAATATTCATATCAAAATATTGCAACTTTACGCGTAATAATTATTAATTATAATTTTCAGGATATATTTTGTATTGAAACATTTTTAATATGTTTATTCCTGATATATATATATATATATATATATTATTTTGATATAACAAATAAATAACGAGTCCACGTTGAATCTAAATAGTGATAACTTTTTGCAATAAATTGTTATTTGAAAAAAAATTTATACATCTATAAAATCTATGATATAATTTCATATTTAAAAATGACTAAAAATGGGATTTTCACTTTTTAATTAAGCTAGATACAATTAATCAAAACCATTTATAACAACCTAGCTGTGTAGTAAATAATAATAAATTACTCGATACAATAATATGATTTAACTATGAGTATATAAATTTATAACTCAATTATGAATGATTCCATTCTATAATTTTTTCATTTTGTGGTGAAATTATATTTTTTATTTTTTTTCATAATAACCAATAAAGATTCTACTTTTTATTTTCTGATTGCATAACTCGAATGATTTATGAAGCTATTATTAATACGTCTTAACATCTTCATAACCGTACCTGTTATAATATATGTTCATGTAGTCTATAGGTAAAAATTTTATTAAAAATACATTGAATAAGCTAATTATTATATCTACGTAATAATATAGAATGATAAATAACATTATAATATAAAATAATATACTTCATATTTGATATTTCATATCGAATAAATATTTAACATAAATTGACAATCAAAAATACATTATTTATTGATTATTAATGTAAGCTTAACAAATATCTTCAATTTTTATTTTCATACATTATAGTAACCTTGTTATTAGAATATTTTTTTGATTTTATACAAATATCATATGACCATATTTTTTTATTTCTTATTTTTTTGCTTAGATTAAAATAAGAAGTATTACAGATGGTTCATTGATTTCAATATTGAATAATATTGTTACTTTCATACTAGATTAATTCGATAATTGATCGTAAAAAGTACCTACTTAAAAAGATGTGTTAAATAGTAATAACTAATAAATAATAATTATTGTTATTTGTTAACTGTATTAAATTAAAATTATAATGTGAAAATATAATATAAAATTTGATAAAATATAGCTATAAATTATTTGATATTATATAGGCAGGGATTGGATAAATCTTATAATATTAAACTTCTATTAAAAATAAATATTTCATACATAATATAGAAACTAGAAAATTAGCACTCTTATAAAATGTTATTATTTTTTTTTTTTTTTACTTGTTTGAGTGAGTTTAATTTAATAACTATTGTTTTTAAAATGGTGATTTAACTATACATGCAAAATTTCTTATTTTGCGTTCAATATTAATGATTTTATTAAATTATTTCAAATATATAGTTAATTATAAATTATAATATATAAATATATATATATACATATTTTAATAATTGATAATAGTATACCTGTAATAGCTAATATATTATATAAATTCCCGCAGAGTTTAAACTTATTGATATAGAATTCTTTATTCCCGAGTTTTTTATTATAATAAAATATATAAATAAATAAAAACATTATGAAAATAATAATACAATATTGTTGAAGTATCAGAAATCTAAATAAAATACCTTTAAAAACACTACTTTAATTTCTTGAAATAAATATTATGTTAAATGGAATTAAAATACTCAGTTTAGTTTTTCAACATAAATTATTTAAAGTAAAAGGCTTAGACAACTATTATTATGTTTCTTGTACATTTTTCAAACAAATAAAATATTACTATAACATTAAATGTAAAATAAAACTACTGACGGTTGACATGATATTATATTTTTTTATTTCAAATAAAAAAACGTTTATAACATAAATAGATAAAAATAATAAAAATAAAAATGTTTGAAATTATAAAAGCCAAGAGAATAATATATAACGTTGGTTGGTAGGTACTTATAATAAACTCAAGTAATACAAAAACATTCAGGAAAATAATATAAGTAGAATACGTACGCAATTAAATTAAAAAGTAAAAAAAATAAAAAAGATCAAAGAAAAATTTTAAAGAATAACCAATTTATAATGAACTTCTAAATTACTCAACTATATACATTTTCGTAATCATAATACTATTTTAATATATGCGTTATTATTTATTATATTTGAATACACTGTAACTAATAATTAAGTTGGTATATATTTAACTTAAATTCCCAAACGTGTGAATTTATTATATTATTATTATTGTAAATTATACACTATACACTATACAGTGTATACATTACACATAGTAAATTTATATAATATATAATATATATACTTACACTCGTAACGCTTACGTAAGCCTCCTTTTAAATTTCATTTTGGAATGTTTAGGTGTATAACACATGTATGAATATTGTATAGCTTAAGCGATGTATCTAATTTTTAAATTATTTGACCATCTACAACATAAAATCAAATAATACTGTGTTGCGAAATGTGAATCTACGCATGTTGGGCATTTTATTTATAGTAAATAAAGAACTTACATTTTTAATCATATACTCATAATGTCGGATACTATAGAATACTAAAATATTATCGTGAGTAACAGCTAAAAAATCGATTCTAAATTCATGATATTAATAAGTTAATTAAATAGAGTAGTAAAATAGATAACCACTTAACTATACAATATACGAGTGTACCTTATCATTTCGTAACTCACTGAAATGGATACGTGTTACATTTAAATTCAATAATAAATAATTGCATTCAAAAAATGATAATGAATAGAAATGATCATATCAGCCTATCATATATTATCTCAAAATTTGGTATAGGTATTAAAAATATCATTGTCTGAAGTAAAATATTATAATATATGTTGTAAAAGTTTGAAGTATCCGTGAATAATATTTTTAAATTAAAAATAAAATAGCTAAAATTTGTATTATTATAATATATATAACAATTTAAAATATCTATAAATATCACAAAAAACCCGAAACGTTTTAAATTATATTATTATTTAAATTATGTCATTTAATTTTTATTTTTATTAATTTTTAATTAACTTATATTAGGGAAACCCTCAAGTCTCTACAATCGTTAATTATTTTTACAAAAAATTAAATTGATTATATTCAAAGCTAGTTTTGCATAACAATTTCTATTTACGCAGCTATTTTATTTTTGTTTTTCCTGATTATTTAAAAAAATACAAAACATTTTCACTTTTTACCTCCTAAAAGTATCAAATATATTCTTCAATTTTCTACTAGAAATCACTCTCGAAGTCAAAGATTAAAGTATATTTTTTTCTACAATTCATGTAAACAAATATAACAAAATAAATATATATATATACATATTATTGTACAATTATAATACATTTATCGATCAATTCATAATCTAAAATATTATGTATTTTATAAGTGTAGTAAATTATCTGATTTTTTTTTCATAGTCATGTTTTTATAATTGGGTTTACATACAGAAGATAGTTTAATTCATTGTATACAACTGCAATATTTTGTTTATAATATATTTTACATACAAATGTGTTGCATTTTTTTAACATACTCGTAGATATGTTTAAACTTGCATTCGTATAACTCAAACTAGCACAAATACGTAACAAATTTAATAATTATTGCTTTGATAACTTTAAAGACTTAAATCCATTAAGTATTAAAAAAATGTATACAGTATCTGTGTTGACAATCTAGCTAAAATTAAAAGTCTCAAATTTAAAAATGCTATGACGACTAACTTGAAGGCCATATTTTATTTAATCGTAATTTTATTAACATCTTTTAAAAAGTGATTCGTTTTATTAACTACTTATTAATAATGTTAACACTTTAACATGGTATCATAAAAATTTTATAAATTTTGATAAAATGTAAATATCTTATAATATATTATATTTTAGATACTATATAAAATAGGAAACTTAAGTTACTTTTAAATAATTAAGTTTAACACCTTAAAGGTATCATTATATCAATCTATTATTATATTATAATTAATTGTAATATCATCAATTGTATTATTTTATAGAATTAGATAAGTAGTTACAGAATTATGTACCATTTAATAATGTATTAATTTTTACTGGACATTAGACAATATTTTTATCTATAATAATTATCCTTTGTTTATAGATAAATTACATGTTCATGTAAAACAAATATTTAAAATAAAAAAAAAAAATCGTTACTACACAAGCGATATTTATTATCCAAATATTATATTATATTGAATTCGATGCAAAATATATTGTTTCTTTTATGTAATAATAAATTATTATTAGTAATAATAGTAATAGTATTATTAGTAAAATCATAAAAGTGTAGTTTTAAAATTTTATAATAATAAATCAAAAAATGTTCAACTATTTTAGAATTAGAAACATTCTTGGTTATATCGGATGTTTCAATCTTTTTAAATAAACTTTAAACCATTAATTCTTTAATACATGATTTATAAATATTTAAATTTATTATAATTTCTGATTGGGTATCAATATTTGTTGTCTCTATTTCTGACATACAACATAGTAAAAACTATCAATTTTTCAGTTTGATCGATATAAAGAAAAAATAAAATAGATCTGAATTTAGAGTGAAGTGCTCATAAAGTTAGTGGTGAAGTTACTTTAGTAAATTTTTAAATAATTAATATATTAAATAATATTTTAAAACTTTGGTATCAAATATTTGGAAATCAGGATGTGAAATTCAATAAAGTGGCTTCATGTATCTGATGTAGATTTTACGTTACATTCAATTTCTTTTAAATATAAAAAAACCCTATTTATGACTTGGTTGATCGTATTTAAAGACGCAACATAGATAGATTTTACCACGTTACGCGCGTAAAGGCTTAGACAATAAATATTGGTATTAAATTACAGCATTAAAATTAATAAAAATTAGGAGATAGAGTATTTTAAATCAACTAAATATTTTTACTAAGCATAGGTAAATTATACTTTTCTAGTAACCAAGTTACTTTATACTAAAATTTCCAAAAAAATAAAGCATATTCGGAGACATTTAATATTATTAATATCAAAACAAATAAAAGCATTATCAAAATATTGGAAGTATCAGTTAAAGTAATACTAATAAATATAAAACTCACCATTAAAAAATATAAATATATCCTTATAAAAAGAAGAGAAGAAGTAATATCTCCTATTGCGAGAGTAAAAATTAAGCTTTTAATCCATTCCAAATTCCAACTTTATCACAAAAAAAACAGCTCCAGCACATGTTGCACATGTGATTAAAGTCTATAATTATGATAAATTAAATTGAGATAAAATGGTGAAAATATACCAAAGCATGGAGAATTTTCATCATCCCAGACTCACTTCATCGTTGATTAAATGAAGAATACACGGTAATACTTGGATAAGCAATTCACGGATCACGAGACTCATATAGTATTGCTTTACAGTTATTTTTATTAACAATTGAAATGGTATGGATTTATGGTCATACAATATAATCGGTACCGATACGGTAAAAATTATCTATGATTTTGGTTAGCTTAATATTTTCCCTTAATATAAAATTAAGCCAAATATTTTAAATAATTTTAATTAATTAAATAAATTTGTAATTATAACTGTTATTTAATTTTAAAGTAGGTTTATTGCTAACAATTTGGTAGATAATAATAATAAAAAAAATGTATCTAAAATGTATTATCCATTATTAATGGATTCTAATATTATGCTACCAGTCTTTAATCTATTGTAAATATTCATAATTTATGATCGATTTGTATTGCGCTTATAGTATAAGAACTCGTAGTTCAAATATTATTTACAACAGTGACAAATTAATCAATTCATAATAATAGAATAAATGAAGCAATATATTAAATGACTTAATTAAAATTAAAGCTGAATAATACATACTAACTTTTGATGTGATTAATTAGGTCAAATAAATAAATCAAGAGCCAAGAAAATATAGTTACGTTGTTTATACTCTACTCTGACAAATTAGAAAATATATCAACAGACAACAGTTATATTTATATATATAATACAATTACCTACATTTGATAAATATTAACTCCATATAATAAATAAATAATTTTGTAAAGTATATATATATATATATTATATTTTAACTAAAACAGGTATAACTATATTATTGTACAAGCACAAAAATGTAATTACTAAATTTAAAAAAAAACAGTACCTCTATCCTATAAATTGATTTGTTTTGATTTTAATCTCTATATTATAAAAATAAACGAATCATATTTAAACAATATATTATGAAGTATTTTAAGTTATTAATTGATGTTTGTACTTAAACTATTTTATATGATATAACATAAGGAAATCAGAAATACATACTATTATATAATGGTTATTATTGTTTGTATCTCAGCCAATTCTCAGATACTTTGAATTCAATATTCCGAGTAAAGTTTCTTCCATTTAATAGTTTTGATTTGTTTCATTATTAATTGGATATATTATACATTATACATCATTAGTCTCACTAATTTGATTGCAAATTTATTCTCTAGGAAACTTCTTTAACTTGTGTAAGTTACTTTTTTATTTATTTAATATTAATTAATAAATGATAAAAGTTATTTAACTTAAGTCGTTGAATAATATATTTTTTCTTTACGACACATAAAAAAATTATAATTTATAAAATATTAAGTATTAAGTAGTGTTATATTATTTATAATATTTGGAGTTGGAAATATTTTTATTATTAAACTTATAAAATAAAAGTGTTTGTATAAATATGTTTCTGTTTATATTAATCAATATATTTTTTGTTTACTTAGGAAACTTAGGAATCTGTACAAATGTTAAGGCTTTACAAATTTAATGGTATTTCAAGATTATTTCAATATTTTTATTTCTTTTTTATTTGTTTTGCCCTAATACCAACAAATAATATTGTTATATTTCGCAATAAATACCATTAATATTGATTAGAATAATTATTCTTAATCGTAAATTAGAATAAATAAAACATTTAAACACTCAGTCTGACGAAATTCTATTTAATATATTGAATACTAACTGAATCTATCAAACGTAAAAATATTAAACATTGATGACGGATCTTTTATGAAATTTTATCATCGTGTATTAAATATAATATTGTATTACTACAACTGTAATCCTTATTTACATTTCAAATACATTTTATATAGTTAGAACTAGATTAACCTATAATTGAACATTTAAATAACGGTCTTAAGCTTTTGAAATTTTCAATTATTTACTGATACACAGTAAACTTATGAAATACATAATATTATTTATGTTTAAAATTAAAATTAAATCACCAAAATATTTATTCTTCCAATATATTTTTCAACGTAAATGACTAAGTGATTTTTTATATAACTTTAATTAGCCAAGAATTTTATTTTTATCTCATTATTTTTTTTAAAGGCGATTTCTACTTTGAACTTATAATAAATAATTAATATTTATCTATTGAATTATAATTTATAGTTGCTCTGAATTAGTCAAAAATCAGAACTAATAAATATGCAATTTGAAATACATCATAATTAACTGTAATACAATTTTTGAAAATATTCGCCAAAAACTACAAAATAATAGCGATAAAATGGACTAAATTAATTTTTGACAATTATTATAAAATAGTGGTTTAGATCATATTTTGAATACATTTAAGTTTATCATTGATTTCAAATTTTAATCATTACGCAATGGTTAAAAAATAGTACAATTGTATCACATTTTTTTAAATTTAAAATGTTAAAAATTTTTATAATAAATAATACATTTTTATTATTTAAAATATTAGTTAAATAAATATTTATATTATTTTCCATGATATAAAATTATTATTATGTATTGTTCGATGAAACTATAATAACACAAAAAATACTTTATAAATAACAATCAATTTTTATGTTTAGTTTTTATGGACGATAATATGTTATATAAAAAAAAAAATAACCTTATCGCATGGTATTAGATCATTTTTTCTTTTTTAACTAATTAACAATCTATAATGGAAAACATTTTCATAATTTTCTGGAAGGAATACAAAAACTATTTACATCAATAAAATGATTAAAACCATAAAATATATCAGAATACATAAGAAAAAGAATTTCATTATAAACAATCAGGCGGATGAAATACGTGTATTTGAAAAATGGAAGCTGATTATGATGTATATACAATATAAAAAATACATGTACGTAATACTACGACTGGAAAATTATGCATGTGACATATTTTACATATTTTTATACGTGGATAATGTATAATATATTCTTTAGATTTTTATCATATGAAGAAAATACAATTCCCTCCCTATGTATAGTATGCACTATATGCATTACAACTTAATATTGACTTATGGAATTAAATAAATAAATGAAAGACACAAATAATAATATTATTTGCGCGTAATATATTCTATTATAAGTAGGTATGTGATATGGATTAGTATACACATATAATATTACATCTTATTATACTTTACTTGTATTACAGATAATGTATAAAAATATAAAATTATTGGTAATTAGACATTTTCGATCAAGAAATTTTGTTCCGAGCATTTATAAAATGCTAATCGTTCTATTTATGATTTCGAGACGTTTATCGTATCTTTATCTATCTACAGTACGATTTAACATCTGTAATGCATTAGGTACTCAAACAAACGTAGTAGGTATTTAATATAAACTTCATTATACATTTTGATTAGTTTACATCGAGTAATTCATCCTCAAAAGTTGTGCTTACATCGTTCAACACTCAAAACCATCGTCGAAGCATCCATCAAAAAATAAATGGGACATGTTTTGAACAATACTGCAGTTTAAATACATTTTTTTAGAGCATTTCTTTCTATTTTTTTTTTTAGCATTATTTGATGGTTTCTAATACAATAAAATTTGAAAATTAATTATCACAAGTTACCAAATATGTTTAAATAAATAAAGTTATATTTTTTTATAATTACTGACATACGAATATAAGTAGTGTCTATCAAAAATGATTTTGTGATTAACCAATGATTTAAGTTTATAAAGATTTGCAATATATTATATTATTATTCAAAATTCATACATTTTATTAAACCTATATTAATATATTTTATTAAATAATATACATTTATTGAAATTATTACCATACACGTATATGGGTTAATAAAAATATAATTTTACTTAAAAATAAAGAAGAACAAATGTAATCACCTATAATGATTTATTATGTGTGTATGTGTGTGTGTATTCGTTTATATCTTGTTATATCCTGTTATTAAAAACAAAAAAAAAAATGTTTATTTTATAAACCTAACGGTTTTAATTTAAAAGGTAAAAATAAACATCTGACGTACATTTTTGTTTTATTCAACCGTAACTGGGTAAATAATATCATACAGAAACATTGAACACAGCAGGATGGCGAAAATCAATCGTAAGTGTCACACACATACAACTGCAGTACCTATAGGTAGGTACGTTTTCGTATTGAAACTAAAACACGTCAGTTCCACGATATAATGCTCATCCTTCTTCATATATAACAGACGGCCAATCAATTCCCGTAGGATTTTTATCACTGTGATTCAACCGTGTGGGTTTTATTGACAAATTAACGTTATTTGAGTTAAAAAAAAAATAATAGTGACTGCTTTTTTTTTTTTTTGCGTGATATACCCCCTTATTTTCATGTTGACTTTATTTCAATATTATTAAAAAAAATCTTTCGAACCAAAAATGTAATTTACTGTTTTAAATCAAAAATAAAATACCATTCAATGTAATATAGTCAAAAGTTGGGCTTTCAATGATAATAATAATAGAAAAATAACAAATTTTAGGTTTTTACATAATCATCTAACAGCAGTTTTGTTATCCTGTAATATTGATATATAGGTGTTTCGCACTATAGTACAATACTCATAACACTATATATTAAATTTGTATCACTCGATCGTGTTATTGTAATTTCTCAGTACATTATAGTATAGGTATAACTGAGTGATTCACTGATATTACTCACCCCATATTTTCGTTTCATAATTCCTTAAAAATAACGATTTGCAGTAAAATATAGTGATTTTAATTTGAGAAAAATTAAGTCATGTATCATGGCAAGACACCTATTAAATTGTTTAGAAAAAACCTAATTATTTGTAAATATGGTATGAAAAATACTTAAAAATTCCATAAATCACAATTTAATTAAATACGTTATTTAAGGGAAAAAATAGGAGTGAGCATCATGCTTGGCGAATCATCCTGTATATTATATTCACTTTACACGCGGTAATCGATTCGTATGATATTGTATTATAATAATGTAAATATGTACCGCCTATATAATGTTGACTCCGGCGCGAAGTCCTATTATATTATTATCAACTGTGCGTTTCCCGATCGTGTCGCCGTCTGTTCGGCGTAATATATTATAATAATGACGTCGAAAAAAAATATCGCGTAGGTACCTATATTATTCAATTTTCATATTCCATACGTAGATCGTATGCGACCGTACGCACAGTAATAATGCGGATTACACAACGTTTTGAGTGGATCGACATAATATGCGCGTTGTCGAGTGGGACCGTTCTCGCAATACATTATATATACGGAATAGGACATGTCTTTACACACACACACACACACACACACACACACACACACACACACACATATATATATATAGGTATATATATTATATAAACGAGCGCTAATTACGCGTATAATATTCTCGTCGGAAAAGTCGATAACTTCGACAGGGGCGGCGGCTGCGGTACAATCAGTGTATGTGTTGTGCATGTGTGTGTACGTTGTGTAGTTATCCTGCCATTGTTCAGTTGTCGATCGGGGGTAAAAACGTTTTTAGTACCGTGAGAAATTCGTGCCGCACGTGTACAGTGCATATATACACGTTATATATAATGTGCGAGCGCGATTTATTCACAAATCGTCAACTGCATGCACGACATAGACACAAATTGGAAAAGGGTGTGGGAGTTATTAGCACCCTTAGTTTTAAAATAGCACACTCATAATTTTTACCATTTATGACTGAACCAAAAAAAATAAGAGGCTTCAACACCCTCAGTTTTTTTTTCATTGGAATTGGGCCACTGGTGCGTGAACTTTCGCGATAAAACGGCAGCGCTGAGTCGCAACGTCGCTGGCCTGGTATCTTTGCCAAAAATCTAAACGTAATAATAATATCAAGTAAAGTATAGCTAAGGTATAGTATACTAATGGATACCAGTGCTGTTTATTTCAAACCATGATTTTTTGCACCGTGTAAATTATGAAAATCTAAACAATTTATTCGTTCAAATAATATTGTGGCGCGATGTGTAATTAATTGTGTGTCAGAAGAAAAATCAAATATCTAAGATCCCGATGATGAACTCCTTAGGTTATTGTGTTTATTTTTAAATCACAGATTTCATTTTTTTTATTCAGATATATTATAAAGAAAACGTAATAATTTTTCAAAAATGTTGAACTTTAATACTTAAGTACTTTATAAACGTTAGAACCATAAATATATTATTCACAAGCACGCGTAGATACTATTCTACCACTTTAAACGTAGTTGAATTTAAACATAGTATTTAATATAAATGCATCTATTGCCCGGGGCAAGTTTAAAACCCGATTAAAGTTTATCTATGAATAAAAGTTTAAATACAAGAGTTTTAGATAACCTGTGTATTTTTACAGCACTATTTCTCAGAGTTAAACATTAAACGTTTATAAAATATTAATAAACTGTTAGTTGGAATGGTTGGTATATATAATGTTGGTACATTTTCGGTAAAATATTATTTATTTGTTGGTAATAAAATTAAGATTAAAAATTGTTGCTTAAAAAATGTATAAAACATTTAAAAAAAATAGTAATTATAATAGTGAAATTTATTTATTCAGAGTCAGGTCGATAAGTTAATTTTGTTTTTTCACAAAACTGTGTAAGCATTCAGAGTAGATCGTGAAGTTTTATCCCCCGAGGCTAGTCCTCAGTTATTAAATAATGATTATAATAATAATAAAATAAAAACGTCCATCTCTGGTCAACAAAACGTCATTACACTTTGAAAAACGGTACAGAAAAAATTGACCGAGAAAATGCGATCGTCGTAAAAATGCACCTTGTATAATATTATAAAATAATATAATCATGTACAGAGTGATGTGGACCGGGACATGACCTCTTTGTGACGATGAAAAAATAAAAATAAAATATAGGAAAAAAAAATCAACGAAAAAACCGAGAAAAAAATGGATTAAACGGAGGCGAACAACACGTCACTGCCGCAATGACACTCTGTATAATACGCCAAGTAGTCCTTATATTTTCGTATATATTATAACGCGGCGTGTCGGACGAGGGGAAGAGATCCGTTAAAACGTGGTGGCAGCAAAAGTATTACGGGTGGGATGAGCGAAGAGTTGGTGGCCCACGCGGGAGGGTAGCAGCGCGGCGGCGGAGTGAAAGAGAGAAAAAATCGACCGGCGTGTCCGGAAAACGCCTACGCTTCTACGGCTGATCAGACAGGCAGCGCGCAAAAGGACCGAAGCTGCGTACACGCCCGCCGCCGCCGGTCTCTCGTCGGTTTACCACCTCGGCCGCGAAGTTTTGCCACTGTATATTATAGTCGCGCTGTTGCCGCACTGTGCGCGTGTGTTTGTTCTGCCTCGCCCTCTCCCCCTTCGAAAAAAAAAAAAAAAGGAAACTTTACGATAAACAGCCACTAAACGCCTTTGCCCGCGACCGACCAAGTACGCGGCTGTATATATAAATATATGTATGATGTATGGTATGGTAGGCGTGCGCGACCAGAATTCTAAAGGCACTGCCCGCGTGGTATTATTTTTTCACCCTTTCTTTATATTTGGGGCTCTCTCCTATCGAGACAATATTGTTATGTAAAATTTTAAAAAAATTACCGTGTACGAATGTGTATTCGTAGGTATTGAGTTTTTTTTTTTCGTACGATTATTGTCTTAAACGTTTGATATTATTCGTACATTATTGTTATATAATATAAAATAAATATCGATATAATATAAAATCGTTTAACATGATGACAGACGTCATTATTAAATCAAAATAACCGTTTGAAACTATAGGTATTTATCGATCTGCAAATAGAAGAAATTAGAACTAATGATTCCAAACGGTTTTGGGTCGTGAGACTTCTCCTATTGTAGACAATGATGGGTGTAAAACTTAAATGCAAAATATAGCACGTCCTTTACGTTGTATAATATCATGTAATAACACGGATTTCGTTATTAATTTTCTTTCACATACTCGGAAAAAAATTTCATTTTAATAACAACGTATAAGGTATGAATAAACACAGACCTCTGACTCGGGGGACCTTTAACTATTTGATTAGCTTTTGTTAATGGTTAAACAATATCGGGAGGTGATGCACGCCAGAAACCTACCCCCCCCCCGCCACCATCAACCTCAGTTCAAACCTATATCTACAACGTTATGGTATATGTGTAGCACGAATACCGTGGGAGTGATTGAGTGATGTAAGATAGGGAAAGTGGGGAACGGCCCGTATATATAATATAATATGCGATGCAAGCTAATATCGCTCTTCGATATAATATGGTACGTTTGTCTCCGAGATTGGTCTGAAACACACCCCCGTTAAATTCTCGGTTTTGCGACAACGCAATATTCCGGATATACATTAATAATTATATTTCATGAAATATTACTATTCATAGTACGACCGTGTACGCATAGACGACCGACTACATTATTCGAACGATCAAAAGCCTGGTAATATTATCAAAAATAATTCGTATATTATTATTGTATAATTTATGTACAGGCGATGTTAAAATGTTTTACCGTAAACGAAACAAACGAGCAATTCGAATGACTATTATTTATTGTGTATAGGTCGCGTTATGCGACGACGATTATATTATTATAAAAGTAGAAAAGAAAAATAATTTATGATTTCTATTTTTCAATAAGTATCGATACGGAGACGTTCGTTATTTATATGATTGCCATTTTAAACCACTCAATATCTACTCGTCATTAATAAACTCGTTTAATTCTCTAAAAATTAATAGGCGCGTCGTCATTCGTGCTGCGTATTGTTACAGTGAATATTTTTTTTATCGATATTGTAAAATGCATTATTAATAATAATCACGAATAAAGTATTTCTTCTTTTATTACTATTGAATATTATTTTACTGTTTCATTTACAATACATTTATTCTTGTCCAAGAAAGTTTAGTATTTAAAAAATGTCAGCTATTTTATTTAAAATCAAATAAATTAATATAATTAAACTTGTATATTCTTACTTGACCAAAAGTTATATCAAACTTTTTTTTATTAAAATTAACATTATCATTCATTGTATTGGACGTTTAAATGACAAGAAAAATATAACGACACAATAGTATAATATGTATGAAGATAGGATGTTTTTTCATTCGTCTCACAATTTCTCCGTTAAACCGTACAGTTGACTACTATTATTATACATTTGAAAGCAATGATAAATTATTAACATTCAAAAATCAAAATGAATAAAACTTGGCTTTTCAAGTGCTATAAATTTTAATAATAAAAAGTTCTGCAAAGCATTGTTAGTAACAATTTTTGAAATAAATATTTAGTTAAAATTATAGCCTATAGGGTATAAGCAACTTTTAATTAAAACGAAATTTATCATGAATTAAATTTGTATAAGGAATAACAAATAAATTTAAAAATAATATTTTATGACGTACATCGGCCTATTTTTTAAGCTGTTTATAAAATACTACTATGAAATAGTTTAAAAGTTTAAACATTTTAAACATTTCAGTAATTAAATTATAATATTTTGTATTCAAATTTTGTGCCTTGTAATGTTTTAAGCAAAATAAATAAAAAAATATTGAGCTTTTATAGTTTCGTAAAACTATGATTAGAAAATATGTGATGAATTTTAATTATGGTAGTCATATATAATGTTATATGGACATAAATTTAAAGTTTAAATTTAATTAACCTATCCGCTGAATATAAATTCTAATTTTAGTATTTTAACATTAAATCAAATTGAAATTAAAAATGCAAAACTCGTGTTAAAGAACATCACATTTTGTTGCATCTTATTAGAGACGTTCACAATAAATACATAATTAATTTTGCATCGGTTTTAGTTTAGTTAATATCATACAACTAAAATCTCAAAATTATTCCAATTATAGGGTTAAATTAAGTTTTACATTTAAGTATTTTAACTTAAACGTAAACTCGATAGCCAATAATAATCATTTATTAACCATATTTTAAATTGCACAAATCTAATAAAATAACGTTTTATAATCTAATTCAGCGAATTACTCTTGTTACAATAATGAACAAGATCAATTTCAATTGACCGTTTATATATTTTTAAACTTAAATTTATGGTATCGCAAGAACACATCGACTACGGTTTCATAATATAACAACCAATATTGCAAGTATCGAAACGCATAGTATATGTCATGTATCAAAACTGAAATATTCATAACAGTATTGCTATAAAAAATATCAGTGTTATAGTTTTTTTAAATTCTTGACAGCGGTAAATTTTTATTTTTCTAATGAAATAAGATGTTTTACATAGTTGGCGTAATAATTTGTGTATTAAAAATAAATGTGTTTCTTTTGGTCGGAATGGCATAAATAATATATACTGTTTCGAAATATTTCAGTTTTTTGATATTGTTATTTGATTTATTTAAAATTCCACACTAGGAAACTTTTTATTCTAATATCGTGCGTTTTTTCGCTAAACATATTTCATGTTGGCAAACGTCCTTTAAAAGTTTCTTAACCTATAATATAACATGCGATTGATTGGATGTCGGACATTAAAATGTGTATGTCTATATAATTTACTTTAGGTCGCTGTTATCAAGCTGTAAACATTTATCAAGAGAACAAAAAGTATAAGCGCTATAAAATGTTGAAAACATACTCTATTTGCTTTTAGAATGCGATGATTAATTGCATTCGGATTTATATTTTGTACAGACATCAGAAGTTAAACATTATAATTTAGCGTAATACCATGCTAGTTAAACTAACCTTCCTAAAACTAAATTCGTTAAGAAACAAGGCTAGTTTTCAATTTGTCAATAATTATACAACTACACGAATTGTAGTATTGATTTTTTAAGTAAGTATTTAATACATCTTCGTCATTTATATAACTCGTAAATATATTTTTTTTATATTAGATATATATTTATTTTGTTGTAAATTAACTACTCATAACCATTAACCATTGTATACGTTTTTAGTACTATGTGCGTAAATCAACGAATGTACTTAATGTACTGTTCTAAGTATGTTAATAAAACAAAACCATTTAGAGTTTAGTTAGTGTTTTCTCAGGACCAGTTTTGTACAGTTATATATTAACAAATTACCAAAACATCACAGATTATATCTAAAATAATATAAGTGCAACTTCAATATAGATAATATAAACTTTTATCCATTAAATAGATATTATTCTGGTAAAAAATATGTTTTTAATTCATCAACAATTGTTATTTTGATAAAATATTTTTACATTATTTCATTATTTATATACATTTATTATATCAATCTAAATTAATATTTTATCTATTTGAATAGCATATTAATATTAATAAAAATAATATCCATATTTTTTTATTGATCTAATCCCTTTAAAAACAAAAGTTCTTAACGTTTAGGTTTACATTATTTTTTTTAACCACCTATTTTGTTTTTTAAATAATATATTTTATTTATAATAAAACGTTATGCTTTCATACGAAACAATAAACACGTACGTACAATTTATACTAATACTACTAATTATAGTAATGGAAAAAAGTAACATTAAACTATTTGTTCAGTAATATTAAACACATATATTATAAAATTAATCAATGCATGAATAATTTTGACGGAAGTTAATTAATTTAAACATATTCCCTCGTAATCAGAATTATAATCACTAATCACCATTACAAAGTTTACAACTCTACTCTTAACTTTTAATCTAGATAAATAACAAAGTATTAATATATATTATATTATATTAATATATATTGTATAATCGAATATGATTTTTTTTTTGACAGACTACCTTTAATTTAATGGTGAAATAAGAAAATAAACGGTAATAATTCATGTTTTATTCTATGAAAACTTGCAAAATGGATGCTTAAATACAATATTGTTATATTTATATGTAGATTTTATTGCATCATATCATGATGATAAAAACAATTATATACTTTATAAAATGATATGGTACTACTGATATAAATAAGATTTCAACGAATTATTATAGTATCAAAATTATATAAGAATAATATTGATCTATATCAATAATAATATAATTTAAATTCTGTAATTTTATTAATATCTTATTATTTTTGAAAGAACTTAACTGATTTACAAATACTACTTATTAATGTATACCTGATGACCCATTTTTAAAAATGAATTAGGAATCAAAACCATTTCTTTAGATAATGATAAGATGATAAATTAATTATTTAGCGAATCTGCTTAAATTTTTTAAGTTATTTGATAAGAATAATACTCATTCGGTTATAAATATCAAATTACTTCGATAATCCTATCTTAATTTCCGTTCTATATTTTTAAATTTATTCATATTTTTCAATTTGTTGTTTTAAAAATAAAAATCTAGTTTGATAATTAATTATTGCTTAAAAAACATAAGGATCATGACGTTTTGATCACAAGAAATTATTGAATATCACTATTACAGACATAGCATACGAATTAAATCGAACGCTATTGTTTTTACACATTTTTTCACGCTACAATCTTCTTACAAAAACAATATTGTTCGAACAACAGTTATATTGTTATTGGATAGTGGTTTGATTTAATATTGAAAAATTATAATTACCATTAGTATAACAATAGTACTTAAAACTTTGAGATATTTTATACAGAAAGTTTCAAAGTTATCGCTTTATAATTAACCAAAGTGGAACTACCATTTGAAGGGTTGATGCTGACCGTATTTCGGATAGATAATTTCATTATTTTTATGACATTTTCGTTAGGAGTCAACTCTTCATTTTTCTGTTAACTGTTATATAATAATATATAAATCATCAAACACTGGAAAATACAACTGATGATAAAAATATAATTAAAGAAATATTCGAATTATTTATCTATACATGATTGAATGCATAATATAAAATATACATATTTTGTGAAAACTGGTACGGATAAGTTTATTGTATCATAATAATCTTTTCAGAGGTAACTAAATTATTTTTATATTAGTGCAAGTCCAATCGTCCTCCTTGTCAACATGACTATTCGTTGTCATGTACCTAGTACTAATGTAAAATTATATTTTTACTTATTACACTGTATCTAGATTTTAGTCACCTGTAATAATTAGTGATGATACGTTTTTAATGTTACCATTATCAAAACATAACAACATTAGCTGAAAATATATCAAAAAAATACAGTATGCATAAAATACAATAATGTACGCAAAATGGTCATCATTTATAATTGTTTGAAAATTTATACTAATAATCCTATAGGTACAGAATTTATCGAAACGAGATATATACCTACATAGTTTTGTTCTCTCTCCTACTGTTTTTTATACATATAAATATGTAAATGGTTGGTTTGGTCAAAGATAGTTATATCTCCTATGTTCACTTGAAATTTTAGATTATTTGTATCAAGTTTTATAAAATAAAAAAATGTGATGTTTGAATTCGTCTGAAATTCAATTATGCAATATTTAAAAAAATATACATACATTGTTCATAAATCAATTTATACTATTTGAAAACATTTAAAAAACGTAGATTTCTTGTGGAGCTTATTGCTTATATTATTTACGTACACAAATCTATGTATTATAAATATCAGATTGAAAATATTGAAGATATAGGTATGCCGTTTTAAAATCAAAATAAAATAATTAAATAAATAACTATACATATTACATATACACATAATATAAAAATTGTATAAATATTATTATTGAAATAATTTGTATTTACTTCGTATACCAATTATGTTATTTATGAATATAAAGTAATTTTTAAATTTTAATTATTAACAGGTGACTTGAGAACCGAATTCACGCGTTTATAAACATGATGATTTTAATTCAGTAGAGCTGGCACTGTGTACTCAAACGCATCCAGTGATAACATCATTTCTTTTTCACATGGAGAATATCAGCTGAAAAATACAAGGTCAGTAAAAATTTATTAGATTTTTAGAATTTATCTAAATCTAAATATTAAAAATGTGTTCAATTTTTAAGCTTTGATATGATATACCAAATCATAATACAGTAGAACCTCGATTATCCGTGTTTGCGATTAACCGTGCTCACTCTTCCGAAAATTTTCCATGACGTTGTTGGCTTAAGAAATATTAGAAGTGAAGTAAAGAAAATTAGTTCAAACCAAAAAAAAAAACAAAAACTGATAACTTCATATTTTAAGCCCTGATAACTTGTTGTATATAATATTATGGATATATGTATAACATTATTGTATGTATATTATGTATATTTCTAATTATAATTAAATAAAAAATTTCATTATTATAAAAAGTCACGATTAACCGTGATTTTCATTTATCCGTGTGACCCCCTCCCCATTATTAACCCGGATAATCGAAGTTCTACTGTATATTTATCTAAATAAAATAAAATAACATTTATTTCTGCAACATATTTAAAACCATTAATTTTTGTAATCATTCTTTTCAGTCTTTACACATTGAGTATCAATTAATAATAAAATAATATTTTTTTATATATAATGCATATATTGTTAGCACTTGAAGTATTTTAAAAAGGTGCTTGATACATTTTTGTAAAAATATAAATGTCTTTTAAACCTAAAAAAATATCCCTATATCTTTATTTAAGCTCAAACAATTATAATATGTTTGTAATATTATGTTATTACTAAATACTAACGGTCTACGTTTCAAAAATCAAGTATTAAGTATATTTAAATATGTACTCAAAATACTTTTTATGGAATTATTCAAAATTCAAAGACAATAAAGTAAACATAATTAAATTATTTAATTGGTTAAAATTATATGTAACCTATGTCCTATATATGTATTTAAAATTATTAAAATTTTAAATATTAATTACAGACTGATTTTCAAAATGTCTATAATTTTTATGGATTTAGTCAATATTTAATCACTTTAAATTATTAAAAAAAAAAATTGTGCCAGTAATATTTTGTTAATTATAAATTGTTATAAAAGTAACTTGATACTAATAATACGTTAATACAAACTTTCTAATACATTTTCAAGCTATTCAACCGAAGAAAATGTGTCCCCCTCAATACAATATTCTGGCGACACCATAGTTTAATATCATTTTTTTTATTTACTTTATTAGTCTTAAATGTATGTTTAGTTATTAAATTAAAAATAACTATCTTTTTTAAAAATCAAAAAATCAAGTATATAGTCAATATTAATTAAGAATTGAAAACTAAATCACTGATTACCATTAATAATTGTATAATAGTTTTAAATTTGAATTTAAGCGAATTTATATTACTTAATAACGTTATTTTTTCATATATTTTATTTTTATAACTTAATTAGTTTTAATCATTAAGATTTAACAATTTAATATCAGCTAACTTACTTACCAACGCTTTATTTCATTACCATTTCTTTATTTAATTAATTACATTAATCATTTTAATTAATTTAATAACATTAAAAATAAAAATTGTATTATAATGAACTGATCCCCATTTCATGGACTGTAACCGGACCGAAAATAACCGGTTATAGAATCGGGAACCTTGTGTTAATTGTGAACCGGAACCTCAACCGAAACCATTTATTCAAATTTTTAAAAAATCTAACCAAAACCCGAACCTAATTTTTAAAGTTTAATTTTTTTCAGTTTATTTGGGTTATAATTTTTTATCTGTAAGTAAATTTATCAAAAACATTATACTATTTGTTTGACGTTTATAATATTATTTATTATTTAATTTATATTTTCCAAGAATATTTTATAGTATGCATAATGGAAAAAATAATCATATTAATTTCTTGCAATCCAATCTATATGAACTATTTTTCAAAAGTTAAAATAAATGAAGTACCTATATAATTAATAATATAATAATAATTGATTATAGTTAATATAGCTGGGCATTACTGAGTATTATTCAAAAATATTTAAACGAAATTATTGACTAAAGAGGATGTCGAAACTCGAAAATATATTAAAAATAGATGGTCTAATTTTCCACATCACTGTTTAACAATGATTGTTATAATAAAAACAAGTTAATTAATAGCAAAACACAGTGTATCAATAAATAGTGTGTAGTGTCAGGATAGAATAATAATACAATTATTATGATCATAATAAAATACTAAATTATCCACATAATAATATTACCTACTCATTATTGAATTTACCTTATTTTGTTGGCGACTACAGGTCATAACGGTTATCGTTTATGCCGCGTATGGTCACGTTTATAAAATATTGTACACACATAAAGAAGGTAGCTATACGGTTAAAATCACTTAAAATTTTAATTAAAAAATATTTTTTGGTAACAAGTTATAACCGGTATTAATCACAACCGTAACTGAAACCTCAGTTTCATATTTTTAAAATGTATGATTAAAACCAAAACCTCGGGAATATTTTTTTTTGAAAAAACTAAGCGAAACCGAAACCGGAAAAAACTTAAAGGTTATCCCTGTCCCATTTGGAAATTTTTACACCATTTATTTTGATTTCCGGTCTAAGGTGATCAAAACAAGTGCTTAATACCTAATCTTCGTTTTCAACTTGTTCTAAAAAATTTTTTGATAATATAAAGAAAAAAATTTCTTGCGAATATAATAACAATAACTATATAATAAAAAAAAAAACATAAATTAATCCAAAAAATATATTTATATTTTTAAATGTTTCAACGAATAAAATTATATATATTTATCAACAAACTAATTATATAGTTACTACTTTTAAATAGTAAATAAAATCATGTATTCTTAAACAAACTTTGTTATTTTCAAAATATTGTTTTAATGTATTAGATAATTTATCCATTTTAAAATAAAATAAGTAGGTCAGGTTATTGTTGCGAATGAGCAATTTATCTGAGCAAGCTAGGTACTTAATCTGAATGGGTCACAGGGGTAATGTTTTATAACATAGATTGTATATAAAGTTGCTTTTCTATAGGTACACATTAAATGACAAAAAAAAAAAAAATACTGTATAGCTCAAAAAGTGATTTCGGTTTTTTAAAATGATATCATGGAAAATATTTATACATACTCACTATGTCAATTAATATCTTGTACTACTGAATCTATAATAACATTATTTATTTTTCATTAGGATTTTTTTTTAAAACACTATGAGTTAACACATTTTGATCAAATTGTATAAAGTTTAGATAGTATAATATTTAACTAAGTTTTCATACTTGAGATATTATTAATTTTAATTAATAATGGCAATTGTATTACATACCATAATTCTGGTGAAAATATTTTATGATAATATGTTTATTGTTAAAATAAAACCAGTAAAAATATTCATCAAATATTATGGCTGAAAAAATAAAATAATTACCGTGCTTGAATGTCTATTTTTGTGGAATTCAATTAAATTATTATATATAGCTTTTATTAACTTCATTAATGTCTTTGATTTTTTTATTTCAATGTACAATTTTATTAAAAGTTAAAAAATCAAGAAGACTTATAAAATAATTTTAAAAATTTCAATTTTTAATACTATATTAAAAAAAAGTAATTTAGAAAATCTTTATTCAGAATTTAATTCCGCTATATAGGTTAGTTGGGATTTATTTTAATATAACCTCCTATTATATGAGTACATTTTTGATAAATAATAGAAAATAACGAGAAAATAAAATATTACATTTTTATTCTTAAATATTTATTATGTTCTGGATGCTAATGTAGTATATTATTTTACTTTTCTACTTATATTATGTTTTTAAAAATAAAAATAAATTTTAAATTCTAACCGAAAATAAATACATTATCTACTATATTTATCGGTACATATAAATATTCAAAAGTATTCTTTATAATTTATATTCTTTTATAATAACTATTATACCTAGCTATTCGATTTATTTTGAAAAATAAAATTTATAATAAATCTACTTTTTATATTGTTTATAAGATTACAATTTACAATACAGTTTTATAATATTATTGATTGTATACAACACCTATTAGTTTTTTGCATTTAATGTAGAATCAAAGTATTCGTTTGTATTAAAGAATATTTACTATTAATATATTCTAACATTAAAGGTTATGAAAAATCATAATGTTTGTAGTTCACTGTGAAATGAATTTTTAAATATTATATACATTGTAAATGATTATATGAAGCATAATTTATTCAGTCATTTAGTTTCTAAATTGTATTTTCTAATAAAATAATATTTAAGCTTTCAATATTTTATAATTTCCTGGATCTATTAAAATAGATTAGTCTTCATTATAAATATTAGCTAAATAGTAAACTTTTCGTCAAAAATTTAAATATAATTAAATTTTGAAAAAAATTTTATTTAAGTTTATTTTGATAGGTACTTACATAAATAATAGTTTATTATAAACAATTTTCTCCGCAAATATATTTTTTATTTTAAAATAAACGTTTTTACATCAATGTGAGAAAATTACACCAATTTAGTGTTTCTATAACTATAAAAAAAATTAGATAGATAATTTAATTACATTTACAAAATAACTAAAATTAAAATATGTTCTAATAAACTATTAACTAAATAGATTAATTATTTAATATTGATAAATTTTCAACATTATTTCAACAAAATATTTTGCTTCGGAATTTAAAATTAAAAACAAATATTAAACATTTAAATGAAGTTTAAATACCTAAAAAATCATAATTAAAATTTTTTTTTATAAAAATTACGTACTAAAAATTAATTTAATTATCATAAACAATCTATTTAGATAACGTTTTACAAATATGAAATAAGTAATCGTCACCAGACATACATTAAGATTAAAATAAATAATTAATAAAATGTTCTACCTAATGAAAATTATTCTATTTTAGAATTATATCAACATAATGTACACAGATTACAGGTGGTGTCTCATTAGTATTACTAATTTAAAATAGTGAGATAATGGAATTTACATTAACCCATCACGACATCTTTAAATTATTAAATTCTTGTAGTGCTCATAGGACTCTGTGTATGCATGTAAATTAAAATTAATATCTCATGAAATATACATTGTTGACATCAATTATAATATTCATTTTTTTAGCATTCTATTATTTTTAAATTAAAGATGTGAGAATATTAGCGTTATATATGTAAGATAATATGAAAATATAAAACACCATAATATGACTTACTATAATTAAATATACTAACGATAATTTATAGAGGTCGATTAGTCTGCATTAGACTTGTAATAATATTTATATTCTAATGTTTAAACATATTTTTAATTTTTCGAGAAAACTCACAAAAAACAATAGTCATTAAACAATAAATAATAGATTCAAGGTCTTATTAAATTATAAACCACATTTTAATGAACTTCAACAATTTGATAACCGTTCTATTTAATTTTTTTTTTTTTGTAAATAATATTAATTAGTTAATAAATAAAAGAAACATTTACTCAGAGAAATTATTACACTGAACAATAACAACAAAATTAAGCAAAATATGATATTATATAAATAATATAATATTTAGATAATATTTATAATACATTTTAAGCTTTGAAAACAAGATTATGATTAATTAAAATTTAAAATTAATCTAAAAATGAAAATATTCTTTTATAATTTGGTTTAGTCTGACAGACATTTCAAACTCTTTACTGTTTTAATTTTTAATTAACAGACAATAGTAGAATGCATTACCGTACCTAATATAGTAAATGTCAATAAATATAACGAATTGTATTTATTTGTTTTAAATTAAACCTACAAAAGCATTATACAAATATCAATAATTAAAATATTATAAATATTGATATAATTAAAAGTGTGCTTATAACTTATAAATGTGTAAAATCATGAATAAAATACGAAATAAAATCTTATATTACATCTATTGTGATCTAGTTATAGTACCAACATCACGTTGTCGATTAATTATCGGAAATATCTCGTTCAATAATAATATTATCGCTGCATCCCAAACATTCCTGAGCTCAGTGAATTGAAAATATTTGTGAAAATTAATTTGGATTTTTATAAGATAATGAAAGTCCTTTTACAAATCAATAATGAATAGCAATAGAGTAGTGGTTTATTAATTAATATGTATGTTTTAAATTAAACATGACCTAACTCAATATCTCGGGGTAATATTTATAATAATAGTAAAAATACTCTATATTCTTGAATTTATATTATTGATTATCGTACGACTTAATGACTTTATACACCTATAATATATGTATACCTAATATACTAAAGTAATAATAAACAACTATTTTAAGGACTCAATTAGATATAATATGTATATGAATGGGTGTAATCGTGTACATACTATTATACATTTTCTGTAATTTAAAATTATAATAACATTAATTTATATTTATTCCGTTCCAACACATACTCAAATATGTACCAACATTTCATAACAAAAGTATACTAATAATAATAAATTTATTTTTTACGTTCTTTATGAACTGATAATTTATCCTAAAAATTAGATAAATAAGAAAAAATATATTTTTGGAAAAAGACTTTCAAATGTTTATTTATAAAAATGTAAAATATATTTTGTACTCAATTTACCAAAAGTTTTAAATTTATATTGTTTTAAACTCGGAAATATTAATTATTTATTCTTGGAAAGTGAAACATAACTAAACATAATAAATTCATACAAAAACATATGAATAAATTACTAGCTTATAAAATTTTAAATTATCATAATTTTAGTAAGGTACATAAAATAAGAAAACTAATATAAAAAATACTATCAATAATATTCAATCGCTGTACAAAATATTTTTAAATATATTGAAAATGCACTGAATAACTTCTTAAAACTTAACCCACGATTTAAGTATTAATATTATATTAGTGAACATGTATAACCTGTAAAATAAATAGTTAAGTTTTATTTAGTAAAGTTTTATGTATTTGATATTCAATATAAAAAAAAAGATTTAGTATAATGAAAAAATCATTTTTTTTAAACATGATAATCTTGGTACATATTTTATATTATACTCGTACATGTAGAAGTAAAATATCAGAAATATTTGGTACTTAATAAATAATTCTATTAAAGAATCAAATTTTAATGGTTTATTTAAAGTTTTATGAAACTCTTGTTTTTTTAAACGTACCTAGATTTATATTATGATATGTAAAAAAATGCAATAATAAATTTAAACTTGTAAAGCGTGCACATTATGGACTATTTATACGGCTATTTTAATAAAATATTCCTTTCCCACTGTTAAATTAATCTACTTTATAATATACGAATAGTGTAAAATAAACATTGTATATACAGTTAAAATGTAATTAAAGAATTAACCATTTTTTTTAAAATTACTTCCTAGTTCTGAAGTAAATATTTTTTTAAAATTATTTACTAAATATCGGTAGTGTTTTAGTAATAAATACTAAACTTTTATTTTAAAACTTTATTGAAGTTTATTTTGTGTTAACCTTATTTAATCAGAAATAATATTCTACATTTATTGGAGTTTTCAGTTAAAGCTCAAATTAATTTATGAACATTTAAAATAAATATTTATACTAACTAAATATAATACTATAACTGTACGATCAAAAGTTCTAACTAGGTAAAACAGTGGTTATATAGTATAATGTGTACTTTTCTCCCAATATCGAAGCCATTAACCTTGCAAGAGCCATGATTTATTAATAATTTAATATACTATAAACATATAGTAACCTTCATTTAAAATAAATGGTACACTTCTACATAAAAAAAAAATAATTGTTAGTATAGCACATTAAGGAAATAACAGCCCTTCTTAGAATATATCACGTATCTTATTTTCTCACCAATACTTAAAATAAAGAGAGAAATCTCCTGTGTATTAAATAGGAAATTCCTACTTAACCTTTCGGAATTAAGAACATTAAAACTAATTATTGAAAATACGAAAAGGATTAGAAGGAATATTGGAAATATCCAGACACCTCTTAGAATCTTATATAACCTTTCGATTTATCTGCAAAAATAGCACTCGCAACCAAAAAACATGTGGTTGCTTGCCGTTTTTGAGCAAGCTCGCCAAAGGGCTAAAGTGTTGTGTAATTTTTATGAAACATATTACATCAAACAATAAGAATAATTTATAATAGTAATAATAAAAATAAAATAACTCACAGCAAAATAACGGATAGAAATATATTTATTTAATTAGAAAACAATCAATTTGATACCAAAGAAACCAAACGGGCGTAAATTTTAACAGAAAAAAAATAAAAATCATAATGCAGAGGCAAAAAAATGTACATATGTATAATGAGAACGATGAAACGTCATTAAGATCGTCATTGATTTTTTTTTTTTTTTTTTTTTTTTTAATGCTACTTTTAATAATAATAATATAATAGTGTTCCAGCCAGATATCCAAAATAGTTAATAATAATAATGATGATATACTTGCATTTATCAATCAAGAGACCAAACACTCGCTGATTACTTTTCGAATTGTGTTCATGTCTCCCGGATGGTTAGGTTAATGAGGATCCTCAGGATCTTGGCCGAGTTCTATTCAATGATACTGAAAATTCAGTATCCACGTCGCGGATTATATGATAGTTGCAAACGTTCTTGGACAAATATAATGAATATATATGTCAAAAATCAAAATGTAAATAGCTTTAATTGTAATCATAATCTTTTCTTACTTTAAAATTCTATTTAAAATGTTATGTAAAGTACTATCTATAGCCAAATAAAATCCATAGAGATGTTATAAGTCACTTTTCTGACTTTTTACCTCTTGAAAAAACTAATGATACCAATGGTTGTATCTTTACCTGAATTATCATTAAAATAAATTTAGTATAACAGAAATATTATTTGTCATTCAAATCATACTCTTGCGGTTGTAAAAATTGTTTTCGTAAATATTAACTAATGTAGCAAAAACATTGTTATACTATAGTCCATAATATACCTAGGTACAATATGATTTATATTATAAACCATTAATCAAATTAAAAAAGAAAAATCAAATTTATTTGTTAATATTGTTGATAATCATTTCATTCACAATCGCAACCATAAAATAATGTTTAAGTTTTAACCTTCATTTCTATCAAAATATGTATCAACATTTATTATACAACGTATAAAATGTAATTGATGGATTTATTTTCCTTCCAATAAATTAGTAAATTTATTATCATATTCGATCAGAAATTGGGCGTTGATAATAATTTTTACAAAATGTCATTCAAAAAGACTTTCGAATGACATCGACATGATATCAAAATGTATGATAAATATAAGTGATTTATAGTTTTCATTCAACCGTTATAATTCTACAACTTACTTTTAATCTATCTGTGATTTTACACGGCTTTTTTGTATGTGCAATATATCTTAAGAATCAAACAATTTTATTATAAAAATAATATTAATAATTTGCATGTATTAAATTTGGATAATATATATCTTATTATTTGACCAAATTGTTTTGTTATACTAAAATGTATACATTTATAATGCTTATTTTAATTGTTAGTGTTATCTTTGAGATAAAATGTATAAATATTTTAGAAGGGTCACCCTGTGGAAAACACGCGTGTTTTTCAAGTCAATGACTCTACTGAAAATAACCATGTCTTACAAATTTACAGTGTTTTAAAATTAAAGTGGCATGGTGTAGCAATTGATTAAAATCGAAAAACATTCTGCTTGTATCAGAAGAATTCGTGCAATGAACACATCTTTTCTGTCAGCATTGCGTGTTATGTAGTGACTTCTATTACGTTGTTGGAAGAATATTCAATTCTCACATACGTAGCATACCTACGTTTCACGATTTAGGTGCAGTGTACCTAAGATTGCGCAATAACAATATGTGTGCTAGAATTTTCATGGTAAACTTGTGAAATGTTATTTCGTAGAAATGTCAAAAATAAATAAAAGAATGCAATACGATAAAAGGATATAAATATATTGTTCACGTATACGTTAAAATCTATTTATTTGACAAGGTTTTTTAAAATATTAATTTTTTTTTCATTTATAGAGCGAATATTTGCATATCGATAAACAATAAGTACAGTATATATTACACGGTGCATAACTATATATCACATAAAAATTGATTTTTAGTATTAAACACTATTTATACACTATACAGGGATTTTTCAGGAGTTTTACTTTTTTTTTTTTAAATAACCTATATTTTATACCAAATGACTATACTAAAAAGTAAAAACATTGAAAAATTGTATTCATAACCATTTAAAATCCATATGATTTTATGAATATTGGATAATACGATTTCGATGTCTTTTACCACTTTAGTATCTTAATGTTCACTGCGCACTAACGTAGTCCTATACGAATATCTTAGTTTTTCGATTACATTAAATTATTAATAAAGCAGTAATATAAAACAATAGAATTTGTTTTTCATACATTTACTTTAATGTACCTATTTTTTTGTTTTGGATTTTACGTTTCAATATAGCAAAATCACTATTATTACTATGTATTATTATGTACATTTTAAAATGATTTATCATGCATTTTAAATTTTAAATAATAATACATTAATGGTTGAGAAACGAGGTGACCGAAGCGAGCACCTACTTTTTTTCGTTCACATTAAGATTAAAAATAAAAGCTGGAAATGAATATACGGTGCAGAAAGCTTTATATTACAACGGAAGTAAAAGCGCGTGGTATTGATTAAACTCGGCGAGTGAACTTAAAACCTCCCGCCGTAAATTGTTTTTTTTTTAATGCTACATAGAAAAAACGAATAATTTACCTAGGATTTATTCATCCTCTATACAATATTATCTTAATTATAATATGCACATTAAAGTTTTGAGAAGACATGATATCCACTACAGATTTACGTAAACAAATGTAAACTGATACTTGAAACTCAATAAAAATTCACAATTATTATGTAAAAAATTAATATTATTCATTCTATGTAAATAGAATAAGGAGTTTTAAACAGTGCAAAAATATCTAACGTGCATATAAAAATATGCATTTGTGCATCAATATACTTATGAAATGTACGGTTAAAACATATGAAAGATGCACAAAACAATATTAATCAATAAATAATTTTTTTAATATTTTACTTTGGAAAATATTTCAATTATTTTACAGCTTAATACATTTAACTATTTTCAAAAATCGTGTTATTAAATATTAATAAGTCTCGTATTATTTGAATACTGCACTTTTATAATATTGTAATTATTTATTTCGTGTAACACTAGAAAGAAATATTAATTATTCTCCATTAAAATTTAAAAATCTTGATTACGACTTGCGTTTTGATATGACTTTACACGAATACTATTAAAATTTATAACCACTATATATTATTATTCCATTGACATAAACATACAAGTATAAATCACACGATATTCAAACAACTAAGACAATGTGTATTAAAAAACCATATCTTAATCTTTAAATGTCAAAATATGTAATTATATAATTATTTGCACTTATTAATAATTATTTTAACATAAATCATTCTTTTTTAATTAAAAACATTTAACATAATATATACTTAATAATTTCTTAATCTACAACAGTAGGTAATGTGAACAATTATACAAATGCAAGATATTCCTTGTTCTTTAATAAGTAGGTAGCAACCTACAACCGATAAGTAAAATAGAATGATAAATATAATATGTGAATATTAAATATTTCGATTACCGTTAAAATTTAAAACGTTCGTTTCTAATAGGCGCATGAATCCGGTAAGACCATGTTTTGGGCTTGTTTATTTCAGCGTAAGATAATGTGCTATACGAGTACTTAATTTGGGAACAGTTTTAAATTACCATGATATAGAAAAAATAATTTGAACGGAGCATATCGAAGAATTCAGTGATTGTTCTTAAGAGGTTGCTTCAAAATAGTTTAACTGTTGTTCGTAACCAGAAATTGGAAGAAGATAATATTATAAATAATAATTAATTTTAGTAAATTATGAGGATAAAACCATAGAAACGAAATGGCGAGTTTCTATTTCTTAGAAGTCAACACTCCTCCCCCCTCATACACACAAACAAACAAAAAAATAATGTTTAATATACCGGTTAAATACAGTATATTTATAAGTGTTACACAATTTTTTTCTTAAATTTCTATTTGGACAACCTATGAAAAATCTCATAATACATTTTCAAGCTTTTCAGCAGAGTTTATACGTTTATAGAAAGTCATTTTTTGATCCAAAATGTTTTAAGAATTGTCGGCTATTTGTTTTTGAATTTCTATAAGATAATTAAATCGATTTTGTCAAAAATTAGTGTTGCGTTTTTAGTTTTTCCTGATATTTAAGAAAAGTTTAGGGAATTTTTTACATTCCAATCTCCCCCTACCTCTCTGATGTTAAGTAGATATAGGTATCCGCTATTTAATTTTCTTTTAGGAGCTACCCTCAAAATCGAAAATCAAATTGGATCTTCTACTATAAAAAGTTTCTTTGGACACACGCAATAAAATAAATAAATAAAAATAAAAAACACACATAATCTTAAAAGCAATACGTTCTTGCGAAATTCTGATTTAATCCTCAAAAATATAGTGGTAACCGAGTTTCATCTAAAAATTTAGATACTTAAAATTATAATATATAGTGAAATGTTTACTGTTTATCGTTTCAGATGTCTTGACAATGACGCCAATGGCGGCAATATGAGACCCTTACCGCCGGGTCAAGATGGAGTCGACTACTGTAAAATCCGCAGAGACCGAAACCACCACCACCATCACCACCACCATCACCACAGCGTTGGCAGTGGCAGCAGTGGCGGCACGCTCCGCCGGTCGTCAGCATCATTGCTGGAACCGCCGTCTCCCACCGAACGGTACCACGGCACCATCGAGGGCCATTACCGTTTGCACGACTTGGCGCTCGACCGGTACGTCCCACCGCCGTCCCCCGAACGGTACTCATCGGGCGTATCGTCGGCCGGCCGGTCGTACCAGCACCACCATTCCCAACAACAACACCACCACCATCAGCAGCAGCCGCCGGACGATCGGTACTCTTCATCGTCGTCGTCGTCGTGCCATGGCACCACCGTCGGATCGGGAAATGGGAGTGGCGGTGGCGGCCGCAACCACTATCTTCCGGTATCGCAGAGCACGTCTGAAAGCTTCATGTCACCGCCGTCGCCGGTGGCCGAACGGTTCGACTACGCCGCACGTCACCACGATAGTTACACCACCGCCGCCAAACGAAACGAATCCGCTTATTCCAGGTAAGCCGTCGCCAACTACCGATGATTCTGCACGTTTTTATCGTGTGTCTGTGTCTGTGTTTTGTATACCTTAAGTCGCGTCCGACGATAACCCAAATCGCAACGCATTAAGCCATACCGCTGTACAATGTGGACGGGGGACTTGGTAAATTTAAAAAAAAAACCAACAATCCTTATCTCAAATACGAATTAAAATCGTTCAGATTACCCTTTTAAACTATATACTTTGTGTACTATCTAGATACGTAAAAGTAAGCAGTCCGATCAGATGTTGATCCTCAAAACAGTAATTTCCTCGTCCAAAATACGTGTTTGAAATTCCACGTTCAACCCCAAACTCCTATACCACGCTGATAACGATTTTGTGAGTCAAATAAAGTGTCCACTACACCACCTAAATAAATTGGTCTTTTTCTTGTATCTAATAGATCTAGAGAAAATGTTATGATGATTATGATATTTTTATATGGACATACGAGTATATTATCTTGTTATTCTATTGTTCCGAGGACAAATTTTCGAAAGCTTCGATTCGCGAATTGGACAGTGAGGTTTTACAATCCCGCAGTCCTCCGCCGCTACAGACCAGCAACCGTGGTAAGCCTCGCCGAGACGACCGGGGTCCATAATCTATATTATATTCTATACCATTAACCATAATATATGAAAACGGTATAATATATAATATACTCGTGGTGAGCGGACAACCGTGATATTTTCGTTGCCATTAACCATCAGTCGTAATCTGAGTTTCTGCCATAGCATATTGTACAGAGTTAAACACGATTCAACTTATATATAGGTAACGCGTTACCGACATTTTTTTACGTACGTATTAGATTACACGGAACACAACAAGAAACGATGCATTGCAGTATCTTGTCTTTAAAACTCTGTGCGTATTTAATTGTCACCGTGTTCCGCGTTGGACATACCGTTTAACACGATATGTAGCACGTATATCAAATAGTTGCAATTACTATTTCATCATTGCCGTGTGGTTACATTGTTATTAATGACGGCTAATGAAACAATCGTTTTTCCTGTACAAAATATAATATTTGATTTTGTTGAATAAAAATACCATCCTGAACACATACTATACAGGTATATATGGTCTATATTGCGCGTAGCACAATGGTAGTGGAACATATAACGCCTTAAAGCTGGGTTTCCATTGCATGATTGCATCATTTCATATTTTGTTCCGTATATCTAGTATGTCCATACATATATTGATAACACGTTACCTACAGGTCAAAAAAATATTCAATTCTACACGTCACGGTATGTTATAACTTATTCAATGGAAACTCGACCCAACTTTTTAGGGACCTACTGTAGTCTGCAAACTGCATCGTGTGATTTGATTTTAAATATACCTATTCGATTTGTACGTAACGTGTTACTATAACGTAATTAGTGTACACTAAAAGAAAAGACTCAATCTAGTGTGATGAAACTCATGACAACGCTCGCCGAAGTTCGTCTTTTCACCTTCCATCTGTCCGATCCATGTCAATTTTTTTTTTTCTTTATCAAACCATTAACGAGCTATACAAGCTATATAATAACTACAATCTCCAGACCAACGAATCACACTACTCGTTTTCTAATATTACATGCTATGCTGCTTGTAAAGTTAGGTTTTGGTTAAGTTTAGGTTCCTTGTAAGGATAGCGACAATTATTGTAAATCGTATACGAATCTACGACGTTGTTTATTTAAAATTTATTGTATTTACGTATAAATGTATAATTTATTATTTTTTTAAACTTGAGATACAAATAATTCAATTAAAACCTTTATGAAATTGGTTTATGACGTATTATAAATAGTCTTATTATAAATTTTCACTTCACATTATTCGTATTTGTCATAAGTTCTATTTATAAATCACGTATATACTGTAAATTTATATCTATGTACTCAATTGACTATGTCATTATTTTGGCTGATGGCTGTGGTATAATTGGATAAGATGTAAATTCGAAAGAAAGAGAGGCAAAAGTTATTTCGTTCTTAGGAAATTTTAGTGAAAGTACTTATACCGTAACCTTTTGCTGATTATATGTAATATATACTTTGATACAATTACACCGATCAAAATATGCCGATAGTTTTTTTTTACATTTCCTATTAATTATAAATAATTCAGCGTTTGTTTTAAATTGTATCAAATTATTTTGAAAATAATAATGTCAACACTTCATGAAAATTTCAAGTATCTAAAATTATTCGTTTCGAGTTACACCCAAAAAATAAAACTAATTTTTATTGAAAACTGCGTTCGCATAAAAATTTCCATTTTTCATTAATTATAATTTTTTAATTTTTTCTAATTATTAAGTAAAATATTTTTTTCTTTTGGTCCCACAAAAAACCAATTAGATCCATTTTTTTTACCAAAAACCACCCACGTAGTTCAAAATCAAAATATTTTTACTGCTACAAAAATAATGACAGACACAAAGAAAAGGAAAAAAGAAAAATAAACACACATTATCATTGTAAAATCAATACATTCATCGCTCCACTCAAAATCTAAAATTACACTTCAATAATTAAATATAAACTAATAATGATGATTATCCTGTGTAAATATATTAAATGTCCATTATGATCTTTTCCAACTGGTCCAAATGACCAAACATTCTACTCCAATTTTTAAAATAAACGTGACATAACCTTTTGAAAAACGCGTGTGCAAACTATTTATCAAATTTTGGGTCAAATATCCAAAATGAGCTCAAACGGTTGACAGCTCTCTATAATACTATAATACTCTTTAGTGATCCCTTGGACCTTAGAGGTATCTAATACGGCTACAGCCTACAGCCTGCTCTTATATACTGAGTTAGTTTTTTTTTCTTTTTATATATAGTGAAGTTGGCAAGAAATCATGACATTAAGAGGGCTCATCAGTAAAAACTTTGCTCTGTCTTACACCCGTAGAATATAGTAAAAACTTCTCTCTGTATTTTTCTATTGTGATTGTATTTTTAAATTAAGGTATTATAACCGATTATAAAAATATAAGAAATAACATTATCTATGTTTAGTTGAAAGTTTTTTTCTAATATTATGATTTAAAAAAAAAAATATTTTATTTAAATGTTTTAATTTGTTTAGTTATTTAAAATAATTTATAATTTATTAAAAAGCTTCTGATAACAAAGATAGCTAGTGTTGTTTTTTTTTAATTTTTAAATAATTTATAATACCTTAATTCAAAACAATTTAATTACAATGAGTGGATTATGAAGAGAGGTTTGTAACTTTGTATGTAAGGCGAAGAAAAACATATTAAACTGATGTGTCTTCCTAACTGCTAAGAATGAGTTAGATAAAAGGATACGTTTTCCTGTAATGGCCTTATCTAAAATTTCTTTTTTATTATTGGTATCATAAAAATGAAAACAATAAAACTATACGATAGAAAAACCTATTGATTCATACCTATATAAAAAATAGCAGCTTCAATTAAAGCTAAATGTCTAATGTACTTCTATAAAAAATATTGGTCTCTCTCACTTTATTGGTTATGTGTTTACGATGATCATATGAACGGTTTAGATGATCACATAATATTGTCGATCAATGATGAGCTATAAATGGTTGAAAAGGTTTTTTGCTAGATTTTCTGATACTATTTTCGACGCATGTTATTCTAGTATAGTGAATTTAATATAATAGATTGATTTTCTTTATAACTACAACGAATTTTGAAAATGCATCGATTTTTTAAGTTTAGGTTTTTAAAATAGGAAGCAGAACACTACATATACGTAAATACGTTAACTAACGGTTTACTATACATTTACCATGCCTCCTAGTTTTTTTAATAACTATATTTATTTAATAACTTATTTCAAAACACAATTTACATATTATAAGTAATATATTTCAAATACAATCCAAATATATAATATACGATTATATGAATATAATACTATGAGCGAAACATGCATGACACATCAACAAAGTATATGTTTTAAGTCTAAAACTATGAATGGTTAATAAAAATATTCGTGTACAATAAAATTATCTAAATGATATGAATAGAGCCAAATACAGCTCCAACCACTTTTTAATATGCTTTTCTTTAAAGATTATAATAACTCTCAGTGTAAATATACAATGATCTAGTGGTATAGAATAGAATAATGGTTAACCTACGTGTTTCAACCTAACCTAACCAATAATATATGATGTCCAAACGTAGATACCTATAAAATGAATCCGTATGAAACAATCATTATATTATTAATTATTTATTTTTATAAGTTATATGATACCAGTGATACCACTATGTTATACCACCATACACATATGAAATATTTATATGTATAGTGTATACGCATTAAATCCATTTAAAATTCATAGAAAATGTTGTTCAGTTGACAAAAGCTATAATACTTATACAAAAAAAAAAAAATTATAATTATACGAGTAAATTAATTTTTATTTTGTTTATATTTATACTGTTAAAACTATAGCTTAAACAAGTAAGGCGTGCGGGTTTATTACTTTAATACTTCAAAACTAAAATGTATAATAATTGTAATAAAATGTAAATTCAAAAACTTTAATTTAAATATGTGTATAATAAATGTTTCTGTCCTGAGGGGGGTCAAACCCAAGACCCCTGTAAATACGCCTCTGAACGTTTATACTATACACATATAATAATACATATATAATACAGATTCCAACTAAATCACTACTTAGTGTAAGATAGGTATATCTACTACCTTCACGACTTATGTGTATACATTATATTCAACCTACGGCATAATTTAAGATAGTATGACAAAGTATTGATTTTATAAGTATTGTATATGGTGTACCTACCCCAAACTTACCTTCACGGCTCGAGCTCTTGTATATAATGTGTGTTAAGTACGCGTGAGTGCATGTGTGTATGTATGTGTATGCGTGTGTGTGTGTATGGTATACTATACAAAATATTTGTTTTAAAATTTAACAAAAGCTTCTGAATGAATAACTATATATCCACATACATATTATATTTTTTTAGTCAGCAAAAAATACGGAAAAATAATTTTTTCCAAGTTGGCCGAATTCCTCAAAGCTTTTACAAAAATAAACACGCATTTATACTTATATATTTACGTCCTGCACGCAAATTGTATGTACGAGGGCGGTATATCTTGCCAAACCAACATTAATTTTCTATTTTAACCGATTTTTCTCTAAAAGTTTTTAAATATTATAATATACGATTTATTCAGTTATTCCTCTGTGTAGATATAGTTATCTTAAATCCACATGTGTAAACATTCGTTATTAAAATCTCTCTTAGCAAACGTCATAGGAGAATTAAAATATGATTACTATAAGTAGGGTTATGTTATAACAATAAAAATGGCTTCATATTTATTTATAATTGAAAAGACTCATATTGTATATACCCGAGGTTTTCCGACATTTAATCGTTAAGATATTATATAAGTAATATTGGATGTAAGTGCACTTAAACTTTATCACTTTGGGTAATTTAAATTTATTATTTAAATTTAAACGTTTTCTTTTATGATTTTACAATTTTACATTATTTATTTTAGCACGATCTAGAGAAAAATTTAACCATATAATAACATAATATGTATATCATGTACAAATAATTTAGTACGATAATCGCATTTCATTTAATTTTTACGTAGATAAAATATTCAATGTTATACAATTATTCGTGTCCGTGATCATTAAAGAAATAATCCGCTTTTCTGCCATTATTGCCTTTATTTCCCGTGTATATTAATGGCGGGTAATTTAGACGTTTTCACAATTGAAAACATGTTTACTATTGAGGTATGTCCTTAAATAAAAGTTTCGCTATCACAATATGTATTGCACAAGTGTATCGACCCCACGTTTTTTCCTTTTTCCTGTGTGTTTATATTGCTTATAATATACTTTATAATACTGAAATAGTTATTTTTAAGTGTTTTGATATACACTTAAAAACACTAAAATATATAGTTTAAGTTCTAAAAATTGGAATACATGTATTATGTAAAGTAAAATTTAAAATAACAACAACATTTTAATATTTTCATTATACTTTCTATAGTTTATGTTTTAATTATTTTTATTAAATAATATAAAAAACGATAATCGTGCCAAATTTGGAAGCAAAAAAAAATATATTTTGACATTAATGTGTTACTGTGACGTCTCTGCAAAGAAGTGTGGAACATGTTTTATCTCATTCGGATAAATTATAAATTACATTTTGTTCTAACCAAACGAGAAATTGCACAAATAGTAGGACTTCCGAATCCCGCAGTGTGATAAATAACATATGGTGATTAAGATTAATATAATACGGCTTTTCGCAGATACCACATACCGGCCGAGAGGTTTGTTCCGATTGTTTCTCCTGACGATGGTTATGACGGCCACTACGACCGGTGCGACGACGCGGCGTACAGCTCCCGGAAAGAGGCAGCCGCGCTGTACTCGAGGGCGTCGGCGATCGTGGACGCGATGCCTTCCTCGGCGGCCGCGCTGTCCAGGGCGTACGCGACAGCCACCCTGAGACCGTCGAACCGCTGCTGTACTGGCCCGCTGTACAGTGGCGGTGGCAGTGGCGGAGTGGGAGGCGGCGGTGGCGGTGGGTGCGGTTACCAGTACGGCACCGTCGGTCGATCACGGTCGCCCAGGGACCTGTCGCCTTCCGGACTGGTCAGGCAGCAAGCCGCCCACTTGTCTTCCACAGGGTCGCCACCAAAAGGTCCGCAGAACAACAGCATCGGCGGCAACAACGTCATCAACAACAACAACGCGTGCCTGGTCCAGTATGACTCGCACTCGGCCAGCACGCTGCCCCGGTGCAGTAGTGCCAACGTCGTTTGTACCGGACAAAACAGTTACGACGAACCGGCGGCCACCAGTTACGGTGGCGGCCACGGGGCCACTCGCCGCATATCGTCGTCGTGCATCAGGGAAAGCTCCGCGCTGGCGTGCTGTTCGACAGCCGCTTATTCCGGCCACGCCGCGCTGTCCGGCGTCAAAAGTACGGCGGCCGCGGCCACGGCGACGGCCACATCCGCCCCGTCGGCCGTCGCCGCTGCAGTAGCAGCAGCGGCGGCAGCGGCAACCTCCACGCCGTCGACTGCCGTCCAAACTTGCGGCAGCGGAAGTGGTGGCGGCACCAACAACAACGCACACTGTCCTCCTACTCAACCCAACAACGCTTCTTGGTAAGTGTCGTTATAATATTAAAATATGTAGCTTCGCAAAGACGGGGAAAGTAAATAAAGACAATTAACCTGAACTAAGTCAGCGTTAAGCTGTAAAACTTATACTAAGTCAATAATTTATAACAAACAATATACATTTAACTTTAATAATATTATATAGTTTAAAGTTAATATGGACATTGGACGCGTAATAACTAAAAGTGTTGTTGAATTTTCATTCTATACAACGCTAATATCTTTATTGTACTTCATTCTTATTACATATTTAATTAGTTGTGTTTAAAACCAGTCCATGTCTGTAGTATAATGTTGAACAAAAAATTAAATAATGAATTACTTGAAACCATACGGTTATAAATAATATGTTTATATAGATATTATGTATATATAATATATATATAACCATAATCTTAATTTATTGTATTATTTTTTTGAATAACTGAAAAAAGTTAATTTGTTCAAACAATTTCTTTAACTAGTTAGTAGTTAGGTCATAAAATTAATATGAAAATAACTAACTACTTATGTCCACCCTTTGTGACTTCTTATGGCCAGTAATTGGTATTTTTTGTAGTAGAAACTCAATTTGGTCAATAGTCATATCTATAAATTATTTGATAAAACAAAAAATGATAACTAATATATAAAAAATTTTAAAAACATTTTGTTTATATTTTATAAAGTTAACTTACAAAATTTAGTAAACTTAGCGCTCTTCAGAATTGTTATATAATTATTGCATTTGTCATTGACTTCAAATTTACTCAACACAAATTAAATACATAGGTACAAACTTAAGTAATATATCAATATTGGGAGTAAATAAGAACAAACATTATGAGTTTTTGAAGTACAGTCCTTGATTTGTATCAATTTCTTTTTTTTAATATGTACCTATCTATCTATACTTGTGCGGTGACCTTTAGCCAATAAAGAGCATATAACTGAGCCGAAGACAGTACAATACAGAATTTTACACATTTTCAATAACTCATTTGAGACAAAATTGTTCATAAATATTTTTGTTATGTATACTCATGTCTCAGTATTGAGTTTTATAATCAATTGATGTTAAATAACTGAGAGAAAATAGTTTATAGCAGTCAAATCTGTTATGTAAATCTATAGTTCTGTTGTCTATCCACTTGCTTAAGAGACTTCGTGGTCTATGTAATCCTTTCTGACTGACTTAAATCGTGTAATCTTTTAGAGAAGTACCAACTTTGTTTTTATGTTCATCCTTAAATGTACGTTTTTTCTGTATGTATTATACAAAATGTTTTAATATTTATTTTGAGAGTTTTGGCTTTAAAACGGTATTATTTATTATCATTTATCAATCCTACTTGATGTGTTTTTTGTAAAGCTTACATACGAGAATATTATAATTCCCTCCAAACAATCCAAACCCTTAAAGACTCACGGTAAGGGAAACTGGGGTAAGAACTAAGAAGTATAAACAAACTTCCTAACTTTTTTAATTTTTTATAAGTAAATCCGTAGAAACTGTTTGGTACAAAAAGTATTTTTCATAATTTAATTCAAAATCAACACCGTAATCGACTGAACGTCAGAAAATTTTATGTGGATACATTTTTTTTTTTCACAAGTGTATACTTTGCAATTCACTTTATTTATTATTATACATATTTTTCTATACAGAAATATAAGGCATAATATGTTTTTACATTCAATAATAACAATAGTCGACAGAGTTATTATATCGTTTAAAAAAATGAAATATTTTTTTTAATTTTTATTTTTATTATAGCAACTCTTTCCCCACGCGACTACACGTGTAACAATATACATCACGCTAACCCTGTAAACCTATGATTTTATTTATGGTCATGACATAATATTATAATTTCACGTCCATGATTACGACCACGGAACAAAATATTTAATTAAAATCATTACGCGTTATTTTGAAGAATTATTAAAACAGTTCAACGAACGCGTATTTTTGTAAACACTACCTATCTATATATCTACGTTATACTTATACTGTATAACATAGTATAGATAATGTTTAATTTATACTGTACTAAGAACGCGATACATCAACTTACTGCTAACGATGACGAAGACGTTATCTATCGTAAATCATACTAGAGGCACTTAGGTCTTCAAAAGTTCAAAACATTATCTTTTATATTTTATTAGCAACCGAGTTAGTTGTTTTATAATATTATACTGCTACAGACTATATCACGGTTTTATGTACAGGTTGGTATTGGTATTATATCTTGATGGTTGAAATTTGATACGGACATATATGTAGTCGTAATTGTATACCTACATCCACTTTTACAGACTCGTGTATGACATAAACTGAACAAACAAATTTAGACTTGCACAGCAATAATTATATTTGTCAAAGTTTAAAAAAAATGAAAATTATAAAATATTAAATATCAACTGTTTATTTTTCTCTAAGTGTTATAATAATATAACATTATGTGTTCATCAAGACTCCATAATAACCGTATGATATTTACTGTAATAGAAAACTCCTAGCTGTATATGTAATACGAAGTAGATACTTCCATTTTTTAAACCATTTTTAAAAACTTTTCACTGGGAGTTAAATAATTGTATTACTGAACACAAGCGTGTATCTACAGTTAATATTATTTTTTCCTAATAGAAACTTTAAACCATTTATTAGTATAAAATTGTTTAATATTGTATCCTGTATATTCGCTTATGTTAGACTTTTATTTTCGGTTATTTATTCTTAGACATTTTAAAGTATTTCATATTACATTTTGTTTTTTAGATTCTGAACGGAGTGATGAATGTATTGATTCTACAAAGATGTGGGTTTTTTTTTTTGTGTCTGTCATCACGTTTTGGAGTAGTAATAATGCTTCGATTTTTGACTTCAGCACCTCTTTGAAAAGAAAAATTCATCTAGTTGCTACTTTAAGGAGGTCAAAAGTAAAAAATTTCCAGTAGTTTTCAAAAGCGTCGGTAAAAACCCTGAAAAATAACGGAAAAACGGGAATTTTTACACATAACCACTTTTTGACAAAATCGATATTTTGATTTTGCTGTAACCCAAAAACGAATCATTGTAAATACTTGTAATTTTCACCAAATGTTTATAATTATGGTTATCTATTTACGATTAAATTTTCAAAATATTTTGACCTTTTTTAAGGTACTTATAGACAATTGAAAATTCCGACTTTTTTAAGTTTTTTTTTAAAATGCCGATAAAAAAAATTTGGCTATCCAAAAAATCTTTAAAATTTAATACAAGGTTTATTATTATAAGTTGTACTTATCGTAGTAAAAAAAAATCAAAAATCGTTAGTTACAATTTTTGTTTATAAGCATTTAAAGTTCAAATGTTTACGAAATATATCAAAACCGCAAAAATTTGCAAGGAATTTTAAAATTTAAAACTCATAAAATTTTTGTCATTTATACTTAAGGTTCAAAAATCTAATACAAAGTTATCAATAAGTTTTCCTTCAAGTAACTGTAAAAAAAAAATTCCAGCGTCAATATAGAAAACATTTTATGAACGTAGGAAATTAATTTTTTTACGAAATCGCGTAAAATAACGATATATTACAATTTAAATATAAGTAATAATGTAATATATCCAACTAATTATCATTAACTGACAAATCATCTCCGTTCAGAATCGTGTTTCGTATACAATGATACCCGTCATTGCATTCAAATTTAACACAGCCATTATAGTGACCAGTGACCTACTCTCCATCTCTATTATACAGCAGAGCGATACCCATTTGCCCACTTTTTTTTTTAATTTTATTATTTAATTGTAACCTATTTACAATTTAAGTTTTAACGTTTAACATACATTTTTTAATTCTCATCCTAACATAAAAACGCTGCATTCTTTGTATAGATAAAAACTTATTGTGAAGACGGTTTTTTAGAAACTTATTGGTAAATCAAACTCACAAGTATATGAATAAACTTCGTAATATAATATAATTAGTATGATTTGTATTTAAAATAAAATTATGTGTTAAAAAACAAAAACACTGAGTAGTTACGTACTTTAATGTATTATATATGTATACTACGGGTATTATAGTTGCTTTATTATTACGGTTTATTTTAAATATTGTAGAGTAGCGAGCTTTTAAATTATTTTTTTATTAAAATTTTTATGTCAGAAATGTTATAAATACCTTATACATAGATCAATTAACAATGTCTCTTGAGGTTATTTTTTATTAGGTATGCATATTCATAATTCACATAATAATCATATCTAACTAAAATAAAATTATTAAAAATAACTTTTTATCAGAGTAATCCATCATAAACAAAATAATAACAATATATAAATAATGTACAGCTTAAGTAAATTATTTCTGTAATAAATTGATTCCTTTTTTTGTTCATAAAAGGTATAATTCATTCGCGTATAATTTGACCATTTCAACCAGTACAGTTGGGTACGTTAATTTGTGAAATTGGATAGTAAAACTTTTAACTGATACCAAAATAAAATAAAATATACATACCTACCTATATAGTATGGGCTAATTTATAAAATGTTATATAAGCTAATATATATAGGTCAACACAGGATTTATTTCATTCGTAGTATTTTCATCGTAATGCATATATGGTTACATAATATCACATTCGTGCATATGATATATATACATGGCTTATTTGTCATGTTAATATTTTTAAAAAAATGTGTTCAATAGTCAGACAAACATACGTTTGAATGGGCATCAACGACACCTCTATATAACTGCAATAGTTTTTGCAGCCCTACCGTGGTCGTTGAAATTAAATTTACAGAGTAGGTATAAAATTCGTTTTTATATACGTTTATAGTATAAATATATGCGTGTGTAAAAATATCCTAACAGATATAGTGTAAATTATCAATTGTCGCCGGAATAAGACAATATATTATTTCTAACAACAATAATACAATACAATTTACTACTAGTTTTACAGTTAATATACGCATTTCGCTTATACAATATACATATAATAATACAATATAATGTAACTTATGTAATATATTCTGTATAAATACTACACGTATGACGTATATATACATACAATATATTATGTGTTTTAGTATTGACGGTTTTGGAAATCCTGAAGCGTATTGATAATGTGTTTATATACACCGACCGACTCGGCCGGTTACATGATAGATATTACTTCGAAAATATATCGGAATGAAAACCACGTACGGTGCATCTTCGAATAGGTATTGGGTACTTTATTATTGCTGGTTTCGCATTGGTTTACAATACAAGCACCCACGCCGCCACACATAAATATTTCATGTATAATACATTACCTATATTCTTGAGTAATCATTATTATCTTTTGTTTTCAACTCATAAAAACCACTTAACTCGATGCAGATACTCATTACCTATATTAATATTATATTTTTATCGAGTTTCTATATTATGTTCGCTACTATTGTTTTGCGTTATTGCATGTATAGAGTCAGGTATTATAAATGCCTGCTAATGGAATAATTAATATAATTATTGTTAGGGGTCTTATTATAATTTCTCATAAAATCCCATTATACTATTATATATATATATAGAAATACACACCTACGTTATTATTAAATTATGTTTTTAAGTATTTTTTTCTTGATTAACTTCGTATAGTCAATTCGTTGAAATGGTTTTTTTATAAATCATTAAAATATCACCATCCAACATTAACAGGTAATTTTTGATATATTCATACGCTGTATTATAGTCAAATAAGTTTTTACAGTAAAGTGTAGTGCTATACTGTCAACTTAGAAATGTATTTATTTTATATAGATTAGATACCGGTTACCAATTTTTTTTTAATTGTATTGTTTGTTATTGTACTTATACTCCCCTAACGATTATACTTCTCATTATTATAGTTACAACTTGCAACAGGAAATATATTTTGTTTTTAAGTTAGTTAGGTACAACAATTAAATAGGCCACTTAAAGTTTATTTTAAATTTGTTAACAATGACTAATGAGGCAATATACGTTCAAAAATCGATCCAAGCTGCAGGCTACGATTTGTTAGTATTCTCAATATCAAAAAGATCAAAAAGACAATCAACAAAAGCACAAAATATTTTTAACAGGCTATAAATTATTAAAAACTTATAAAAAAAAACTCTTCTAATAAAAATAATTTATCATTGTATAATCAATATATTTACCTCCTAGTATTAAAGGGACATATGATAAAAAACAAACGTCAACCAGCTATTTCGTATCTTCTTCGGCCATGCTGTAAACTCAGCAGTGATATGATTAGTAGTTTGTTCTAAAAGGAATGATATAATTTTTTTCTGCCGAAATCCGCATGAGTTATAACTTATAATATACAACGCCCAACCAACTAGCGCTGTCGCACGCGTAAAAGCAACCCACCACTCGCATCCCCTCCATTTGGGACACTTTTTAAATGTTTCAACTATATAGTACAGTCACAGTCGCACTTTATAATACAATAGGTGTTACATTTCCATTCTTATATAATGTATACTTACTGTATTTTTAAAAACATTGAAATAACAACAATGGTAGTCGACAAGTAGGTAGGTACCTATATATATTTTTAAATTGTTAGTAAACAATACAATGCATAGTTACACAGCTTTTTTTTAAAAAAAAAAACTTTCGTCTAACGATTTTTAAATGGGTAATACACTCGTAGTTACGCAATAATATTATATAAACCAGTGGTGGCAAATATATGGCACGCACGCCAAGATGGCACATTGGTCAAATTTTAACGGCACTCAAAAATATTTGTATTTCTTTTTTCAATCTTCCGTAGTTGCATTTAAAAATCAAAAAAATTGAAAAAATGTTTATACACTCAATACTTACGTTTACATTTAATTATGAAAATTTATTTTCCGCATTATTCGCATTTTATAATTTTATTCATTAATAGATTAAATTATTTGTACTGTTTGTATATTTTATTTAAATATTTAAAGACAACAAAATACATACCTGATATACAAAAATGTTAAGTGAATTTTTTTAAAACAACCTCACCCTGAGAAAAAAAAATTAATAAGCAAGTAAAATTTTTCACGTGACTCAAAAAGGTTTGCCACCTTCGATATACTTGTACTAAACTATCGGGTTTTCAAAACAAAAATTTTCCATTTCATAACCAAAGTAGTACAAAATAACCACAATTTTTCATGTAATGTTTTAAAATTATCTAATAATAAAAATTTGATATATTAAATTATTATATTGTCAAAATTAACAAAACTCGAAGAACATTTATCATCACATAAAAAATACAATAAATAAAAAGTTGTCGTTGAAAATGTCATAGATAGGGTTGAGGTTTATATGTAATAAAAAATGAAAAACATGTACATATATATGTAATTAAAATTGCCAATATATGTAGTATAAAATAAAAAAATATGTAATAAGAAAATTTTTTAATTATGTTAACATATAAAATTAAAATTAAATTCTAAATAATTTTTGAATAATATACAATTAATTGTTTTTAATTTCTAATCAGTTTAATTTAAAATATAAAAAATATAAAGATATTTTCACAACCACGCAAACGCAAATACTGACACTGTTGAAAATTCGTAAATATATTTTGTTTAATAATTGTTGAATATAAAGTATAATCTAAGATCATTAATATATAGTTCATAGCTATTATCAAACAGAAATAAATAAGATAAACTATAATTAAGTTATTAATATTTAACTATTACTTTCATATACTTATTTCCTATATGCATTATACACTAACAATTTTTACGAGTACTATTATCGAAATATAAATGTATAATACTACTAAACCACCGAAATTGTCAAAATTTACGAAATATGTAAAAAAAAAATGAAGAAATTTTACAAATAATGATAAAATATGTATTTATGACGAAATATGTAAAAACATTTTATTGCAAACCGCGTGAAATGAATTTATCATGTTTTAGTAAAAATATGTATTTACATACAAATCCCAGCCCTAGTCAAAGATATAATTATAACTTATTATAAGTTATCAGTTATCATTATGTATCTGAATTATATAGAAAAAATATCTATCGTATATATTTCAACGTTTTTGTCAACCACGACTTAATGCTACCATTATTACCTATCTACCTATATTATGATTTATTATATTTTTAGTAGGTATTCATAAATAATTTTATCAATTTGTTGTTAAGAAGCTCTGGAAGATCTCGGGATAACACTATTGTGACCACTGCCACTATTTAGTGAAACCGGCGAATTCTTATAATACCTATAATATATTAATATACCAATATGTCTTAATATACCTTTTGGCATATTATATTAATTGATCTAATTCAAGGCCATATCTGATGTGAGAGACCAAAGGGATCCAAACCCATCTAAAATATTATCAACCTTTTACAAATGTTTAAATAATTGTTGATTGTCAATAATGACATAAATATTTTGAGACATAAATAATCGTCATTTTGTATTTTGTATCGATTTATGTCATATTACAATATTATTATATAGTTTCTTATAATAGATTGTTATTGATATAGATTACGACCACTAGGTATCGATACCGGTTTACGATCGATGACGATTAATAACAAAAAATATTAATTTTTAGTAAACTATTAATTAAAAATATAATTTTAATTTTTAATATAAAATACAATCGATCACCATACTACATATTGACGAATCGTGTTCATTTTATTGCTTTGAAATAATAATTTTTGTTTGTTAAAAACTTGAAAATTCATAAACGAAAGAACGAAAAATTTAATAAATGGCAAATATAAAAACTTAAAATATTTAATATTTACTAAAAATTATTAGAATATAGTTTATATGTTACGGTAAAAGTACGAATACCGGTTAAACCTAGAATTTACCGGTAAATCATAGGTTTCGCCGACTACTATTGGTAAATGTCCGAATTTCGGTAAAACCTAGGATACATAACATCGTTTGGTCAAACCACGAATGATTTTTGTAGTTCGGACTTTTACAAACGAGATTTGGTAAATCTTAGAATAAACAATCAGTGTTAGTAAAAGTCCAAACATTTTTACCAAAGTTATTAATTACTATTATTATTTAAGTATATTAGGTAGGTATTACATCATTGACTAATATATTAGTTAGTATATTGTTTTATTATTATTATTAAGTACTAATGCAAAAATTGACATATTAAATGTACTAGGTACATTTATTACTAGTATATTATTTTTATTATAATAAACCTATGATTTACCGGTAAATTCTAGGTTTAACCGATATTCATACTTTTACCGTAACATATACATATTTTAGACCCTCTCCCAGTGGCGTAGCAATGGGTGGGTCAGTGGCCATGTTCCCCCTCCCCCATCGGCTGTATCAACTTAATATAAAAATGTAAAATATAAACTGTTATTGTTATTTGTTGATTATGTTTTTTTTAATATTTTGAGTTTGCCCCCCTCCCATTTTAAAATCCTGGCTACGCCACTGTCCTTCCCCACCGTACCAAAAAAATTCTAAATACGGCCTTGAGTCTGATAATCGTAAAGCAAAATTAGTTAGGCAGAATATCATTTCATTAGTACCAAAGTGTTACGATGTTTTACTTTCTTTTAAAAATATGACCATGATCACGGAAAGCATCGCGTTACTACAACGCTGCCAAGCGGAAACCGAGTTGGTTCGCAGTCCTTAATAATAATATAAGTAACCGCTAACAGCATCTGTGCAAAGTGTACGACAACGACCATTTGTAACTATACCTGTCTTATAGGATCTAGGTCAATTCGCAGCATTATCAATATCACATTTATCCGTTACCGGGAATTGAATTGAAAAAGTAGATACCTATGTTTTTTTTTTAATTTAACGACAGATGATAATAATAATATATTCAAATAATTTTTTTTTATTTATAAATTGTTCGCGACAACCGGATATCGTTTTATCAATAAGTACCTACTGCACGTCCTCGACTACTCGTATCTCGTATGATAATAATTATAATAATATTACATTCAATATTAATATTATTAGTTTTAACATTACGCGACATCCTTACAATGTAATACAATAATACCACAGACTATAAAATCATATAGTCTGTGGTAATACTGTCTCAATATTATATTTACTACACGTCTACTCTACAAAAAACCAAAAATTGTGCCATTGAGACATCAGCTATCATGTATTCAGGTATTTAGGTTATTATTAGTTTTAACACATTTGCTAGTTGATAAGGTATCAAATATTTAACTACTAAAGAATATTTTTGAAATAATTTCACATTTTTTTTTTTTTTGTAAAATATTCAACAAAAAAATACTTACAAGTTACAATAGTAATAATAATAATTTGTAATATACAATAATACAGTATTATACTATAATATAATATTATGATCATCGATCGCACTGGTCTTAAAATATCAGAAAACATTCAACGCAGTATTTCTTTGTTGGCAATATATTTAAATATGTAATAAATTGACACAGTAATATTGTAATAAAACTGTATTATCATTATTATTATTCATTTATTCATAATAATATTTGATCTTGAAAATATCCCACTATTTGAATTTGATAATTGGTAATTTAGATACCATAATTTCGATTTTGTTTATTGAAATTTATTTTGCTATATAGTTTTTTAGGTACATACTAATACTGTATAGTATATAGCCATATGGGTAGTAAAAACACGGGTACAGCTGTGTACTAGATGATTTTTTATTTATAAATCTTTCATTATTTCTTTTACATTATATTACATAATTGTAAATAATAAAAAAACAACGATTTTCTAAAAAAATATACTTTTACTAATTTTATCGTTATAATTTTTTTCTCTTTATATGATAACATACATTTTTAATTTCATATTCCTAATCAGAATATTATTTGTAGTATTTAGATATGCATAAATCAAATTTCGGACAATTGGTTTATGAGTTTTGATGAGCGGAGTAGTGGACCAAAATTTTGGGGACTACTCTGTGCCATTCGATTCACTTCGCTTATCAAAACTTTAAATACCTATAACGATTAACGACTATAACTCATAGTATAACTATAACTAGTAAACTACTCATTCGAAATTAAATTTTACATATCGAAATACTCAGAATAATTTTCTACTTCTGAATATGAAATAAAAAATGTATATTATCGTATAAAAAAGTGAATTCTTAAGAAAATAAAAAATATAATTTTTTTAGAATATTATATTTTTATTGCTTACCGTAATGTAAAAGAAATATTTTCCAAAAAAAAAATTAAAATTTATAATGAGTGATCATAAAAATTCAAAATATTACCTGGTATATTACCCATAGACAGAAAATAATACCTATATCACCTATTACTTTTTAGTTATTTTACCTATTAAGATTTTCATTTCTGGGTATCCCACTATATCGGTCAAAATAAAACTATTTTTGACTTTTGTATCACAAAATAATAAAAAATTATATTTGATAACATGAAATAATACGTGATAATAAATGGCGATAAGGTCTAAACTAAGACCACTAACGGTATGAACATTAAAATTTAAAATAGACTAAAGAAAATCCTAATATTCGTGACTAAGATAATAAGACGAAAACCCTTTTTACACGTTTCTATAGCCAATAACTAATAAAAATTACTAATGACAATTCGAATTAGAAATTAAAATAAACTTAACAGGTAATTTTATTTTTCATGTTTTAATTATTTTATTTTAGGAAACCTGGGTTTACTAAAGGGTTGACTATTCAAGCTCAAACAAACTCAAGATCCCCACCACTCTCCATAACTTCAAGTCCTGGATCTATTCAATCATCTAGCAGGTATGTTTTATAATGTATTTTATTATTTGCTAAATGCAATGTAATTAAATAATTTTGTTTTTCTAGTTCAAGTAGTGGTGTCCATTCGGCACCTCCAAATATGGAATCTGCAACTGAACGCAAGTATGACCCTCCATTTAGGTCCATGTCGGCGCCTGCGCCCAGTAATTCGCAACCGTTATCTTCATCTACTGAAGTGACTACTGATAATTCTGAGGAAACTGCTAGTACATGTACAGTACCCGCCAACAGCAGCGGTTCAGACCAGCCAAATAGTCCTCCATCAGAAACTGTTTATCATCCAAAACACATTCACCATCAATCATCATTACCAATTCTATCTTCAAATATTTTAAACAAACCTAGAACATTTCATAGGTCTACATCAAAGACAGAAGCTGTTAAAAAGTAAGTTTTTGTTTTAGTATACATTTTATATAAATATTAAATATATTTTAGTGAGAATCTTGAATTGGTACCTACCTAAGGTATATTATATTTTGTACCTAAATGTAAACCTTAAAACTATGCAATATTGTATTTTTAGGACTGGTCAAACTTATACCAAATAGATTTGTGGTGGAGTCCTTCCGCACACCATTCATGTTATCACTTATTTTATACTTCTAAGTTATAACTTTATGACTATAAACATAACCAATTTAATTAATATAGTAATATAGTCACAAATTATATCAATTCAATAATTAACTAGTTAACTATAACAGCTATAATGAAGCTTTTTTAAAACTATACTTACATAGAATGATGACTATAAGTCAAATAGAACTTATGGGGGCCCCTACATTCCTAAATATATCTTTAAATAATATACTGTACATACATTTTATGTTTAAAAAATATATATTATTGTTTTTCATTTTATGTACAAATTTAATTTCTTATAATAAATTGTAAATGTCTATCAGACAAGATACGCAGATTTGTTTCATCACAGATAATCTATAAATCTATCTAGAGTCAGTTATTTATTTGTTGTTATGATCTCTCACAGGTAACTTAACTAACCGACATCATTAATGATAGTGATAAAAGTTTAAACAAGTTATAATAAATCTAACATATTTGACAGAAGTAAAGTTGGTGTGATTTTGAAATTTTTTCACCAGAAATTTTTTGGAAGACTAACATCCCCAATAAGAAACTACTAAGAATAATATTAGCTATTGTTAACTGTTTTATTAATAGGTATAACTAGTTCTAGGACCAAGGCACGAATATTTGTATATTATTTTAGGAAGTAAAAAAAGATATTTAATATTGAATTTTTAAAAATGTGTTATAATAACTATTTTTATAGGAATTCGTAATTATTTTTAAGAATTTATAACTGATTTAAGTGTACATTTTTTTGGAGGGTCTAATTTTAAAATTGTAGGACTTAGCCTCATTCTCAAATTGCATTTTAAGGTAACATGAGCTGTGTTCATTAGAAAATTGTTTTAGAATAGCTTATTCTAAATATATTTTTATTTGATTCAATAATTATAATTATAAATAATCTAACAAACTTTTCATTTTTTTTAAAAATTTTTTTTAGTTTTATTAAGAGAGAAACAGCTATGTTTTTTGGACTTGATGAAGAATTTGAAGAAACTGAAAAACTTAAATGGTTAGATAGAAGAAAACGTTTAGCAACTAGAAAATATGGAGAGTTGAAAAATGAATACATTAATTCTGTAAATGAAATTCCCATAACTCAAATAGCACAGGTATTTTAACTTAATTTAGTTTAAAATATTTTGCATATTCTTTTTGTAATACATACTAATAAATAATAACAATTTTAGCCTGATGTATTACAATCTAGTCGAGATATTGATGAACGAGATAGTGCCAATCGTGTTCAATCTTTAGGAAGGAAACCATCTGTTGCTAAATTAACATTAAGCGGATTATCTTTTGTGATTTCGGTACCTATTATTTAAAATTTAGCTTAGAAAATTTTTTTTATGATGCATTTTATCTTATGTATTTTTAATTATTTTATAGAAAACACTTAGTCGTAAAAAGAAAATAATAACAACACCAAATGAATGGTCTCGAAGTTATCCCTTATCTGTCATATCTGATGCTCCAACAATTGTATCCCAAATGACTGATGACGTAATTTTTATATTAAATATATGTATTCATAGTAATATATATTTATGTATTTGCTTAAATTTTAGGTGTTTTTTGATCGACTCTCCTCGGATAGCGGCGACCAAGGAATAGAACAAGAAGTCGTGGATTCTGGTCGAAATTATGAAAGTTCAATTCGACAACATTATAAAAAACCACATCAAAGTTTCAGAAGATATTCTAGTTGGCAAAGAAATCCATCAAGAAGAGTTGAAGATGATCATATGCCAAACATTGGAATGGGTAGAATTTGGGGCAGAGTATTAGATAGAGCATTTGATAACTCTGATAGAAGGCAGTATGGAATGGGTTTTATTGGAAGAGTATGCAGGTACTAATTAAATAATTAATTTAATTAATCACAATAATTACATTTAATAAAAACATTTTAGACGTTCTTTAAACAAGACAGTCGTAAATAGAAGGGATGTGAAACAACAACTTGATGATTTAGAAGATCACAGACCATTTTTTACTTATTGGGTGACAGTAGTTCAAATTTTGGTGCTATTCTTATCAATATTTTCTTATGGTCTTGGACCTTTTGGTATTGATCTCAGTCACCAATCTGGTGCTGTAAGTACATTATTTAATTATAATTTATTTTATTAATATAATAACGCATAATACATTTTACTATGTAATATATTAGGTCATGGTCACAAGTTTATCTGTGCAAATTATTGAATACATAGAACCTTCAAATTTTTGGATAGGACCACGAGCAGTAAGTTACAAATCTATTTTATTCTATAAACATTTTTCTTTAATTTTAACCAATTCATTTTTTTTCATGCTATCCAGGCAGATTTAATACATTTGGGAGCTAAATTTGCTCCTTGCATGCGAAAAGATAAAAACATAATGAAAGAAATTGAAAAATGGCGAGAAAAAGAGAGAGAAACTGCTTGTTGTATAAGAAATGATGACTCTGGGTGTATTCAAGCATCAAAAGAACAATGCACAGTAAGATATAAATATTGTATTTCTATAATTAAAACTATTTATCTACAAATATTGTATTTTACAATTATTTGTATCAATAATTAAGTTAATATTTGAAATATTTATTACAATTAATTGTCTTACTATAGATAATTAATTATTAATTATTATTAACAGTAATATAATATCATTAAATATAAATTGTACAGAGATTGTGTCTATATAAAATATTAATGCCCATTCTAAAGATGAAATCATATAGATCAAAAACACATTTTTTTTTTATTAGTGTTGCAATAAACATATTGCGTGAACAAATTAATGTAGAGTCTATACTTAATAATATATTATATTATCATTATAAATTATATTATGTATTTTCTCTTTTGATTGTGTTGAACATAATACTATAATAGTACTTTCTATTTAATAATATAAAACAAAACACGAGTCTTTCAAAATCTATTTAATTTATAAATCTTAAGGGGTACTAGTTTTGTAGCAATTGTTTATCTCAACTGTTCTTCTGAAGCAAAAATAGTTTTTATCTAAAAATGTATTAATTTATAACTTCTAATAGCACTAGCACAACATAATCTATCTACTAAACTTTATTAATTTATTTAATTTAAAATTGTAAACATTGTTATGCTAGATTTGTCTAAAAAGAAAAATTCACTTTTTAGAATAACACTAGAAAACAACATTATAAACTATATCAATTAAAATTGCATACTTTTCTAAGAAAAATGTTTATAAAAACATTTTATTTTTGTACACATTCTCTTTATTTTATTTATATTTTAATTTCTTGTCTCTTTCTATGGTTGTACATAGGCCAGAGTAATATTATAATGTATATTATATTTTTAATTAAAACAATTAATTGATAATATTCAATTTCAGTTTATAATGTTCATAATGAATATTTAGTTAATTAAATGATAATTAGTAAAATCATCTATTTAATGATGGGTTATCTGCTAACACATGGCCTACTACTGTTTTGTGTACTACCTCCTTACTATGAATATGAGTATAGTATGAGGTATATTAATATTTTGTTTTCTACTATAGACTATAGTTTGGGTATTCACATAATTATGGTTATTGTATTATTTATAAGTATTAATGCCTGAATACTTTATCAATTGTTTAATGATAAAAAATATATGTTACTATAAATAATATCAGTTAAGTTGGTTTAGTGTCATTAGGACCATTAGGTACTGTTTTGTGGTGAATTATAGATAATTAATTTGACTAATATACAAATAGTTGGTTATAATTAATAATTTATAATCAACTTTTTAAAATGTTTGTAAATTAATTATAAAGTAAATTTTGTAACTGAAGAATCTATAATTAAATTACACAGTTATAAATAACAATAATATAAATAAGTTAATTTTATTTCATTTATTTCATTATTATTTATTTGATATTTTATGTAAAATCAGTGAATTTATTATAATTAACAATATAGACTTCAAACTATACTTTTATTTCTATGGTAGATAACTTTTTGGGAGATGAACTAAAAATGTAGTATAATATAATATTTGGTTAAAGTGGGGGCTATTATGATTATTTCCACATTTTCCCACTAACCTTAAAATTTGATTGAATAATTAATAAGGTTTTCCATCTCAATAAAAACAATATAAATCTTTTAATACTGTTACATTTATACTTAAAATAAAAGTTTTTTTTTAATTATATATTTTATTTTATTTTTTTTTTTTTATTATACAGTAAAAAACTGCAGCAAAATATAAAAAATTGTGCCTTTTTACTTTGTTTTAAATAAATTTACACAATTTTAAATATTGGTTTTAAGTTAACTTATTAGTTACTAATTTATATAGATAACAGATTAGAGGTATTCTTAAATTTGATCTCTATAAAAACTGTTTAACCAACAATTTGATAGTTTTATTCTTATCGAGTGTTTGTCTGTTTGTACTGTTTCTAATACCATCTCACAAACGACTCATGGATTGGGGTGGCGGGACTGGTGGAGGAGGAGGAGATGGAGATAAACCACCATCGGTAAGAATGTAGAATCTATGCTTGACTTGTTATGACGATGATTATTATTAAGAAGATAAAGCTTTCCAATTTTGTATATTTATTTAAACTTAAAGTTTTATGCACTTAAAATTTTTAGTTTATATTTTATTTTTAATTATTATTTTAATAATATTTATATTTTATTCCTAGTAGTATTTAAGTATTTTGTTTGTAATAAATTGTAGTTATTTATTGTTTTGTTTTAAGAGAACACCATACCTGTACATCATAACAAATTTGCGTTCAGCAGAACAATTTTTGTGATTTTAGCTTTAATATTAGAGTAAATTTGCCTTTTATAAAATTTAAAGGTAAGAATATTATCCAGAAAATTACTTATGAATTTATTGATATTATCATTTTAAAGTGGTTTATAAACATTTTAAAGTTGTAATATTTTACATAGATCGGTGTAACTCACTTTAAAATGATAATATCAATAAAAACATATGTCATTTTCTATATAATATTCTTACCTTTAAATTTGAGACAGAGACTACACTTGCGGGTATGGTGTTCTCTTAATAGATATATTTTTAGATATACTCTTATCTTTATCTCTGTTTCTTTTAATAATAGTTTTAATACATTTTTAGAATTATAGCTTTATAACTAACTGTCATAATCATGATAATTATATTTTATTTTAGACATCAATTTCTAAGTGGAAAAAATGGTCTGAAGTAGAATCAGGGCCTGGAGGAAGAATATCTGGTTCTGTTTGTGGCTTAGATCCAAAGTATGCAATTGTCTTATTAATTTATTAGGTATGTATAAATAAATTACTTATTTTTCTTAGGTATTGTGAAGCTCCTGCATCTATAGCGCCATTTGAATGGCCTGACGATATAACAAAATGGCCAATTTGTCGTAAGATGAGTGGCAGGGGTAGTGCAAGACATAGCAGTAGTTGGGGTAGTCCATTGATTCAGAAATTAACATCTGCTGAACATATGATTTGCGAAGTAATAGGGCACCCATGCTGTATTGGAATACACGGCACTTGTCGAATAACTACAAGAGAATATTGTGATTTTGTACATGGTTATTTTCATGATGATGCTTCGTTATGCTCTCAAGTATGTAATATTGGTAACTGGTGTACAAAAATTAATCATGTCAAATATATTATATATATTAAAATTAATTACATTTTTGTTTTGTAGGTTTCATGTCTAAATGACGTGTGTGGTCTCATACCTTTCTTTTCTCCTGAAGTTCCTGATCAATTTTACAGATTGTGGATATCACTTTTTATACATGCTGGGTAATTATTAAACATTTTTATAAATTAATCGTAATTTTTAAAATGTTTATCATTTAAAATTAATATTTTATTTATCTTGAAATATATAAAGTATCTATATAATTTCTACTAAGTATAAATAATTTATCTATATATTTCATTATCTACTATATCAAATAAGTTTATTACAATTAGAAGTACAATTAATAATTACAACTTTAATTATATCAATTGTATCAATAAGCTACAAATTTACTGTCTTCAAATTAAATAACAATATTTATATGTTTGATATTTTAAGTATTAAATAATATATTTTACCTAAAAATGTATATCAATGTTATAGAAAATATAGTTTTTACATAATTATCAAAAATTTCTTATTTAGTTAATTATTTTTTTGATTTTTTCAGTATTCTTCATTTAGCAACAACAATTGTAATACAGTATTTTTTGATGAGAGATCTAGAAAAACTGACTGGATCTTTAAGAATAGCTTTAATCTATTTGGGTTCTGGTGTGGCAGGTAATCTTGGCAGTGCAATATTTGTGCCTTATAGAGCTGATGTAAGTAAATTCACATTATTATTCTTTATCAATTCAAAATCATTTAGATTTTAAAAATTAATTTTTTTTAAATATTATTATATAATATTAAATTTGTTTCATTTATTTCAGGTGGGTCCAGCTGGTTCCCAATTTGGCCTTTTGGCGTGCCTTATAGTTGAAGTATTGAATTGTTGGCCTATGTTAAAGAGGCCCGAGCAGGCACTTTCAAAACTATTAGCTATCACATTCCTGCTGTTTCTGCTCGGGCTACTGCCTTGGGTAGACAACTTTGCACATCTATTCGGTTTCATTTTTGGATTCTTATTATCTTATGCATTGTTGCCATTTGTTTCATTCGGACCATATGACCGTCAGAAGAAAATCTTCCTGATATGGGTGTGCCTGTTATCTGCATTGTTCCTGTTCTTGTTATTGTTGTTACTATTCTACCTTATACCAATGTATGATTGTGAAATGTGTAGTTATTTCAATTGTATACCTATAACTAAAGACTTTTGCGCCAATCAGAATATTAATTTTAAAAAAGATGATTATACGGTATGACAAATGTGGTGGCGACGGTGCAAGACCGCGCATACGTTAGTGACAACATTTGCGAATCGTTTTGTGACTTTAGCCACCTCCTGTAAAATGCTTGAGGTACTCGTTGATATTTATGCTCCCTTTTCAGTGGTAAAAAGGAAGAATAATGAATATAATAAAATTATTATAGTTATTAAGAAATTTACTTATTCAGTTTTATGTTATTGTGCAAAAAAATCGTTAAAAATAATCAAATTGTATTATTTCTTATAAGTTATAGTATTAATTTATTTACATTAATAATGTACCTATGTTACATATTATTAGTATTGACTGAATTATTTTATTAGTATTTTATCATTCAAGTGTGAGGGATAGCTTAAAAGTCAGTGATAAATTATATTATGACTTTCAATTTTAAGTATAAGAAAATTAATTAAAAATCTATTTGGTGAATTTAATGGCTTATTGATTGAAAATTGTAATTCACACAATTCTTAACCAATACTTTAAATCATTCCTTTTTAGATTTCATAAAAATAATAATTTTCAACTTATAAAATGATTACTCCCTGTTTCTGGTACGTCATTTAAAAAAGTGGTACTTGTTTGTTGTCGCCCCGTCACTGCACCACCGCATCGCCATGTCATTAGTAATTTATCATTATTCAAATTTTTTTGAACACCTTAATAAAACTATACTAAGTAGATAATCTCTATATATCAATATAATTAATTAATTATACACAATTAATAATAATTAATAATTCATCATTTCATTTAAACACCAAGAATGATCCTTTTATATAGTTTTTTTTTTACTATTATCACTCATTTGATTTGTTAAAAATACAATATCTTCTTAATTATATGCTTCTGTTGTCAAAATTTAATCCCAGGTTTAAGTAATGTTACAGTATATAACTATCATTAAAATTAATTTTTAACAATATTTTGAAATAATGTTTTTGATAAATCTAAGTAGGTGCTTACATAATCAGTATGATACCAAATATTGAAATATACGACAAAAAATAATGATAAATTAGGTACCTATATTATAATAGTTAAAATTAAAATACAATTCAACATTTTAAATTTTTAATAAGATAATTTTTTCCATAAATAGATCACATACTAAACTTGCCTATACATATATATAATAATAATATTATAGTTGTAGAAATATACCGATCATAAATTTTGAATTTATTGATTGAAAATTGCCCATTGGTGGTTGCTTAATGGCGGAGTTATGCAATTTAATACCATAAAAATAATATATACCTATCTATGTAAAATAAAATTGGTTATAGATTCAAGAAAATTTTAATTATTAATATCTTAATTTGCAGAGTAAATTATTTTCTTATATTATTATATTTAATCCAATTTTTGAAAAATGCAATTTTATTATTTTTAAACTAATAAATACAAATATATTATACAGGAAATAACTAGAAAAATAAAATCATTTTAACTCTTATTTTTTTTTTTTTTTTGTACATTATGTTAAATTTTTGCGCACAAATACATAATGTGTAATACAATAATTAAAGATTATAGTAATTGGAGCATTACAGATCACATTAATATGTTTTTATCTAGCAAAAATAAATGACGATGTCTTGAATTAGATACTTACAGTCCAAAACATTTTGATTTAAATTTTTGTAAATAAAACGATTCTACTTTCCAAAAAAAGTATAAATATATAATAATAATAATCATAAAATATATCTACAATGTAAAATGTGTACGATATAACTTTTTCTAACACTTAAAATAAAAATTCTTTTTTTTATAATTTTTCATTTTAATGTAAGAAAAACCCAACAACATTGAAACGCAGCTGAGATACCTTAAATTTTAGTTAATATATTGTAAGTTTTATTAGTGTAATGCTTCAAAGTTCAAACACTGTGCAAAACAGTATCCGCAAATTTATCCACATTTTTTAATCATCCCCCAATATGGCCCTGTTCGTGCGCATAATAATATTCTATATTTTGTATAATTGTGTCTTATAGGAATAATATTGTAATATTGTATCGGCTGTCGCGTTAGGTATACCGTATACACAGTACAGATAATTCATGTATAATTCATAATTGTACAGTTATCGTATACTCGTGTCTAATAATAATATAAATAACCATCAAAATCATTTTATTTTTCTGAATTTTCAGGGTAAAATCCTCAAAAAATCTCACAATTGCTTTCGACGATTTATTTATTCATTAGTTTTTTTTTGTTTTGCCCACCGAACATTCTCTCCGTTTCGTCACACACCGCCTTATAGATCTTCGATTATTATGTATAAGCGTACATCTTAATGTAATAGTAGTATCCAGTATAATAAATTAGGAGTACTCGTAGATCGCTGTGGTAGGATAACAAGACCATGATGATGATCTATGTCCTAGGAGGTTCCCTCATCGTCGACAACCTGTAATGACTGTAACAATTGCATATTATATTTTATCATCGAAATATGCGCACGTCCGCTTTATAATACCTATAATAAATTAAAATATTATACTTTTAATAATACGCACGTTATATGATGTTATTATAATATTAAGACTGTTTAATGATAAAAAAAAATTGTACGTACAATAATACTTGTACAGTTTAGATTATATTGTATTAATAATAATTATTATTATAATTAAAAATTGAAACAAACGTCGAACTGAATTCGTACAAGGGGAAAATGTACTATTACCTATTATTGATAGATATAACTATGTAATTATATTATTTTAAAACCATTGTATCATTAATAAAATCTATCCTCGTTATAATAACATTATCGACGAGGCTGACGCGTCGACGTGTCCTCCGATAATGCATTTTATATCAATTTTAAGCATTAGTTACGGACATCATACACCGTATAACAATAATATAATATTAACAGTCTTCAAGTATATTTTTGAAACACTATTATATAATAATTTTAAACATTTAAAACAGAAATCTTACATTTGTATTCGCAAAATAATTTTATTTTACTCATCGTGTAGGTACCAATACTTACTTCCTAGGTAACGTTGTACTATTACTATTCATGCGTTCACACAAATCAGTCGGTCCTTTTGGAAAACTAAATAAAATATAAGTATAAAATTGTTCGAAAAATAAAGAGATAAAGAAAAATAATAATAAGAATAATAATTATACAAGTATATAAATTTAATTTTAATTTTTCAAATCAACTAATTTATTGTTACATTACATAGATAGATCATGATCTCGGCCATCAGCATTTAAGACACGAGAATAAAATAAATACGGCACGCACACGTTACATAAACATTCACCTATTATAATATTACTGCTACAGCAATACATCTAAGTAATCTGTGTTGTTATTAAATTTTTCGAAATAATTATTAACTTAATTTCTGTACAAGATTCGATTTTTCATAATAATTTCACTGCCTGACTATACAGCCATGTAACACATTAAAATTCTAACAAAATAAAATTGATTGATCATATATTTTATTTTCGAAAGATGTAAAACAATCGGACGTATAGTAGGAAAATAATATGTCATAAATACCTACTTGTAAAGTTACGAGCGCAGAATGAATAAAATGATATTTATTTATTATACCACTTGAAGCATAGGTTATTTTTCAAAATTCGAGCATGTAAGTTGAATGATATGAGACCTAATATTATTAATTTATGAACAAACAAAACTGTAATTTGAGTCGGGTCCGAAGGCATAATAATTTATATTATATTATAACCGCATTTCTCATTAAGTTTTGTCAGTTTTTTTTATACTACATATTAATATTAAAATTCACGATATTGTAATATCTCCCTGTAGATGCTGGTAGGCAATACACTCGAACTCTAAATTTTAAAAATTTACAATCGTATATAGTACAATATGGCTAATTATCGCGTTCGTTCAAAAAATAAATATCGTATAACCAATAATGCATTATTAAAAACAGGTACTCTGCTTTTATTGTACGTGTACCGTTCACTCGTCATATTAAATATAATATCTAAAATATTATGTGTATACCTACGTAATAACTAATAATAATTTTAAAAAAATAGACATTTGTAAAGTGATTTAACGATTTTTTTGGTTTTTAATAATTTTATTGTATTATGTACTTATAAATTAATATTACATTCGACTATAAGATTATTTTCAATAAAAATTATATAATGCGTATATTATTATAATATATATATATAAATATATATATAGGAATTAAGATATTTTTTGAACATGTATTGATATTATATATAATAATATTCAGTTTATGTGTCTTTACATAATATTGTCATTAAAAAAAATAAATAAAAATGCGGAGCTCTTTAATGGCGCATATAATATAATATACGTTTGATAATAATTATATTATATCGCAAACTAATAAATTGGACAAAATGTGCGTTGTAATATTTTTATTATATTATATTATATATATAATAATTATGGTGTAATAACGAAATTGTGTAAATATTTTTATATTGTAAATCTTCCATATTGTATCCTAATGACCAAAATAAAATGGTAAATGTATATTATCCAATATTATATAATTATAGTATTTTGAAAATCAATATACTGCGTATGTGTTGACTTTGTAACATAGAAATTTCCAGTACACTCCCAACGCTGCCAATGATACTCCTGTCAAATGTGAATCGCAGGACCTAAAACATTAATGAACAAATGTGTACGTATGAACTACGAATACAGATATCCAACTATTCCAGGATTTAAGAAACATTGTATCCACATGCGTTGTCTCCGTTTGCTATTTATTCATAAATTTATAATACAGTTAAAACTCTATAACGAATTTGAAGGAACCTAAAGACTTCTTACGTTATAGAGAGGTTATAAGAATTATATAATAGGTTATAAATCAATCCAATCATTATAATGTAATATCTACATTATATAAAGTTTTTAGTTGTAACGATTTTCGTTATTAAGAGTTTTTACTGTATTAAGTAAACACGCATTCCAGCATGTTGCTTCTAAAAACAAACGTAGTTCAAATCTAAATCTTGCTGTGTTCATATTGATAATAGGTAATTAATATTAAAAAACAGAAACTTCTAATTCGAGTTATTTAATAAATAATAATGCCTTCACAGAGATGCATTTAGTAAGAGATATTGGACCCAAGTATCAAATTTAAAGATGTGTCAAAATGTAGATAGGTATCCAATAAAAAAAACCAGGGAAGTCGCTCAGCTATACTGTTACTGTGGTTTCGAATAAATATAAACTGAACATTTTTTAATTACAACAAAAATAAATCCATTTTTTTCAAAAACTGGTTTTGTGTAAAAATTATATTTTTCCGAATTATATTCAAGAGTATTATAAAAATTTTAATTTGATGATCCCTCCCGATCATTCTCAAAAAGAAATGATTATATTCAATTTGCTTCCAGTAACTACAGACAAAATTAAAAATTGAATAATTTTTACAGCCTTAAAAGGCAATAAAAGACATTTAAAAAACGAGTAGGTATTATTGTAAAACCAATAATCAATACATTCATATCACAAAATCTAAAATTTAAATTATAATCTAACTTATTTAAATTCTTATCAGTTACAATATATTTTGTTACTTTCAAAATTTACTAATTCTTAATTCATACGGGTCATTTCAGTTAATACTGTACTATATGTCTATATTTTAGAAAGAAAAAACTGTTAATAATAAAAACCATCACCACAAAAAAAAGCAATACATTTATCACTTCGCTATAAGTATAAAAAAATGTAAAACAAATATACATTCATCAATGTATATTATATCATTAGAACCTAAAATAATAAAATTCAATATATATTTACAATTTGTTATTTTTGTGTTCAATGCAGTTGTTGTGTATTATTGAAGATACAATAATTGAAAACCATTCTGGACGAAAAAAATCCACCATGTTTTCCATTCCACAAATAGCAACTGTATAATATATAAGGACAAACAGTTTTAAATTTTAGAATATATACGAATTAAAATGGTATGTTATAATGGTTAACATACTTACATACTTATATTTTTTTTAATGTTTGTAAAATCATTATTTTAGTAAAATTAAAATCATAAATAAATATATAAAACCCATAACACTAAAACTATTTATAACAATTATCATACTCGTTTATTAAATCTTAGCCTTACTTTCCCTTTATAATTTGGTAGATAACACAGGCAGATAGGTGTAAGTTAAAATAACAATTAAATATTTAAATATTTGGTGGAAAATAGCCAAATAGACATAATTTTAGGTCCTTAAAAATGTTTGGAGGAAAATGGAAACTAACGTTTTATGTGGAGGTAAACGGTATGTTATTTTTGGAGAAAGATAGACTCACCCTGGACAGCCACGTCGTTCAAACAGGAAAATAACACTGATAATTTATTTTTTAAATAACTTTAAGCATTTTTTAACTTAACAGTATTTAACCACAAAAGTGTCTTATAATAGATAGGTATTTAAAAAAATTATATTTTCAGAGCAAATATAAACATATTATATTATTTTTATATTTATATTGTTTACATATTCTAACAATTCTAGTGTAATGGAGTGAGGGAGTTTGTATACAAATATCGTAATAATAGATACTCTTACCTATATAAATATGTTCTAGTTAATTGTTGGTTATATATACCCAATTAGAAATATTATATTTATTGTTCACAGTCAAGTATCTTACTTTGTTCAATGAATAAATCTTTATATCTGTCCTGCATTTCAAAATCATTGGCTATGTTTTGAGCTTCTTCAAAAATTATACTGCATTTATGTTTTATTATTTCTTTTAACACATCATTTTGATATTTCATATTTTTACATTTCATCTAATGAAAACAATAGTATACTGTTAATATCATATGATAATTCCGATTGCCTTAGCATCAGTTTTATGTAAATTAGGAATAATCAATCATCAATTAAAACAGGTATGTGTTACACTCACTTTCTTTAAAAGATGAATATACAATACTTGATGCGTAAGTGCATATCTAAAAAATTGTTTCTGAAATTCTGGTTGAAAGCATTCATGTGTTACATTGCATGAAGAAATTGCTTGACCAATGCATTTATCCGAAATATTGCGAAAATATACATCACCGTTGTCTAAAATATCCTTATCGTGCCATATTTTAGCAGGTAATGTAATATTTGATTTATGTATTAATGTTTGCGGGGATATCCAAAGTTTGTGATCCAGAATTTTTCTAGCTAAAAAAACAATTTTAAAACTCGTTTACAAATTGATATATCATATAGTTAAGAGAATTCAGTTTGGTATTATTTTTAGAATGTGATAATAATAAACAATAATAAGCAAATTTCTTAAGGAATATATTTTGAAGATATTTAGGGCAGTCCTGTAGCCATAGGGGGCAAGGAGGCAAGTGGGGCGTTGCCTTCCCTAAAAATATTTTTTGTATTTTTAATGCCCCTTCAAAAATTTGCTTTACCCCAACTGAAAATTTGGTCTGGCTACGAGCCTGGTTTAGGGATGTACCTATAAAACATCAATTTGTTGAGGTATTTAGGGCATCATCATTACTGTTCAAAAACTACAACCATTATCCACTGTCAAAACTGTCATTATCGTTAATCAAGAAATATGATTTTTCATCATAATTATTTTATTTATATGATATATATTCATTTGTGCTACCTATCAAGCGCGCCTTCAAGATAAAATCCCACCCGGGGCAAAATCAAAATTCTAAAACCAAATCAAAAAGGTTATTTTAAATTTTAATATATTTCTAATGTCTTCATTCTAAAATAGCATAATAACCTATACATAGAAAATAAACAACATTATGTCATACTTCTTAAATGGATCTCAATAAAATTATATTATAATTAATTTGCGTGATATTAAATTAACAATAGTTTTAAATAATTCTCAGTAAGGGCAATGGTCCCTTTGCCCCCACCTACGGGTGCCCTTGCTACCTTTCATTATTATATTATTGGTAAAATATTTTTGGTATGGTCAAAGATAATATGAAAATATTTTACATAACCTGATGTAATTAACTCTTAACAATTCAGCAGTATGATAACTATATGCTTGTATCAATTATATTATATTACAATTTTTTTGTATTTAATAAAATAATAAAAAATATAGTTTAGTAGGTACAATAGAATCTACTAAATGAATTATTTTAATATTATTTTTTTAATTTCATCTTAATTTTTTTTTAATTATTAGTTTATATAACAATAAACTGTGGCGTTTCGTAGTAGTTTAGTTGTAAAAATAATAAGAATTGCTGCACGAAAATGATATGTATCGTTACAAATTACTAATAGCCTAATAAAGTAATGAATAAGCATAAAAACCTTTTAAAATATTTTTAATTGACAAATTAGTATTGATTGGTGTGGTTTAATACTTCAATAGTGTAATTTATAATAATACAGTTATACATATATATTGTAATCGATGTTTACCAACTAAAAGCTAAAAATTGACATCATTGTTTTACTAGGAAATAGAAATGTGTTATAGGTACCTAAATTACCGATAAACAGTAAACCTATTTAATAATGATTTAAAAGAAAAGATCAATTTTAGCAGAAATTAAATTAAATAACAATTTAATAATATACTATTGACAATATATAGATATCTAATTATCTAAAAGATAAAATATTCTATAAAACAAATATTTGGCTTACTTGAATCCAATAAATTGTTTTTATAAAATTTTAAGTACAGATTTTCAATCATTATATTCAATTTGTACGTCTTAGAGAAACCAGTATTATAGTTCATTCGAGGATTGTCAGTACACGACATAAATTGACCTGTATATTTAAAAACACAAACAATTTACACAAATTAAATATTTATAAAAACTATATATGAATTAAATACTTATTTTATAGATTATGAAATTTAGATGATATAATACAAGTAAGTAATATAATTTTATAAATAATACATTAATTATAAACTGACTGGTCCCGGGCCACTAAGAAAATTGTGGCCGAGAAAAATTTTAACAAAAAAAATATAAATAAAAATATAAAATATATATCTAGTTACGATATTATAGTTTGTACGACTCAAAGGTTATCTAATTAATACAAATCTTTAATTTAAAAATAATTAAGTACACAGAAACTTATTGAGGTTTATTAAGTACCCTAAGAGTAGGTCTTAACTTATTAAAGATTTTAAGTACCTTGCTATAATTATTATTCTTATGTAAATTATTAACAATCAATACTTAATCTTATATATATATAGGGTTGTAAAGAATACTTTTAAAAAGTGTTTGAATAAATAAATAAAATACTCAAATTACATTTTCAAATTCTTGAAAAACTTTTTTTTTAAACTTAATATTATCAATTTTATGTATATGCCTAGATGGATATTATCCTGCAAATTAAAATAACTTATTTTGGTGTCATTATTGCACGACTTCCTATCGTCTATAAATTGTAATAATTATAATAAATTAATAAACGTTAATAAAAAACATAAGTATTTAAATATTAATACATTATACCATTTACATCACTATAAAATATATTAAAAAACCACAAAAATACAAGAAAGAAAAAGTCGTCAAATACTTTATTTCTCTGCAGCCTATATCGATTATTACTTATAAGTAATAACTTATTAATTTATTACCTATACGACTTACGAGGCTACGAACAACGTTCGAGTATATTGTTCTTATAGACAAACAATACACTGTACATAATTTATACGTCAATATATAAAATATATTATACTATATATCGGTCATCATTTAAATTCTAAATCAAACGAAAACAAAATAAACATCTTACCTTTCATTATGGATACCCCGAGCATTAAATTTAAATCCACATCATCGTTATCAACGTCTGATCTTAAATAATACCCTATCGACGATTCGATGAAATCCAATACTCTATTTTCTAGGTTTCGGACGATATTCACTTCCTCATCATCAATAAATAATGGCGACGGTTTGCAGCCTGCAAGCAATGCTTTGCTTAGTAATGCTAAACAAAAAGCGTACCACTGCAGGGACATCGTCGTCATGCAAAGATGTAATGGTTGGAAATGAGAAGTGTGGTCGTGTAACTACTGTGGTTTGTGTAGTGGGTAAATTTTATTCTCGAGGAAAAAAGGTTTGATTGTGACGAATTGTTATGGACGTCCGGCGGCGGTGTGTTGTAGCTGTGACATTGTCTATATATATTATTATTATACTTGTCAAGGGCTTAATTTTTTTTCAATTTTCTAAACCTAACTCGTCGCCCAAGGGACAAGATAAGCTTGGTGTTTTGAATGACGCAATTCTTTTTTTAATTTAAATAAAAATATATTCACACAAGACATTGTATATTATATATATTTGTTTTAATACGTAACTAATGTACCTATTTATATCAGTGTATACAATAAATTAATAAAATATGTGGAAAATATTGTTATACTATTTAATCTACTCGTAGTTTTAAATCCCATTAGGTAAATACGGTTAAAAAAAAGTATAATTTATGGAAAAAAATACATTGAGTATTTTCCATACGCTTAAGTAGGTATTCGTAAAATGAAAATTCTTTCAATTATTTATGGAAAATCTCTGTACGGATAAAAATAAGTATCACAGAAAAAAATTGAAAAAATGTAAATGCCATAATATTGCGTGTTTTTGAAACAAACAAAAAATGTATACTTATTACTTATATAATTTTATAATATACGATAATTACGATAAATACATTTTTTACTTAATAAATATTTCAATATTATCATATAATAGGTACTCTCTAATTGTTTTGAGTTTTCTAAATATTTCATAATATCGTTGCAAAAATTCTAAACCTAAACCATCACAACTCAAGAGTCAAACAAGAACTAATGAATTCTGAAAAAAAAAATTAAAAGGGCTTCGAGATTTATATTACCATTGTTATACCAGTGACAAAAACTAAATAAGTACATCATATTATATTTGATACAAATTGAGATTCATTTATAATTTTCAAATTTTTCTTTATAGGCATTATTGCATTATCAAGGCCGTATCTGAGGGGGGAGTCCAGGGGGTCCGGATCCCCCTCCAGATTTTTTTGATTTACGGCCTTGTGCATTAGTATAATAGTATGGCAATATATATGCATTAAAATGTATACTTTTGAATACAATATTTAATTTTTATTATCTTCCACGAGGTTACTGCCAACGACCATACCACGTTGAATACACCAGTTCTCGTCCGATCACTGAAGTTAAGCAACGTCGGGCGTAGTTAGTACTTGGATGGGTGACCGCTTGGGAACACTACGTGCCGTTGGCATATCCTTTTATGTGTAGTAATAAATACAATATTTTTATTTTCAATTTAACTTAAAAAATATAGACATTTTTGTCATTATAAAATTGACTGTTTAAATTATTCAAATCACACAATATTTTTATCTAACCAAACCACAACTGAACTCTTTTTAGGTTTAATATGAGTATATGTATATCTAGGTACCTACTATTTGTGTTATATTTATTTTATTAAAATATTTCGCATCCATATTGCATCATTATTGTATCATAATATCGACTATCGAATTATACCAATTTAAATTTCTTATATATTTTGTAGATTAAATGTTCAACTTTATTGTTCTAATAACATCTATAATCACCCCTCCCCCGAAAAAAATCCTAGCTACGGCACTGGTATCAATAGTCAAAAAACTGAACTGAATGCTATACTGTTACGACTGTTTCGTTAACAACGACGATAATATGAAGGAAATGAGAATGTGTTGGTACGCTAAACTTGATTCAAACCAGTCATTGACGGACAATAGTATGCAAGCAATGCACGAGTTTTGACAGAATATATGAAGAGTACCCGCATTAACAGGTGAAACCACTGAAACCGCGATCCACATAATCGACCGTCTTTCATTTTTTACAATTTTACATGCTTATATTGTTTCGGCCATACACCTTAACACCTTATCATGTATATGAAGTCTCAAGAGTCAAAACTAATTCTTTCGACCCGATAATGCATAGAATGTAGTTTTTCAAAAAAAAAAAAAAAACAGTTTTTCAAGTCCTTAAGTACTATATACTTGGAATATTAAAATTGTTATTGTTTTAAAAGATAAAGCGATAGAAAAATAAAGGACGAAGCCTAAATGGTTTTCGTTACAAACGTTAGTAAATAATATAAAAACATCGAAACATATAACTATTTATTTTTGATGCACACAAAACAATGAAATTAACACGGGTGTTCAGTCAATAACGAACATCTACTCTAGAGTAGTATACTAACTGTCGCAGAGTTAATTATGAATAGCATCATTATTCGTTAATAATTGAAATTATATTGAAAGGATTATTTTTGTCAAACACGCCTAGCACTGCTAGCAGACAGCGTCGTGCAATTTACCGACACGTCCGCATAAAAAAAAACCATCGACTTCTGGTTCGTCTTTTTATATTGTAACTCGTCAGGCTGTCACAGCGATGAACGGCTTTCCACTGGTATCGCGCGTTACAGTGATACGGTCACAGTCGTTCGCCGGTGTACCGTCAAACTGCTATAGTTTTACATTTTATCTCGCACATTACTGTGGCACGGCTTCTCGCCCGTGTGCGTCCGCCAAGTAACACGTCAGTGTGGCACTCAAACTAAACTTTTTGTCACATACACCACAGTCCACAGCGGAACGGTTTTTTACCCGCGTGCGTCCGCAGGTGTGTCTGGTTAAATTGCTTCTTTGAGGAAACGACTTATCGCACACGTGACAGTCGTACGGGTTTTCACCCGCTGGTGTGCCATCAGTGCACTATTACTGATGAACTCCTTGCCGCATACGCCACATGGGTATGATTTATTGGCCGTGCACATACGCAGGTGCATTGTCAAGTGAACGTCAAGCCTGCAGCTGCTGTAATATCAGCTATAAAATATAAAAATAACATATTATAATTTACCATCATGGATACATAATGTAGTATTGGTTACTTTTTCTTGGTACACGGTCCTATCACTTATTAAGTTTGTAGATACTAGATAAACGAGAATTGACGGTTACACATAGACCTAGGGTCTATGCGGTTAAACTACCTGTCCTAACAAAGCCATTCGACAAGAAACCATTAAAAATCGACATTTTATAGCCGATACAGCTGCAGGCTTGACGTTCACTTGGCACTCAGTGCATAGAATAGATTCTAAAATATATCTAATAGATTACACTCAGTGTTCGGACCATTATACTTATTAGAAGTGCTAGGAATTTAATGCGCTAAAAAATAATGAAATATGTACATAGATATGCACTATGCAGTTATTTAAAAAAAAATTTAAACAATTTTAGGTATAATTTTTTATTTTTAGTTTGTAGACCTTGAAACATTTTTCGATTATTCATTCTCATTCCTATAACCGTTTCAAATCCGATAATGCATAGAATGTAGTGTTATCAAAATAACTGTTTTTCGAGGCCTTAAGTACTATATAGTATATATACTTGAAATATAGAAATTTTTATTGTTTTAAATGGTCCCTTAAACATTCTAGAAAATTTGTAGTGGTCTAACAAACGCCTTACACATTTAAAAAGACGTGAAATTGGTTTTTTTTTAAAAAAAAAAAACCGTAAACAGGTGGCCAACGAATATTATATTTGCAATGTACATCGTATAATGCTTTTATTTTTACTATAAACATATACATATTTTGTGGCCAATGGTATCTTCGGTATCATCGAAGAATGTCACAAACGCGTCGTGGCTGACGGCGAGCACGTGACATATTGTATAACGCGTGATGTGCGCGGTATCGGTATGGTGACGACCACGGCGAACGAAAATGTAAACGAATAATAACGATACACGAAAATACGAAATCAGTTTAGTCACCGGCGGCAGAATTCCACAGCGTACACGAAGCAGACAGCCGACCGACACACGGCCACACGCGTACTACTCACTGATACCGCGCGTATAACATAATTACCGGCCCGCCGGTTATGTGTCTGTATCCGGTCGCTTGCCGATACGGTCCCGGAAAGCTGGGTAGACATTGCTGACATTTATATTCCAAAGCGAGTTACCCCGTACATTCTTCGCCATCAATAAGTCGGCATATCACAATTATTCCCAGTCATCACTACAAGGGCCACGACGTTGCCCGCCCGTGATGTACCGCTGTCGTTTTCTACGCCTGTACCGGCTAGCTATACCATGGTAAATATTTTGTTTCTCTCGGCAATTAATACGGATTTCTATACAAATAGATGTCGAAATATCTTGATGTTCGACCCACGCCTCGGTTAATACGCAGATACTGTATTCGTGTCGGCATATTCCAGCTAAAAACAATGATTTTTAAATCAACTCTGGCTTTAAAATTACTGTTGACTTATTATTTTCGTCAGTTATGTGCAGGCGCGAACGCAGGAAAAAATTTAGGGGAGGGGTTGAAAATTTTTTTCATAAATATCATACCTTACACTAGTAAGTAGTAGTAGGTCCGGTAATTTATTTTTTGTTCCTGATGTTTCGGGAAGAGGTTTTAACACCCAAACCCCCCTGCGTTCGCGACCGGTTATGTGTGCCGTGTGGGGTCATATTGTGTTTATAACTTCATACAATTGACGAATTGCAGGACACGCGTAACGATTGGTTTATTATATTATTTAAAACTAACTATTAATACGGTATTATCTATTTATATTATAATATGTTTAAATTTGAATATTCTTTTGATTACGGTATTTAATTACTGTTATATTTTGTTGAGTTGTCGCCAACGACCATACCACGTTGAATACACCAGTTCTCGTCCGATCACTGAAGTTAAGCAACGTCGGGCGTAGTTAGTACTTGGATGGGTGACCGCTTGGGAACACTGCGTGCCGTTGGCATTCTTTTTGCAACTACAATGTTTATTTTCATTTTGAACTAAATAATATTTCAAACGGTCGTGTAAGTCATATTATTTTCCTGATTTTCTTTTATATTGTAAGATTAATATAAATAATACAATAATAATCTCAAGAAAATAAAAGTGTTCGTATTGTTTTTCCGTTTTTCGGTAATATGGGCACGCGAACTTTACAGCTGCGCATGGTTAAGAAATGATAACGAGAGAATTGTGTTAGTACCGGTGTCGTATAATAACACCCCGTCCGCACACGGAATGTATAACGCGACACACGCTTGAGGCTCCGTTACACATATTTGGATGCGTGATGCGAATCCCCGTACGGTATACGGCGGCGCCGGATGACGCTGTAGAACGGGTAGTAGACACGCGCGCAGACGACAACGGGTCCGACAACGCGGTGATGACGACTTTTTCGCGGTGACGGTACACCATCGCGCACTTTTCTTATATTTGAGAAAATACAACACGATTGCGCACCAGTCCAGCGCAAAATAATCGGTTAGGCCAATTTTGTTCTGTAGTGTGTAAGTGTGCTTATAAATATTGGGGAAGATTTTTCCTATCGCATGGAACCAAACAGTCAAATAAAAATTGGATAGGCCCGGCCCACCCTGTAAACACGCCACCGTGTAGTACCCATTTAATACTTGAAATTTGAATAAAACAATATTGAAAACGCGTGTGTTCGAACATACTATGAGAAAAATGTGCCTGTATAATATACGAAAGTTTAGTAGATGATATCCTATTCATAATAATTACCATACATCAAAACACATACCTATTTGTAAAGATTAGAAAACTAAACTGACTGAACCCGCCGCGTCACCGCTTATATACGGCAAGGTATGGCACGCTGCACGAACGCGCTTTTATCTCGCCGTTCTGTTGTCGCAACAGTTATCAAATTTTCGGCTGTGGCTGTGGCGGTATCCATCGCCGCCAAATATTTTATTGCCGTACGCCCGTACATTTATAAGGACACGCACGCACGCACAAAAACGATTTGAAGCGTTCGACAGTACCCGTAGGTACCTCGACGTTATTTGTGACGGACTTGTCGCACAGTAATCAGTTAGTATCTGTGTGTGTGTTACCGGAACAGTGTTGAATGTATAAGCATTCTGTAGAATTCCTTGAACTATTTGTCAATGTATTAGATTTGCATGTTTTTTTTCTACATTATGACTAGGCAATCTATACATTTCCTAGGATTTCTATAGAACCCCAATACTATGTTATGTAACGTATCAACATGTATACCACATTACGGTGATATATGACATATATATATATAATATGGTGACTGATATAGCACCGGCCGGCGGCATCCGAAGTGTAAATTATGGCATTTCGCGATAACGTAAACGGCGTGGAATTATACAAATAGACAAATTATGTCGCTGTCGACGGTACGGTAGTTGACGAACCGACGACGACGTGCGTAAAATTGTGGTTCTTGAGTGTAGCCGTCGCACAGGACGACTGCGGCGATGCGGGATCGGGGGTACGAAAAAGAGGAGGCACTACGGAGTTTGGCGATAAATCGTCGGCACCCCGACGCCCGTGAACGGGTGTCGCGCGCTCGGTTACAGACGCGTTCTGACCCCCTCCTCCGCATGGCGGCCGGCCGAACGACAACCGCCTTTTACGATCCCGCGACCCGGCGGCTAGCAGTACCGGAGTGGACAACGATGCTGCCTTAATGACACCAATAGCACTTATGGCTGCAATTTTGCTGCTGATTTACGATACCTCGTCAATCAATCGTTACGGGGAACTGTGCTCGATGGACACGAAACGTCATCATGCCTATTAAATAATATAACGGTATGTATAGTTGGAGCGAGACTGCGCATGTACCTACTGCGTTGCACGTACGAACGGTAGAGAAAAGTTGGCGTGATGCGTACTGAAGCGTTTAACACCGTTCTCGGTTGTAAATTTACCAACATTAATAATAAATTAATACGTATTCGTCAAATCATTACGACATGATTAATAAAGTAATACGTTGTGTTATATACTCTTTCGGTTAAGGCCAAAAGGTATATACACGTTGTAAAAGAGTTCGTTCACTTACGGGTTGTATTCAAAACACTACACAAAATCTGTTTAACTTTAAGAAAATATTTTATTAATTATTTTATTATAAGAATATTTTAACGACACAGTATTATACGAATCGGCTACTTATTCACGACTAACTCTTGCTTATTCTACGTTCTTGTCTTGGCGACGCAGTCGCTTACAAAAACAAAAAAAAAATACACATATTGCTTACACTACTATATTATTGTATAATATGCTTACTGATCTAAAGTGTGTGCAAGGGTTCCTAACAGTAGTCAAAAAAAATTGTATAATACACCGCAGTAATTACGCGTCTATAAAAGGAATAATATACCAATATTAGTCTCTAAATATAAAGAATAAACGACGGTAATAATAATAATTAATGATTTAAAAAAATCAAATTCTTATAACTTTTTAGTTTTTACCACACAAACATGGTCCTAGTGTAAGCAAATATTCATTTAAAGATATTTCATTATTTTTATATTTTTATTATACATGTAATATGTTCTTCTTGCCCTTTACGAGGCTTGTTAATATTTTGTTGTTTTATACTATATATTTTTAAGATTCACTTTGAATATCCAATAAAATATGTACAACTTGGTGAATATAGAAGGATGAGTTGTATAAAACTGAGCATTATAGTGGATATGAAAAGATTCTGGGCAATTGGTTGTTCTTGCCTCTGTTGAAGGTTCAGTGGCCCATAAAATCGGAGGAAAAGTAGCATCAGATGATATATAATTGTATAATCGGCGAATTCAAAATATTATCAGTAGGGTTATTTTCAATTAAATATACGCAAAAGCATCTTCTACATCTTCCGAGGGTAAAAGTCCAAGTGAAAAAAATTGTTTTAACCAAACACCTAGTTCAGATTTTGAATTATAGTTATTTAATTAATTATTATCACTTTGCATTTTTCTGAACCAAAATTGGCCTAAATGAAATCTGCAGGCCATACTTTTGCAGTTTGGGAAAAAATGTTTATATTAAATGTTTGTGTTTGCTCAAAGAAAAAAGGTAAAAGGTGCGCAATCGTGTTGTATTTTTTCAGGTAAAGAGGTTAAAAGTGCGCAATCGTGTTGCACCGCAGCCACGGTGCCGCCGACTCACAGCACACAGTTTCAAGAAGTGTGCGAGACATCGCGGCCATCAGGCGACCGGACACAGACATTACCGACGGTGCGATATTATAATATATCTAGATTATTGGACAGATATGAACAAGTGCAAATTATGTAAATCTTATATGTATTAACGAATTATTAATTATTATAATTTTTATTTTTAACGAATAATTTATTCACACCAGGACCAGGCAACATACTATACATACACGGGACATGGCCGGAAGAGACTTATTTGCACTATCTTTATTGTTGTGTGTACCTGTATGTTTCCGATTTAATATATAATTTGTTTTATTATAACTTCTAAATAATAATTTTATCTATATAATATTATAATATTATTCAATCGTTGTTTATTGGTTAATGGTTTGTGTTTTTTATTATGATTGTCGAGCCACAAGAATTACATGATTCTTATTATATTTGCATTTTGCATTATATTTATTTGTAAATTTGTTGTACGTATTAGTATTGATTTTATAATATATAATATATAAAATAAACATTATATACGTACATAATATATTATAAAATCAATGGTATTAGCTTAATATTTTCATTAAATATAAATTATAATTTCCGTGGACATTCTCTACCTAAATTGTGTCAGCGCATTTTCAATAAATTTTTCTTTATCTGCATTTATTTTTTCTCTATGAACACTCAACATGCATATTCCACTCAGTCTATCATCGCCCATCGTTGATCGTAACCATGTTTAACACGTCTTAGTGTACTAAAAGAACGTTCTACTGTACAACTTGTAGCCGGAAGAGGCAAAAATATTTCCAAAGCAACAGCTATACTTGGAAAAAACGTACGTCGTACAGTTACAATTTAACAAATCGATAAAACTAATATCTTTGCTGTCCTTATTTTGTCAAAAATTGTACCAACATTTTGCTTCAGCTTGTAGATTATCAATTTTATAGAAATCAAAAATTTTTTCAATGCTCTCAAACTACATTTTTTTCTCCAATTTTTTAAAAATGTTGGGGTGAAGATATTGTAGTAAAAATGCATTATCATTTTTTTTTCAAAACGTTCTTTTATAGATTGTAAAATTGAATCAATATATGGTATAAAAATTGATACTCCGTTATAATTTTCACAACTCAGTTTCATAGTTCGCTCTTAGTGACTGTTTCTTTACTGTTTTTGGATATGTAATGACAATATCTAAATCAATTGCGATTGATTTCGCTTCGTTAAATAATGTTATCAGCGTCATTTCGATGATTATCGAACAATATAAGTAATGAATTAATATGCTCGCTGACTTTATATAGATCTACTGACTCACCTTGTAATATATTTGTCACAGGTTCTAAAATAGCACTGTACTTCGCCATAATAATCATAGAAATTTGAATGATGAACTTGAGTCTGCAGAATATAAGTAATGAGCTCGTTGCCTTGTATTAGAAATTGAATGTACTTCATTACTTGATAATGACTTCAAACTTGTCATTATTGAAATAAAATGTTCTGGAAATATTCTTATATTTTTATATTTAGACGAGCAGCGTGTTTCACAAAATAGAGGTATGTTAGGTACGAGTTTTCTTCTAAGTGTACTTTCACGGGTTAGGATAGCTGTGCGTTCACATATGGCAACATAGGTAGACCTATTTTTAGAAGCTTATTTCTCATTAGGAATTTTATCAATTGCTGTGGAAATAACATTATTCCAGGGGGAGGGGGGCAAGTGCCTCGTCTTGTCCCCCCCTTTGGGGACGCCCATGCTACATATGTACAATAGTTATTTTATTCTGTTTTATAAGAATTAACTAAATATTTAAAAATTTAAAAGCTAAATTGTGTTTACAAATATAAAAATAACAAAAATGTTTTTAAAAAAATATGGTCTTAAAACATACTCCAAAAACCTTAAATTAATTAAATGTATTATAAAATGATACAATTTTTATGAGAAAAATGAACAATGTAATAATATGTGTCTATACTATTATGATACTATTTTTTGAATTTCTTTACACTATAAAATTGCTACATCAAGGAAATGATTTAAATGATTAGCTATAGTGTTTATTTCATGTATTTTTAATATAAACATTAAAGCCTAAAGGGTCGGGCCACACGGCACATATAGCGGTTGAGTCGCAGCGGTTGAACCGCTCAACAAATTCAAATTGTTTGATTTTAAATGCAATCGCCTGATATGCGTTCACAATATGCCGTTCAGTTGCGGAAAGTAATAATTTCGGTGCTGGAAAAGTGGCAAGTAGTAAGTACGAATTTTTCTCAAAACTGATCTAAAAAAATTGTATTACAGCCTCTAGGAAAAACTTGCCAAAATATAACTGTGGGCATTTTGGAACAACTATTTAGTGGAACAAAAGGTAGTGATCCAACTTGATACCGTTATCGGCTTATCACCAGTCTTCGTCATCTAATGATAGTAAGCACCACAGTGGCAGTGATATAGTACCATACTATATTATAGCACGTGCTAAAGCTAAATGCTTATTAGTTAGTACTTTGATTCGATAAAGAATTAAATTTGTAATATTTATTAAAGATTTACTAATTTTTATTTTTGTATAGGCAGCGAAAACTGTAAGTATACCTATTTTTTATTTTAAACGGCACTTATCTTATTTTACGTTTTTTTTTTACTTTAGATCATGGTTGTATTCACTTGTAACAATTGTGGTGATTCAGTAAATAAGCCTAAAGTAGAGAAACACATACAGTATGAATGCAAACGCAAGAATTTTGCTGTTAGTTTCTGTTGCGTTGACTGCTTAAAGGATTTTAAGTGAGTAAAATTTATTATAATGTTAAAACACCCGCCATAAATTGTACTTATTAGCCTGTACTTATTCATTAATACTTACTTGGAAAACATTTTTTTATGATTCTGTGTGTTGATTGTATTTTAATTAATTCATAGAAAATATAGCTTTCTGTCTGCGCCGGATTGGCAAGATATCTGACTACCGACTTTTAGAATTTTTAACATTTGATTACAGCTACAGCTACTGTATGGTTTAAATAATTCAAATCAATTATATTTTCTACCAACATTTGTACTAATTAATCACAAAAAAAAAAAAATACAACTAAACACTCAAAATTGGCCTATATTTTGAGCAGTCAACCGAGTTACTCAGTAGCAAGCCAGATCAATCCGCCCCCACTTTCTGTTCATATTGTAATTAGTTTTAAGGTACTCTAATATTATGGTACGTTTAAAAAAATTTTTTCTAGAGAGTGGTCTTGTATATTTTAGTTGTGGTCTAATATCAAACGAATAATGATAATAACTTTTGTTCATTAATAAGATATTTATCTGATTTTGTAGTGTTCATCTTACTAACACATGGCATTTCAAAACACTGCAGTTTCAATATTGCATTGTTACGTAGACTTAAATAAATTGAATTGACATATTAACAAACTTAAAGGTTAAAACATTATCAAAGTTTTTTTATTGGTTTCTTAGAATATTGTAAAAAATAATAAAAGAAATTTAAATGATAATGTGATTACCAAATAGTTTAATAATAGGTAAATTTATTCTAATATCTAATGTGTACTGTTGTTCATTTGTGAGATGGTAACAACACACTCTAGAGCAGTGATGGGTAAAGTATGGCCCATAAAAGTATTTTATCTGGCCTGCCGAGGGTCCATCCACATGGATAGTATATGGCCTGTATAGTTTAAAAGTATAGTATAATATGATTCAAAGCTTTAACACAAAATGCATTTTTCCTATAATTCCCTCCTCTAGAATTTCTTAAATTTTGTGACCCCCCAAAGTTTGCCCACCACTGTTCTACAGTATGTTACATACTAGTATAATACTCTCTTAAATTGATTTTTGTTATAAATTAAGACTCAGTAGCGGTGACTGACTATAATCTATTCAGAATAAGCACAGTCCCAGACGATGATTAGTTTTTACCGGCAGCATTCAGATGCTTCTCACCATTCCGAAAGCATTTTGGCCTTCGGAACAAAGTCATGACCATGCGCACAAGTTGACCGATCAGTACTGCTCGTATTCTAAATAGAATATAGACATGTTTCAAAAAATCTTGTCACTATGCAGTATGATTCTTATACTGAATAGAGTAAATTATGAACATTATGAATTATTTAGGTTTATCTGTTTATTTTGTTTTTTTTTTTAATTGATTTAAAGTAGTTAGTAAGATATTAAAACTGTACCGAATTAATTTAAAAACATTCTTTATTGTTGCATTTCTTGGTTATTCAGTAATAAATTGTTGATATTGATAATTTTGAACTTATATCAATATAACTTTCTTTTATGTATATAATTTTATATTTATATTATATTTCAGTTATGAGACTGTAAGAGATCATTGTCAGTGTGTCACTGAAGACCAGAGATATTCTGCAAAAGGCTATGTACCTAAACCATCAGCTGAAAAAGGAAAACGTAAACAAGCTGGTTGGGTTGATATTGTTCAATCTGTAATGAATAATAAAGATTTGCCTAATGAACAAAGACAATTTTTGAATATTATAGCTAAGTTTGATAATGTCCCAAGAAAAAAAAATAAATTTCAGGTATTTATATTATTATATTGTTTTTGAAGATTAAAATATTGCACCTACTTTTTTGACTTTATACTGATGAAAAGCTAAATATTGTAATTTTTTTAGTACTTTATCATTTATGAATTTATAATTTCATTAACTAATGAAATAGGTAACTAAAAAATTATAAAACAACTAATTTTTTGTTTAATATAATGACAGAATTGTTATATTTATTTGTTTGTTATTTAATAATATTTAATTTGCTTTAATATTTATAAATACTATAAGACAATAATTTAAATATATCGAATGAACAAATTAATATTTAAATGTTAATTATTACTTCTTATTATTTATTAGGTATCTATATAATATACACTAATATTTTTTAACATGAGTTCACAATTTACAAAGTTATAGGTCATAAATAAATAAAAGTTGTTTAAATCAAAATTATGTTTGATGTTTCTATTGTTGATTGAAATTATTTTAGGTATCGGAATTGTTTAGTTAAGTTAATACATTATATAAGTATAATATGTAATTAACCAATTAATATCATCAGATTTATTAAAAAAGTTCTTAAAATCGTTTTATTCATGTCAAAGATTGTTATTCAATTTCATACAGTTTTTATATTTTGTAACATAATCAAACATTAATTATTAGTTTTAAGTTTTATTTTAGATTGAATATTGTAATATACATATAGATAACTAATACTACATAAGTTTATTGTATCAAACTAATTTTTATTTTTTAATTGCATTGTTTTAGAACTTTTGTTTTTCTACCGCTCCTGCTTATAGAAAAAAAGAATATATAGTAGACCAAGTTTTTGATATGATAGAAGCTGAATATAAAGCACAACAATCTCAGAATTCAAATGAAAAAACAGTTGATAATAAATCAAAGGATTTAGAGAAGAATGACTCAACTCAAAATGAAACTGAAGGAATTGAAAAAAAAATGAACATTGAAAACAATGAAATAGTTACAAGTTTAAATGGTGATGATAAAACAGAGGAGCCACCAAAAAAAAAGAAGAAAAAAAGTAAAAAATCTCTTGATGCAGAAAATGTCACTGAAGAAAAATTGGATGTAAATGATTCAAACACAACAGAAACTCAATCTAGCTCAGCTAAAAAGCTTAAAAAAAATAAAAATAATGATTCAGTTCAAGAATTACAAGAAACTAAGAAAAACACGATCATTGATACTGAAACAATTGAAAAATTGAATGGTAATTTTAGTGAGGAAACACCAAAAAAGAAAAAAAAAAGTAAAAAATCTCTTGATGCAGAAAATGTTGAACAAAACTCAGCAAAGAAAAAGAGCGTACTAGAAATTAACTTTGGCACTGAAGACATTTTGAATGTAAAAGATAAGAACACAGCAGCAGCTCAGCCAAGCTCATCCAAAAAATCTAAGAAAAATAAAAATAAATCAGAAATAGAAGTAAATAATGATACAACTCTTAATGTTTTTTCAAAAACTGAAAATATATGTAAAGATAATGGGGAAAATGGAATTCTTCAGGAAAAATCGGAATTACAAATGAGCAAAAAAGAGAAAAAAGAAATGAAAAAAAAATTAAAATACCAACAAGAATTAACAACTGTTTCCAATGGCATAACAGAATCAGATAAAGAACCAATTTTAAAAAAGAAAAAGAGGAAGTTAACTAACAATGAAGAAAATGAAGAACCACAACAAAAAATGTTGAAAACTGGTAATTTTGATTTATTTATTATATTATATTTTAAGTTATAATTTTATTTTATTTTAAATTAACGTATATATTATTTTTTTTATTATATTTTTAGAAAATACCCCTCAAGTTCCAGAAGTACAGTCTGGGCGTAAATTTGAGTGGAATGAAGCTATAAATCAAGTATTGCAAACAAAAAAAAATAAACCAATGTCATTAAGTAAAGTAATGAAAAGAGTTATGTGTGAATTTCATTTTTTGAATGAAGCTAAAAAGTCTGAAAATGATCTGGAGAAGATATTTTTGAAAAAAATTAGGAAGATGAAAAATGTTAAGATTGAAAATGATAAGGTACAATTAGTAGAATGTTAATTTAGTATTTTGTATTTTAATTTAAGACTATTAATAAATAACTTAATATGATACCATTAAATATTTGTTTTTTATTTTGCGTACAAATGTAATTAATACTATAATCAGTATAAACATTTTTATAATTTGAGATTCTGGCTATTTCAAATGACTAATGTATTGATTTTACAATGATGAGTGTTTTTATTTTATTTTTGTATCAGTTGTACACATTTTTTTTTTTCAACTAAGGGTCAAGTTTATGGAAGAACTTTGTTTTTAGTTAGTACTTTTGGGATGTCATAAATTAATATTCACTGTACTTTTCATAATAATCAGAAAAATAAAATTGGAATTTATACACAAAAACATTTTTTATCAAAATCAATTTATTCCCAAATTTTCACCCAATATTTATATTAGAATTTTTTAGACGTTTTATAATTTGTAAATACCAATAAAAGTTTGAAAATTTAAGTTCCTAATAAGTTATTATAGGTATTTATATTTATTCAAGATATGTAGACACAATTTTTTTTATATAAATCACCAAATTTCACAGTTTATTTTTTAGTTGTAAATTATAAATTTATTCATTTACAATTTTCTCATTAAAACATATGACGCTACACTGATCATTTTCATCAGTTAAAATTTTTCCACAGCAAACAAACAAAACAGCATCAAAAAATGGTTTTAGAGTAAAAATACCTTTTACTTTAATAGTAATTTAAATATATTATAAAATTTACTTAGTAATATAGGATAGCAGACTGTCTTCATTCAAAATTATTTTTCAAATGCAATGATAAATTATTTAATTCAAAATGAATACATACATTGCAATTATTTAATGCACTCAACACCTTCTGTACAGTTGTGAGGTAACCTATATTCTCCTTTATTATTGTGATCAACTAAAATTATATATTATAGTTAAATTAGTTAGTTTAGGGTTTATTGGAAAAACTAACAGATCCACTTCAAGAGGATATCATCATTCTTGGTATTGTGATGTCTCTATGCTACTAGGGTACATCATCGTAAATTTTTTTTCAGTAAAATGCATTTGTTATTTGCTTTAATATTAAAAGTTAATTGACCTATTATTAAATTTAAAGGTAAGAATCTAGGGCATAGCCTAGGCTTATTTAACACCTACCAATTGTTGATTTTTCAAAAAACTTATCTCAATTTTATTTTGAGGTCCTAATTGTTTTGTTCAAATCATACACACGCTGATGGCTGATCCGCTTTAAACGATCAAATAGGTGCCTAATAGACTAGTATAAAACATTAGTACCATACTACAAGTATTATAGTATTATTTATTAGGTGTAACGAAATAAAATACTATCTGTGATGTCTTAACCAAAGATATATAACCACGGCCTAGTTTTAGTCCATTCCTATAGCTTAGTCGTACCAAATATCATTGATTAAAAATACAATTTATAATAAAAGCCAGTACCTACTACCTATCCATTTGAAATCAGCATACTATGTATGGCTGTATGAAGAATTGAGGGTGAACGCGAACTGGCAAACTACCACTTATAGTCTTATCTATAACCTGACGTTTACGAAAATAGCGATTAAGATAGTAAGATACTAAGATGGGCCTTGGACGGTGCTTGGCTACGTCATGTAGTAATCGATTCAAAATCGAGCTTGGTTCAAGGTCATTCTTATCACGAGAAATACGAAAGGGGTGACAGACTGACAGCCAAGTCCACACTTCATAAATGTTACTATATTATTTGTATTACTTTTAAGATAATTTAGATACTATAGCCATATTATGCCCATATACATTTTACATTTATAAGCAAAGATAACACTGTAAATAAGCTACAGCTATTACAATTTCGCCATTTTCTTTGTAAATCATGTCCGTGTGGACATATTGTGGTTAATAGTTTAATACGTTACTATAATATTCCAAAAAGTTGAAAATATTTAACTACTTCATAATTTTATCTAATTAATGTTAAAAAAATTGGTGAATTAATTATTGAAATTTTTGAATATGGCAATAGTGGAATGGAATATTAATTTTAGGGTAGATATTATAAATCTTTAGTTTCAACGATCTAGAGCTAAGAGCTTTACAGTTATTGAAAGTTCAGTTAAACCTTCGTTCCTATAGTCCATAGTTTAATATGATTAAATATTAAATAATAAATATAATGTAAACATTTTAACTACAGCACCGTCAACAGTCCATCCAATGAGATTGAGTAGCAAATAGGTAATAGAGATCATTCAGTCTTATCAAAAACAATTATTATGATATGAATGATCGATCAATGAACTCGGATGCAGATCCAGAGGATCGTCGGAATACTCGGAATTATAAATAATAAATTGTCTTATATATCTGTTAATTATTTATAATATATTTTAAATTTCTTTTAAATTATAATCAATGATCGGAACTAGAAAGAATGTAAATTTCGATTTGCGATCAGTTTTCAACATTTCCGTGGACTTCCCTCTCCTTCACCAGATGATACTATAACTAGCATAACTTCATAACCGATCAGCCGGCCGTCCAAACTATAGTCCGCGGTCCGTGGACGACAATGATGGTTTTTGCGGGTGTTACGACTTCAACTTTACAAGATATAATCGTAAATAATAAATAATTTTACTAACGAATAATAAGTTATTTATTTAAAAATAAAGAATTTATTATTGTCTACGAATGACACACGTTTCCACTTTCCAGTAATTTTAATAAATCGTACATTGACTACATTGGTACATTATCATAAAAAATGCATTATAGTATTTATAATAATACCGGACTGTGTGTATCGTACTATCGTGACGTACCTGTCCTGTAAAAGTTATTATTGTATTGATATTGGAGTGGCGCGCGTGTTGTTTTTGTTTTCGTTTGGTCCGCGGCGTCGGTTGGATGACAGTTCTGTTGGCCGCACTGCTCGTCCGCCGCGGTCGTTCCTCCACTTCACTAGCGACCGAGTTGGTGAACGGAACGCGTTATGAGCGTTTACTACTATTAGTACTATTATTATTATTCATTCCTCCTCCCGTACGTACGTGCTATATATATTATTTATTTTTATTTTTTTTTTGTTTTCAAAATGGCCGTGTGTCCACTGTTTGTTGTTTAGAGCGCGCGTCCGCGAAATGTTGTCACGTCTCATCGTTGATAAAACCAATTCCGATACGTTTGACCAGTGCGCGCTTAATACATTTCATTCTATCGTCACCGCACGCGCTTGCCCGTCCCGTTCCGACGGACACTTGGTCGAATTCCGCGGGTCCCGCTGAATCCCGGTAAATCTATCCGTGTATCGCGCGTCGACTAAGTTATTTTTTTCCTGATATAGTTGTCGCTTGGTCCGTGGTGTGTCCCGCGTCTAAGTACCGCCGCCTGGTCCGGAGTGTTCGGCATCCGATCGCGACAATTGGTGGTTGTCTGAAAGGGTCGAAAATCATTTACATTCAGTTCTTCTTGCGATGACCGTTGTGGACCCATGTTCGACGCAATGACTGACACCAAGCGGCGAGTGAAGTTGTACGCCCTGAATGCTGATCGTCAGTGGGACGATCGTGGCACAGGGCATGTGTCGTGCACATACGTTGAACGGCTGAAAGGCGTTTCTCTTTTGGTTCGAGCCGAAGCTGATGGTTAGTATCTTTTAATCAAGTATTCTGCTACGTTTGGTAGACACTTTCCTGTTTACCTACTTATTGGATTTGTGTTATTGTCATTTGTTATTTCTAGGTACCTACTCTAATCTTATCTGGATTATGATCAATGATTTTATTTTATATGAAGACCATTGTAATATTGCTCTCTGCAACTATTTGAATAAGACAATCATAGCTAGTCATTTTACCATTTTAGTTAACTTATCATCTTTAGAATTTTTCTCACTTCACTGATTGATCTACATATAATTTAATTAGTTTTATTGGTAATAAAACATATTGATAGTTGATGCTATCGTCTAATAGGTAGTTTTTTTTATAAATTTAACAGATATAACTTGTAGGTTTATTTAAAATATAAACCATGCCAGTATATGCAATAACTCAAAGAAACAATGAACCCAATTATGAATATTAACAAATCATTGATTTTAAATTTAATGTAGGTAATAATTACCTATCTTGTTTAATATCATTAGTGATTGTTCATTTAATGTACTCATATTAGTAATAAGTTTTGTATAATGATTGTTCATTGTATAGGTAAATTAAACAAAAATTATGTGTTTTAAGATCCAATTTTTCTTCACTTTAACACAGTTACCTATTTTATTGAAAAAAATGAATAAATCTTTTATATTATTTAAATTAATTATTTATTTTTTTTTTAATAAAAATTTAAATTGCAATCTTCCTTTTTTACCTTTTTGAATGCAACAATATTGAAAAATATTAATTCTATTTATAAAATTATCTACTTCCTACTTGTTTTAATAAATATTTATGTACCACAAATTAAAGAAACATTTTAAAATATAATTGTAATTATTTATTAATTTATTTCAATAAATTAAAGTTTAATTTAGTATAGTGTATGAATACTTATGAGTAGTGTTATGTAATCTTTAATTTTTGAGATGTGTTAATTTGATATAAAATTAGTATCCTTGGTACTAAAATACAAAAAAACTAAAGTCAATTTTTTTATAGGTGCTCTTTTATTAGAATCCAAAATTCAACACGATACAGTTTATCAAAAACAACAAGTTAGTTTATTTTATTTATTATTTAAATTATAATTGTTCCAATTATTTAATGAAAAATCTTTATTTATTATTTCTACTAAATCTAGGATACACTCATTGTTTGGTCTGAAGCTGATAATTTTGACTTAGCATTAAGTTTTCAAGAAAAAGCCGGTTGTGAAGAAATATGGGAAAAAATTTGTAGTGTTCAAGGAAAGGACCCAACAATAGAAACTACTCAAGATATTGTTGAAGAGTCTGAAGATGAGCGATTTGATGATCTGTCAGATTCAGCTCCTCCTGTTGAATTACCACTATGTGAAATAGGCAGACTTAAAGAAATTAAAGACGTAATTAAACTAATAAATTTTTAAAATTGACTTAATTTGATAAATTATTTTATTTATTATAGCTTTTTATCACTTGTATGGCCACACCTTTAAATAAAGATAGGCTAGCTGAAGCTATTGAAAATGATGGCTATGTACGCAAGTTGGTAAAATTATTCAATCTATGTGAGGATCTCAATAATTTGGAAGGTCTTCATTGTTTGTATGATATTGTCAAAAACATTTTCCTTATCAATAAAAATGCTTTGTTTGAAATGCTTTTTGCTGGTAAATACAACAAATGAAATTAAACTATTTTATATATTACTAAAATATTATTTATTTTTATTTTAGATGATATTATATTTGATGTCATTGGCTGTTTAGAGTATGATCCAACTTTACCTATCCGTAAATACCATAGACATCATTTAAAGAATGTTTCCAAGTAAATTATCCTCAAAATAATTGATTTTTATAAATTACTCTAAAGCGTTTGTCTTTTTTTTAGATTTAAAGAAGTCATACTAATAACTAATCTCGAGTTATTGAACAAAATACATCAAACACATAGAGTGCAGTACATACAAGATGTGGTTCTTCCTACGCCATCTGTATTTGAAGATAATATGTTATCTGCATTAAGTAGTTTTATATTTTTCAATAAAGTGGAAATTGTCACTTTAATACAAGTAAATAAACATTTTTATAAAGTGTCACAATTGTACTTTTGATATTCTATTAAATTCTTAAAATAATAATTACAGGAAGATGAAAAGTTTTTACCAGATCTGTTAGGTCAACTACAAGACGAAAGCACACCAGACTCCAGGAAACTAGAATTAGTACAATTCCTGAAGGAATTCTGCAACTTTTCACAAAATTTACAGCCTCCCCAGAAGGAAGGATTCTTCAGAGTAAGTATTTTATCACTAATTTTTTTTTTTTTTTTGTTTATGATTAAAATTATTTTCAATTTTGTAGACACTAACTTCTCTGGGTATTTTACCAATGCTTGAAATGACTTTAATGTCTGAAGATGTGAATATAAAACAGGCCGCCATTGACATTCTTACTATTCTTGTTGAATTCTCACCTTCTGTTATACGAGAATACATTCTTCAGCAGTCTTCTGATACTGGTGAGACAATTCAGTAAATACTATCTTAATCTAACAAATGTGTTTTATTAAATATTTCTATTAGATTAAAATTTAGTTTTTAAATACCTTTAAAAATATTTAATTTAAGTAAATAGTTTTTTTTTAATTTTATATAATGACAGCCTAATCTATATCAACCCTCTAAAGTTATATTTCATATTTCTATGATTGTATGATTTTATATTAATATTAAAAAATTTGTCTTTTTAAAAAATCTTTTAATTAATTTAACACAAGGTTTATTATATGTTGTTCTTGTTGTAGTAAAAAAAAATCATAAATCGTTAGTTACAATTTTTGTTTATAAACATTAAAAGTTCAAATGTTTACAAAATACGTCAAAATCGCAAAAATTTACAAAGAATTTTAAGTTAAAAATTTTTGTGATTTATATCTTAAGGTAAAAAACCCAACACAAAGTTCTTCATATTTTTTCTTGAAATAACAGTAAAAAATAAAAATTCAACGTTAATATAGAAAAAAATTTATGAGCGTATGAAATTTATTTTTTTACGAAATTGAATAAAATAACGATATATTACAATTTAAATACAGGTAATAGTATAATCTATCCTACTAATTATCCTAGACTGCAATATTTTTTTTATCCTGTTGTACTCACTATTTGTACTATTTTATTGAGTTTCTTTGTGGGTACTTACTCCTCAGGATTAATAACTACTTCTAGGATCATTTGATTTGTATTCTCTTTATATATACATTTTATTTTCATTATTTTTATTATTGATAATATAATATCTTATGTCTTTTAGATTTTAGTATCTTCTTTCATAAACTATACGATTCAGTGTGATTTAGTTCTCTCTTTGGGCAATAAATTGGATTTGCGATTTTCTGAATAAATTTTGCTAAGTTTTCTTTTTTTTTAGTTCTTCACTTATTATTTGGACAGAATCATAATTATTGAATTTTATAATACAATTTCTTCTTTATATTGAGTTGAAGCAGATTTTTATTTTATTTATAAATTAAAAGCAAATATTAATTGAATAGAAATATAGATGCTTAAATCAAATATAATTATGGTTTAATCATAATTATCGTTATAGCGTTGTGCATTACAATCAGTATTTATTTAATTCATACTTATTCTTTTTAGTGACTCAAGCAAACGGAAATGAAGTAGAATTGATGTTGATGAATGTAATAATCGAACAGATGATATGTGATACAGATCCTGATCTCGGACGTGCGGTCCAGCTAATGGGTGTTATACGAGTTTTAATTGACCCCGAAAACATGTTGCCTTCACTAAGCAAAGTAGAAAAAACTGATTTTCTCAACTATTTTTACAAACACAGTGTCCAGATTCTCATAGGTATTTGCTGCACACAAATAATACTAAGAAATTATTTTTTATTAACTATAATTTTTTTTTCTTTAGCGCCATTATTGGCAAATACAGTGGATGGTGAACCAGCGCGAGATGACTATCAAAATGCTCAGTTATTGGCACATATCCTTGAGTTGCTAACATTTTGTGTAGAACATCATTCATATCATATAAAAACTTGCATACTGAACAAAGATTTATTGAAACGTGTATTGGTACTAATGAAGTCAGCCCATAAATTTTTAGTATTAGGAGCTTTACGATTCATGAGGAAAATTGTTGCATTAAAAGACGAGTTTTATAACCGTTATATTATGAAGGGATGTTTATTTGGTCCTGTTATTGATTGCCTACTAGATAATAATGGCCGTTACAATTTACTCGATTCTGCCATCATTGAATTGTTTGAATTTATTAAACTTGAAGATATTAAGATATTAATAGCACATGTCGTTGAAAATTATGGTAAAAAGTTTGAACATATTGATTATGTACAAACATTCAAAGCTCTTAGGATACGTCATAGTCAGCAAACAGAAAAATTAAAAGAAAAACCTATCACAAAGTATGTTTAGAGTTTTAAAAACTATTATTTTAAATAATTTATACTTTATTCACTCAGTTGTAGCGTGACTGTATCAACTGGTCGATTTAGAAGAGATCCACGACAAATAGAAGACGAAGAAGAAATATGGTTTAATAATGAAGATGATGAATTTGATGATGGTGAAGCAGTTGTTCCACATACAGGAATGACAGGTTCAACTGAAATTACAGCCTCTGAACAATTGGAATCTATCGGTAAATTTTTAAAATATTTCACCCATAAAAACATGTTTCTAAAATATCTGGTGGGCTTGTTTAATAGGTAAAAGTATTGACAAGAAATGTGAAGGTAGCAGCACAAAAATATTTGGTACTACTGTAAAAACAACCCCAGTTATGAATAATAATTTGGTAGCTACTCCTACATTAAGTTCATCACCTGAAGAATCAAAAAATAGTTCTCTTTTGAAAAAAGTGAGTTATTAGTTATATTAGTTTCATGCTATTGTATTTCTTAATGGATTAATAAATTATAAATTATTTTGTTTTATTTTTGTTTTAAACAATTTTTAATAATATATTTTAATTTTTTCAGGCTCTAGTTGACTATGAAGGTGATTCAGATGAAGAAGAAGATGAAAATGGAGATTTAAAATCGCCAACCAAGAGGCCCCGTTATACATAAAAATATGTTTGTAAATTTTCTTATATCTATAATTTGAATAATAATTTACCTGTTTTGTTATACAAAACAAGCGCCAACACTTGATAATTTTAAGTTATAGACTAAATGACATCACCCTTGTGTAAATAATAATCATGCTAAGTATGATATGCCTTATAGATGTTTTCATAAATAATGTGTAAAGCTAGGTAAATGTTGCTTAAAAACATTTCTATTTTCATTTTTTACCCAAAACCAATTCTTGTATATTTGACTTTCCTTTGGACTGTTAATATCTATCAGTACTTAATGATAACTATTATTGTAATAACAATAACAAAAGCAAAACAAAACAAAATTGTACCTGGTTTATAATTCTCAAAAGGAACAATCAAACTAACTAACAAGTTAACTATTAAATATTGGTATTAGCTAGACCAATACGATCCATAATTTTATTTTTATGTTGTTTTAAAGTGATCTTTAAATTACTACAATTTTTGTTGTGATATTTTGACCTCTAATTTGTTTTCTTTTTGTTTTTGTACAAATTTCGCTGTTCACATGCTGCGAGCCACAATTGTAATGTAATTGATTTCATACAAACCTTAGAGCTTTGTGTAGATATTTTCATGTCAATGGTGTATATTAAAAAATTATACAATATCAATTTTTAGAGTTGACCTATTTTTTTATTACAGTTTTCAACTTGAAATGTAATTATATTTAAAAACAAGAAATGTATAAAACTAATAGATATAAAGAACATAATATGTAATGTGGAACTAAACATTTAGGTAAGAATAGTGTTATTTCCCGTCAAGACAAATGGTTAAGATTACTTGTTTGTCTTTTGATTGAATTGTTTGTAATCATTTAAAAGACTGAAAAATGTCACTTCAACTTAAATGTAATGGGGCAAACATGAAAGTTTCTTTAAACAAAAATATAGGACCAAAAAACAATAACCTTTTTTCTTAAAAAAATATTAATAAAATCTTTTTAATTCATCAAAGTTGTTAAATGACTATTCTGTGTAATAGTTATGATGTGTTACTATTGTTTTTAAAGTTCATCAGAAGTAGTATGGCAATAAAATAGTTAAGATTTTCTTAATTATATCTGTTAATTAAAATAAATAAAAACATGTTTTTGTTTAAATTTATTATTGTATCATTTATTTCATGGGATATTGGAAATAATAATTGAATATGGTAATTAATATTATCTCTTAATTTTGTTAAAAAATGTCAATACTTAAAAGAAATTTAACGTTTCTCTTATAAGTTATTAATGTCATTTTTTATTTGGTAGAAAAATATCTACTTAAAATATATCTTTTTAATGTCTTAATTTCCAATGAAATTATTTGATAATGAATTGTATACATTTTTTTGATGATTTGCACAAGTGTTGTCAAGTTGATCATTTGGGTGTGACAAACCAGTGACCAAAATGTTTTTTTATTTTTACATATTAAATAATTTAATTTATACATTCCGTTTTATTTTTCCATTAACAATGTTTAAAAAAAAAAAACTGTATAAATCATTCTAAACAATTAAATAACTATTATGTTTATAATATTCCAAGACTATATATATTTTTTTTTATATATTCACAGGTTATACAATATAATTTTTAAAGATGTTTGATATAATGAACACCTATCAAAATAAATAAATTGTGGATATTTTCGTAAATCAACTTGTAAACTGCTTTTGCAGCAAATTGAATATGTCTACATTCAATATACTTTTAAATATATTCTCATACTGTATGTGTGAATACTATTTCATCAATCTAAATTGAAATGCATGTACAACCAATCAATACATTTTTTCGATTTAGTTGACTCAGAGCTATGTTGATTTTATCATGGTTTTGTTCTTTCAGTTATTACCTTTTAAGGCAATAAAAATGCTTTATTATCAACTTTGTGGTTGGTTTCTAGGAGTAAATAGAATCTACAGAGTATCTTTATAATTGCTCAAAAACGAATAACCGTAATAACTTGAAATTTTCATTAAATATAAAAATTTTCGATTGGGCTAGATGATAGAATATTTATAAAATTCTAGATATATTCATTTTAAGCTATTTAGAGATAAAATAAGTAGGACACTTTTTTTTATAAGTATTTGAAGTTTTTATTTTTATAAAATTAAAAAAATTTACTAATTTGCACCAATTGAGATTTGTTTGCTCATGAAAAACGATTATCTATTTCACTATTTGGTTTATATAGTGTAGCAATTGGTTACCATTAATTATATTGTAATTACAATTAGATAGATTTGACCTATATTTTATTGTTGATAAAAGTGGCCCATTTGACGTCGCTGTCAACATATCTTCTTTGTCTGGCCATTCTACTCTCTAAGAGTTTAAGCTGTCACTATAATATCCTGCCACTTAACGACACACTACTCCGCTGTCAACATGTAAGCTCAGAGTCAAAGAGTTATTTTATGTTTAACAGAAAAGCAAATAATTAAAATATTTAAACCGTTATTGCAGGGAGCATACACTTAAAAGGGCGTTGCTTTCTTGTTGAGTTATATCCAAAAGGAATTGCACTCACAATTTTTTTCACGGGTAACGTCGGATAATTCAGCTTAATATGATAAATACTAAATAGGTATATTAGTTTTATGTTGTATTCGTGTATGACCTTCGTATACAGATGGAAAAAAATAGAATTATAAATTAGTATTTAAATTAGTGTAAAGTTGATACTACGAAAATATCTATACGCCAAATCAGAAAATCAAAATTACTAATTATTGTTTATCCACACATACGTTACGCTAAAGGTAACATTAGGCAACCAAATTTAATACGGAAATTTAATTTGCACGGGCAACGAAATGCACGGAGACAACGAATAACTTAAAAGTGCCGTAATACTAAATACCAATAGGTAGTAAATTCAATTACTTTAATGTTTAATATAGCTTGAAATATACTCGGAGATATAGGTTGACAGGTCATCTCTTATGATTATAAAATATGAAAAATCGCATTATATTATATATTTAAGAAGTATTGGAGTTGATTAATCAAAATCAAAAAAAAAAAATTGAAAAGTTTATTGTGATAAATTATAAAATTTGGCGGCCACGCAGGAACGACAGGTCATTGTTATGATACAAAATTTCACATGTAATACCAATATGGCAATATACCATGGTATATATTATGCATTATGGAATAATATAAAATTCTCATAAATATTAGAGGAAGACTGCCAAACTGAGCATAACTAAGCAATATAAGCCCTTCGAAATACACGTCAGACGGTAATAATGTAGTTTTTACATGACACAAAGAATAGGGAATTTATTGATATTTTATTATTATTAGGTAAAACTTATTGTGAATAATTACTATATAACGTTTTTGAATACAATAAAAATAAAAATTAACAAATACAATTTTCCTCTATCGAATATAATATAGGTTTTCAAGAATATAAAAACATTTTCAAGAGATATAATTGTTTAAAAAAATATATTTTCTTATATACCTAATACATCTATAGATAATTAATATAATATAATAACAATCATCAAAATTCAATGTACCTATGGGTGTTAATGAAATAAATGTGAATATATTAATAGCTTTTTTTTATATTTATGATTATGATAAGTGATAACACACATAAATTGATATTATATTATTTTATTTGAAAGTTTTTTTTTAAAACTGCTAGGTAATAGGTATTCTTGAAAATATATCTGTTCGATCGAGGACGGTTTGATATTGAAAACATTTTATAATAACTAGACACTAGAATTAGGATGTTGATGAACTAAAAAATACACAAAAATGTAAAAATGCCCTAAAAAGTTCAAAAAATGATCTTAAAAATGATCTAAAAAAATCTAATTAAATAAGTGAAATTTTTTTATATATTGTAATCATTTTGATTAAAGATATGGTTGTAATATAAGGTTAGGTTATTTAAAATATGAATATGAATTATAATAATATTAATAAACAATAACATACCTACGTTTTTTATTCCATATAACTAATAAAATAATATCATACTATTCATATTCGATGAGCGTGTGTGATCGATGTATGTCTGAAAGAGAACTATGTATAACACTCAAACAATAAATCTTATCGCTAGGTACGCGATAAATTTAATCACAATAAAAACCCCACAATAATAATATTAAAATTAATTTTTTGAATATAATACATATTTTCTTTAAAATCAAAAATTTGAGAAAAATGCCCCCACATTAAAAAAAAATTACAATAAATGATCTAAAATATGAAAAAATGACAAAAATGTTTAAAAATTACGTTGAAAAACAAAAAAAGGCAAAATAAAATTAGAATAATCTGAATAAAGGGAGCATGGAACAAATTTTTAGCAAAGATAGCAATGTATAGAATCAAAGAAAAAAAATATTATAAATACATAATACAAATTAAATAAATTACAGACTACAGATACTTTTATTATTTTATATTGCAGTGTATTATTAATCAAATTTAAAAAATAGTTTGGTTAGTTTGCAAGTTATAGGATTTTAGTATTTGATGTAAATATGTAATCGTATAATGTATAAATAAATTACATTTTTTTGGTCACATATATTTTAGTACAACTATTGTTCATCAATTTTTTCAATTAGTTTACGATGAGCATCAATAGCAAATACTTTTTTAATTTAAATTTAAAAATAATAATAATCTACACGATAAAGACAAACGCTTTTACAACAACAATAATAAAACTGAAGTAAAAAATTCTTTGCTATAATAATTTTTTAGATTTGTATTTCTCCATAATAGATTCAAAGACTAATTTTTTTTTAAATTTGCTGGGTTTAACGTTTATTTTTTTTTTGTCCAATACCTTTTTATTGCAAAGTGCTCGTTTATATTTCTACAATCGCTTTTAGGAAGACAATATTTGGATAGAAAGAATGAAAATTAAATGTGAAAACTTTCACACGCATTAGTCGTACACCCGTACGGTTCAGAGCTTATTGAACTATACTATAGTTTCAGTACATGAGGGAATGTAGAGTTCGATGAAATATAGTTTTCAACGATTAGTTAGTGAATTTAGTGTAGACAACAATACAACATGAAGTCATTGCCACGATTATCAATGGTAATTTATCATTATTTATTTTACAAACATGTTCTCCACTTTTTTCAGTTCTTCGAGCGAAAAAAAAGAGACAGACAATAAATTAAAAATAGCCATATTTTCCTATTTTTGAATCTTGGTTTTTATACTTGGTGTGTCGTTTGTAATCCACGACTTTGAATATTCTTCCACCAAGCATGTGATGGATGAAATCTACAACCATAAAATTAGATATTATTATATTATAAGAATTATTGAAAGTCAAACTAGTTTAACTGAATAATGAATGGCTTATTGTTTAAAATCGGCAACAACTATTTTTGGATTAAAATAAAGGTTGAAAGTTTCAAATTTACTAATAATAACTCGAAATAAATATTTGTTTGTATTTGATAGGTACTTGTTTAGCACTTTGGCAAAAAAGGAAATATTAATGGAGTATAGTGACAGATTTTTAAACCATGTACCGTGAAATTTGATAAAATATTAAGTACAAAATTCAAAAGTTCCATCAACAAATTTTTGTATGACAAGTTCACATAAAAATTCTAAATTTGTTTTTGTTATTTTATATTCAAAATATTACCAATAGATTTGTATCTTTGTACGTATTTGTATTTAAATTATTTAATATTGTATCTATGCACTTCTGTTAAATGTTTACTATTTTTAGTAATAGTCATAATATTTTGATATAAGTACGATTACCTAACATTTTGTTTTAGAATTATACAGTAACTGTATATTTCTTAAATAGTGTTAAAAATCTATGTATTTATAAATATTATAGTTTTTAAACATAGGTAGGTACTAAGGTACTCGCACCTATTTAACAATGTTATAACTCAGAATTTGAATAAAATTATTGATTCAAATAATGATTAAATGTAAAAGGACGGTAAGTAGTATTTGTGAAATATCGTACAGCTAGCACCTGCAAACATTAGTTTGTTTAACTAGTTGATCTGAAAATGCAAAAATATACATAGACGCGATATGCCATGAAGGTAAACAATGAATAAATAATACCAAATAATATTATTTATAAATACATCATGTTTCGAGTATGGGTTTGATTTGTTTGAGTTTATCTATGTCAAGATAAATTTAAGCGATGCGATCAAATATAGAGTCATACAGGTATTATAGGTAATATTCATGTCAGCATTCACCTATTTCTAGTATTTTATTGATACAACTTAACGACAATTGACAAAATTACAATAATATATTATACTTTATTGTAAAACGAAAAATATATTTAGATTTGAATAATAACGCACTCTTTTTTTATTTTATTTATCACGGCGGTGGGCCGAAGCATATTCAAGAAGTTTATATTGTGCATATAATATACATATTGAAGACTATTATATATATTGTGCAAGTTCTTACTCAAATATTGATCTAATATCTATAGAAGAACGCAATTTGTATGATGCAAGAGTTAAAGTTTGTATCGCATATTATATATTGTATACATTTTACAGATTTGTTATTTAAATTGATAATAGACGCTGTCCTAACACATTATAGAATGTAGGTACTTATCAAGTTTTGATTTTTGATAGTTTCAGATATTTTTAATAATAAAATTTATCGCTTTTTAAATTTTAATCGTCCTTAGCTATTTATATATTATAATATAACATATTACGTTATGCATATTATACAAATATTAAACATTTTAAGTACCTACATTAATATTAACAACCTATCTAATATTATCTTCTTGATTTCCTTTTGCTTATTAATTTAAAAACATTTTAATAATCTTTTTGCATTAATACCTTTCATTTATAAAACGATGAAATATTAAAATTTCGTAATGTTAATCATTTTTAAATCTTAAGATTAGGTGGTTATTGTGCAGTATATGCGCTCTACTGGTGATATTATGAAATGTAATGAATACAGTATACACTCTTCAAATAATAATAATACTGACTTGTGATTATTATTTTATGAGAGGCCTTATGAATGATGATGGTCGGCTATTGCTTATTGATACATTGTGTTACATTCCATGTGAAATTTTAAAATTACGTTCCCGAATTATCTATAAACTTATTTTAGCTTATTAAGGTTATTGTATAACATAATATGTGTTTAAAATTAATAACGTTGTTATACGGTGTAAAAAATACTTTATACACATTAGGTACAATTTAAAGCAATTATTGGCACAACCTGTGCCCTTTATTAACAACAAGATGATTTGATCCTATTCCCTCTACAATCACTCAAAAATAATTATTTAGTTGAGAATTGAAGGTACATAATTGAATTAATAGGTGGGTGTACAATGTGATATAGAGGAAGGTGATAAAAGTTAGAACTTTGTACTTCACACGGCAATAATATTGATATTTTTAAATTTGAATACACAAATTATTATGGGCTCATAACAGTCATAACTTCAAAGTTATATTGAATTATAGAGGCTGCATATTTTTAACACTGTTCTTATTTCAGGAAAAAGGATACAAGATAATAAATAACAAAACGATATATTAAGGTACTTTTATTATTATTTTATATTAAACAATAACAATTATTCTATATTATATTATCTTTATCCCAAGACTGCTGATATAGTTTAAGAACTACTCGTTTGAATTTCAATTTATATTGTATACCTATAGGTTATAATATATTAAATTTTACAGTAAAAAGGTATGGTTTTCGTTTGAAAAATAATGAATTCGTATCGGCACAGGCCACATTGCTTTACGGTAGTACAGAGGCGTTCTCAGGATATTTTAATGGAGGGGGATGAAAAAAATGGTTACATAATAAGCCTAAGGATAGGTTAGGTTAGGTAAGGGTTTTGCCTCACAACTCTCACATTATAATAATGAATATTAAAATAATGATTGTTGATAATATCAAATAATCAATTAAAGTCATTTTTATTATACTTTTTGTTTAAAACTATAAAACAGTCAGTGTATTTTAATTTCTAAACGATTATTTTAATAATTAATTTCATGTAAGAATTCAAATTAATATATCGATTTTTCTCGATTTTTGAACTAAAATATCAAGAACTTTTTCCGAATCAATAGGCACTTCTTTATGAATGGCCAACAATGTTAGTCCATTTAGATGGTTCTAGAATATAATATAAGAAAAATAACTAATTATGGTCATAATAAGTTTACTATTTACTTCAGTCATTGTGTTTCTCAGATAGGTTTTAAGTCTTTTCAAACATGAAAAAGTCCTTTCTGGAGTTGATGTAAAGACCGGCAAGGTGCATAGTATTTTTAAAAGTTGGTTGATATTTGGAGAAATTTCAAAATTACATAAACGTCTATAGCCGTTTTAGGAAATTTATCAATTATCTTTAATTTTGACTGCCATATTTTCAATTCAGCAATAACTGTATGAACATCTGTGTCAAGGTAAAATTTAACAAGTTTTTCAAAGTGTGTTTACAAAAATACAGTAAAAATCAATTGTAAAACGAATTGTCTGTTATATGTCATCAGTGATAAATAATAATATTGTTTATGGTTGGTAGAATCAATAATCACGATAAATAAAAATAAAAATAATGACTGGTCAATATTGAAAATACATATCAAAAGTAGATAAAACGTGTATTGCTAATATGTAAGAAAATAAATAATCTTGGGGGGGGGATCTATCCAGTATCTCTCATATCCCGGGAGAACGCCAATGCGGTAGTATAAAAAGTCCACACGTATTAGAAAATATGGTCGTACAGTTAAAAATTACAAAATCGGAATTAAAACAAATTCAGTTTTTATTAAAAAAAAAACATGAACATGTACAGTAAATCGCCATGTAAATTTTACTTTTTTACATATCTATCCGATATTTATGTTATATAGAAATATCCGAAACTCCGTAATTTGTTTCATACGACATTACGACATCATGTTTGTAGTTCGTATTGTTAGATTCAACGTAAATTTATTTGTGTGCGCACGTGTACCACCTTCCTATAATAAATGTTATACTTTCCGAGGATTGCTTTCGTCGTGTGATAAACGTCAAGTGTTTTGTACTATAGTATTAGTTATTTGTATATAGTATATTCTTTTACTCTGTGATACAGCGCGTTCCTAATCTATTGACCTATACATATCACATAGGTGATCAGTGTATGTATAGGGTGATTCAACAAACATGTTTACCTAGTTTTCTTTGTGCAGTTATTCAAAATCTGATTTTTGAAATGTTCAGATCTACTTAAACATTTTATTTGTAAACTCTTCTAACGTTTTTTTACTGCTAATAAATTAATTGTAAAATAATGGTTCTTATTTAAAAAAATAAGTTTGTATCGCCACATAGCACTTTTTGAATAGTACAAAAAAATAATCTGGAAGTACTAATATTTACAGTTTAAAAAAATTAGAATTTTACTAAAGTAATTCTTAAAAGAAAAATAGGAGTGAATATACGCTTGGTAAATTACTATATATATATATATATAGCTAGCTGCAGTGTAAGTTTATATTCAAATGTATTATACAGTTATCTCCACGCGTGTAGCCGAGAATTCCAAGGGTATGGTGGGGAGGATGTATTGTATATTTTCTTACTTAAAATATTTATCAATAGGTATAAATATTTATATTTTTAAACTAAATCATACTAAAATATAGAAAGAGTTAGCAGTAAAATTGTATTTATACATCAATCTTATATGACGACATTCAATGCTTACTATTATAGTATTATTATGTTGTATAATGTACCTATAACCTATGTGTTCACCACTGTCGAACAAACAATACAGACGATTTTCACTAGTCGTATATTGTGAAAATAAGTTTTTGTGACGTCGAAGAGTTTAAAAAGACTTAGGTATGGCTAAAAGTTTGTAAGTAATTGTGACTTGAGAACACGTTTTCATCACAATTGTTTACCTTTAACCTCTAATATCTGGGAATCTTATGCCTTGTTTGTTGACGTCGTAGTCGTACGCACTACGCACTACGCAGTAAATTCACCCATTGAAATTATTTCATCTTAAATAGACTCGTTCATCTCTATAAGATGATACCAAATGTATTGGAAACAATAAATACTATTAAACACATCCATAATATAGGCGCAGTGGCTGAAAACTAATTTGATTCGAAGGTCGGGTCAATCGACCATACGCATATTCCCGTGTACAACTGCCCAGAATTAGGTTATTCGATTTTTTTTTTTTTTTGGTCAGCGGGTGGGTGGAGGGAGGATACAATATTCTACCGATTTTATCCTAATGAATGCGTTTCTTCTTTCATGTTATTCTCGGACAAGGTGACAAAACACACGTTTACTTACCACCAAAATTAATCGTACGGACCGAAAAGCCGATCGAGGGGTGATCAGGCGATGAGAGGCACGTAAATAATATATAATACACGTGACATCGGGAGGAACTTAGCGGGGCATAGTCCCCTCCCCAAGTATTTCAATATACCCCCCGCCCAAAAACCGAATGTAATATGTTTACTTGTGTATAGAAAGGGGGGTATGGGGTCACTAACTTTACATTGGATTATTATATAGCCTTCCTAAGGATTCAACTAAATTTCCGCCTATGATAATGTACGAATGCAATGCCAACAAATAGCAGCAGTTACATCGACAACAGCGAACGTCATATACATACATTATAATTATACCTATATTATAATATAAAATTATTACTTTTATACTTATGCATATCGTCATATTATTATTATATATACAGTGCTCGACTTGGCAAAATTAAAGTAGGGGGACTCTGTTAACTTTTTAAAAAAGAGCATCCCCGTTACTTGTTAAACGTTACTAAGCCGTGGGGGCTACGCCCCCAAACCCCCTATACCTCTTTTAAATCATATGAAAAATATTTATAAATAATCAAACTAAAAAAAAAAATTACAGTAAATATTATATTGTATATTTTAGTTATAACTAATATTATAACAGATTCAAACTTAACTAAATAAAAAACAATTCATTTTAACTATTTATTTAAATAGTTCCATAATTTATCATACGACGTATATTCTAAGATACAATGGTAGTTAGATCAAATATAATGTGGAACAAATATTTTGTGGCACAATTTGTAGTGATGATTTAAGATAATTAGTTAAATAATAATAATAAATATCTTAATAGTTATTAAATCTATGGTAAGAAAAATTATTATGATGTTATCACGTGCATTTTGATAAAAATTAAGAATGATGCAGACGATGCAGTGTCCCCTGCGTTCCCCTTAAAAATAAAAGTAGGGGTACGCTAAAATTTCTGAAAAATTAGTTGGGGTACTCCGTCCCCCTGCGTCCCCCCAAATCGAGCACTGTATATATATATATATATACTTATTAATACCGCAGTCGAAACTTCAAAAACACTTGCTCGGATCGCCACCGCTGCCGCGTGTAATATTTAGGACTTGCATGCGACGACGGTGTGATACAGCAGTATAATCGTCATGAACGATTAAGCGGGTCCGGCCCGGCGGGATCTAATGGAACAATCTCGTAGGGCTGTGCGACCCAGCGTGCGTCGCTTGTCCCAAACACTTATGGCCCTGCGACAAATATTATTTATATCGCGTCCTTCAGCGTATATAGTATATATATATATAATATAATATAATATAATACTCGTATTCGTATATATATATATATATAAATATAATATTATATTATATTATACACTGCATATTGTCCGATGTCACATCGTATAAGCACTGAGATATTTATTGCACGCCACGTATATACTTTTATAACGTAACACAATATATATTATGTGTACTAGTATAATATATATATATATAGTATGTTAATTTACCGCAAGCTGAGGACCTTATACCCATACAACTATGTATATACAGGGTGTAGATTTGCCGCGAGCACGTTCATGACTATATAATATTATCCTTTAAAACGATCATACCCGCATGTGTTGTCTCTGTCTTACTAACGAACATCATAACAAAATTTCGTTCAGCAGAATACATTTCGTGATGTTAGCTTTAATATTAGAGTAAATTTACCTATTATCAAAATCAAAGGTAAGAATATTATCTAGACAATGACATATGATGTTATTGATACGTATTATCATTTTAAAGTGAGTTGGGAACATTTTAAAGTTGTAATATTTTACATAGCTGTAACTCACTTTAAAATAGTAATATCATTAAAAGCATATGTCATTGTCTAAATAATACATATGCTTACCTTTAAATTTGATAATAGGTAAATTTATTCTAATATTAAAGCATCACAAAATTTATTCTGCTGAACGAAAATTTGTGATGATGTACGTTAATAAGACAGAGACAACGCATGTGGGCATGACGTCCTCATAATAAATGCATATTTATTCGAATAGTGAGTTTTGAAATTTATGCGTGTACTTCTATAGGGACCGTATTTTCAAATTCCTACGTACATTTTTTCTATGCCGTCGAGTGTCCTCCAACATGTTGGGCGATACAGACTTTTTTTTTCAAACGATAACCGCTGACTTCTGTTTCACTGTAAATTTTTAAGGAGACGACTTTGTCGGCTATGTCGATAAATCTATCCACGTTTTTTCTTAACACGATATCGTTTAATCGATGAGGCATGAGAACGAGCTTTATTCGTAGATATTTACGGTTTGAGTTGTGTAAGGGATTCGAATCTGATGATGAGCAAATGAAATATATTTATCGTATTTATCCGATGTTTTTTGTTTATAGTTATTTTTGAAGCACATTTTAAGACACTTTCAAGAACGCGCGAGTGTATTTTAACGCTACAAGTACTAGCCATAATGAGTAAGTCGTAAGTGTCGTGTATAGCATATTATACAATAATAAATGTATCTATGTATAGCAAAATACGCACAAATGCATAACATATATATATATATATATATAGCTATGTATGGCTTCGGCACTCTCGGCTGTCATCGTAGTTTTCGTCTTCAGATATATTATATAACGACTGAACGACGTGTATCGGTAAAGCGGACAGGAATTGAATAAATATTACGCATTCACTAGGAACTCGCACTGGCTCTGTGTACATGTGTAAGTACTTTATACAATATATTTATGTATATAATATAATAATAACAGTGCAGTTCACGTGTGGGACATATATTATAAGTTCTATATTTTTGGTGATTATTTTGTACCCGTATCGTATAAATACATAGGTAATGAGGAAAACGTCTACCTTTTACCATCGTTAAATATTTGTGCTAAATAACAATGTAAAATAAACACTATAGATGATGAGGTATGTATAATATTGCCTGTGTCGAATTCACGAGAACGACGTTGACGTCATTGCTGTAGTGACTCTATTATCGTGTATTATATTGGTACCTCCTACACTTGTTATGTTTCCACAAATTAATTTTCCGACGTTGTTAGAATATAATGTGTTTCATAATATTTTTATTTTATTTATAAAATAAAAAGTAATGTGCACCAATCATACAGTATTATTATCTTCAATTATTCGATACATGACGCACAATTCAATAAAAATTAATCCCGTTCGTGTTTTCCTATGATATCACTGATATCAGCCACGATAAATATAGAGGAGGCGGAGCTTAGAAGTACTTGGTCCTCTCCGGGTCATCTAAAGCCTTTTTAAATATTAATGTTTCGTAGTCTACATCTTATAAGCAATAGATCCAATTTTAAATGTATATGATACATACCTAGGAAATTTAATTATTCAATTACGAGTACCTACTTATGTATATTAGTTGTAAGTTATTACTTATTAGTCATTCATGTTATGTTGACAAGATTATTTCAATATTTTGATAGTGATATTATATCTATTGCTAGACCTATTATTAGATTTTATTGTGCATTTATTTCCCAGACTCCATTGAATTCCATATTCTGTAACAAGTAATAACAACTGATTAATGATAATCGTTAAATATTTTGTAAATTTAATTCACGTAAACATAATATATTCATATAGCTATTTAGCTTTAAACTATTATCTCAAATATCAATTGTCGATATGTCTGTAAGTGATTATTATATTAAGCATTTTTAATATTAAAAACTATGAAAAAGCTGCAGTTGTTAAAGATGGTTTACATAAGAATATACAAATGAATACTGACTCTCAACACACAAAGTTTATTTTAATCGTATATGCTTATGATTTTACATTTTAAATAGGTAATCACCAAATCAGCTTTGATAGAACCTTATATATTATATACTGTCTATTGTCTATATTGATGTATACAGTTAATATACGTGTATACGTATAAGATTATTATTTTCTATTTTATCATATAGAGAAAAAATTGTACGCATAAAATTGTGTGGGGTCTTTTGGACTTAAGCTCTATACATCTGATGCTAATTTTTACGTCGATGTGTTTTTCACAGATATAACGTATTATATGAATTTGATTAAAAATATGTGTTGATATTTAGTATTGAAATGCACAACGCAGACAATAGTATTGACCGTTGTTATTAGTACTTTGTTTATTATACTGTTGGGAAATATTAAATAAAAAATAAAATATGAATCTATATATATATAATGTATGTAAAAAATTGTTTAAAAGTTAAAAATAATGAATTATGAATAATAATGTTACATGTTTTACTACGTTAAACATTCTTTAAATTTGAATAACATTAACACATAATGTCTTGTAAACGAAATGCATAACAAATAACAAGATGACGATTAGTTAAAAAAAGAAATAGGAATTAGGTACCTAATAATTTTGAACGCGACGAGTTTCATTCAAAATATATATAGCACATTTTACGTCAAAATTTCAAATCGTTATTTTTCCTCGTTATTAATAAAGTAGTTCATAAGCACCTACCTACGTATTAAACTAATCATAACTGATAATTATTAAAACTTAACAAAAATGTTATGTTAACATCGTTTCACTAAACTTATGTTTTCGTTTATACTTGAAACAAGTTTATATTGGTACAGACTAAATTAAACTGTAAAGATTATTACAAAAGTAGATAAATCCATTAAAATCACAACTCAAATTTTTTGCCGTACAAGGAAGATTAGCTTGGTAGTGGCAGGAGGTATACCAACAGGCTACTTAATTTATTATTAAATGTATAGTCAAAAGTTGCCACAACGAAACATATTTCACTAAACCTTAAATAATGATAAGTATAATGTGTTTAGTTATTTACGTTTAAACATTAATATTAGTAGAGTGCTCTATAAGATTGATAAAATTTACACGAACAAATATTTCATCATTTTGTAAGGTTACGTTTTATATAAATACATATTTACGTAAATATTTTAGGTTTATTTTTATTAACTTTATTATAATATATTTATATAGTTATGCTTAATACAGATATATTCTTACATATTTAGAAATTTTAATACAAGTGCAGTAAGTAACTAAGAAAGTACATTATAATATATTTATAATTTACTATCTGTATTACCATTTTACGGAGGATAAATGAAACCGAGATGGTCAATCTACCTATAATTTAATAATTTTTTTTTCTTATGTGTCACTCATTTTGAACAGAAATAGACGAATATAAGGTTATGACTTAAAAATTATTAATAGCGGGTAAGTTACTATAAAATCATTATAAAATGATCAAAATATATTATATAAAATCGTAAAAAATCAGTCAAGACTATTTTTTTGATTCTATAAGTTTCAACTATACATTTTGCCTCTCTTCGTCTATATAATAGTTGTTACTCGCGTAGTCATGTACCGTGGTTTCTATTTTAATATTATTACAATTCGTCCGGGATCTCAAATAATATGTGTGAAAATTTAGTTTTTCCCCTAGGTCAAAAACTGTGATTTAAATATGCGCCATTTTGAAATTATATCGAAATATATCATATAACCTCCTAACCAGTAATTTGAAAATAATAATAATAAAAATATAATTGAAAATTGAATAATTTAACTTTTAATTTATTATTTAATCAACAATATCTTTATTAGCCGACTAATAACTTGATTCAAAATTCAAGTTAAAAATTAAATTATTAAAATTTTTATACTAAAGATAATAGTCTTTAAAAGTGATTTAAAAAAATCTGAAATATATATTTAATATTATATCCATTTTATAGATTATAAATATTGATAGATTTATGTTAATTTTTTAAATGTTCAAGTAACTATAGTTTGTATATCTTCTAAAAATATAACCATAGACCTATTATCTTTAATATACAAAGTTAACTAATTTAAAAAAAGTAAAAGGGGATAGGTTTATTTAAAAATGAATAAATAGAAGTTTGTTTTTTCATATGACATTCCATAAGAATCACAAAAAATCTCGAGAATTTGAATAACTGCATTATTGAAGAAAAAAGGGGTGAATATGCTTGGCGAATGAATAATCTTATGTATACATATATATAGAGAGTATATTTATTATATTTATATTATATTGGTTTTTAAATGTATAAATACCTAAGACAAGTTGAGATTTTTTTTTGTGAAGTGTATTATTAAAGTTCTAAAAAAATTATAAATACAAAAAAACAAAATAAAGTATAAATAATGTGAGTAGAAAAGAAACTATTTTATAATGTAATGGATCCGTCGTTTCCTTTTGTCTTCATAAATTAAAAATGATGTTATTGAAATTGAATAAGTTACGAAACAAAATAAATGTAATTATTTATGTTGAAGTTCATATTGCAACGGTTATTATGTAATTTAAGCGTAAATATTTGCCATAACATCTGTGTCCCAGCAGTATGAATATTTCATTATCGATAGGGATAATAACTTTATACAGAGGCTGAAGAGTGTAAAAAAAAATTAATCAAAATAGAGGGATTATATGACGTATATTTTAATACGTTACATTATTATGGAAAATACAGTGTATATAGATAGGTATAGGTTCACCATTTTAAATTATTCATGAGTATGATAATTGATGAAATAATGTGGTAGTCGATATGTTTTAAACGAGCAAATGTTTTTGAAACTTTTTAGCTTAAGGTATAGAAAGCGTTATTAATAATTGATTGGGTCCTAATATATTTTTTTGGTCGTCTCTGTCATATAATATTATGTAGAATATACGATAATAATATAGCACATATAAATAATATTATTATAGTAGGTATAACATTATACAGGTTTTATTAATATACCCTGGTACCTAATATTATAAATTTCTTATACTGTAAGTTAGGTGACATATAATATGATCTAAGGTAAATTAAGGAAATTACGAGTATATGATTTCCATATGGCAAGTGTAGTACAATAAGTAGATATTAGATAACACAGCTCATTAGCGTCGGGGGAAGCATCATCCTACAATGACGGCTCTTTGGCGTAAATTGAATAAGAGTTTATGATATGCGTTACTACTTGAGCCTTCTGGGACAGAGATAGATGGTAAGTTATAAATTTTGTAGTTAGAAATTATAATATGATAGTAACGATTACATCTCAATTTTTCATTTTAATTAATATAGTTTGACTATTTCAGGTAACTGAGATATGTGGGAATCAGCGTGGAAAGTATTATTTTAAATGTATAAAAGAAGAACATATACGAAGAATTTGATTTATATTATTGGATAAGTAATATTTTTGTGAATCATATTAAGAAATTTAGTCACCTTATGAAAAATAGTATCATTTTTGAAGATGTTAAATTTAATGGTTCAAATTAAAAAAGTTATTTTCAAGATTTAATTTATATTAATTAAAATTCAAAATTATTTGTTAATTTTGAATTGCAAAAGTAAATTAGATTTTTTTTAAACATTATTTTTATTTAGGCTATATAAAATAATACAAATTAAATTACATTGAAAAATTAATTATTTCTAAACTATCTTTCATATTTTGCCTAATTCTACTTTCAAATCAGTTTCGTAGATCAAGATTTATTAAAACTAATTTATTGGTAATTTACACAAATTTAGTAGAATACAATTGAAAATTGTGATCAGGAGGATGCAATGTACATCAATCTAAAGAAAGATTTCCACATAGTTAACTTTGGATTGTTATTGAACTAACAAAAAACATTTGAAATGTGTAAGACTCTCTACTATCTTGGTTAAAATCTTACTTAACAAATAGAACCGAACAAGTGAAAATAAAATTAAGCTTATTAGTGTCGTTTAAAATTACGTATGTAAACCAAAATTGATTGATAGATATTTCATAAATTACATTTGTTGTCACACGCTCAAACGACGACACCCTGTTCGTGATTAATTTACCACACCCAAACAGTGCTATCAATTTACGCGACACTTATGTTATTACAAGGTTACTCGTGTTTTATCGTTTTGTATTACTGTATCTGCATTTTAACTTAATAGTTAAGGAAAAAATGCAATGTTCATTTTCTGAATGTTGAATAATGCTTAAGTCAATTAGAACATTTAAAAATAATATATTAGGTATAATTACTACCACGCAAGAACACTGCAGTTGTGTAGCAACATTGCCTAAACAATCAGCCGTGTTACATATTATATTAAAAATAAAATGTTTCTGCGCAGGATATAATGTTATAATGGTTGTAATTATACATAATATGTATAATACAAATTTGAAACCAATAACTATGTATGTATATATAAATATTAGAGTTTCATTGTACTCTACTCGAATTCATTCTCCTTTTTCTGTACCCTCTCACTACCACTTCTTATGGGCACACCCATCCGATACATGCTTTGTGTCATTTACATAACTTTTTAATTACCTATTAAGCTATAAGTATATTGCTGTCTTGCCATTTAATTTAAAATAAATAAATAGATAATTGTATAGATAAGTATAATAATTAATCATCGCAATTGGAAATGGTTAGGTTAATTTGTTAAATAATTTGTACTTTATAGTTTATAACACGTTTTAAACTGTAAATATTATTTAAAAAAATAAATAAAACAATTTATATTTTTAATTAAACTTCTAGAATATTTTAGTATGATTACTATAATTTTTACTGTTAAATACAAAGGTAGTACTATATACTACGAGGCAAGTATATTTAAAAATATTGAAATTATATGTTGATGTATTGATGTCTAAAAAATCAAAATACCTATTACCGTTTAATATTATGCGAATTTCAATGTATAAGTCATATTTTTGTTCAATTATATATATGTACACAAATAAAATATATATTATTAACAAAACATTTTTATCAAAATATAAAGATTAGAGACAAAATGTTTCTAAATATGTCATCTTTTGGAAGTCGGTAAAAGGTTAATGCGTCGTTTTTAGAAAATATTTGGATGATAAATAAATATAGGACGTTTCGAAATAAAAATATTATTTTACAATACAATAATTTTTTATTTCATAAATTTATATAATCATGCGTGTATATGTATTATAACTAAAATTATGTTACATTGTTCAGATATGTTTTTAATACGATAAGGTTTTTCAAAACGTCTAGCATCTATCTGGAAGTTAAGCCATATGTATTTTATTACGATATATTATTTATAGCTATTACTGAATCTTATTTTACAAGTTTTTTTCTTACATTGTTTTGATTTTTTTTTTTTTTTTGTATTGTATTTTTATAGAAACTATGGGACTTTAGAAACCCGTAAGAATAATAAATTTTTCTAAGTATGACAGTCGTCATGAACGGTAATAATTTTAGTGATCAGTTTCGGGACGTCTTGATAAGTTGTGGTGAAATATGAAAATTGCATTACGTGATTTATGCATTTTTCACTCTAAACGTTTTCTATAATTTCGCTCGTTATTTCTGTAAATAGAATTATTTATTATACATAAATAGTTGATTGTATTACCATACAAATTATGTTAACGAATAATGAATAGCTTTAAATTGTTATAAGAAAATTGAAATACATTTTTGCAACCTTAGGCTACCATGATTTAAAAAAAAGTTCAAGAATTTGTTTCCTTTTTTTAATTTGTGTTTACGTTCATATATATTGTTAAGTTGTCAATTTCAATTGTTAGAAAATACAAGCTAACATATATAGTTATTAAAAGTTTTAGAAAACTCGCAATTTTTATAATAAAAATCCTGTAAAGAAGAAAAATAAATTTTTTTTTAATATTTTGTAATTTTAATTTTTGTTATGAATAAAGAAGCTTATAAATTATAACTATTTATATAACAATAGGTATATTATTTATAAAACTAAGATATAGAAAACAAATTTCGGACAAGTAACTTATAATAAGTTATAGACATTTAAAATTTTTATGAGCGAAGTAGTAAACCAATATTTTGCGGGGTACACTGTACTATCCTGACACTTCAGTACTTCACTCATCTAAACTTTAAATACCTATAATATGTTTTGTAATAAATTACTCGTCTGATAAACTCCATTAGAATATGAAATTAAAAATATGTGTTATTATATAAAGAGATTATTTAAAAATAAAAAAATGTTTTAATTACTTATATTTATATACAAAAAAATATTCTGTATACTTTAATATTATTGGTATAAAATATTTTTTTTTCTAATTGTAAAACAAAGTTTAAATAAAAAGAGTATATTATTTTTATGTTTCATCAGCAAGTTATCTTGTAAATTAATAGGTATATTTTTCAAAAACCAATAAATAATTATATACACATTATGTAGGTACGTATATAAAATCAAATTTCTTTATTACGTTATCTACGAGTGCATCAACAAAATTATGGAATACTCGACAAAATAGTAAATATGTTTTTTCATGTGAAATTAATTAATTTTAATAAACGTAAATATTTGTTAAACGCTGTATTACACCAATAGTGTGAAAGCCGTAGTACGAAACATATATTTTCGTATAACCAAACATTTTATAATTAAAACCGTGGTTACTATATAATATTATATTTTACACATCATACAACATATTATAATATTGATGTAAATTAGATATTTAGATGTATTATATTGCGTTAATGTCTATTTAACACTTGGGCAATGTGCAAATGTATCATTTACTTGGGAAATATATAAATAAAATAAACATTTTACATTAAATAAATAAAAATAATATAAATACACATTGTAACAATTGTATTATTTTGTGGATAATTTATAGACATCACAGATAACGCTTCTGGTAGAATAACATATAATTTGGCTAACAATACACATTAGATTTTTTTTTTTCTAATAATATTAATTATCTCTCATAAAATCCAATTACTAAATAAAATATTATAATAATTTTATTATATTATTATTTATTTTATATTGTTTAAATTTAAATTAAACGTAAGAATTAGTGATCTAAATTTATGTTAGAAATATATATAACCGGTAATTGTATAATTTTAAATGATGAAATACTGTTAATTTTTTTTGGCATATATATTTTTATATTCTGAGAGAAAGTATGAATGTATTAATTGTAGCAAAAATACGACGACCGGAAATTATTGTTTGGTCCATCAAAATCAGAAAATTCAATGTGAATACATAAATAAATTGTTAATAATAATAATCACTTATTAGGTATTAATTAAAGTTAAAACGTACATATCTATTATGTAACGGTTCTATCTGTATATTTAGATGTTGTAATAATAATAAATAATCATACATAATATTTGCGGTACGAATGATGTTTTTTAATCATTGTTGTGTATTTATTTTTATAATCTTTTTTCGTTATTTCAGTCCGTAATCGACGCAGTCTAAAAGTAACCATAGTTTCTTAAATAATATATAGTTTACTGGAGTTTTAATCTACCTACCAATCTTTTAACTATTTTATGTGGGTTTTTTTTTAGACCTTATTTGGACGGTCAACGTCGTTTCATTTTTTCTGTTTTGAATATGGATTTTTCTTTAACACGATACACTAATCACAATAACCTAACTATGATATTTTGATTTTTTAAGTAAAGATCCATACTTTTAATTACTTAGATTTTTCTCCTACTGGTATGACTACCTTAAAGAGTTTTTGACTCTATTACTATATATTTTCTATCTTGTATTATTTCTCCGAGTCTTCAATTCCTAAGATTTTTAGATTTTCTTTAACATCAATCGATCATTTTTTGAGACTTCTTTTAGGTTATATTTCTTATGTTTTTCATTCTAGTTCCATTCTAACTATTTTATTCTTTCGTCTCCTTATTATATTTCCTTCTTCAGTTTCTCGTTAATTCATCGATGATGGGTCCTCATATTAAGTACAAACATAATTTTTGAAGAGTTAATAAATATACTATTATTAATATTTTTAATATTAAGAAAATTTTTTTATCAATCAACGAAAGTAAAATTAGACATAACTATTATTGTTCACTAAGCCAAAAATGATACAGATTTACATATTGACATATTGTCAATAATATAATACAAATCACCAACGATAATATACAAGTTTAAGTCACAGGAGAGAATTGAATAGTACTTAAATAATTTTGTTTACATTAAGTTCTCCCAATAGTATAAAAATATTTTTAAATAAACTCGATAGAAAAATTATGGAAACGAAATTTATGTATAATTTATTTAAATCTAAAATATTTCAAAATGAAATTCCTTGTATTATAATTTATTATCCATGCATCACGCAGTTAGTGGTCATAAGACGTCCTGGTCCCACTTTCTAGATTTTGATAATAAGTTTTCACAATCTGAACACGCTGTTCATTTGTGAACCGCTCCGTGATAACAAATGCAACAATAACTGTTAATAAAATTGGAGTCATAGTGGATACTAGAAATTATAAGAACAGAGTTGCTAACAAAACGTTAGCTTTGTTTAAAGAATTACGCGTGATTCAAAAGTTGCGCGATATATGGCACACTCTGTACATTATAATAATCTACTAATTAATTAAATACTATTGTCTGTCATTCAATATAAATTATGACATGTGAAATGTAGCTACGGTTTATTTAATTTAACTTAAATTGTAGGCAAAAAATGTTATTATTTCCGTGACACGTATTGGGAATTCAAAACTTTAATAATTCAACAAATAAATTCATAGTATTGTTTCTAAACAAGGTTCACATATCAGCACAACCTATGGCCACTTTTAACTTAAATTTTCAATATATTATAGATATAATATATACGTATATAATAAATCATCATTCAATAAATTGAGACTTGCATGCAAAAAAATAAATAAAACTTAGAATGACCATCTGTGAATTTGTTTGTTGTTGTGCGATAGCCTAAACTTTTCTTATGTTATTATAAAATATTATTTTTAAATAACTACATTCAATTATTTCTATCCAAAATAAAACACATATTATTATGAGTATTTTATTTTTAATAGCTATATTCCAAAATTTCACGGAACTTAATGATAGCAAAATAACCATGTTTACACAACTCATATATATATTATTGTCATGTAGGTTTTGAAGAAAAACAAATGTATGATAGTACTTAATTGAAAATAAAATATACTATTTTTGCTTTTTGAGATAATATTTATATTTTCTTTTATTACATATCTATGTGGCTATAAATATATTATAGGTTATTGATGGTTTGGTTCTTAATAATAACTTTCTTAAATTGAATATGATTAATAATTGTTTATAACTTTATAAGCAACTGAATGTTTTATATAACAGTGAATTCCACGAAAGAAAATATACAGATAAATACAAAAAATTATTGGTAAAATAATAATATATTTTGGTCCCCTTCTCTCACCTCACCACAATAAAACATTTGCTTTAAAAATAAATACCTATTTTAATAATTGTGTACTATTATCAAACAATAAATTAAAAATGACTTAACTCTTAAGTTCTTAAAATTTTTTAGTAATTTTATTTGATAGGTTTAAAGGTTGAATCAAATTATGTTTCTACAAATTGCGTCTATGGAATTTTGTTCGAGTATACTATTGAATATATATTATGTAAGCTGTGATCAATTTATTTTTGCACGAAGAACTAAACATTTTTTAAATTAGTTATTACGATATACTATATAGTCACTATAGTATAGTGTAACATCTCATATTTTCTCTAAGATTATTTGATGGGAGGATTGTAAATCAGAAACCAAGACCAAAGTTGGAATTTTCTGGATTTAATTGTCATAAACAGTTAAAGTTATACGTACTTATGACTAGTAAGTGATCGAGGTCCCGGCCTTTAAGGACGTACAGGAAAATGAACGAACGTTATATGATATAACAACTACGTATATAAAGGTTAATTTAGTGTTTGAAATAGTAATAATATAATTCAGTACACTATTACCTGAATAACCCAACTGTTGGACGTGGTCCTTAAATTAAAGGTCACAGATGTGGCAAAGTAAGAGCTTAACAATTGATTATTATGAATTATGATTTATCTATTAGGTAGGCTATTTATATACATGGTAAAATGAACTAAATTTATAAGATATTATATTGAAAGATGTAGAATTAACTGACTATATGATATCTTTACTTATTCAAATTTACTGAGTATATCTACGATATAAACGACAAATCAGTAAACTATAAATCTGTACAGCATAATAAGTATTTGAATTAATTATCTCTTATATTTATTTAGTAATCATATATATTCTGCATATATATATATATATATATATATATATATAGCATATAAACTGCGAACAGTCGTTGGTTAGGGTGTGCGATAGCACCTTTTGCATTTAAAATAGTTGTTACAGACCTGTGAGGCTTTGAATGTACATATACATCAAAATAATGAACCAATTTATAAATAGTGAATATATATACCATATAATATATATTTATAGTAAAATTCTAAGTAATTTAAGACATTTAAAATGTATTTTAATATATTTTATAATGTAACAGAAGTAAAAAATATATATTACGATTTATTTATTTTACTACCATTCTACATCAAATTAATGATCTACGGTGAATTGTGACATAAGCCAATATTGACAATTATAGTAGCGATTAGTTTTTTTCTTTTTTTATCGCTCCAGGCACTAATCACAAGTATAAAATAAAGCGAATAGTTTTTATTGAAACCTTAAAACTTATATCATTAGTAAAAAACTTGCCAATAACAACTACGTCAAATTAAAGGTTCATTTCATCGCATAAACGAGTGAAATATTATTTACGCATAACTATTATGAGGGGTGAAAGTTATTTAATGGTGAATGTAACTTTTAAAAGAAGCTGCCAACTAATAATTTATAAGACAGTAGCTAAATTTAAAAATAGCTGATATTCGCTTATTTAAAATTGCATTAAATGTACTTAACTTTTGCGATATATAAATATACAAAAATATTATTTGAAGTATAAAAGAAAATTGAAAACAGAAAAATATGTATATATTTATTTTTAATGCCCTTTGTCCATCCCCCTTCTGAGCGAGCTTCGAATTTTTTGAAAAAGTGATCTTGACTTGCAGACCGAAACAGGAAATCATTGCCATTGTATGTCTGTATACGAGTATCCTCTAATACATTTTTATTTTTACAATCAATTAGATTATATTCAATTATTTACGTTGATTATTAACAATTCGTTATTTTATATAAATTTTGATTTTTATTAAAGTATAAGATGTAATAGATTCATTAACATTTAAAACATTCCGATTGTTTTGCATACCTATATTTACGAGATAAATTTTTGATTTTTCGAGTGTAAAATTAATTCCTGGAATGAATAATATTTGGACGGTAGGTGACAATGTGTGTTTGACTATCGTTTGTAATCTATTAATAAAGTACAGGTACTAATTAATAATTGCACTTGACTATATCGTATGACACATACCTGTTACCTATAAATAGTGGTGTATTTGAACAGATACTTTTAGTTATACGATGCGCAGTGGTCAAGCGTATATTATACTTTTTACGAATCAATAGAATTTATTTCTTACTGATGCGCGAAAGCTTTACAGAACTTTTCTCTGAGATAGCTATTAGAATATGGGAATTTATATAGGCTGGGAACTCGCAACATAACACTTAACAGTATCACATGTATGTCGTACGTTTAATAAACACACGTTACCTACAGTATTTATCATACATTAAAAACTTAAAAAGAAGTCTACACATCACTACTTAACATATGTATGCGTTATTAAGTAGGCCATAGACTCGCTGATATAGTTGAATTTGTTTGTATTTTTTTTTTTTCATATTTGTATATTAAATTATAATATCGTCTATATTTTTATAATATTTTTACATCTGGACATTTGGTTCTCTGCTTTATAAAAACAACTGAACAACATTCAACTCACGACGTCGCGCTTTTCTCTGTCAATATGTTGTTTTTTCATTTACTTAAAATTTTGAGAATACAGTTTGTTTTGTTTTTTTAAAGTTTACATTTGAAAACTTTACGCAACATTTCATTATTATTATTGGTTTTTTTTTTTGAAAAAGTAGAAAAGAATTCATTGTGTTTGAGTTTTCATTGTCTTACCTATTATACATTTATACACGTAAAAAAAAACAATATGCTAAATTTAAAAATTTGTCAATTCTTTAAAAACAAAATTACTTTGAGAACATTTTTTATCATATATATATATAATATATATTATATATGTATATTTCAGATTTCGCTTGAAACGACTTTTAAGGTTTTTATATTAATTTGACGTGCAGTAGTGCTTCTTTTCAAGATGCTCGAGTCTCGAGAACATCGTTTTTACCTATCCAACCAATAATATTTAATAATTTAATATTCTTAAATTGATAAAATAATTTTAGTTAATAACATTTAATTATAATCGTTCATGATAATTATATTTACAATTTAAACCTTGACAATAATATTGTTGATCAGCTAGAGTGAAATGCCTGCGGACCCGACGTGTAGAGATTTACAAGGAATAATATATTATTTTCTTACAGATATATTTGCATAATTCAATAAAAATTGGCGGTATTTCGAAATTGTTTTCTCGATAATTCATTCGGATTTTGAAAGTATCAGACAGGTGAATTGATGTGCGCTTATTGAACGATACTTGCGCGGGTATATGCAATATAATGTCTAGATATATACGATATATGTATAAACCAACATAAACTGTAAATGCATATATTTAACATGGACGTTCGGTATAGGTACGTGGATATTATTTTTTTATCATTATTTATATTATTGTTTTAAACTGTAAGAAGAAATCTGAAAGAATACATACATAGTACAATACTGTTAGTCTTTTACTATTTACTAGTAATTCTTGCAAGACTTACACTATAAATATATATATATAAATGTATTGTATAAGATAAATACACTAAACATGGTTATCTAACAACCATGCTCACCTTCCTCCTTTCAAGGAGACCATAATTTTAGGTACCTACTTAGATTTTTCATACTGCATTTAAATAGTGACCTATTTTCAAATTCTATGAATTAAAGTTATATTTCATATATCAAGAAACCACGTACATAATAAATTCAAAAGATTATCTGATATTCTTAGGACATTTGGCTTAATGAATCCGAAACTATTCGTTCAAATTTTGATTTTGAAACATCTTAACAATGTATAATAAAAAAAATGCCACAGTATAACACTCCTTGAATGGCTTGAATAAGTATAATAAAAAATATAATTATATAAAAATACAGTCCTTCAAATAATTAAAAGAATAAATAGGTGGCAACTGGGTAAACAATGAACATACTTGGTAAATCACATTTTAGGGGTAGTTTTGTGAACATTTATTTTCATGCGTCTTATATGCAGTATACAGTATACGTGTGCACCGAAAATCGTGATAAGCGCTCGTTGCGGACGTTACGAAAACCTTCGCCTATAAAAACGGACATTTACACACGCTCACAGTGATTGTTTGTTTTTGTGTTTCTGATCAATGTGCATCTGACTGGCGACAGGTAAGCCATCATACTTATGTATTGTTGTAATAAATAATAATGATCGATTTTAATAATTAATACGCATTCGAAAATTATAAATGCACGAATGTAAAAACATTAATTATTATTAATTTTGAGTGTAAAGTACAATTGTTATTTGGACATTTAATTTTTTTTTTAAAGAAATTAAATATGCACATAAAAAAATAATTATACAGATAAATAGTTGCATACATTTTTAAAAACATTTCATTTATTTTTTATTATTTGCTTTCACCAGGTATTACAGGTCAACAAATTAAATTAAAATACATTACAAGGTAAATACAATATGATATTTTATAATAATAATAATTAAATAAATATAATTTTTTTCATAGAGCTAAAGAAAATTTGAATATTTTGTTTTTTTTTTTAAAAAAAAATAGTAGTTGTGCCTAAACGCTGAAGTTCGTAGACATGGAAATGATTAACTGATAATAATTAAGTTCATGACGTTCACGTTGGAAAAAAATTTACTTAAGAGAATTTAAAAAAAATAATAATTTAAAGGGAAGTAAAGACATTACAGCAAATAACTACATATATTGTAGTAGCATACTAGCATAGCTTTAGAAAGTGAAATCAGTAATAATTTATAAAATATATGTAGTGTATTAAACAATTAATTGTAAAAAAATGTTTGGTTAAATTTAGTTAACGTAGGTCTATTAGTTTTTTGGTATTTTGGTTATATGATTTCGATAATAAGATTTAGTTTAGTTAAGAGTATTTCCAATACTTGTGTAGACCACCATTAGAATTTGAAAATTAATGTAAAAATGGAAGTTATTGTATCTTAAGAAGGTAGGTAGTATAAATATAGAATTTAATAAATATATTATTTAAACATTTACCACAGAAACTCATATAATATAACATAATATCAATGTATATATTTTAATTTATTAACTAAAAAATTAAATTAATATATTCATTTATTTCGGTTATTAAAATTAAACAGAAAATCCGTTTGCTTCAATGAATTTTGTTGGCTATTTTTACATAATCGAACATAGCATGTATTTCGTATCTATTGGAACAAGTCTATATTTTTTTTTATTATTATAATATTATAAATTTTAAATTGATAACGTATAACATCAAATATGAGCAAATAGGATCGGTTATTCTTAGAAACTCCTTGATTCACTGGTAAACTTAAAAAAAAATGTTTATTGTAAAACTAAATATTGGCACTTTTTTCGCTAAGAATTAAAAATTCACATTATTACTATGTAATTTGAGGAAGTTACACAAGAATGAGACATGATCAATATGAATTATTTAAATTATCATATAACCATATACAAGCCAGTAAAAAATTATTATTTTTATATACATTCTTATTTAAACCGTTAAAAATTGTACTAGTTCTTTTATAAACTTTTATAAATTATAAAAAAGCTTGTAAAAAATGGCATTTTCATTTAGTTACTAAACTTTATGGATTTAGTTTTGAATAATAATATTTATACTTCAGTATTTTTAACATCGAAATGACAGATTCATTTTTGCGGGACTATATTTGTGAAAATTATTTATCTGAAAATTAAAAATTGTAAGCTTACCTATTTTAATGCCAGTACAACTACCGTAGGTACCTACTTTAATCGTTTTGTGAACTAACCTAGCTGTGATATGATGAATAAAATAATATAAATGGAAAGCTTATTGAGAATAATTATGAACCTAGTAATAAGTTTTCAATGTTTTTACCAATACTATATTTTATTACAACAAAAACCAACACTATTTAGAATGTAGATAAGACTTATTTTGAGACACGCCACTATAGTGTGATGTTTTACATATTTTTTTATACAATTGAGTAATTTTTTAAATAATTTCTTTCAATACAAATATTATAACAACAGTATCTTTTTCTAAAAATCAATTTTTTTTAAACAGTTTTTTATTCTAATTTAAAGTAATACAGTCAATTCTTGGTAACTCAAACCTTGGTATCTTAAAATTCTCAATGTCTCAAATATGAAAAATTTTCCTTCAAACAACATATTATCATTTAATCTCTTAATTTTTGTTCCCTTCAACTTCGAGTTGTTAAAAATTAACTGTATAAAAATCTTGAAAAATAAAAATAATTTATAGAATTAATTAAACTTGCCAAGTAATCTATAAAGAGGACTTGAAATATAGTAATTTGTAAGAAAGTTATGACTTGTAGTTTGTATGAAACAATAAATTATTTACTTACTAAATGCACACAGATTCATAGGAAAATTCAAGATACTGTTACTGTATACAATGAAATGCAAAAGATTTTATTCATATTAATAATTGTAGTTATTAAATCAAACATTATTTTAAAAACACTAATCCGATTAGGTAGGAATAGATATTCTATTCGATTTATTACCTTATATTAATGAATAAATATTTGTCATTTTTAAATGTCATTAAATAATTTAATGTATTTGTCATTTTTTAACCAACGATTTTACCATTTTATGTCTTATTGTTATAATTTAAAGGATGTTTTTGAAATGTAAGGCCCGAATAAAACTATTGTTTTAGAATCTTCTCATAAAAAAAATACTAAATCAATCAAATACATAATATTATATAGTTTTAACATTTTATAAACGTTTGTATCTTACTAATTATTTTGTTTTAAAATTAAATTAACGTAAACTTTTAAAATTGAAAACTTGATTACTAATTTTTTGTCCGATTAAAACAACTAAGCAACAAAGAATATATATTTTTTAAATTATCATGTTAAATATGCAATCTCAAAAAAATAAATCATTAAATATTATGATTGGGATAATGATGAATATTAAAAATGTATATTGAGTTAAAGAAATCAGACTAACAAGCTAACATTTTATTAAAATTTAAATTTTTACTAGGGATTTAAATTCCAATGAGTAATAACTATCTAACTAGTTTTTCAATAATAAATATTTTTATAAAAATTGTACGGACAATTTAATAATTTAGTATTCAAATTTTAAATAAAAATAGTGGCTTAAAAATGTAGATTTAGTCTTACAATAGATACTTGTGTAATACATTTTAAGTATTTAGTGTATTATATATCACAAGAAAAGATAATCATTTTTATGTTTCACATTTTAAGATTCTGAAAACTTATAATAAATAAGACCATTAAAATATATCAAATGTATTAGACAATGAGTGTTTTATGTTGAAAAAATACCCATTATAACAGTACAATCATAATATAGGTATATAATACCTATATATATAAAATAGATAAAACATATAATATGTCAGTAATAAAATGTACATTATACACGAGTCGTACAATTTGAAAAACTCATAATAATAATAATAATAATAATAATAATATAATAACCCATCATATAAAAATATTTGAAAGTACCTAAATTTAACTTTATCTCTATGTATACGAGTATATGTATTTAACACGGATAGACAGAAACTATAAATTAGCCACCGAAAACTGGCATAATCAGTCCAATTATTTAATTACAAGTTCTTTAGACCTTTAGTGATCTTACAATTATTATGGAATACAAAGTGTAAGGCTGCATTAACTAATAATGCTTAAATTTTAGGATTGGATTTAATTTGTATTTTTAGATTTTTGTATGTATACTTATCGTGAAAATAAATTAACGTACATTTAAAAACACATATATTCATTTGAATTTGTCATACGAATTATCGACCGCGATTAGCATCGTCCTAAGTGGTGATGGGTATATTCACCGTCCTAGAAAATCTGCCAATGTTTTTCTAACATAGGTTTATATATTATATTACTTACTTTTAGAGATCGACTGTGATAGTTATTACTACTTTCTGGACAGTACTATTAGGTAGTTACTCTATATATGTAATTAGATTACTCATTATCTCGAAAAGTACATATGCATAATGTGTTCGGAATTTTTTTTTTTAAATTCATTATGATTTACGGAATATTACTTTTTTTACTAATTGTTATCGATTAATTTTATAAGTTTTAAACTACAACAATAAAAACAGTAAAATTTTTTCAACGTTGTTTTATAATGAATTAATAAAATTTAAATTTTATGTATTTAAAAAATGTTAATCTTTTTCAAGAAAATAAGTATTTACCTTTAAAAGAATCACCTTTATGTATGCGTATAATCCACATTGGTTTGTAATGGTTATATTATTGTTATCTACTTTTTTTCAAGATGATTATTCTCGATAAACAAATTATTAACATACATGTTTGTGAACTTGTAAAATTATGTTTGCACAAGGCCATTCATCGACAGCCATGAATCCATCAATATTGACCCTCGTCTGGATGAGTATACTAGTATCTTTAGTCCAAACTGTGTTTGCCGATGACGTCATTATGCAAAAAAGGGTAAACTATTATACTATTTTTACTATATTATGTAATTTTATAAACTAATATATTATAATATTAAAATTGTATATTATATACTACTGATTTTCGATCAGTACCTATAACTATTATGTTTTAAAAAAAATAAATTTTCAACATTTGTAACATTTTTATATTATATTACACTAAAAAAGTACAGAATATTACAGTTCATATTTTATTTATAAATAGTGTATTTGTTCATGCGCGTATAACTCATAAGGGATGGTCGCAAATGAATTGTACCAAAATGGCCTTAATACAATATCATTCGACCGATATAAATCACAAAATTAAAAAAATATATATTTGTATAGGTATATTTTTATAATTATCATTTAGAAACATATAAATACGTATCAAGTATAGTGCAATAAATCATAATCACACACATTGTGTTACGTCGCGTTATCTGATAAGTTAGTCCTTAGTAACGAGCATAGATATATTTTATATGTTTTATTTTTTATCAAATCTAATCGTTTAATGTTCAATAACTATGTATACCTATGCACGAATATTATATAATAAATAGGGTACGATCGTGGGTCTTTCGGTTGTCTTCATGTTAACTGTACACGGTCTATCCGAGTAAACACCAATGCGTCTGCTATAAAGGAAAATAATTTATAAAAAATATATGCTATAGATAAATTATACGTATCGAGTAAAACGTCTGTGGCACTCAATTATTTTATTTTTATCATAACGTTTTCGAGTACTGTGACGTGTCATAACATTATGTCGGACTCTCGAAAAAAACTTAAAAACATAATATAATAATATGCTTTCCTAAACTCGTAAATTGATCATTTGAATATGTTTGATGAATTTTACATAGACCATTGCATTTATTTCGAATATAATTGATAAATCAACAGTTATTATACCTACATAAGCTGAATATATCTGCAATTATAATTATGATGATTTAAACTAAGGGTTGTGATTGTTAATCATTTGATATTAAATATCTTTAATAAGTACCTAATTTAAATCATAATCTTAAAAATGACTTGTTGGCCTAATATTTAATACAAAGATTTATAAGTTTAGGTATTATATATTTTAATTAAAAATAATCAAAAAAATATTCTGTATACAATTTAAAAGTAGGTTAAATAAACGATGTCCATCATAGTTCATTAAATTTGGATTTGTTTGAACAGTATTTCGACAACGATAATCCGGTAGCTGAACCAATCAGAAGAAAAAAACCTTTTTGCAATGCATTTACAGGTGAGGAAAATATTAATTATTCCATAATGTTATTGATGTTGATTGAAATTTTTAATAACATTAAGCAAACAGTTTTTTAAAAATTATGTATTTATTATATTTGCTTTATTTACACTTAAGGCCGTTATTATACCCACTAAAACATGATATAAAATTATAATACTAACAATACTTTGATAATAGGTACCTATCAATTATAATTACATAGTTAGATGTCCAATAAAACAAATGTTCAATGGAAAACTTAAGTTGAAATATTGAATATGAATATTTTGTAAAGCAAAATGAATTGCTTAATGAAGTTTATATGATTTATATAATATTAAATTTAATTAATATTAGAACGGTAACATTTAGCAGTTTCTATTAAAAGTAAATCACTATATACTTATACTATATGTATGTTCATATCATAAAAATTAGCCGCGCTTTTCAACAACCTGTATGTAAAAATCTCAAAGTGGTACGAGAAGAAAAAAGTTTAAAAACTAGAATTATAATTTATTCAAATATAAATTTAATAAATATGTGTATAATGTACCTTTGTTTCATTTGGCCATTTAAAAAAAACCTAATTTTTGAATCAATTTATTTTGCAATGAACGTTTAACGTATACATTTTCACGTTTTCATAATTATTTGAGTTCATATAAAAGCTAATCATATTTGTAATTTATAAAGGTATTTACTTAGACTTAGACGTGAAACATTTTAAGGACTTTTACCTAGATGCCTACTCTATAGTATTTTTTACATAGTGTTATGTATACCGACCACAATACGATCAATATTTCATCGTTTATTTTGATTTAATTACTATAAAATTTATACATAACGGGGATGTCATTTCAGAATTACCTCATGCTTGGAATACAAAAAAATATACGAAACGCCTACCATAATATTAGTGCCGCTCATAAAATAAGCACTTTCAATTTAGAAAATTATTATTAAATATTTTGGAATTTTAATATCGAGTTAATTGTTTTATTATTATTATTATTATTACAAATTTAAAAAAATAGAAAATAATGCAAAAATATTATTGATACATTTTTCAATCAAAAATGATGAGAGAAATGGACATTTATTTGTCTATGAGTGGAGTGTTTATAATACTTTCAATAAAAAATATGTAAAATATTTGTATCATCTATGGTATACACTATGCTATTGTATACCTTAGTTGCATCCTAAAAATGACACCACTAATTTAAAAAAATCTTTTAATTTTAAATATAGCATTACAAACCACTGCATTGATCATATATTGATAAATATAAATCAACTGCATACTTAACAGTCAAAATCAAATAGATATTTATATTCTGATTTTGTATTAATTTACTGTATCTTTATCATCGCAGAAAAAAGTTAATATAAAAACAATAGGTAGGAAGTATTTGCTATCTATACGCATTGTGTACACATATTAGTAACAATATCAGTAAATACTAAATAGGTAGGTATTATCACGCTTCGTAAATTAAAAACAATATAGATTAATATAATGATAATATTGGTTAGATATTTATGAATTTTTCCTATTTTAATTATATTTAATAACCCCTGTTCATACAACAAGGTGATTTCGTTTAATCTTTACATTTTCCAAACATATTTTTGAATTCATTTTCGTCACAGTTTTTTTTATTATGAAAACAGCTGGGTCCTAGGTATGATTGCTTAAATTATCAACTTTTTTACGTTTAGTACCTATTTTTCTTTAAATTATTTTATAAATAAAATTATATAAATTTATATATTTCGGTACTCTTTCCTAGTGTATTCAAGGTAATTAAAAGCTATTTTCTGTCTAATAACAATGTTATAAAATATAAAAGTATACACTACAATGTAATTGAATCAAACAAATACAATCTTAACATTTTGTAAAAGTTTTATTTTTCATACATTATATTATTACAGTTAATAATTTTATATTATTTATTTATTTTACAATAAAGTTTCATTTAATAAGCGTTGTATGTATAATATATTTCCATATTTCCTCATAGTAAAGGTATATATAAAAGTAACTAAAACTTAAGAAAAAACAATATGTAAAACATGCATAGTATAGCTAGTTTAAAAAAAATACATATAATAATTGAACAATTTTTTAAAAGTATATTAATATTCGTATCAAATTCGATTTGAATCTTTTTGTTTATTGTATACTTACGATTAATATGCATTTTTGTCTTATAAATATTGCTTTTCAATTAATTAACTATAGGTTGTGGTCGTAAGAGATCGGACGAATCAATGGCCACCTTAGTTGAACTTCGTTCAGAACCGGCTGTTGAAGAGATTAGCAGGCAGATAATGTCTGAGGCTAAGCTTTGGGAAGCGATTCAAGAAGCTCGACTTGAATTACTACGTCAACAAAGACAAAATAAAGCAGTAAGTGGAACTCATAAGTTTAATCTTTTCCATAGCAATATGGCCAGACAGTAGTTTTTAAAAATTACTTTAAAAATACAGTGCATATTTTATTTCAAATAGTATAGTACGAGCATCAAACTCAATAAAGTATACAGCCATCTATATTATATATGTTTATAGTTTTCTAGGTTTTATTTTATTAGCGTTAAGGGTTGTAGAGAGTTCATCTTGATAGTTTTTACTCAGTAGCAATTTTCAAAATCTCATAAATGACACACGATGCCGCTATATTATAATGACATTATCTCGTTATATATTTTATAACAACAGTTATTTTTTTTAATTTAGAATTTTTATTAATACAATTATAAGCATAATGAGTAGAGGAGATGAACAGTGAATTTAAAAGTGAAAGAAACGTGAGTATTGTAAAAAAGATTAAATTGGTTAAATTTTTAAGTAAATTTATGAAATTGTGAAGACAGACTAAAGATTTGTCATAGAAGAAACTGTCTGATAACGAAAAAAAAATATTATTTTTTTAGTTTCTTATATTTAAAAATATAAAATATGTACGGAATCTTATATTATTTCCATTCAAATTTAAAAAAATGATGAATTCATTCAATATTTTCATTATTAAACAAATTTGTTTTACTAACATAAAGTTGATAAATGTTAACAGTTTATAAATACAAAATACCAGTGGCGCCGAAGCCCATGCTTATGTATGGCAGCTGCTATACATATAAACATTTGGCTAGGGGGTGGGTCCTTAGGAGAGTTATGAAAATTAATATGAATAGGATCACAAATTATTAAGTAATATTGCGCATTAAGTGCGTGCTATAAGTATAATGTGGTATATCAAAGTGTTCGTTGAACAGTAAACACTAAATAGTTCATAATAATTTAATAAATAAATACATATAGCTAATTTTAACATCGATCATAAACTAACATTTTTCTAGTGTTTAAAGTATAGTTACTCTGCTAGAAATTTGATAGAAGCCTAAAACAACTATTATTGAACTGATTTTTCTTAATTAATTATTTTTCTTTAATTTAATTTTATACGAACGAAAAACTTCTGTGTAAGTTTTAATATTAAATATTTTATAAATATTTAATAACTCAACAATTTTATCAATAATGAATGAATTCATACAAGTGGCTTATAACGGATATAGTTATAATTATTTATTATAAATAAGTATCAATAAGTTATATAATATATAATTTATTAATCTTTAGGTGTTGCTGTTAAGCGTGTAGTTTATTAGGGGATACAAATATTTATTTTGTTTTGTTTTAGTATACAGTCTTCAATTAAATGTATAAGAGAAATCATATTCAGTCGAAGTTTTAAATTATAACTTAATAATTAATGTAAACAATATATAAATCAACAATTTAGGTACATTTTTTAATATTAAGCCCCCTCTTACATAACTTATTAAATACCAATTTTTTTTCTGGTGTTGCAAGATGCAATGAATTAAAGTAATAATCGTCAATGATACAAGATGTTTATTTCAATAATAAACTTTAAAAATTTCAAAATGTAATCATTGTAATCACATTTTTAGAAATATTTTTATTTATATAACATTGAATAATTATATTTTTGAAAAAATGTGTTACTATTAATGTGTCGCTAAAATTGCTATTTTCATATTCCGAGGTAGAATATTTTTCTGGAAATTTCAATGTTTATAATCAAATTTTTAACGAATAGACAGTTAATTAATTTGAAGTTCAAATAATCGTAAGAGAGTGGCTTCACAGGGAACCTCGTAAAGTATGGTTCCTGTATACATATACTCCATTCTTAACTTTAAATGCTAATAATAAAGTATAATTTTCTTTTCAAAAATACTGTTCTATGATGATTCCTTAAAATTAATTAAGAACAATATTTCCAAAAATGTTAATGCCTTTCAAGAAAGCTGTTGCGTTTTAAAATTAACTTGTATATTATGCGCAGAGTAAATGTATAATATAATATAATACGTATAGTTTATACTTATACATGTTTACTATGACATTTTAAACGAAGAATAAAATTCTATTTTTGACACATCCTGTAAAAAGTTGTCAAACAATGGTATCAGATTTTTTTTTTATCCAAATCGATCCGTAAATCCCCAGGGAATAAGTTATTTACAAAACAAACTTACCGGGTACGGATATTGTACATAGTATCAACGTACACATGCGACCTTCTTTGAGATGTCGACTAAATGTAAATAGATGACGGACAAGCAAAGTATAAAATACCAACGTTTCGGGATTTCAAAACTTAAAGAATACGAATAATTATTTCTCGCCCATACATTATAGTATCAATGCGTACAATGTATAACAATCTATATTTTATATCCCTTTACCTGCAACAACATTATATTATCGTTAATTATTATATTATTTCATTTTAAAATGTATTATCTCTACTTACGATACCTTTAATAACTAGAGGTGAGTATAATGGAGTAGTTTGGTGTAACGTGCCTACTTCTCTCCAAGCCGTGGATTTTAAATGATTCAAGTCAGTTTATAATTTAAAATAGTTCTTTTAACTAAAATATAACAAATTTAGGTAAAAGCATGAAGGTTCTGTGGACTCCATGACTTGGCCACAGCCTCGCTGTTCCATCTTTTCGAAACCTGTTGTTTTCGTACATCATATACCTATGTAATTATGCAAAAAGCCATTGCAATTATAAAAGTTTTTTTTTATTTATTTAGTTTAATTGTTTCAATACATATGGTATTATTACAAAATTCAAATTTACAAGCTAACAAGATAGACGTTGTTATTCATAGGAAAGATAATAAAAGTTATTTTTCGTGATTAGTTAATTACATCTGTCAGTTCTTTTTGTTACATACTTACATTAGTTACATTCTGTATAGTATAACTCATTAAATAATTTATTATGTATAAGTATTATGTAAGGACTAGGGTAGATACTACAACTAAAAAAAAATGGTATCAACTATGAATCTTAAAAATAAATTTTCTTTTATTTCGAACTCTAAAAGCGAAAATCTCATGAAATCGCTTATTTATATTGAACAAATGTTAAATACCTATAAATAAACGTCTGGGGTTTGTAGGCACCGTACTAATGATATTAACGATATCAATTGAAATATGAAATTAAATGACTATTCGGTCTACGAAAGGTATTAGGTTAGCATTCAATGTGTATGTATTAATAAATGTAATGAAAGTGCAGAGAGTTATCTATTAGTTTGTTTTCGTAAATATCAATAAGTAATTACATTTACAGTAGTCGTGTTTCAAATTTCAGGAAAGAATGGAAATGAAACCTTTTCCCGCGGGTTTAAGAAGAAAACGTCGATCTTTTGCCACCAGTGACAAATGCTAAGATATTCATCAGCACTGTGAAATTTCTTTATTATAATTATAATAATTATTATAATTTCCTTATAGTAAATTATTTAAGTAAATAAGTCAAATAATACAACTTATATACCTACATTATTTTATGAAAAATATTAAATCAAATATAAAGTTTAAAGGGAATATGATTCGCATTACAATTATAAGCTCTTCCTAGATTTATAATCAAAATATAGTTGAATTATTATTAATCAAATAAAAAATTTTTGTTGAAATTATCAATAAACCAACTATAATGTTTATTAAATATTTGATTTTAATCATGAGTAAATATTGCATTTATTTCCAAGGTTTTTACTTATTACCATATTACTTTTAATTTATTATGTTTGCCTATTTAATGCCTAATCACTTATAAATATTAATAACAATAATAACTTAAAAACGAGTTGTTGTTATTGCTAATAAGTATTAATTATACACATAAGAAACCTAGTCAAATAATATGGTTTTATGTTTGGAAATATCATTTTGAATAGATATAATATATTCATAACCGTTCAATATATTTATAAAAATATAGTAAAATATTTTAGTAATTATACATAAATACATATAATTATAATATAGGTATGTACTCGTATTATGTATATCGTTATGAATAGATAATAATAATAAAAATCATTTCATCGATTAATTATTATAAAAAAAAAGTTTTAAAACTGTTATCATCATATCATTTTAATGAAAATCGTTAAACATTTAGTGTTGATTTACCTAGTATACAAGTGAATTTATTAACTCAGAAGACAAATATAAAAGTACATGTGATTTATTATTATTTTTAAGGGAATGTATTAGGTGCATTTATACTTTTGTAATGTTTATAACAAACATTAAAAGTTGAGTTTCCGTTTAAAAATATAAACACAAATAATATTCTATCATAAATTATAATAAATGTATTAACTATTCAATACATTATCCATCATTTAATTTATCATTCACTTAGGACCAACCCATAAAAAAACATCCTAAGGATCATAAAATTAGTTTATAGTAAATTATTAAAATGTTTGATATTGGACGAACTTTATGAAGAGGGTTTTAATGACCAACGGTAAGTATATAGGTATATTAAATATGTCAAACTTTTAACACATGTATATTTCAACGTAAATGTGTAAACTGTATTACTGTATACTTTAAAGTTTCTATATAGACATAAGACATTATAATTTCTTCTACACTGACCGCAAAGTGAACGTGTATTTTCCAAAAACGTGACCCAATATTATTAATACGTGGACGTGGAAATTTATTTATTTATTTTTATATCTTACAATCGTCGGCGAATATTACGATATTAGATAAATAAAATAAAACAAAATTAGCTAACTAAAATAATGGTTGGTTTAAACTAATTTAACATATTATGTTAAAAAAATGTAAGCTTTTAGAAACGTTTTTGTCAATATACCTACGGTATTTACAATAATAAGTTTTATTTAAATACGTTAGGAAACCTATAAAACCCTGGAACACATGCATTTAGAAGTACAACAGTAAAGTTAAGACAACAACTAACTCAATGCTAACTTATTTTTGACAAAATTGTTCTGTACAGATTATAATTAGCTTAATATTAAATTGTTTATAATAAAAATAATACAAAATGCATAATTGCCATTTTCCATTATAATTTTGATTTTGAATATACCTACTGCGCCATACTCACAATGTCACATATTGTTTATTTTCTCATGTAAATTTATTTTTATGGCTTGACTCAACATTTTTGATTACATATTTAGACTGTTGAAGTTATAAGCTTTGTAATAATTATAGAACATAGTTTGTCTATAATTGAATAAATTAAACCAGTAAAAATAAATACAAAATATAAATCATTTTCTGTGAACGTATAATATATTTTATTTTTGTTTATTCATTAAATATTATTAAAACGAAAAAATTGATTATTATAAAGGATAAATCATAAATGTATATTACTTTAATTCAACTTAGAACTAATTATAACTGGATTGTGCTAATTAAATCATGTATATTATATAGTCATATGCTCTCTTTGGTGTTTTAAATTTATTTAAAATAGATTTATCAAACATCAAACTAGCCTAAAGCGAACTGTTAAAATGTTTTCATTTGCACTACAATATAATAAACAAATAAGAACCACAAATGGGTCATTCGCCGATCGAACATTAAAAGTGTTGTAGATATGAATACTAAATTGTTGTTATTAATTAATTTTAGTAAAAAATAAAATAAAGTGGTAGTCTATTACAAAATATGGTCTCAAAAGCGTCAACAAAGTTAAATCTAGATTACGGTAGATATATTATTATTATTATTTTATGTCGTATTTACAATAATATCAGCCAATCGGGTAAAGAACAGTCCGTAGCTGGTTTTGAAAAACTGTTTGCAAATTACGGATGCGTACCTACGTATATAATAGTTTACACAGATCAGAGGAAAATAAATATAATTGGAGAGATGTGTCAAAAACTCCATACGACAGAAAAGTTTAAGACATTCTTGGAAATGATAACATGGTTTTTTTGTTATTCTTAGACTTTAATAACAACATTAATGCTACATATACGGATACACGTATGGTACATGAATGGATACAGTGATGGATCTTCTATACTAAGTTTTAATGTTTTTATTTATTCTCTATTGCTATATAGTCTATTAAACTATATGTCCCATGAACTCAATAATGCTAAGTATTCGTGGTTAATAATTAATTTTATGGTGAATGTAGATATTTCAATTCTCCTTTTCGGGATGTAATATTAGAAAACTTACAGCGAAAAGTTATCGATGACAAGCTATTATAATTATCAACAGCTATTTTAAACTGTTCGTACATTAATATTAAAACATGCAGTAGAATCTGTTTAGGTAACTACGTAATGAGATAACGATGGTCGATGTTGTCACGTCTTAGATACTTACAAGTTACAGCCTACCATCGGGACAGTGCCGAATGAGACGACAAGACTATCGGCAAACACCGACCGGATCGACGATGCCAACAACGAGTAACACATGGGTAGGAAAACTGGTCTAATTTCGGGATCCATTAGAACATTTTATAGTTATTGAGTTATAGTACCTACATTAAAAGTTATGAATATAAATAAATCGCAAACCTATAAGAAGAAGTTTCATTGAAAATATATAAAATACATCTTATTTTTATCGTGTTAACTCACAGAGCGATGTATTGGTCTTAATTTATACACTTTTGCAAAATAAGATGACACCAGTCATGGGTACTTAATTAATTTTTTCAATCGTCATTTTCTCGTTGTCCGACGGTATTTCTTTCTATTTTTACTGTTTCGTATTTTTATCGGTGATTAAAACTTTAAAATATATTTTTTTTAAATGTGGTTTTTATTAGCATCGTAATTTTTGGGTAGAACGCGTAAAAATCAAATTGGCATATCAAGATTAGAGTAATAAAAAAAAATGTTAAAAACAAATTGGAAACAAATTATCTATGTATAAAATTATAATTAATTGTTCGCATACGGAATTTTTTTAACGAGGACCAATAATTGTCCTGAATCGGTTAAATCCATTATAGTGAATAGGTCTTATTTGTTTGTAACTTATAAGTTATAATGCTATTAGTCTAAAAATACATTTTATAATAACTCGCACCTACATATCATAATTACTTACATACCATGACGAAATAAATATTGTTTATTTCAAGCAGTAGGTACCTACTTTTTATAGTCTTTAGTTTAATACTACCACTTTGACCATATGAACTAGTTAATACTTAGTTTATGACGTCTATGTGGTCGAAACTACTCAAAATGGCTATCGGTTATCGATAATTTTGAAAATTAGTATTTACTTGGTATGTTGTAGCAGGTATGTAATTTAGAGAGGGGGGGTAATAAGTGTCATTCCCCCAAATATCGTATTGTAGTAACTAATAGGTAATATTAATAAAAAAACATTTTTTAACCTTCAACTATTCTGAAAAAGGTTAACTATCCACAAAATAATGTGTTGTATCTATTAAATTTGCTATGGATATTATACTTTTTTTTAAACTAATATGTGTAAATATATTTAATCAACTCAAGCATAATATAACACAAATTAATTACTCATAAACACCAAAACACCATTATAGTATGGTATCAAGGCAATAATAATAAAAAAAAACATTGTTTAAAAATATTATTTATTTATTTTTTTATAATTTTACAAATTATTGAAGTAAACAGAAATTTTTAATCTTCTTTTATTAAACTATTAACAATTTGATTTATAACAGTATCATTACATAAAGAATCTAATAATCTATAACTAACATCAGAATTTAAATCTGGTTTTAGAGAACTTATAGTGTGGTTATGTCTGTGATATTTTGTATCAAACTTCACTTTAGATAAACATTGATCAGGTTCATAGGTTTTATACTGATATTTTATGAGCGAAGTTGAATCTGGTTCTTCTGAATCTGTAGTTTCTTCTTCAGTTTTTATCTATAAAATAACACAAATCAATAAATGAATAAATATATAAAACTTTGAAGAGCATTTTTTATATTACTATTTTAATGCTTTGGTCAATAAAATTAATTGACTCTGCAGTCATGGATGATGAAAATGCCTAAAAAGTTAACAATTTTTAATTAAAAATATATATATATATATAATTTATAATTATTTTAATTGTAATTATAATATTTATCAATTACTTCATTTGGATTTAGTAATCTTGATTGAATATTTTTAGACACACCAGAACATATACTGCTCACCATAAAACGAACCACAGACTCACTTAATCGAGCCATATTGTCATATTTAGGAATCTGTATCCAAGTATTAATACTAACAGCAGTAGTTAAGTTTTCAACATAATGCCACCATTTATGTGGAACAATTAGTACATCGCCAGGCGATAAAACCACTGTCACACATCTACAGGCATCGTTAATATCTGTAACATAGAATATTATACAGAACACATATTGTTTTTCAGTGTGCCAAATAATTAATTTACCTTGAATATTGTCTGGACATGAAAAGTTAATTTTGCTATAACAACTTGACTCTTCATAAGGAATTCTAGATGGCTTTAGATATTTTCCCATTTCAGGTGGCATTAAAATCCAACGTTTTCTACCAAATAATAAAATTTTAAATGCTATAGTCACATTTTATAGTTAATGTCAAACAAACTGGTTTTGCTCACTGTGAAGTGTTCTATACCAGGAAACAATAATTGTTTGTGAGAATGGAAATTACATGGAAACAATATAAAGACTGTTATAATGTAAACGACGCTGTCGCCATTTCATGCTTGTCATTAAACTTTAATTTTGTTGGATTATAAAAAAAAATGCTTTCTTGAATGTGAACACTTCCCCATAAATATTGTATTTGTATTGATTAGTGGTAAAACCACCAACTGCCAGTTTATTTGACGTTGATTCTAACATACAATTTAAACTATTCAATATTTTGTAATAAAAATAGAAATAATTTACATGTAAATTAAATAACATTTTACTTTAATCTAAAAAAAAAATTACATTTACTATTATGATAGTACTAACAAATAATAACTTAATATTTATTATTATATTTATGTAATTTTTTTTTTTAATTTACAAATATTAAAACATAAACTCATATTATCTTATCTTTATTTTATATTATATTGTATTAACCCACTAACTTTCCGTGAACTTGAGCCACCAAATTAATACCATACAAGTCTTGATGACATGGTGTGTGAGCACCAGTACTTCCAATCCATAAAGTCGAATCTTTTGGGCCTAAATTTTCATAACCAAACTTTTTCCATGATATCGACTAAAATAAAATAAACACATTTAACAAAATTTTTGAGAAATTAAAAAAAACTAACTTTGAATATCTTTTCATCAACTTTTTCTCCAATGTACTTATAATCAAAATATAACCATTGTCCACTGTTCTCGATATCATTTGACATGTTAATAATTTCGCTAAATGAATGATTTTCATGCAAACACTTATTTTCCCATAAAGGTTCCTGCCAATAAATAAATTTAAACATTTAATTTATGTTAAAATTCTTATAAATATTTTAATTTACTTTAGTACACGTAATTTTTCCTTTTCTACAGTCTAATGACTGATGTTCAAATATACTGTTCCATTTATCTAAATCCCATTTAAATGGATCCCAATCATCTAACATATTATTAAAAACAATTGGAACTTGAGACGATTCGATAAAATGTTTAATGTTATTCATAATGAAATCTGCAAAGAAAAATAGAAATTTTATTTGTATAAATATAATTGATTAATAATGCATTTTCTATTAAAATTGAATACAAAAATAGTAAGATCCACTGACTAACTATTATTTTCATATAGTTGTAGAATAGTATACAAAAAATACAACTAATCTTAGAAGCTTCATATTCTTAAAACACAAAATCAAACTTTTAATTTATTAGTTGACAGGGAATTGAAAATATTATTATAAATTAAACAGACATTTTAGATAGTAAAAAAATTAATCCAAATATGTTTATTCTTAATAGAATAAACAATATAGACACATTAAGTATTTTTTTAATAATGTATATTTGTGACCAATTTGCTATAATTATTATAAATTTATAATTCATAAAAAATACCTTCAAATGAAATCATAGAACAGAAAAAATATCATTTGTAACCGTAATATAATATTACAAAAAGAAATAATTTAATTCTTAAGATTAATGTTTAGGTATCTTAATTGTTTTGTAATTAAGCTTATTAGGAACTGCATTTAATTCTAAACCTTTTTTTTCATCTCATATTTAAAAATTATCTTTTAGAACATACAAAATATTAAAATATCAATAGTTTCCACTCATATTAATCCATAAGGAATAAGTTTCTATATCCGAAATGGGAAACTAAATAGTTTAAGATTGTTAATTCATTATCTATTCTAGTTCTAAAACTTAGTTTCTCGGGGAAATTTACTTACTATGCAGACTGCAAATATGTGTTAGCTTTTTTTATAACATTCAATATAGTTCAGTGTTTTTATATCTTTTGTTTACTCATAATTTCACATTTTTTAAATTTATAACTTATTATAAAGTTAAAATAAATTAAAGTTGCACTCATTAAAATGTATAGTGATTCGGTCAAAATTATCACGAGTAAGATTTATGAATAAGATTGTCATGTCATTAGTCTAACAAAAACTATTATTAAACTATAGATCTATAAGTTTGGACTTAAAATACACAATAACAAAAAATTCAAAAAAACAAATGATATTGGTGAACGGGAAATTCAAATTATTTTTCAACTGATAACAGATAATATTTGAATTTGGAAGCAAAATTAATTTCATTTTACATCAACCACGAACTCGCATATAATCATTACATAATATTTAGTTCAATGAAAAGAAACATGGCTACTAGTATTATTATTTAGTAAATAATTATGTAGTAATTAGTAGTATAGTCGTAACTAAACCCGTTGCACGTGAGAACCGAGAAGATCTAATGCCGAGCAGTTATCTACTTCTACTATGAATCGATGACAAAAGATAATAATATCGTTATGTAACAATATCGTATTGTTATGTTGGCACTCAGATTACATGAAGAGGACAACTACTTGTGGCTACTCTCTGGCTTGTTATAATTAATAATTTGTATGACGCATGTATTGATGGGTCGTTAGAAGTTTAAGACTTGTGACTTGTGAGTTGGTAAGAACAAAGTAATAAGTATTAAAAAAAAAGATTAAAAATTAATCGTGTTTTTCGTGATTTGTTCATAAATGATAAGTTCCAATATTGCATCATGTTAGCCAATTATTTGTTAATATTTAATTGCATGTTTCGTCTTCCAAATTAAATTTTACATGATTATGTTATTACATTGGAATTCAAAATTAACTCTCGACTCGCAAACCACATAAACATAAGAAGGTTTAACTTAACAAATAACATATTTTCAATTAACTGAAAAGTTATAATTTTATTTAAAGCAAACATAATAACAATAAAGATCAGAAAACATTTTAACATCATTTATTTATATATATTATATATAGTGAAAAATAATTTGTCTTCTTTCTTATTGTAATAATAACAAACTTTTAATAAATTATTAAGTATTGAAATAATCACAGTTTAATCTTTTTAATATACAATTGTCTACTCATTAAATGTTTTGAAACACATTAAAAAGAGACTATTACAAATAATAAGTTTTATTCTCCGTCAAAGGTTATTTACTTGTTATACTATTATATTGTTTAGTAGTTCAAATGAAGCCATTAAACATATAACATTTTGATAATTTGTTTCACGATAGATAACAGTTCATGATTAGTTAAAAAGTTTACATTATTCCTATTCAGTCATTTTTGTTCTCTTATGTACTTTCATAATTTTTTTTTTAAAAATAAAATACATTGCACACTTAAAAATATACTTATAGTTATAATTAAACATAAATATTTGATAAAAATCTTTTGCACACACAGGAATATAACAATTTCTAAACATAAAATAAAGTTCATATTAATATTGTAAACTATAAATTTAACAATTTTAATATATATATATAGTCATAAAATAACATACTCTGTATAAAAATGAATTACACATAGATTGGCCAATTTAATTTATATATTACATTTACAAAATTAATAAAATGTGTATGAGAAGAGTCAACTATTAATACACAAATTGTTAACAAGGCAAGTTTTTTGAGGCAGAAAAAATATTTTTGACCAATATGTAATTGCTAACACTAGTATTACCACTATTACCTACTTATTTTATTATAAATGTATAATTACTGTCATGGAAATTTCTCTACTTATACTATATTATTATTATTTTAAACAATAAATAAAAAATCATTTAGAATTGATTTTAAAACGTACAGTGATGTCGACAAAATTTAGTAAGGATTTAATAGTTACAACTAACAAGGATTATATATTGTAATAAAATAATAATTACTGTTATAATAATTATAGAGCAACTATTAATATAAATAATCAAATTAGGATTGTGATAATCAATTAAAAATATATGTGAACCTAGTATTAATTAATATAAGAACTAAATAAGTCATCCTATAAAATTAAACAATTAAAATTAGTAATTATATAAATCTAAATAAACATTATAATAAAATATAAATGATTTAAATAAATTGCACTTTTTAACAGACTTTAGGACTAACATTAGAATCTTATAACTGATTTAAACTTATTTTATATTTCTAATACTAAATAAACAAACAAACAAATAAAAGCTCAGTTTCTAGAATTATCACAGAAGAAAAATCATAAGTTGTAAATTGTAGTAAATGTATATTTTGGACTTGGGTATAAATCACATATTTTTTTATATTACCCAATCCCAGCACCTGTATTTACATATCACAGCAATGGATTACCCTGGATATTCAAGAGTGGCCACTTAAAATATATATAATATAAAAATTTGTTTATACTTAACCTCAAAATGTAACAATAGTCATGGACAGGCAGTTTAATCAAGTCTTATAGAAAATCACTTAAGTAATTTTAATTAATGTAAACGCGAGTATTATATTTATAATATAAAGGATACTTTAAATGCAGTCATTCATTTAATATAAATATAATTCCTAGTAAAAAAAACTAGAAGCTTACATTCAGTAAATATAATTCAGTTCTTTATGTAAAAATTCTGGTTTTATATTTGACTAATAAAAATAATTTGGTCGAACTGCAGAATTATGAATATAACTGTACTATAAAATAATGTTTAAATATAAATTTTTTCTTACTTCTATGTAATATATAAATTATATACTTAAAAATATATTTTTATATTAAATATAAAAATATTTTTGTTATTAAGATTGAAATTGAAGGTACTTATTTTATTTATTTATTCTATGTGTTGGCAGTTGGATGTATGCGTTTTGTATGTCGCATTAGTGATGATTTCTGTGTAAACTCAATACCACATTCTTCGCATTTCAGTCGTTCACCAGTGTGGATTAGTTCATGTTTCTTAACTATTGCTTTGGCCCCATAAGTTTTACCACAAAAACGACATGCGTATGATTTTTCACCTCCATTCATCCTGACTTGTATGACATCTTCCTGATGGTCACCATGCATAGCCTCCATGTGTATATCCAATGATTCTTTAGTGGTGAATACAGCTTCACACTGTTCACATGCCAATTTGTCTTTATGTTCAGCTGCATGTAATTGCAATGTGTTCAGATCATCAAATGACTTGTTACAAGCTGTACACTTGTACTGAGCCACCTCTGAATGCAGCTTAGCATGTCTTTGCAATAATGTAAATCGATTGAATTCGCGACCACAAATGGAACAAGCGCAGTTGTATTCGTCTGAGTGGCTTTTCATATGTAATGCAAGACTGCAGTTACGATAAAATTTACGTCCACATAAATTACATTCACATGTTTTTTCAATAGTGTGAAAGGCAACAGTATGTTGCCAGAGAGCACCACGGTTGCTGAATTTATTTGGACAATATTCACATGAAAATGGAAATAGAATTTCTGGTTGTTTTGTTTCTAAATTCCAGGGTTTTACAGGTTTTGGAATGTCTTCATCATCGGAGTAAACAGCTTCAACACTTGTCATCATGTCGCGAATATCTACTTCGGATACTTCATTTTCTGTAGCTTTTAACTGCATCACAAAATAAAATACAAAATACAAATCTGATATTACACTAAACATGATTGATTTAAACTAATATAAATAAAACTTTATACAATTTTTACAAATTTATTCTATTATTTTAGTGTAAATAACAATTTCATACATTTTTACAACATACAATCATCAACTATAATAATTTAATATTTGTACAAGGGGTTGAAAAGGCACGTCTCCACTTCCTAGTATTATACAATATTTTACCTGTTTTTCAACTGCAAATTTGTTTTGATAATTTGTTAAGTTACGGTTTCTAATAGTTAAACTCTTTTCATTGTGATGTCTGTAAAAAATAAAATAAAAACGAGCATAATTAAAGAATATTTAAAAAAACTCAGGGTATTCTAAATTAAAAAGTTTATCTTCTAATAATATAATCTATATAGTTGTAAATATTTAATATCTATGATAATATACATAAGTATATATTACAAGCATTAATAATTACATTTTATAATGAATAATATTTTAATATTGTATAACAAATAAATTACATAATAATTTCATAGTATAACACATTAAGATTAGTATTCTTCAAAACTTTATGTTACAAGATAAAAACAGAACAATTTAATTTTTAGAAAATTTGAGACAATTGGATGTCACAATACATTGACTTTGTTATACAAATGTACAATATGACTAATTATTTGCATTTAACAAATGTTAATGTTGTTAAGCTTAAATATTAGAAAACATTGTTCTACTATCAAACTTAATAGTAAAGATATTCTTTCTATTCTCTCATTGATTTTTTGTTTTAATTTTTAACTTCATAATAAGTATATAAAATATTAATACTTAAAAATGCTCATAACTCACTTAAAAATTAAATTATTGTAAAAACCAAAAATTTACTCTTTTGTTCAAGCTAACACAAAATTGGAACTTCTCTATGTTAATTTTAAATTATATATTTATCAAATGGGTATGATATTTGTTTAGTTCATCATCACTACAGTAAATTTTTTCATGATAAAGAATAGGTATATTTCCTCCAATGAACTGATAAAATCATATCCCACACAAAGTATTATTTTTGGTTGTGCTATTTTTGGATTTGTTAATAGGGAATTTTAACTTATGACATTTCAGAAAATAACTAAACCATTACTCTAAATGGTTTCCTCTTTAACTATTTTCTAAATTAAAACATATTTTATAAAATTTAAATATTAAAATATTTCAAAAGCTTTACTTACATAGAATTGTTATTTGGTTTATTTGAAATTTCAATGGTACACTCAGCTAATAGTGTAGCGGGCAGTTTAATGGGAAAATCATTAACTGTAGATATATCCTTGCGCCTGAAATGTCCATTTTCTAACTTGGCTTGCCTGAAACCCAAATAAACACAATTCACTGATAATTGAACATTAAACATAAATTACAGTGAACATGTTTCATATGGTGATCACTTTACTTACTTGAAATTTGATTTTGTGTATATAGGAATTATTGTGGTTTCAGACTCCAATGCACGTTTCATTGATTTTGACATTGACGAAATTGTAGCCATGGTTTGGTTTTTTTTACTACCATTAGAATCGTTAATTACAACGTTCAATAATTGCGACGGCATCATGCCCAGTTCAGTATTATTTTCTGTTTTGACATTAGACGTCATTACACTAATAATTTGGATCGTAGAAAAGAAACGCTGTCAAACTCTGAGAAGAATTTATACAGTAATCTATGTACTAGATAGCCCAGATTATGGTTCCAGCGAGACACGTTGAAAGAATATGAATTTGAAAATTTTAAATATGACGATATAACTTATTAAGTTAATGTGATAAATGAAGACTTAATAGGTAACGTAGTTTGGAAAAAGTAATTTAGAATAAAAGAATGTAAAAGTAATCTTTTGTACTTTAATCGGGTGAGCTCACATTTTTGTCCACATACACAAAAAAACAGAAATGCTACATTCTGAGAAAAAATTAAAAAGTAACCAAAAAAAAAAAAAATGAACCACTTGATTGATAAAAAATAATTGTATGTATATTGTACATTTGTACGATTAATACATTAAAAATAAAAGTAACGGGATTTTGTCAGCTGTTTATTTAGAAATTAGATATTAGAAGTTACATAACACTATTGACTTTGCGCATGTATGGAATGATAAATTAATTTTGATTTCTGATAAGAATTACTTGAATTAGTTTAAAATTTAAAATTGTGTTTGGTTGATGTTGATTTAGAGTTTATTTAAATTTTATTTACCAAAAATTAAAAAATTACAATAATATAATGTTCAAAAGTTGATATCCACGATATTTTTTAGTTTTTTTTATTTTCGTACAGTTACTGGAGTCTAGTAGCAATATGGATCGGAAAACACCGGAATTACGACCTGCAATTAATGAATACTTCAAAGACCCATCGCCATCATCTAACTTGTTTGATAATATATCTTCTCATGCTACAGCCGACAGCAAACGAGAAGAACCAGCAGTTTGTCGTATATTCCAACAAATTGAAACCAAAAAAACCGATATATTTGACATCATAAAACCTCCAGAGGTTAATCATAATAGTAGTCCAGCATTTGATGTTCAAGAACGTTAGTATTAGTTTTTATTATTATTGAATAATTGTAAATGGCTTGCAATAAAATACTACCATAGCGTTTGGTTATGTATTCTAAAATATAAGAATCATTCTCATTGATATGTAAATAACTTTCAAATAGTAGTTAACTATACTTTGACCAACCAGTGATTCTATACATACCCATGCGATATCCTGCTACAGTAGAACTAATTTTTGTCAAGGTTAGATATGTTCTCTCACTGGACAGAGAAAAGATTAGGTATTCAGTTTTATTTATAGCAAAACTTATCTAATATATATAACTGACGTTGGTGTTCGTTTTAAGGCCAATATAATAATTATCTTAAAATTTATATTTTATAGCAACATTCTTAAATACTGGAAGTGACAGTGTTGAACTTATGGATATATTCAATCATGAATATGAATTATCTTCAATTCCAGCCGAAGATGAAAGACGACGATTTGCTTGGATACCATCTGTTAAAACAAAAAATACACTTGAAAAGGCTTCACAAATGAATCATACATTACCCAAAGATATGTTAACTATGCCTGGTGTTGAAAATGTTAATTTTGTATGTATATATAAATTAATAATTAAATTTAATATACTAATTCTGATAATGACTTGTTTTCAACTTTTATGTAGACAATTAAATTATATGAAAATCTAGTGTCATATCTTGGTGAAACTGAGGCAGCCGCATTTAAAAGTAAAACTATTGAAGAAGTTACACAAGATGAACGAGGTTTGAAAATGTTGATTGAAGACAACAACTTCTCTGAAGCATTAAACTTGACAACTCGATTGTTGGGAATGTATGGTCAAGGACCTGGGCAAATGGGCTATCCAAGTAAACATACAAAAAATTCACTTCAGGTAATGTAAATTCTTTAAATTTTATACATTGTATAGTGTTTGATAAAAGTAGTAACATTTTAGCTGTGGTTCACAAGATTTGCATTGCTAGTGAAAATTTGTGCATGGAAAATTGTTAGCAAAGAAGCATTAGCCTGGGATGATTTGGATCGTCCAGATCTCTACATGCAATGGTATAAGGATCTATATGGTAACAAATATGGGACTCTTGTGCCGTTCAGTTTTAGACTTTTACTTGCTGAACTACCTCAGTATGTAATTTCATCAACCAATGTTTATAACAAACTATTTGAAGTACTCATTGGTGTTAAAAAGGTATGTATTTGAATAGTAATATTTACTTTCAATTATATTTGATGTTAATTATTTACTATTTTTTTTACATTTTTTTATTTAGATCATATCAAATTTAGATAACGGCCTAACTGAAGATGGTAGAAATGTAGAATTGACAATACAAGACCGAAACACTTCAAAATTACTTTGGTACTCAAGAGAAGCTAGAGTTATACATTCAATTATTAACTGTGCTATAAACCAAAAGGTAAAACAAATTAAATTTTGGATTGGAAAAAAACTAATTTTTAATTTTTTAGGATTTTAAGCTTGCAATCAAATTATTAAAAGATCTCATCGAAACTCCACGATTGAAATACACAACTGAACATTCTCGGTCACTCTTATCTGCAATGGGTCGTATTTATTTACAAGTTGGTGATCTCAAAGCTCATGGATACTTTCTTAAATCATCTCGATTGAAACCTCAATTACAGTGAGTATCTTTGTATGATTAAATTGACTAAATTGTATTTACATTTTACATATTTACACTTAATAACAAAAATTATGTATAGAGGAACAATGGGTGAAAATAAAGCTGATTATCGTGAATTAATAGATGCTGCTTTATTGGCTATCGCTCAAAATAATTACAAAGAAGCATACAAACATTTCGAAAATGCATACTTAATGGACTCAAATAAAGTCATGGTAGTAAATAATTGCTTATTTTAGTGAAAATATAAAATAACCTTTTGCATAATATGTTACAGGCTTTAAATAACATGGCTACATGTTTATTTTTTGAAGGCCAACTAAATAATGCAATAACACTGTTGGAAGATGCTATACAGAGATTTCCAGATTTGGCATTAAATGAAAGTTTATTATCCAATATATGTTGTTTATACCAGTTTCAAAATTCTGCATCTAATAAACAGAGATTACTCAAGTATCATATTATTTCAAAATATAAAAACAGTGTCACCGATATTATTAATTAACTATTAAGTGTAATTTTATTTGTTTTAAAAAAAAATCTGTTATTTATTATTAATTTATTGATTTTAATTAAATGTTTTCTATGTTAATGATTTTAATTTGACTTATTTTTAAATTTTTTTTAAAAAAAAAGGTAATATTCTTCAAAATCATTATATTATAATATAATAATGAAAAAATGTCTTGACTTATTAAATCTTATTAACTGGTAACTGATGTGCTTTGATTTGGAAGAGAATGAGGCACTTCTACGCAGATTATTGTCTGTACTTCTAATTTCATAAACATTTTGAGAATACCTCTACTCAGCAGCGTCATTTCCGGTTTTTTTTTTGGGTGTGCAAAGTATCAAGCAGGCCATTTTGAAATTTCACCAGACCATATAAAAATAGATGTACTATGTATATGTAGGTACATTATTCTGCTTCCAATTATTTTCATACATCTTGAACCGAATCAATGTATTAATATAAATATTAAAAATCAATTAAGAAATATATAGCAGAATATTTTTATATAACCAGTGTAATTAAAAGTTGTAATTATGATTGACAATATACCGATATTGATAAATGTCAATATAAAAATCAAAATATTTAAAATACAATTTAATTTAAATCGTATTAATAATCGTACATAATTTCATCAGGGTGGAGGCCAATTGGAACTATTTTAAAAGTAAGGACACCCTTATCCCCCGCAAATGACACCCTTGCCACTACTGGCTCTACTAATTATTTCCATAGAACGGAGGAACAGTACATTTCTATTACAAAATTATTTTTTAACAAACCTAAGTGTATTAAATAAGACCTTTAAATTCAATTTGATGAATTATACAACTTATTATAATTAATATAAATTATGATACTACATTACAACTATAGAATATAATTTAAGAAATAAAAATTACCATATATTTCATAAATTAAAATTATTTTAATAGAAATAATTAAATATTATATGCAAATAAATATTTTAATTGTTCATAATTTTCCGTTATAATTTCAAACATCTGTGTATATTGTTCACCCCCCCCCCCACCCAAACCAGTAACCAACAGCATCATATTATAGGTACATATTACCTTATAATATAATTTATATACTTAATCTTTATATATCTTACAATTATGAAATGTTTAAGTATAATATAACTATATAATAATAATTAATATGATGAAATATATGTTATATGATTGCCATTTACTATTGATCAATGTGACGGAACTAGATTAGGAAGTTTTTTATGGTAAATACAGAACACGGATAAGTAAATATGTTATACAAATATGTTTTTCTCTAGAAATTCTGATTCTCATAAAGACTGTAGTTTTTCTTATTTAGATATCTAATTAATAATTACTATTCTCTATTGATTGTGTCTTGTTGGTTCAGTTACTTAGTTGTTCATAACTATTCTTTGGTATCAAACCTCAATATTATTAAATTATTTTCAACATACATACTGATACTTATATACTTTTCAATCGATTTTCCTGCATTCTATTATTAGATAGGTAAATTTGTCTTTTCCTCTTACAATTTTTCAAAAAATGTTACCGGGTTCATTTTCACTCAAAATGTATTCTGCCCCTTTCCGTAATGTATAACCATAATATTCCTTTAGTGATAATTACTATAAATAAAAAATGTAATTTTAATCAAATATTCTATAGGTATTTTGTTATTACCTATATATTTTAAATAGGTAACACACAATAAATTAATAGCTATATACTTATCAACTTATCATATAGGTATTTATATAAACTGAATGCATTTTAATGCCTATAGGTACATTTAGTTTATTATTTTATTTATTTTGTGGTTATACACAATTGTTGAATATTTAAACAACTAAACAAGTCTTGTACAATATTATTAACTATAATTGTTTTACTCCCCGCCATGAATTAACATACATTAGATACAATTTAGATAGGTACCTGTATTAGGCATAGAATTAATAAAATATTAATTTGATTTGTTTCGTTCACCTACGTAAAACAGACTATTAAACAAGTAAAGAAATAGTTGATTAAAGAGAGGAAATTAAAGTAAGCCAACTACTATAAGTTTGAAGTATAGTCATTGATTAAGTACCTATTCCTATACTTAATTAAAGATATGATGTTAAACTTGTTAAAGCATGGTATACATTTTTACCATTCGACTACACGAATTATGACTTATGAGTCAAGTAGATACCTATATGACTATGCAATACAAACTATGCAGGATTTAGCCTTGTGTAGGTATAATTATATATACGTACTTAAGTAGTTAAGTACCTATATAGAAACATGGAATATTGGATATCTTAATATATAATATTAATTAATATACCTAATATGTAGTACCTATAAATATTTCTATTAATAAATTATTATTTATTAGATAATTTTGGTTTTATTACCTATTTCATATTAGATTCTGAGTGGAACAATGAATCTATTGATTTTACAATAATGATGAATTAATTGATATGTCTTTTTTTTTGTTGTGGACGAGTATACGATAAGTTGTCAATAAAATGTTTCGATTTTGAAAAACTAGAGTGGTCTTGGATATCAAATTGGATCTAGTTTGTACTTTAGAGAGGAAATTCACAGGACTTATTTTTATAATTGGGAAAAGCTAATAAAAAATTAAGGAAAATGGACATTTTTACGTTAATACAATTTTCGACAAGATTGATTTTGTGTCTGAAATAACTCACAAACGAACAACCGCAGATATTTGAAATTTTCATAAAATATTTATATAGGTACAATTAAATATTCGAAATATTTTGGTTATTTGGTGGTATAGTAAATTTCAATTTTTTTTAGTTTTTTATTTCATATTAAGTTGGTTAAAAAATTATTTGCTGAGTAGAAATTCTTGAAAATTGAATACGAAGCTTTTCACGGATTTTTTATTTCTTAATCAGAAATAACGAAAATTTATTGTCACGAATATTTTTTAAGCGTTTAAAATTGGAATTATGACAAAATTCATAAAAATCGCGAAAAACAGGAAATTATTTTGTAAGTAAGAAACTATAAAAAAAAAAATATTTTTTGATATTTTATAAAGTTATAGAAATTCATACAATTTTTCAATTTTTACTTCAGGGCTAAGATTTAAAAATGTAATCAAGTTTCTTTAATAGTTTTTCAACCTATACATAAAAAAAATTATACCGGGAAGCCAAATTCATTTTTGATGAGTATTTTAAATACAAAATTTACGATGTTCGATATTCACTTGTAAAATAATTATTTCTTCTTAAAAAATTATTCGTATTTTAAAATAAAGTAACTGCAATAGATACTTGTAATTCTCACCAAATGTTTATATTATCGTTTTAATTTTATGATAAAATGTTCAACATTTCTGAATTGCCTTTAAGCTATTTACAAGTATGAGAATTTTTTTCAATTTTGATACATAATAATAACAATAAAGTATATGTTATTAAATAAATGTAGATGCATAATATTATATTAATACACATTTATTTGGAATTAATTTTAAAATTATTTTTATTTAATAATTATTAAACCTTTTCTAGAGTAGAAATGTTCGAATAACTTAATAATTTCATGTTTAGAATTAATTTAGTATATTACGCTTAATTTCACTAATCGGAATTGCGGTATAATAATATTATATTGTATTATATTATATTGTATATAATACCGCCAATACACGATACGCGTTTTCCGCGTGATGGGTACCTATCTAACAACAATATTATATAGATCAGACCGATCCGGGCTCGGACCCACCTCTACTGATATACAGTGCATTTTGTCACCAGAATGCGTTGTGCCCTGATGGGTGGTGGTGGGTCGGAGATGGCGCGAAGAGATCGGTCGCCCGCTTTTCATCGATCCGCGCCGCCGCCCGGCCACCAACCCCTTCCCGCGGCCAACCCGTGCTTGGTTTCCCAATCGTTTCCGCTCTGCGCCGCGAGGACACACGGCTCGCGTGTATTTTTTTTTTTCCCCCGTTAAGTTATATCCTACACCGCTTTCGTCTTCGTTTTGATTTTCGGTTTTTGTTTTTCAACCCACGAGTATTGCAGCCACGGTCATCACGTTTTACCGGCCGATCAGGAAAAATATGCGTACAGTGGCGACGGCGGTGGCGGCGACCACTATTACATCGGCATTGGAAACGGTGGCACCGGCGGTGGCGTTGACTGTAGTAATAACGTCTTTATAATAATAACAATAATATAGAGCCTACCTAGCTGCACATTAAATTTACCAATAATTTTCGTTTATAAAATCTCGTTTCTCTCTTTCGCTCTCAACTCGTCTTTTCGACAGGCATCGTAATACACACGCGTGTTGCCGTACCTTTATCATAATATAATTAATAGGGCCGAGGCAACAGCGCGCGCAAGTGCAGCAGATATTATCGCTGCAGCGGTTGCAGTCGTCGCGTATAGGTAGGTGGGTCGCCACCGCAGTTGCAGCGGCTGTCGATGGCCAATTTCGGTCGGTTTTACGTGCCACCGTTCGGGGCCGCCATGAACGTAGTGTGGGCCGCCGTCAAGGCGTACGTGCCCGAGGACAGCCCGTGCGTGGAAGCTATCATGAAACGCCGCGGCGACCGGGCGACGGGGGCCACGACGTCTGCCGGAACCGGGGCGGCGGATGGCGGGGACGCCGAACGGAACCGGTTGCAGGGTGGCACCAAACCGGACACGAACCCGTTCCGGACCACGTGCAACTCGGAACTGTCGTCGTACGGTGGCGTGGAGAAATGCGACGGAGGCGTAGACGGCGATGGTGTCGTCAAGAGGACGCCGCAAGCGTTTAGCATGGACGATGGCAGCTTCGATGAGGACTCATCAGGCGGCGGAGAGTTTGGCCGCGGACGGCACAAGATCGACGAATGGCAAGCAGCGTGGAACGTAACCAACGCCATACAGGTATATAAATACGACGATGGCACGTCTATGATGATAACGATTGGTGAATAATTATTGTTTAGGATCATATATTATAATTATTTGTGCATAATATAGACGGGGTGCCGGGCGAGACGCAAAATATAGGGGTTGCTAGAGACGTCTCCGGGTAGTTTTATTTATACCGCCTGCGCTGAGTCGTCTCCGAGTCTTCGAGATTGTTTTTAAGCGGCGTTTGAACACAAAATATAATATTACCAAGCACCATACACATACACACCTCGTAGAATATTGTAAAGACCATTTACCTGCTATATATATACAATATATATACGAATGTTTTTATTAATTTTAATTTTATTCTCCAACGGCCCTACCTAATACCGAGCACAAGATTTTATTTCGAAGTTAAGGTTCCAAGTTCACATTTCATAAATTCACTTTTACCTCTTCTATATCATTATATCTTGAAATCGTTTTTCTTGTAGAAAATAGATTCTTGAAAATATAAAAAACAAAATCAAAATCATACGGGCCAAATGAGTATAATTATACTAGGTAGTATAATAACTTACTATAGACCTCGAAATATGATGCTTATTTCAACGAAATGATTTGTTATTTTATCGTCAATCATTCGATGGGACAGTAAAATGGCTCAAAAAATTGTCAATACGCTATATCAGCCTATAGCTGTAAATTGTAAACTTGAAATCCTATCAGTATTTATCAAAAATAATTATTTTTCTTCTCCTGCTGATTGACGATAAAATATAATTTAAGTCAACGTGTTAATTTAACATATTCCTATTAGGCACTATACAAACAATGTATTTAAATATGGAATTTTGAAATGACAGACTATTGGCACTGAGTTCCAACAGCAAGGTAAAAGCAGTCCTTATTTTTGTGCGCAGTAGCACATACAGCGTGTAGTAGCAAATAACAAATAGACTAAAAAAAAATGTATGTTAACTAGTTACAACTTACAGCCCTTAAAATATGTTTTTAAAAAAAATGGTAGTGTATAGTAGTAAAATAACTGGATAGAAGTACTTCTATAATAGGTTATTTCCCAAAAACGTAAAAGAAGGTTTATTTAAAATGTAATGTTGTAAGGTGCATATCTGAATATTAAAGACCTTAACATAAAGAAGCTTTTAAATTTAAATAGTGTATAGTAAATATACAATTTCATAATATATTCTCTTTTTATATACGTGTAAACGATACAAATAAAAATATATTTGTATTCATTATATATCCCTTATAAATATTAAGCTGTTTTAAAATTTTTCATTTCAGTATATTTTATATATAATATCAAGTGATTAGTATGTAATTATTAATTACTTCAATTTTTCGCTTTTCTCTTAGAAGCTATAAATTATAACATATTATTATATTTATATATAACATAAATGGTTAAGATCTTCGAAAACATTATTTTAGGTGAATTGACGAGCTACACCGTGATCACATTTTACGAATAGTAATTGTAAGTGAGTTCGGATAATAATTAACATTCACATGCACTGTGTAATAATAGTCAACACTTATTTTATCATTATACTATTATAGTATGCACTATTTTTCAAAAAAGTTATAATCACAGTATATTTTTTAACCGCACTATTTTTTTTTTTTTTTACTTTTGAGTTAAATAGCACGTAATTATTATGTATTTATGTAATATATAATTAAATTGTTAATTATATTCTTTTATTAAAACAGCACAATTAAATCACACTGGTTACAAATCCTTGTAAATACATATTTGTTTATCAAATAAGTATTCAAATGGTGTAAGTAGGTAAGTTATAAATTATATTTCGAAACTGCTGTTTGCTAAATGTGTGACACGACAAACAACAATGTAAAGTGTAAAAATCAAATAAATCTTCTAAAACTTTTGTCTTTTGGCGTAAAACTTTGTACGATAACGGTGTGGAAAATCTAATTTTGTTTTGGGACACTTGGTGGGTCGATGATCAGTTTTGAAAATATTAGTGCGGCGCGTATTGTGTATAAACTTTATAATTAGAAGATAAAGTTGTTATTCTAATTTAATGCAACGTCAAAATACAAATTTAGACTTCTACAATTTATAAAAATGTATCGAAATGTTACAGGATATGGTAATAACTAATAGACAATAGTACTCGGAGTACTCGAGTGTTTCTATATTGTAAGTTGTAACGTTATGCAACTTTTTATATAATATATATTATACCTATTTAGTAACTTAACTCAGATTAGAAAAAAATATACGAGGCGTAAAAATGAAAAACGATAAGTCCTGCAACATATTTTGTGTTGCTGAAGTCGAGCAAGAAAAATATAAAAAGAATGAGTAATAGAGGTTTGCTATCAAAAAATGTCGAACACACGGTTGTTATCCAGTATACCTACAACCTATACCTACTTATAAATTAAAAACACGCAATTTAATAACACGAATATATAAAATGTTAATTTGGGAAGAGGTTGAAAAGAGGGATTCAATTAGCAGAACGGCGGAAAATTAATGTAAATACGCATATTGTGCGTAACCAAATCGTTGCAAGTTGAATCGCTAAAACGCATTTGACTGTATTGCAGGGCGATAAGAAGTCTTCATCATAATATATATTATGTGTAATTCTACCTATATTTCCATATATAATATTTATTTAATAACAATTATAATATAAAAATAAAAATATAATAATAAATAATTTAATTATTTAATAATTAGGGTTCGGAAGTTGTAGGACCTAAAAATTTGTACATTTATTATATATATTAACATTGTCGACTATTTCTTTTTATTAATAAATGAGTCCCGGCGTCTAAGGAATTTGGCTGCATTTTCGAGTTGTTAATATATTAAACATTATTTTATAAAATAAATGAAAAATTAATACGAACGATTTGTTGAAATGAATGATGTGTAGAATCTACACTGTAGATAACTACCTATGGGATACGGGTTGTGTTTGACAACGTTAATTATTAAACCAAAAAAATATTATCAGTAGGTACTTACCAAAATAGTATGGACAAAAATTACTTTCAATATATTTATTGAGTTGTATACTGTAAAGAGTAATAAGCGAGTCATAAAAATGAAAATATAATTTTTATTTTTTGAAAAAATCAAATATGTAATTTTTGCATAACAACGAAGAAATGGAGATTTTTAATTTTTAACTTTTAAACTCGTAGTAGTACTCGTATACATAAAACGGATTTCTAGCACACGCGATCTGCTATGCCGTAAGCCGCACATTATACAGAAAAGCACGTACCTAACTCCTAGAATTTTTGAGTCCCATACAATAATATACCTAGTAATAAATAATACATTTTCATGTACCCACATTATATATTATATGCACTGCTTGCGGTAATCGACCGACTGACTATATTTTAATATTATAGTCCGGTAACGGACCCACCTAGTAGCTAACATAATATATACTTATATAATACAGTGGCGTACGCAGGGAGGGGGGTGTTAGAGAGATACGACACCCACCTTAAAAATAAGTATCTGTTCAAGTGATGAAACGATGACAACAAAAAAAAAAAAAAAATTCATGTCAATTCATGCACATAATTATGATTTATGACACCCCCCCCTAAAAAAATCCAGGGTACGCCACTGATATAATATACAGTACAATATAGAATGTATATATACTAATAATATTGACGTTGACCCGCGCAGGGAATGTTCGTGGTGTCCTTGCCGTTCGCCGTGCTGCGTGGCGGTTACTGGGCGATCGTGGCCATGGTCGGCATCGCGTACATATGCTGTTACACGGGCAAGATATTGGTGGAGTGCCTTTACGAGCTCGACCTGAACACGGGCCAGCGCGTCCGCGTCCGCGACTCGTACGTGTCGATCGCCCGGGAGTGTTTCGGTCCGGTGTGGGGCGCCCGGGCAGTGAACGTGGCCCAGATGATCGAGCTGCTGATGACGTGCATACTGTACGTGGTGGCGTGCGGCGACCTGATGGAGGGCACGTTCCCGGACGGCGTGATCGACACGCGCAGCTGGATGATGATCACGGGCGTGCTGCTCATACCGCTCGGGTTCCTCAAGCACCTGCACCACGTGTCGCTGCTCAGCTTCTGGTGCACCATGTCGCACATACTCATCAACATCATCATACTGGGCTACTGCGTGCTGGAGCTGCCCGACTGGGGCTGGAGCAAGGTGAAGTGGACCATCGACGTGGAGAACTTCCCCATATCGCTGGGCATGATCGTGTTCAGTTACACGTCGCAGATATTCTTGCCCACGCTCGAGGGCAACCTGTCCGACCGGTCAAAGTTCGACTGGATGTTGGAGTGGAGCCACATCGCGGCCGGCTTATTCAAGTCGCTGTTCGGTTACGTGTGCTTCCTGACGTTCCAGAACGACACGCAGCAGGTGATCACCAACAACCTGCACTCGCCCGCGTTCAAGGGACTGGTCAACGTGTTCCTGGTGGTCAAGGTGCTGCTGTCGTATCCGCTGCCGTACTACGCGGCGTGCGACATACTCGAGAAGTCCTTCTTCATCGGGCCGCCCGCCACGCCGTACCCGAGCATCTGGCACGTGGACGGCGAGCTCAAGGTCTGGGGCCTGGCGTTCCGCGTGGCCATCATCCTGTGCACCGTGTTCATGGCCATATCGATACCGCACTTCGCCATACTGATGGGCTTCATCGGCAGCTTCACCGGCACCATGCTGTCGTTCATATGGCCGTGTTACTTCCACCTCAAGCTGAAGGGCGACTCGCTCGAGTGGCGCACCATCATGTTCAACTGTTTCGTCATATTCCTCGGCTGCCTGTTCGGCGTCATCGGCGTCTACGACTCCGGCACGGCCATCATCAAAGCGTTCCAGATAGGGTTGCCGTTCTGAGCGGCCCCCTACCCCCCCCCCAGTCGTCTCCGGCACCCACGTCCCCGTTTACCCGCGACCAACGCACCCACCTCCGCTGCACGACCCACCGCGTTTGCCCCAGTCCTCAAACTCCAGCGACACGTTATTTTATCCTTATCCACCGCGCCCGCCTATGTTCCTCGATATATTTATTACTATTGCAGGCGCACCCGAAGTTTTTTGCAGACGACCGACCGACGACGAACGGGTTTTCGGACCGTGTCACTGCGACAGGCACTACTTATATTTACAAACAATATAGGCACGTAGTTACCTACCCACTACTGTACGACTAGTTACCTACTTGCAAACTAAATTTTAGTTGGATATAAAAATTAAAAAGTATTTCGTCATTTCCGTTTACGAACCGTAGATCTAATGCGTATTCGTAATTTATCATTTCGATATTTTGCGGTACCCGTTTTTGAAAACAAATCTCGTTTAAACATTCCGTACGTTATATGATTATTGTTATTATATATAACTATTTACTATCATTATTGTTGTTATTGCGGTTTGAAGACTACGATTATTTATATACTTAATAAAGTCGCCAACCCGACAGGTGTGTACACCCGAGATTTTAGCGATCGCCTATCCTCGTTATATTATATACACCAAATATTAATCCAGTGTCAAATACGTTTAGACGATATTATTAATACTATAAACTGGTAGGGAGTAATACAATTAGTTATGCGATTTTTACATTTTTTTTAAACTATAATGAAAATTAATATTAGTATTCGATTTTAACTACCTATATAATATATTAGGTATATTATGTAAAAAGTATAAAAGCAATTTTTTGAAAACGACGGTTAGACCGTTGTAGTTTGTGTCTTCCGATATATATATATATATATATATATATGTAATTGATATTGTGATAAACAACATTTGTCTTCCAGGGCTTGTAAGCCCACATTACCAAACAATTTATTCTTGAAATTGAAATTTTTTGATGACAAGAATGTTTGGTGGTGAAAATGTTAAATTATCGTTTTAATAATAAATGTAATGTTTATATTATTATTATATTAATTAAGTACAACCGTTTATGTATCATTGATATTGTAACATTAAAATTGTGCTGTTTGTAGCAATTTATTGTCTTCCATTATAAAAACGATTCTAAATGTTGTTGATGTTTGGTTTTCAAATGGTTCTGACCGAATGATATAAATCCATTTGGATCCCAGACATCTTTATACAGCGGATAAGAAACATATATACTATTATATTATATTAGTGCTTAATTGTTAAATAATGTCAATTGCAAGTCTTCCAAAAAAAAAAACAAACCACCTATAGTAATAGTCAAAATAATTATACCTACGTTATTATTATATTATATTGTCATAATAATTTATAACCATGTTAATATACTTGTATTATTTGTAAGCATTTACTTACATAATACAATATTTTGACGAGTTATAACATAACTATTATTATTATTATACAAAACTAACCAAGTTTTTTTTTTTTTAAGAATAAGTAGGTAGTTTCAATTAAAACAATTGTTTTATATTCATATGTTTATAATAATTAATACTAACGATCGAAGAGAAAAATGTGAATTACATACACTTTAAAATATTGTTAGTAGCTTGTTTATCGAGAAACCGTTTCATCATATTATGATAATTTGTAATAATAATATATTCACTTTTAAATACCTACTTAAAGTATATTCAATTAATTTATTATAATCTTTGTTATGTTTAAGTATAAGTAAATATTATATACAACACGAGCATTATTTTGTTTTATCTAAGACTGCTATTGTCTTCCATAATTTATACCATAACTATTGATTATTATTGTATACTCTTTCAGTATATTTAACAAAATACATTTAATCTTAAAAAGTGATGTTTTTATTTTTTTAATCCAATAACAGGTACCTGGATACATTAGCTGGCAGTTAGCAATTAGCATACACATATTTTATTATACAGTTTAGTTGAACACAATTATTTTAAATACAATGATATTTAGGGACAATTTTATTGCTGTAATCGTTCAGTTGTAACAATGTTTGATACTCATTACACATGTATTAAAATTATAAACTTGTGAAAATCATATAGAACATAAGACTTACAATAAATAAGAAAGATATTTCAATTTTAATAATTTTCCATTTTTTCTTCTCTATGTACACATTTAAACAAAAAGTATAAGATAACTACCCAGTAGTATGAATAACTTTTTATAAAACTACAAAATAACAGTTTTCAATGAAAATTAAAGTTTATAATTTAAAATATTGAGAAAAGTAGTACTATTTGACAAAGTTGCTTAGTTGTTGTAAGATTTTTTCTTTTGTATATTGGTAATAAGCTGCATAACATATTTATTCAGACCTTTTATAATATTTATTTATTTGATTATTTCAATTTTAATTAAAAAAGTAATTAATTTTATGATTTATAATAGGAATTCATCTCAGACGGGTGTATATGATTAATCATATTTAAAAGCTCTTATTCGTTAAACTATGCCATTAAATATTTAATGTAATGTATTAAAGATTTAATGGATAAAATTTCATAAAAAAATTAAACTTTTACAGGTGTTGACCTAATTATTAAGTTACTTTATGGTCTTTTATTGTATATTAAAATATCATTGGAAAACTAATTTGTTGTACATAGAATAATTAACAGAAAAAAAAAAGACTAACAATGGGCCACAATTTTATAGTTATTATAAATTATAAATAATACAAGAAAGTTCACATAGTTATACAACATTACACATTTTATTAATTCCAAACATATATACTTATATAGTTATAAACAGCTAATATTCAGTAAGATAGTAATTCAAATTATTTTTACAGAAGTAAAAATGTTAAGAAGAGTTATTGGTAAATAATTAAAAAATATTTAATTTCCAAACTGTATGTTGAAAAACGGACAAGTTATAAAAAAAAAAACGTATAAATACTTTAAACAAGCAATGCTGGTGCATTTTTTTTCCCAGGCCATGCTTCTTTTGCATATTTTTTCTTTTTGGGTTCTGTTGAAGCGGGTTCAACTTTTTCAGATACGACTGGATTGGGAACTGCTATTTCTTCTATACTAGGGTTAATATCAACGTCTGGCGCAGGGTTTGGTAAATTCATACCAAGACGATTACCAATGGATGATAAAAATCCATGTTGCTTATTGTCACCATCTGGACCTAGTAAGTAATGTTTTATAAAAAAAATTATAATTAAGTAACTATAATAAATATCATAAAATTCAATTAAAAAAAAATTAATTAATTCTAACCAGGAATATCACTGTAAAGTGAATTATGTAGATGGGCACCAGGAATCATATTTTTCATGTAGTTTTTATTTTGACCATTAGCACTATTTTGGTCAATAGCAAAACCCATTCCATCTTTGAATTTCTATAAAATATAAAAAATATAAATGTCTGTATGGTAAAATTAAAATATTTGATAAAATGTTTACTTTATTTGGTATGACAGTAGTCCTTATTAGGTTTCTGAAACGACCAACTGATGGATCAATATCTTCGGGATTAATTATCTGCTCATCTTCATTAAAATGGACTCCCCTTGTACGTTTTCGTTTTGTTTTCAATGCATCATCTGATATACCAAGCATCGATATACGTCGATTTTGTGCCGTATTAAATTCAGTCAAATTCTGTAATACAAATGTTAAGATATTCATGGAATTTAAATTTAAATTATGTAAACATACATCAAGCTCAAGATCAGTTTCTGGTAGTCCTAATAAACTAGATGCATGATCAGATTCTCTCTCTAACTGGTCCATAATCGGACGAGGTCCAAAAGCTGATGTAGACTGAGGACGTTCTCGTATAATGTATGTTCGAGTAGACGCACCAAAATGGAATTGACTATTTATTGGTAATTGAGTGGGTTTATCGGCTTCAATTCTAATGCTACCAATGTATGTACCATGAGCTAAATTGAATTAAAAATAAATAATTAAATAAATGATGATAAAAATCAATATTAACTGGCTGTCATTCAATAAACTCTATATTAGTTCGAATAATTTTACATTGTGAAGAATGACACTGGGCATAGACAATTCCGGAAATATATCAGATAAGTGTATAAAATACATTTTAAATTAATCAATAAATGATCTTTAAAAGGTATTAAAATAAATAAATTAAAACGTGTTATATCAATTTGATAATTAATCAAATAGAATTCCTACTGAATAATCATAGAAATAATACATTTTGTAGGTAAATTGTTAATTTATTCAATTGATTTTTGGAGCATGTAAACTATAAAGTAAATTTATATCTAAAAATTCCAGTGTAATAATAAATATAAATAATTTATTGAATGACAGCACCATAGTAATCCCAACTTACTAGATCCAAGATCAACTAAAAACGCTCTATTTAAATGTTTGTGATAGACAAATGCAGCATGAACTCTTGAGCATGATTGATGATCAATACAAAAGTCACTCATTTGTGCATTGCGTCCAAATAAATAACACTTTTTCTGGTCCAACATCAATTTCTGAATAACAGAATATCAACATTTTAATAAAGTTTCAATCAATTGCAAAGTTTTATAAACACAATTAAACTCACTTGAATTAATTTGTCTCCTTTTAATACATCCAAGTGTAAGCCTACAGGAGGTTTACCGGCCCTTAAAACAAATAAATAAATAACATTTTATATTCATCTACGTAATACACCAATTAAACAGTCAAAATATGTTGATTCATTCTTAAGAATAAAAGTTGTATGTAAACAATCCTCACCAATTGGGAACATCATAATGATTAGCCATTATAAGTTATTATAAACGAATAATCTTATATTTCGAATAAAACAAACATGATTATATTACAGATTATCGGGAATAAGTAAGATAAATTCCAAATATTTGCGATGTGAATAATTATTTAAAGAGTAATTAAAATGAAAAATTATTTATGATTGTTTATGGTTTATTGTATAATAGTTATATTATACTGAACGAAAATAATTAAAAAAACATCGACTAATGAACTAAGACTAACGAAGCCGAATATTTTTTCTTATCAATTAGGTATCTTATCACGGGTGTAAGGTATAAACAATTTGTACAACATAGCTATAACAGCATAACCGTGGTAAAAACCATAAAGTAACAAATTACCCGCGTACAAACATCGAACCAGAAAGTAATTTTTTTAAACTTTTAACAATATAGCACATGTAGCTTAAAGACTATTTTAAACAAAATAAAGAATTATGATATTATTTACTTATATAGGTATTAGGCATACACAGGGCTGGGCAAGATATCTCAAAAAAAGTATCTAAATACAAGATACAATATACATTTATAACTAATATCTAAATACAAGATACAAAATACTATAACATTTTTTAAAGATACTAGATACAAGATACATGTATCTGAGATACGTATAAGATACAAGATATTTAATATATTTATTTATTATTATTAATTTCTTAATTTACCTTGGATACAATTTTCTCACGTTAAATTTGATCATACGTCATTTATATTATTATATTATAGCTTATAAATGTATAATAATACGGTTTGTATTGATCATTAACAATATAATTTAAAATTACATTTGATACGCTTGAAATAATAATACTAATAATAGACAAACGAAATAATAGGTAAAAAGATTTACAGTCTATAAAATATATATAAAATATCGCTGATATAATATTATCGTCAGACACCAGAGTTACTTTAATCTAATCTTAAAACATATTATTACTTATTGGGCAATTAGTAAAACTGATACTGTATCAGTGATACATAAATGAAATACGAAACATATTTTTTAAATGTATCTAGTATCTTATTAATCATAAAAAGATACTAGGTACATATTTAAATACCCAATAGAAGATACATTCAAACTATGTATCTCGATACATAAAGTTTTGTATAATATAACATATTAAAACGTATAATTTATATTATTCGATTTATTTTCATATCCTCGATTGGAATATCATAATTATTCTGTGAATAACTTTTTCGAGTAAAATGCATGTGCTCCTTCCAAACAGCAGTTTTAAAAAATGATTATGTTTATTGATAGAAAATTTGGTTTGACCAGGAATTTGTATAGGTAGATCATTTTTCTCAATAATTTTATTCTAAGAAACTGGAAACCTACAGTGCAGAGATTCGACATTTAAACGTCATGTACAGAAGTTTTAACCGAGCTTAGTTCAGAATCATATTTTTTGTAAGCCTTGATTTATCATTACTTCTAAACTTAACATCAAAACACTTAACGCGACTGCGCTGACCTAAGCTGAAAATTGTCCATCCTGTATATGTATAAAAAATGGAAGTTAGTGATAATTTTTTTTCAAAATACCTGTATGTGTTTGTTATATTTTCATTGAGATAATTTTATAAACATTTTTGGGTATTATTCATGATTTAATCACCAAAATGTTTTTTTCTTTCTCCCTTATTTACACATAAATTATTTTTGTATACCTATTATGTTATGTTTTTGTTTTATTTCTTTAATTATCCTAACCAAAGAATAATTATCGAATATAACACATTAAAATTAACAAAGTTAAAATAACAACTTTTGCTGTTTGTATTAGTTGGGCAGTATTAACATTAAATTCATTAAAAGTTTTAATTACAGTAGCCATTTAAAATTTTTAATGGTAAAATAACAATTGATACACACAATAATTTATATTACAGTTTATGGGGGTTATCCATTAGCGCCAAAAAATATTAATTCGTCTTGGGTACAGCCCATTTGCGTCAAACTTACCTGCATAAACACTTTAAATTAATTAATTGGTTAATTCATTTATTTAATAGACGTCGTATTTGTAATGTATAATAAAGTTATTTCTTTAAGTTTAAGTTTAAGATTTTAAAGCTTTGTTACAAAGCTATAATGGTGATAATATAATATACATTTTATCATTCACTTATTATAAAGTTAATAAGTCAATGTATTTTATTAATCAGTAGGTTTGCAAGATCAGAAAAAAATAAATAAATGATAATAAAATCTTAAAAAATAAAATTACATTGTTAAAACTATAGATATTTGAAATTACAAAGACGTGGAATTTAGGGATGCTTAAAGTAAAGCTGGGGGTGCTGAAGTACCCCCGTAGTTGCGCTACTTGCTTTGTATATTATTGGGTTTGTGTAAAAAGACTGAAAATAAGTTTTTTTTTAGTTTTATTATGTTGTACAATGTAGGTACTCTGTTATCGGATATAGGTATCGTTATTCGTCAAAAGAACGATCGTAGAGTGATTACGCATGTTAAAACAAGATAAAAAAAAATTTTAAAAGCAATAATAAAGAATTATAAAAACGAAAAATTAACGCGTTATGAATATGTACAAATAGTTGCATTTATTTAGGTAGGTACAATAAAGATTAGAATGATATCTATGTATGAAAATCGTACAATAGACTATGATTTAAATAAAATTGTATTGATTATTATTATTATTTGAGAAAAAAATATATTACTTTATTTTAATTAATTAAGAAAATTTGACGCAAATGGGCAGTTGGAAAAAACATACCTTTTTTATTTTGGCGCAAATGGGGGATGCCCACTGTTTATGGTTCATTTTTTTTACCGTGGCATGAAACTATAATAGTTGAACCTGCAGGTCTTCTGTATGGCTGTACCTATCACAATTATAAGAAGTTATGATTGTCAGTAGTGTTACCAAGATTTATTGATGGGAAATTAAGTGTATCTACAAATATAGTGTATCTTATGTAATGTGTATACTAGGGCTGGATTTATAGGGTGCAACGTGATGATCGCTTCTTTTCTTAGATTTTTAAAAATATATTTAATATAATTGATATTTTATAAAAATACATGCCTATTGGCTGTTCGTCAAGTTTAACAGTTTATAATTGTTTTATAATTTATCACAGAGTGATAAATAAAACACAATTTTGAATGATAACCCAAGTAATTCAATTCTTGTAGTCTCGTTCACAAATAAGATGACACTGTGTCACTGTGATTAAACATATTGAGCATAACTGCATAACTATAACTATACATCTGACATATGTATCTAAATTGAAATGTAAATATATAGATGATTTGAAGGAAATGGCAAAAACATCTCAATTGAGTACCTATCCATGCTGTCATATTGGATCAATTATTATATTTATATTATCAAAAGTAAGTTCATAATAATGTAAACTAATTTCCCAGTATGATAAAAATATTATGCTCGATGTTCTAGTACACCATTGAATATACATTCAGTGGCGTGCAGAACTTTTTCTTCGTGTGGGCAAAATTAATTTTCCACCCACCCATCCACCCCATTGAAAATATACATTTTATATATATAAAAAAAAAATGTTATTCTGTTTCTTTTTTTTGTCTTTTGTAGCTATTTTAATTAATACCTATGAAATATCTTTAATTAGAAAGTTAAGTTCTAACCATACTATACTAAAAATTACCAACCATTAAACTATTACTCCAAGATTTTCATGTGAGGTCTAGGTCTCATTAGTGACATTTCTGTACGCCACTGATACATCTATTATTCTACTTTATTATTATAATTACTTTTTGTAGAGGTTATTGCAATTGCAGATATACTATCTCCTATAATAAATCAAATGAATAGAATAGTACCTATTAAAATAGTAGTAATACTAAACTAATAATAGTAATACGAACAAGACAAATTGAAAGTTTTGCTCCTCGAAATTCTATTATATTAGAAGAACCGTTTGGACTTAAGGACAATCGGACGTAAAATAAAAAATAAATTAATAAAAATAAAAAATGAAAAAAAAAATGATTTATTACGATACGCCAAAAATAGATCAGTAATAAAATTATAAGGAAAAAAAATTAAAAAATGTTAACATTTTCATAATCAAAATGTTATTAACACAATATGAATTAAGTGAAATATTTTTATTAATTCCATTTCAATTGACAATAAATATGTTTTAGTTTTGTTTCATGTGAGTATAAAAATACAGTCAATAACAGTCTCCCTAAAAATTATCGAAATTTATTGATGCAGATAAACGAAATCTAAGAACTGTTCAAAGTTATGAAACTAAAACTAAAACATTATTTTTACGTGGAATCACTCAAAATATTTCAATTAATTAATATTTTACATAACATTTTGATTACATTTTTTTTTTTTGATATAATAACAAAAGATAAATAATATAAATAACTTTAATATTATATTTAAATTTTTTAAATTATATTACTATTATTGTAATATTTTTATTTATTAATTTTTTTTACATCAATTTGTCTCTATTCACAATATATGTGTTTATTTTTTGTATCACAAGTAATAATAGTCTCCGATTATCGTTTGGAAATTGTCTGTTTACCTGTGTTAAATTATCGTACATCATTTGTACATTAAAATACCTACTGAGCAACGCAACAGTGGTATTCAAAGTAATTAAAATAACTGGTTAATTTAAATTCTGGTTTAAAATTAAATATTATTGTCATATGAATGCACAAATGATGTACGATAATTTAGCGTAAGGTAAACGATGTGCAAATTATGTTTGATCCAAAAATTGACGATGTGCAATTGTTTTACAAAAAAAGTAAAAATGAACAATATAGTAATATACAAACGATAAATGCCCATAATAATAGGCATTTTTATAGGTATTTACATATAAAAAATTGCTTACAGGATATATCCTTAGCCAGTTAGCTGATAAAGTTCTGCTGTAAATAACTTTGATGTCACATAAAAAAAATCTTTAAATATATTTGTTTGATAGAGCGACATCATTATTCTAATAATCACATTTAAGAATACTATTTGTAGAACCATTTTTTTTTCTATTTGAATATTTAACCATACTCAACTTTCACATATTGCTATAAAATTTCAACAGTTTTTATTTGATTTCCAGTGTTATATCATCAAGACATTTAGTTATTATAATCTTTATACGTTTAAAAATATGTGTTGTATAAAAATATTTAACAATTGGTTTTTTTGTAAGTAATAAATCAAAAGTATCAAATAAAAAAATAAAAAAATAATTGTGATTAGTATCCATTTTTAGGTAATAATATAGTATGTATGATATAATAAAGACCCGCTCCAAAAAATTACTTTCTACATTATTAAATCGCTAATCATCGTAGATATGTATTAGTTTTTATTAAATTATTACTTTTAAACAAAATATACAATAGAACCTTTATGTACGATTTTTACATTATTGTAAAAGCCCTGCGGGCGCCCATAGGATGTGTGCATATTTTGAGTTATAACGAGGTGTTTAGTTGAACAGAAATTTAAATGGACTTTCTTCAGTAGTGTGGACACTCGTGCATAAGATCACTTTAAAGTACTGGAGAAAGTGTTTCCTTGAACATTTAGTGAAATAGGTTCATCTGATTCATTACATATACGCAGGTTTTTGAGCCTTGCCTGTGTTTTGCCTGTCGGCATTCAACTGAATACACACATCAGTCTGTAGAACACACTTTTCTTTTGCGAGAGGCCAGTTGTGCATATCATACAAGTATAAAGAGCACACTCAACGCGAGATGATGGATGTTTCGAATTGTAGCAATTTTGAGTATACATATACTTCAAGCCATCTCTTAAGTATAAACGCGGCGAGTTCATATTTATATATTCACCTACTGTAATGTCATCGAATATGTGATGTATAAACAACTGTTTCTGTGTGATGTATAGCATTATTATATTTATGTATTTATGTCATACTTATATTTATCCACAGACATTAAATTATTACTGTAGAAATTTCGTAAAATCAAATAAATTTTTAGTTAAAATGTATTATTATAAGTTTTATTTTTGTTTTAGAGTTATGCAATGACACTATTTATGGAGTTAATATTATGTAGATCGTTTTTCATCTTAAACATTAAAAAAATACTGAAATTAGACATTTGGACGCCTTTACAATATAACAGTGTTTTCTAATCTTCTTCTAATGGTGATCCATAAATTTACTGTTTATTGGGTACACAACCCCCCCCCCGCTTATTAATAATAATTTGTATTATAAGCAATTTTATCATTGAGTTTTAATATAATACAATAATGAATAATAAATATAAAATTCTGTTTTATATAAAGATAATTTTTAAATTAAAATATTTAGAAATGAGTCCTCTAATTGTAAACTAAAACACTATTCATTTATACCTACTCCTACAGTCTCTAGGTACTGCTCATTGTTCAATTGTACTATCGACCAATACCAAATTGACAGTATTAAGAGCACATTTTTCCGATTAGACAACACATTTTCCATAATTCTGATATATACTATAAAAGTTGCTAATAATATATTGATATCCATTGTAAAATGTATATGTACTACAACTACACATTAAGTAATTATTACTCCATGGTCCTTCATTCTACAATACTAGTTAGACTTTACATTATTTATTATACGTAGAGGTATCAAATAAAACATAACTTAAGCATTTGTCTTTTTTCGGCTAAAATTATTTTCATATATTTATTTAAATTTATACATAAAAAATAATCAAGATAGTTGCCTTATTAGTTTACGAACACCGCAAGTCGTGACTCATAGATTGGGAAACATTGCCGTGTATCATAGAAGTTGTTAATCCATTTTATTTCCTTCAAAATGGTATAAGTATTTAATTAGTAATTATTAATTTATAATGTTACTTTAAAGGTGACAAAAAAATAATAAATTATTTTTATACTTAACTTGTTAATATAAGATTCAGACATAAAAATAAAAATTGGAGAAAAAAATGTATAGAACGAATTTACATACTTAGCATTTTTTGCATAATTATATGTTTTGCAATTAATGATAACGAAAAAGTCAACGAATATTAATTAAAATGAAAAATGGATGGTTCTATAATGCTGCCAGGTAAACATTTCAGTTTGTTTGCTTTTAATGATGACTACATTGCATGTGCAAAAACATGGTACCTACATCCAAAATTATATACAATTATATAATTTATTATTATTAGTTATGGTACCTATTATGTAATTATTATGCTAAGAAATCAGTATATTATATTTTTGAAATATATTTGAAGAATTTTTATATGCCATTGGTTTGGTGACATATTAATAAGTGTATAATACAAAGTATAATTCCTGATATGACCTCAAATCGATATTTTTATATTTTCCTTTTCTTTTAAGTCTTTAATAATTATTCTACTTATACGTGAATAAATAAATACCACATTCATTTTTGTCTTTAAAATAAAGTTAATTTGGTAACGTTTGGATACCAACAATATTTTATAATTTAAAATTATATCATTACTTATGTTGCCTTATGTTATAACATAAGTAATAGCATATATAATAAAAATGAATTATCATTAAGAATGATTCTAAGGGAACGGTTCTCCTTAAATTATTTTTTTCCCTGTTAATTATATATGTATTTATATTATACATTTTTATTTTAAGAATTCACAGGTTTTTCTGAAAAATAATATAAATTCTAACTTTTTATTCTATTATTTTTTATAGTTTTTCATTTTCTGCTGAACGATTACTCATGCATCATATCTTGTAATAAATAGGTATATTGTAGGGTTGTACAGTCTAGTGATTATTAGTATAATACGATGAAACAATAATAAATCACGATATTATATTATTATCATTTATACATAAATTATGTGTATGAAAACAAATTATGATTATACAAATTATAGAAGCCACCAACGTAAAGACCTTATAGTTATACCTACATTATACCTACTTACGCCATAAATTTTACTTTTGTTTCATGATAGATTTATAACTAGAGGCGATATGGCATATATTTATTCTAAACGTTAATATAATGTGTTATAATCTACTATATCGGCTATATCAAAGCGTGATATACCTATAGTATATAATTAGATGTATGAAGAATATTATAATATTTAAATAATTTAATTATATTTTTATAATCGAATATGAAAAAAGACTGTAAGAATTTAGATAAAACTAGCCAGATAAGTTTGGAAAAAAATATTCAAAAAACCACGGTATTATTATAAATCATATTTACTCATACCAATAAAAAAGTAATGCAAGTATAATAATATTATTTAAAATTGTTTTTAAACATAAATCTGCATGATGGTTTTATTTTTTTATATGATATTATAGTTTATAAATGCCATAAAAATAGTATCATCGCAAATTCTCAATGATCCTCCTAATATTTTTATCATAAAAGAAATAACAATATTATTTGGATTCGTAATTTGGCTTATATAATGGCCATAAATATACCACATACCTTATATATAGCATTATAGCTTGCATAATGGATTGATTTACCTAATAAAATATTCTATGTTTGCTATCTTATTAGTAGTTTATTAGTATGATATTTAAGTATGTACTTATACCAAGTATATAATATAAACCTATAGTGACTACCGATTTCTAACATTTTTAACTTTCCTTAAAAATGTAAAAACACTGTAGTAATCCCAGTAAAAAACCACTCAGAATAATTTTTATAATAATTCATATGTATATTACAATATATTAACGGGGATCTATCGATTCTGTCGAGACTGTACCTAGCAATTTTTATCAGTAATAATCCTGTTTCTTTCAGCTTTCTTAACATTATTAAAATAAATTTCAATTTGTTTTGATTATGATTTATGAATTAATTTTTTTGGAAATAATAACTCATGCATGCATAAGTAAGTAAGTACTTACATAAAAATGGATATGTTATAAACAAAATTTGCATAATTAACAATATATCTAGAAAATAATACAACAGTTACCAATCATTTAAATATTAAAATAAAATAAAAATATAACAATAATATTAATAAACAAAATAAATAAGTCAAAAAAAAAAAAAAATATGTTAAATTTGAAATGTATAAAAAAGAATGCACGTGGCATGTCATGTGGTTTGTCACGCTGCATTGTTTCATTCCAGTGTTTTGCATTCCTGCTGTTTACGACAGCAACCGCAGCAGCAAAACATTGTGCCAGTATTCGGGATTCGCCTTCCCAGAGGTACGATCTACCTTTTAAGGATGGATTCTGTCAGTGCTTCCACCACGCGTCGATATCTTCCTCATTCGATGCCAAGAATTCCTCTGTATCAGATGGCAACAATTTCTCTTCGGGTCATAATTTCTGCTTGTCAAAAGACGGCAAGGATTTTGTTATCTGGAATCCAGTCATGAAAAGTGTTATCGGCGGTATAAACCCGGTGCGCTTGTTACGCCCGGGGCGCCATCTCAAGGCTGTCGATGGCTTACTGGGCAGTCGCAGCAGTTCGACGACCCGTACCCTTTAGTACAAGTTTGCGATCCGTCGACTTGTATTGCGGCGATGGTTCTTTCCTTCCACGAGTTGAGGTATATCTGATTCTTGTTGAATTACCGTGTGTTCACTGTTGTCATGTCCATCAGGAAATCGAACTGGATGATAGACAAATGGCAACTGGGCAGTCATCTACGTCGTTGTCTAACTCACGCGACGCAGATGAAAGTCCCTGATTGTCGTTAAGTAGGTATTTGAACATCATAACAGCAAAGCGTATCTGTCGGGATGGCTCGTCCAGCGATTTTGTAATCACAACTTTTAATGATCTGTTCGTAATCGAATCCGTTATTGTATTATCTCATTAGTGTTAGCCAATTTTCATTTTTAGTTTCACGTTAACTGTAGTCGATTCAATCGACCTTTGAAACACGCAGCACATATGCTTTCAATTGCCAACTGATATCTGAATTCTTATATCTAGTAATTTTATTTTTTTAATATTTAGATTGTTTGGATTAATTGAATTGTTTAAGGAGTTACAATTTTATGTATTTTAAACCTATAACGTAGTTTGAAGTGATTTACTTATTTCTAGAATATTTACACCGGGATTTACTAGCCCTAATTAGAGTTTCACCTTCTTAAACGAAATAAAACAACATAAACTAAATTCAATTCATAGTATGTATTATAGTGTGTATATAGATTTATACATACATGTATTTTTGTGCAATATGTTAACCATGTTATAACTATTCACTATTTTATAATATAACAAAGTTGAAACCTACCTATACAAGTGCCAATAATATTTCATATATAGCATTTAAAAATAAAAATATCTAATTACTAGTAAGACAGTTTTAACGTATTTTATATTGAATACGATGGGCTACTTTACAATACTTTACATACTAATTTATATGAGGAGATTTATCAAGGCGTACATCATGCAATCAATATTTTGAGACGATCATAGCTTACTTCAAAAACAAAATTCAGAGGATCTGCTTTTAAGCTATAAATGATTTTTATGAATAGTTTGCAATTTTTTACGATTTTTATAAATGTTGTCAAAATTAATAACTTATAAAGATAAGTTGTTAAAGAAGTTTTGTATTAATTTTTCAAGAATTTCTTTCAAGAAAACAATCTTTAATCGACATTTATAAAAAAAAAAAAAAAATGAAATTTTAAATAATAAATAAATAAAATCGATTTTGTCTATAATTAGAATTGCGTAAAAATGTCAATTTACAGAAACATTATATCGACAACTTAACTTATTGTTATCCATAAAAAAAACACATGACTGTAAAATGGAAAAATTTATTACTCCACTGAGGATCTAAAATATGATAAGTTAATTAGGATTTTTCAAATAAAAGGTTTCTCATAGTTAAAAAGTTCTAAAAATTAACATCTGCATCAAATGTTTAATTCATCAAGTTTCTATTCAAAACTTTAAACTCAAATGGAAAGCAAAACAAATAAATGTTCGTATAGTATTTATTATTTATGCATAATGAGTAAATAGTAATTACTAATTTGTAAACAAAAACGTATAGTGATACGGAGTAATGTAATATCATACACAGTTTAACACGCAGCATAATTTTTTATATTATAGTTATGTTTGCTTAATAGGTCTCATATCAAAAGTTTAGTGTAGACTTAGTGTATATGATGAAAAAAAATAAATTTACCGAGTTAAGGGCTTAACATATTTTGAAGTTAAAATAATTTTCGTCTATGGATTTAAAATAGACTAACTACTCGTACAAATGTATGTAATAAATATTATAATTTGATTAATTTAGAAAATTCGCTATTGTACTCGGTCTGTAATAAAATTCAAATTACTGTTTTATCAACAGTAATTGTTCTTCAGCTAAATAGTGCTTAACTTGGTCAATTGTTAAGTGTTAACTTTCATAAGATTCGTATGCGTAGTCAGAATTAATAGTGTAAAGTAGTCAAATTTTAATATTAATGTGGAAAAATAAGTTATGTAGTGAAATTTCAATATTTAAATAACCGCGTTGTATATTTTATTACAATATTTTATATATTATTATATAAGTACAAAATAATTTTGAACAATTTCAATATAAAAAAAACTTTTCCTCTATATATTTAAAAAATATATAGAGGAAAAGGTAGTACGTATTTTGTATAGTGTAAACAGACTATAAATGCTAAAGTTTTACAAGAATTAAGGTCAATGAAAATAACGTTAACATTTTTATGTGCAAAATAATATTAAATAATAATATAATACATTGCGTAGTACTGGATTTATTATACACGTGTAACTATTAGATGTTATTATCACAACAAAAATTGATACTAAATCCATTAATAAATGTAATAATAGGTGATAACATTAAATGGCTTTTTCTGTGTGCCAATTAATTATGTTTTTTTCGCAATATCACTGTACACACCTCGAGGATTTATGCGTATACATAGGTACAAATTTTGCAATGTAATAGCCAATAGGTAATGCTAGTCATGGTTTATTGAAAAAAATAATTTTTCACATAAATCCATTGGTTTACTGTTTGATGATACCACAATACTTTAAGTTTCATATAATACCAATAAAAATACATGAATGGTATCTACCTAAAGAAAGGAACTAAAAAAAAACCTGTACGGATAGGTATGTTTGTGTAAAAGGAGCGCGCGTTATCCGCCACGAATAATAAAGTTCGACGTCGTCGGAAGCGATTTGTTTATTTTTTTTTTCTACTCACATCGTTATTTATTTTGCCGATTTGAAAGATCGTAAACTTTAAAACTCTAAAAAATACTACACGGATTTCTGTCTAAATCATAACGATACATCAAGAATTCGTTACAACTCGGAAACAAAAATAATGCGAACAAAGCGCATTTTCGCTGAGAATAATACATTTTTTGTGGCAATACTACGACCCGTGTCAGATATTTAACAAAGTATTGTTTGAGCTTTGTGTATTTTAATTAAATATCTAATATATAATACGAATATTATACCTACATGCAATGTATTCATAGTCTACCACTGTCCACTTCTACCACTAAATATTTCAGCTATAGGCCCTTGTACGAAACGAGGTTTTTGAGAGTTGAAAAGTGGTGCTGGAATATATATTTTGAGAGAATTTAAATTTTTTCTATTTTATTAAACTTAGTTTCATTTTTTTTAAATAGCAACTCCCATTTTTTCTACAGCTTTGTATGGACTATTTTTTCCAAACATTTTTTGTTCTATGAATTAAAAATTTGAAAACATTAGAGTAAGTTAAAATTTACTAATTATCTATAATATATTATGATAATCCATTTTTATTATTTTTTTGTTTTTATAATTTTATTTAATTAATTTAACTTATTCATACTTATAGATAGAGATAAGAGCAAAATATATTTAAAGATTTATATACTATGTATAGAGTAAGTTAATAAATGCATTCTTTTTGTATTTCTTTTTTATAATGTTTATTATATTATGTTTACCGATTAATACATTTTCTGCTGTAATTAATTAATATATATATATATATATATATATATATATATATATATATAATTTAAGTTTTTAACACGTAACTCTCTACTACCAACACAAACTCTGCTTAAAGGTAGTAGATATAACAATGTGTTTTGTTTAATAAATTCAAAATTCAATTCAATATGAAAGTAGGTACTTATATTATAAGTTAGTACGTCCTCTCTGTTTAGAAGTCCTTATTAATTTAAGAATATCGGAGATAAATGTTATATCAAATATAAAGTTAATTTTACATTTCAACTCCCTTATTGTTATATCAATGTTGTAATAAAAAATAAATCCATTTTAATAAACAATTTTTAAAAAAATTGTCTATTTGAATGTGTGAAAAAAGTTGAAGTTAGTATGCACGCATGCGTATATAAAAAAAAAAAAAAAATCAAAATTCGTAAATAGGTTTTTATCCTTTCCTCAGCTTTTCCGAATTATCAGTTTCAAAACTATAATTCATCGATATGAAATATTTTGTATCTTATATTTATATTTACCTCTTAGCATAAATACACTGTATAGCATGTAAAGCTGAAGGATATACAACTGTCGTCATTCGTGTTTAAGATTTATTATCCACATAATTCTACATAACGAAACTGACAATAGATATGGATCGCGTAACATTTAATTTATCTATACATTTTAAGAATAAAGAAACCGTGGCTACAGAGTTAACATTTTTATTCAAAAATACTATGCTGTTAGATTATTTAACGGCATGTAATGAAATCCAATTTTGGGGCACACTATCCAATATGTTAGGTATAAAAGGGTGTGGTGAGACGTATTCATGTCTCAATGGGCTATTGCAGAAGTATTGCAACTGTAGTGACGTGACGTTGTCATTAGGGGGCTAGGCAAATTGAGTCCGAAATACCGTTTTTTGATAAACTGAGTCTCGGATTTGAAAAGGTATAAGGTAAACTGAGTCCCTTGGTTATAATATGTTTAGTTTCCAAAACAGCACATTTTCTTTTTCACTTTTACAGCCTTAGTACTATCTGTTATGTTAATTTAACTGGCATGGTTAAAAACGTGCTTTTTTTGTTTTTAATATTTAATATAAATCATTACGTAGTTGTACATACAAATCACAATTAATTAAATATATAATATACAAATTTAAGTCAAATTTTTTTCAAATTTATTACTATTTATTGCTATTATGTACATGGTAACAATATACTTGGTATGTTCTTAACGAATTAAAATTTTGAAATATTTTTATTTTATAGTTATTTATAATTATTATTGTTTCTTTATAAATAATTACCTATTTAATAATAATCTCTCATCAACATGAAATGTAATTGTTTAATAATTCTCTAAACGTGCATATAACGGCCTGTATAATATATCATGCGTAAATGCATAATATTATGTATGTTATTCTGTAAATCACACACACATGGTACGTTCACATATTTCTCGGTACTGTACGGATGAGAATATACTTTGAACAATGCGTATATGCAATAATAAGTAATGAAATATTACCCGTAATATTATACAGGGGGGTCTACTTATTTTGTTAAACTAATTTCCCAAGTCAATTTTTGTTCTATAAAAAAAACATTGTTTTATATTATGCATCTAATTATTAATGTATTTATAATACTACATTAAAAAAAAAAAAAAAACAATTACTTTTTACCAAATAAGGGGAAGTTAATGAAAATAACTATATAAAGTTATGTTAAATTAAGCGAATAAAAGCCTGTTAATTTTAAAGTTAAAAAAATATTAAGTTCATGTATGATATTATTTTACCAAGAAATAGAACAGAAATTATAGTACAAGTATTACTTATTAATATTATTATAGTCTTTAATTATTTTTTATTTAGTAAGTAAAGGATATATAATAATATATTATATTAATGTATAAAACCATTCAAATAAAATTTTTTTTTATTTTAACTTGATAGGTTATTTTTAAATAAAATTAAAAGTTATTTTAACAGTTAATTAAACTAGATAAGTTCTCAAATTAATTGGAAAATTATTTAACTAGATAAGTTAAAAAGTTAAAAAGCATTCAACTTTTAAAAATCATTAAAACAAGTCAGGGGGTTAAGGCGATTGTAAACTCACCATATTTTAATGACCTGTAAACTGTACTGGGTTTACTCCAGTATTACTTGGAGGAAGGTATAAATAAACTTCTCCGAGTCTATTTTGGTAATACTTGAACGGTATATTTAAACTATCTCGAGCTTATAGTAAATTCGTACATAGTATTTATTTAGGTTTGAGGTATGTATAATTATAGTCAAGATACTTATAAAATAAAAAATTGTTAGATAAATTGAATATAAATTTCAATTTAATTTTTAATATAAAAGTAAAATAGCTCTTGATTTATTGTTTGTTTATTTAAATTATTTTGAAAAATACAAAGAGTTTATTTAATGTTTACTTTTCAAGATTACAAAATAGATCCAATTGTATATCAGAAATCACTTCTGAAGATTAATATCGAAGCATTTTTAATTACTCATCGTATATATACACATCATTGTAAAATTAACATTCATAGCTCCGCTCAGGATCTAATATAAATAAATATTTTGCTTAAATTAAACTATTTATTTTGATAATAATGCCCATCATTATATTTTACTAATTTTTATCATAATATGCTATGGTTTTAATTAATTAAAAAATACATGCATTGTAATATCATGAAAATCGAAACACCAAAATTGACTTTGGAAATTATGGTGTAGTCGAATGTTTTAAATGGATCACACCGTACACACGATATAATATTGTATACTTACCTCGTAAAAGTATATATAAAAAAATACCGTTATGGATTTTTCATTACACGCTATACAAATATTTATACAATACATAAACACACATACACACGTCGCACACACATTTATATATATATATACACGTGTGTATAAAACACTATATAAGTACTTCAGGTGCACCCGTACATACTGCACGTATACGTATATATTATACGTACGACAGATGAGACGAAAAGTTAAAACGGAAAACCGATTCTTAGAGGAAACGACATCCACGAAAATCCTGTTATCGTATTATATATATATATATATATAAATATGGCTATATCATTGTAACGCTCGATTGGTACGATCCTTGCGCGTTGCGGTATTACGTGCCCGTCCCACCATGATGATTTGATGTGCGTGTGCTTGTGTGTGCATTACGCGCGGTGTTTGTGTCTGTGCACGAGTTCAGTCGTCGTCGCCAAAAACAATCGTGTCACCCCAAAAGTATCGCGTTTTCAGGCCGATATTGTCGTTGCGATAACGGCATTTTTTTCTTTCTCTCTCTCGAATTTCACATTCGTGGCCGTAAATTATGTCAGCGTTGGTAGGTGCGCGTATACACCGTTGCGATAAACAGCCAACGTCGTTACGTTACATGATGTACAGGGTGATTTGGTAAACGCGATCGAACACCTTTTTTTTTTCTCTCAACTACGGGCGTTCATTCGAATTTTGATATTTGAAATTTTTAAGTTCAGTCATGTACAATGGTTTCAGATTCATTTGAAGGATCCATCATACCATTTATAATAAGGAATGTTATAAATTGATTTAGTTATATCGAAATAAAAATAAAACTGTCTGCTTAAATGTTTAGGAAAAAAAATATAAAAATATTATGACAATACATTTTGGATATTTTTTAATTGATATAGGGGGCTACTTCTTAGGAACTTAAAATTAAATTATTAAGTATATTTATCTATTTATTAATTTTTTATAGAAATTAAAAAGAAAATAAAAAATATAAAATTTCCATCGTCTATAAATAGCTCAAAAAGAGTCGAAACATTTTAAAAATTTTATCGTTAATAGAAAACAATAATATAATCATTTGGTAAATATTAAAAGTTTTTACTAGTTTTTGAATCATAAAAAAATAAATAAATCAATTTAGACAAAAACTAGTTCATTGTAAAATTTTTATTTCTTAATTTTTTGTTCGTTCTTTCAGTTTATAAAAAAAATACTAGGCATTTTGAATGTTTACCTTTTTAAAGTACAAGCTAGATCGAATACCACCCAAAAAGTTATGTTGAAAATCAAAGAATTTTATCCACTACTTATCGTCTACATACGACACACACATACACACACACACACACACACACACACACACACACACACACACACACACACACACACACACACACACACACACACACACACACACACACACACACACACACACACACACACATACACACACACACACACTATTAACACATAGTAAAATCAATACATTCATTGTTCACTCTGTAGAATTTAAAAAGAAGTTTGAATCACCATAGAACAGTACTCTAATGAACCGAGTTTTTGCAAAAGTACGAAGCAATTATATATATAATAATTCATTATAGATTTTTATTAGCTCCTAGATATTTTAAATATTAAATTTTTCAACAGTTGGCCGTTATTTTTAGTTACACACCTTGAAGCTAAATATTGTTTTTCGAAAACGTCGATGCATAAAATATTTAGAATATTTAATAAGTAATTAATTATTTATAGGGATTTACAATTTGGAAGAGCGGATCAAGCTACAGGTACAGACAGTTTACCCTGGCAACCTTATTTCTAAATAATTTAAACAGTTATTAAAAAAAATGATTAAATGGTTCAAGTGTTTCAGTCGATGTTACTTTTATTAATCAATATTTGTTGAAAAATATTTCGCTTCAAAATTATTTAAATAAATTAACTATGAGAGCTCTGTAGATACAGTTGTTGATTAAGATTTATAAAAACTAATACAGTAAAAATAAAAATATAATATTAAAACTTCTTTCCCCCCCATGTATATCTTGAATGTTTTAAATTTATTTAAAAGTAATGAAATGCTTAATAAAAGTTGGTGGAAAATACGCCTAAATTCTATTAAAAAGAGAACCCTGTATAATGTTTATATTTAAAATAAATATAGTTTTTCTTCTGTGCTTCCACATTATACACATGTGACACATATTCATATTTACAGAGTGACTGCTGCAGAGATCATTTATTTTACGTACTTATATTCAGTTCTGAGCATTGCTACTTAGCAATATGTAAGTTGACATAAAATAAAAAATCTCAATGTTTATTGTTTGTGATTCTATCTGTATATGCAGAGACACTATAATAAGATAAAACCGAAATGAGTTACTGCAATTTGTTGACGGAATTCATTTTAGATTCTCACTAAAGATTTGATACGGTTTGACTACCTACCGTGTTATAATATCGTTGTATATATTTTGTATCGCACTCAGTGAGAAAAATTTTATGAATGTTACAAATAATTGATAATAACTTAACGCAAAATAAAATAAAATAGAGATTTATAAATATAATAACGGTTGTTTGTAATATTTAGATTGCTAATATAGCTATCAATGAGGTGTGATTGGTTGATCGCGTTCTTGTAGTGTATCCTTCGCAACGTTTTCTAATAACTAAAGATCTACTACTGACGGTTGCTGTATTGTTATTATTTTCTTTCAATTTCGCAAACACTGATAATATCGATAATAATTATTTATTGGTAAATAAATACATTGTGATGACTTAATAATATAGGTATTTCGGGATAGCTATAAAATTATAATGTTTAAATTTTAAATATTTATAATGCGTGTCACATATACAATTATTCGTAGTAAATGGTTTGGAAATGAACGCTGAAAAGTAGTTATATATATGTATATTTACGGTGTGTGTAGGAGCGGGAAATTCTCTTTGAGGCCTATTGTCTAATTTACATATGTTAATAAATAATATTAATAATAATACAAAAGAAACTTAAGCACCTTTTCACAATTTTTAATTAATAAATTTGGGCACGTTTAAAACATTGTGTATCGATATAATATATTTAATGATATTATACTTAGAAAACTGCTATAAAATTAGGTAGTATGTGCCAATGTACAATTATTGTGATTTTAAAAGATCAAATTTTATTTTGACCGTATTCGATGGATTTAGAAAAAGCTTATTAACTTTGGAAATATATGTATATCTTTCTTAACACGATAATCAAATATTATTCGTACATGGAAGTTGACATGAGTGTGTGTGGTACGAAATAGTATATTTAGTATAATTATTTATATATAATATGTTCAGATTGATTCACAAATCATACCATACTCCTTTTAATATTTAAATATACATTTATTCAAATTATGATTCCTGGAATTTTTTAATACACTTTTAAAAATAACCTATATTTTCAAGTAAGTACAAATATTTTTTAAATACTTAAAAATATAGTATTGAAGTGTTCTTGAAAAGCCAGAAATAGTAATTTGAATAAGTTCATAATATTAAAAGAAAACAGCGATTGAACATGCTTGGTTAAACGCTCTGTATATTATATTAGTTTATGATGTTATTTAATTGCGACATGCATATAGTGGAGAAGGGTGACTACTATAGTAATGCGTGTGATATAAATGTGTTATATTGTTTATATTGCTACTAGAGTACATATTTTTTTTATTATAAAAAAGTCTTGCAGGTATATAGGCCATTGGTTGACAACTTTTTACTTACATATTATATGATATACACATTTGCTATTGTTACTATATATAGTTATCTATAGTGAATTTTTGTAATTGCGTATTGAATTTAGTATTAATTTCGTCTCGTCTTGCTTTAGTAGTTGATGGAAGAATTTAGGGATGCTGTTTTGATTTCTGATTGTTTCCATATGTTGGAATTCAGCGGATACATGCTTGGAGGTTAATATTGTACTCCACAGACTGAGTTTGAGAATTTTTAAATAAATCTAAATACTATATTTTTAAATTCTTAAGATTTTTTTGTATCATTTACGTATTTAGTGAGCAATACAAACTTCTGTTTTCTCAATAAAAATCACTCTTTTAAATATAAATTATTTAGTGGATAATTTGTTTTTTAATTTTGATATATTTAATTCAAAATTTAGACGACTAGTAGTTTTCAGTTATTATTATGTTTATATTAAGGATAAAAGTTCTTTAAAATGGTTTTACAAAAATAAAATTAAGTATTTATTATATTTAGACTATTTTTACGAAATATAAATGTTGATAGATTAGTATTAATAACTAATATTTTAAAGTTGACATGGCTTTCATATCTTCTAAGCCCAAGTGTATAAAGTTAAATAATTCAAAAGCTTCTAGTTCAAATTTTTATTTTGATCCGTGAAGATATTCATAAAAAATGTCCATTAAATAATAGAAAATAGAAAATAGGAGGATTCATATGATATTCTTTAAGAAGAACAAAAAAATATCATGAATTTAAAAATATACAAGTAATAATAAGAATTACAAAAAATCAGATTTTAAATAATTGTGATATCAAAGAAAAAGAGGTTGAGCATATTTTTTTTCAAAGGATAATTTTAATATATTTTTTTGTATATTATAATAAAAGATTGATTAAAATAATAATAAATTGTACATTGAATAAACTATTATCAACATCTACAGACAATAATAAATAATAATTATGAATGTTTTTGAAAATTTATTGGTAATATCAGAAGACACAATTATAATTTTAATAAAATAAATACATCGAACAAACAAAACATGTTACATTTAAATTAAGTCTTCTTCTTTTTTTTTTTTTAATTATGTCTTAACTCTGAAAGTCCAAATCGTAAACATTTAATATTTTGTTTAACATTATTGTTACTGATTTAAAAAACCGTTTCATGAGCTTTTTTACAGTTAATATTATAATATTATGTTAACCATAAAGTATTTTTATTATCGTATATAATTTATAATTATACCCCTATCACATCGTTACTTAAAACGTACGTGAGGTTTGCTTTTAATAAAACGCTGACAAAATATTAAGCACTTGAATAAAACACTTTTTAGAATTATGTATAACAAATAATTAAATACATATTTATGCATTGGAAACTAGTTATTTTACAGTTCAATTTTTACTTTAACTTTAAATGCATAAAATAACGCTATTCATTTTATTTCATTGTTATTAGAAAATATAGAACTGCATATCTCTATTATTTTTCGATGAGATTAAAATAAAAAAAGTAGTTTTAAAAAGTATCCAAAAACTAAAATATAAATAATAATTTAGAAACAAGTATTGTATACTACCTAATCATGATTATAGACGTTTATTGCACCTCGCGTAGACTTGAAATAGATCGATACACGTTTATTGTAGGTTTCCACTGGGTCTTGTATAAAGGATAACATATAATTATATCCAGGTTAGTAGGTAATAACGTCGGATAAAATATAATAGGGAGTTGAACGGTATGAAAAATTCAAAACAATTGAAATAATTGTATTGATTTATTAGCTAGAGGTTAAAGTATTATTTGATTGATGCAGGAGTTATTAAGGGTAGGGAATGTGTTTAAATTTTAAACCAACGATATCTTATTGTCTATGGAAACATTTTAAGAAAGCTCGGGGTTTAATCAGATTCTGTTAAAAACTTTTATTTTATGCATAAACTATTTTTTAAGGTAACAAATGGAGTAAAGATTTTAAAAACAACTATGTTTTTAGGAGTTAAACACATACCAATGTATACCGACAACACGGTCAATCTATTTAATTTGTTCTGTGTACCCATTAATTCTGTATACAATTTAATACATAAGTACGGATTAAAAATATGTATGTAAAAAACCTGTTTACCTCTTTCATAATATTTCTTGAAAAAGTTTTCATTATTTTTAAATTTAAAATTTAAATGTATTTTTTTTCTGGAGTAGCTGTTGATGCCAGTAGTGCACTAGTGTACACACAATGTTGAATAAAACTAGCATGTTAGGAGAAATTACTAGACTACAATATTCTAATGCACCAATTCCATTAAAAGGTTTTTCATTTAGACAAGCAAGTTTTAACTTCCACATTAAAAGTTCACCGAGAGTAATTGACTAACAGTGGCGTGGCGTGAAGTCGTCAATGGTGTAAAAAAATCACTAAAAATTACTTACCATAAAAGAATTAAAAATATTAATATTATATAAAATTATCTAAATAATTGATTTTAATTACTAAATAAAGAATATCGTCTATTGAGTAGCTAATATTAGTTCAAACTCAAAATCAATGAGTGGCGGTGACTGACGACAGTCGCAGTATTGTATCAACATAATGGACTAAAGGAGTAAATATAACGATGTCCATTGAACCCACGATAATTATTCATGTAACGTATTTTAAAATTACTTATATCTCAGTGCCGCCACTCATGATACTGTTATAAAAATAATAATTCCAATGCAATTTATTTTTATACTAAAAAATTTAATAGTCTCATACACAAAATAAGAAAGGAAATTGGAATCACTTACATAACATCGTATTTCTCATATTTATAGAAAATGTCGACCTGAAAGTTTGTGTGCTGCAGGTTTGGGTGACATTTTACTGAGTATTCTCGGCTTGTTATCTACTGACGGCCAATTATCTTCAGGTCTTTGATGTGGACCGCCGACCATTACGAGTAGCTGAGTGTAATTCATACTAGTTTATTGTTCTAATAAAATATAATATCCATTGTACACTCAACTTTCTTGTGTCTGTTTTTTTATACAACAATGGAACTCTAAATTTGACTGGAAAACGATAACCAACAAATGAAACTATCGTAATCCATGTAAAAACCAACTAATTTTTGTGTTAAAACGACATTTAAACCGAACGTCATAGAACCATTATAATGTCTTAAGTAAATATATTATAAAGTATATCTACATGGCTATAATTTATATATATATATATACTACTTTTTTACCTACATAAATGCATTAAATTATTTATATATTTAATTTTCTTTCGAATGGAAATAAATTTACCGGCTAATTTATATTATTACTAATTTTATTAATTTATAGTGTAAATATAATTATTATAGTATTTATGAAATTTTATTGAAAAGCGCTTATAGATAATTATATTTTAAATTTACAGTTTATTTTATTACTTACGTTTAAAATGCAAATTGTTATCATATCGTAGTTTATTGTGACGGTATTACGAAAAGATAAATGTAATCATAAGGTAGTTAGTTTGTGATCGTGCCACACTCGTATGTGTGCTGTGGGTATAATAGGTAAAACTTAACTAGGTACTATAGAACTGCGACTTTTTATTCATCAATGTACATAAAAAAAAAAAAATCAAGAAAGTTTAAAATCTGTGTCGATTGAACGTTATTGTTTTTTTTTCAATGGACACAGGTATTTTTTCGCAAAATAAACGATATACCAATACACCCTTATTCCCTTATTTAAGTCGTAAACAAAACGAACCAGAAAATTCAATTACCTGAAGGGAAACACGTGACGTTTTCTCACTGGTGATGGTAAATGTGGTTGCGTTAAGCTATGTCTATACGCACGAACAGTGTTTCAACAAGAATTTCATCGAGAAACCGTATACCGATCTACATGTACGTGTATATACTACCACGGCAATCAAACTGTAAAAAGGTTTTATACGTGTGCACTACACCGATTCCCGGGAAACCTAGCCCTATGAAAATTATGGTTTTTGAAAGTTGAACTTGTATATTATTATACAAAATAATAATATGAAATCCATGTAAACACTGTTCGAGACGATTCCCGAGTCCTTTCGTTGTATTATAGTCATGTGTGGAACTCTACAAACATATATTATAGGTGGTGCAAAAATTAAATACAGTAGAAATCGTTTATTACGAGTTTCATACGCCAGTAAATTGTCCTCATTGTACGTGAGGTACCATAGGTAGGTTGTTATCTACGGTTAGAACAAGCGTTCGTTATTCTATAACCTGTTAAAACAAGCGTTCGTTGTAAAATCTGAATTGTAAAAGAGAAATACAAAAAAACAGACAATTTTATTATACACGCGGGTAGGCAATAAAAACTAATGTATTTTTATATACATAAATAATTTAAAAAAAAATCTTATTCATGTAATATGATATACATGTGTACTTTAATTTATTTTTATTATACATATTAGGTATACATTTTTTTTAGTTTAAATTTTAAATACTTAAATTTAATTTCTGAAAATAATCTTTTATTGATCTTTTGAACACAAAAGTGCAAAACATGTTATATAAGTAAGTAATACATATTAATAAAATCATAGATAAAATTTACGTACATATCAGCCAAATATAATGAACTAAAATATGGTATGGATATACTAGGAAAAATATCTTGTTATTACCATACTCGTTGTATAAGTAAATTTTAACATACAATATAATATGGGGTCGTGTTGGGACTTACCTAACAATTTGATCATTATAAGCAGTATTTCATTCTAAGCGATTTAGTGATTTATACTGTATTTAAAAAATAAGAATGAAAATTGAAAAAAACTGACATCAATAAAACGAAATTGAATTTGAATATAAGTATACTCATGAATCATTAATTTGTCTTTTAACACTTCATAGCGAAAATACATCATGTTTTCTGATGTTGACAGGGACAAAAGAATTGTTCACTTTTAAATACTACCAGGATGGGGGGGAGGAATTACAACCACATTCTAAACTCTAAAATTTCGTCTTTGCAGATTATAGATGTATTATAAACTGTTAGGTTTATCATAATTGAACATTTTTATACAATTATATGGAATTTGTAAAGGTATAATTGAAAAAAAAAATAATGCAGACTAAATGAAGATTAAAATAACATTATTATTTAATATCACTACTATGATAAAATTGTAAAACAATATTTATATTATTATTATTATTATATTAAAATGTTGGTAAATAATTTTACGAATTATTTTATTTAAAACAAGGGGAGAACATTTAAAAAACAAATAGTACAAGATCGAAAATATTAAACATAAGCCAACCAAGTTAAACAAGATATGAAAGACGTAAAAACTGTATTTTTATTTATCGTAAGGCTTGTTAACATTTTAAAGCTAAAGAAATAATTTATAATCTTAATGCCAGCTATACAAAATAATGTACCATATAATAAAACCAAAGAAAACAATGTTACAATTACGACTGAAGAAGCATAACAAATGACGGACATTCGTGTCTTTCGAAATAAAAGCGAAACAGTTATATATTTTTGTCACGAAAAAAAAAAAAGAAAAAAAATTCTTTTCTTATCCGTATAATGAACTGCAGTGGTTTGTTTGTCCTGGGGTGACTTTGGGCTCTCTATTGTTTCACACAGTACCAAAACTGTTCCGTTTTCGTTAAATTTGCAGCGTACTAAATTAGAAATAAATTTCAAAAATGTATTAAGTCATTAGGTATATTATGTACTTAATGTTAAAATTTATAAATTTGAAATGTTAACTGAACATTTACATTGTTGATAGATGACTTTAAAAAAATGTCTAGAGTATGAAATATACCTAATAGAATGGCGTGTACAGTATACATATATTATAGTGGTCTGAATGTACGCTATATGTATATTAAAATTTATTTGAATATTTTAGAAAAATGTTAATTTTTTCAGAAATTTCTTTTTTATATTATGAATTAAATGTTTATAAATGTTACAGAAATCATTTATCATAGTGGGAAATCGGGTGTTATGTTTAAAATCTCTATTTAGGTCCTGGAAAAATATTCATATTTTACAGTTTTACATAACATTGTATTTTTCGATGAATATATACTAGTAAAAACGCGCGTTGTGTAGGATGTATATGTTATTTTATGGTTATAATGGACTACTTCTAACATCTCGTACGCACTTTATATTCGTTGGGTTATAATATAATAATGGATGACTTTATATACATTCTGTGTTTGGCTTAATTTATTTTCGTATAATTTTTACACGCATTGTATCGATGACGCGTATATATTGTGAAAAGTGCTAAACGAAATTTCTTCGCGCTCAGTTAATGTATAATAAAATATATGTATATTGTACAAAGTGATTGAAGAAAATTCTGTAGGAAATTTTTGAGTTTTGAACAATATATAAGTACCAAATACCAACAATGTAAAACATATCGATTTATCATGTAAACCCGGTGACATGGTCAGGCTTCGAGTTAAGAACTTGCTGTATATATGCCAAAGACAAAATTCAAACAATGTGTGCACACTGTACGGGGTTTCTGTGTATTCTTGGAGCAAAAGTTAGTCGTGTCCAGGGCGTTTTGAGAACAATACAAAATGGAGAAAACAATAAAAGAACTGACCTTAGATTATAACAACAGCCACGCATGGACTTAAAATGTTATAATCATATTCGGCGTTTGGTACACGTTGATATGGTAAGTTATAATATGGTTATATCAACAAACTATATCGCTTATTACATACATTATAAACTTCTATGATATCTTGTATTTTATATTATACGAACACCTCTATATATAATATTTAATACTCTGTATAATCCCTAACTCACACAACATTAGCAACACGAGCATGAACAATTATCGGGAGTTGTATGTGACTAAATATTGTTAGGCGACAAACAAAACAATATGTTGTATAAAATATCTAAAAAGTGGTAAAGAAACACTTTTGACTTGTTTTTAATACGTTTTCAACAATTTACTGCTTGACAAAAATACCATCATGACGGTTTAAAAATAAAACAAGTTTTTCTACAAATAAACCGCATAAAGGTTTTAGGATGTTTGATGATAACTATTTATAAGAGAACTATGATTAATTTTAATAATTGTATTATCGTAAACTATGCTTTAAAAGAAACCGATAAACAAAAATTAATTTAAATACTTAACAACATATTATTACCAACACTAAGAAATTAAATATAAGCAGAAAACGTTTAAACGTGTATTAAAAGCTTGTTAGATGTTAGTATAAACGTATTGATCAATGGACATTTTACAAAGGAGTATGTGAACTTTCATGTTTTAAATGCACGTCAAACGCAATAGCATGTACACGCAATATTCTCGTTGTTAAATGTCAATATAGTTTGTACCAAGACAAATATTATACATATAAGCTATATAATAAATATACTAGCTATACATTTTCGGTTGTCTAAATTAATAACTATATACAAGATAGATATATCATAATATGCATTATTTGATATTATTTTTTCTTAGATTGATATGCGAAAAATTAGATGGGTACCTAAAATTATAATACGAATAATAATAATAAAATATTACATTTTTGCATTCAGACACTATTAAATTAAAATATATAAAATATTTAAATTATTTTTAAAATTGTTACTATTATTAGTATGAAACAATAAATTTATTTTATTTTATTATTATTATATAATATATTATGTTGTTTTTGTCGTGCTAGCTACATTGGCACCCTAAGGTTAGGTTTAACCTAAGTTTGCCATAATGTTGTGTTACTATAGCAACGTAAATGGCAGAGGTAATCCGCTTCGAATGAACTATCGTTATTAAAACGTCTAAAATAAATAATTAACTAAACAAAAAAAAAAAACAAATCAATCACATATTTTTATAGCTTGAGCTGTTATGTATATGCTGTAATTTTAATAGCCGTGCGGTGTGACATACAAAACACTATCAAAGTTATGATTGCCTTTATCCTACTTATTAAATGTTTGCATTAATGTTGTTCTACAATTTTCTTATACAAATATTAAATATATTATATGAAAAATAAATTTATTTAATACACATATTATTATTTTTTTTATAGTACTTAATTTCCATTGATATAAATATGTTAAAGGTATAAAAATTTCATAAACAATGTTCATGTACATTAATATATGTTCTTAATATACCGTATAAAACGAAAATCGAATTTTTGTTTTATAATTAACAGTTTGATTTTTTTTTCAATTATACAGATAAACCGTAATAAGATAATTTAATTCTATTTTTTAGAGAATAAAAACTAAAAAATCTATTTCGATATTAAACTGTAAGAGTATAAGGTAATTACATTATTATTTTTATTATTATTATTATTATATTACCTTTAAAGAGAGTTAACTGTAATCACATTTGTTTTTAATTTAAAAAAAAACTGTTGTAAAATATTCCAAATACTTATTTATAATAATAATAATAATATTTCTGTATTTCTTGCTACAAAATATAATTTAAAAACACTCCTACGAAAATATACGAAATGCAACCAACAGTTTAATACTATTACAATAAAATAACTAAGTTCATAATGGATAATAGTATACGATTTAATAGCATTAAGTGCAGCCTACGACTTAGTTGTATATTCATCATGTCAAACAGTTTCGTATAAATGTTCATCACAGAAGCTGACAGTGCAGTGTGTGTACAGCAGACGTAACTTTTGTTTAATAACGCTGACACCAAACGTGCTGTTTTATAATAAATTAAGACAAACACGCCGCAAAACACTCAACATCCTGTTTTCAGTCGTAAATTAAGACCTAAACATCTATAGGTGGTCACGAACACACACGAACACACCGTTATTATATTTCACAGCGGGCGAAAGTTTTATTTTTCAAAAAAACAAACCCCGGGAAGACCGATAAAATAATTTAATAATAATTGTGCTCACACACGCTGTAAAATATGGATCTTTTCAAAACTGTGTTATTTCACACGCCATATAGTATGTACATCAAGTATATGTATATAATGTATATTATGTAGTTCGTATTATTACACGGCGGCATCTCCGTATTTTTAATAAGGTAGGACGGTATTGTAGCCGTATAGGTACGTACGTAATAATGCGAATTGCACTACGATATTAAGGTTTTCTTTTCTTGAATGGTTTTGTTAAAATATTATTTGAAACGATATTGGTATTTACTATATAATTTAAAGCTAACCGTCTCTTCATAAATATTAAATATAATTATATTATATATATAATTGAATTATCGCAGTACGTGGTCCTTATTTATTGATAAGCATATACAATATTGTACTATGGAAGATATAAAAAAATCCTAGAGCTGTGGCGGAAACAAAGTTTTGTATTAAAGTTCTCATTATATTCTTAAAAAGTTATGTGATATGAGTTCTCATTATTTAGTATGTTTATAATAATTGGAGCTTAATAAATTCGATCACATTGTACACATGGTATATATTCATAAATATTCAAACTAAATTAAATTTAAAATTTAAAAACTTGACAATTATTTATGAAAATTATATAATTTTAATTAGAACTTTGTGATGTATTTTTGTTATTTTTTTTTTTATTATTATTGATCTTAGTTATATTTTTGGCAGCACGAGCTTTTGATTATCTTTTTAAATAAAGTTGTATACATTAATTTACTCAAGACGATTGATTTCTTGAAAAGGTTTTAAAGCAATCAGACGTGCGGTCAAGGATTTCGGTGTCTAGAGTGTGAGTTATCTGATGTTTGATCCGATTTTTAGTGTATTTTAAGTAATCTATGATATCGGGGAAATCAGTTCAACAGGAATAGTAAATGGGGAAGTCCTCTTTAAATATCAGAAATCTATGAGTGATTATAGTGCGTCCTAAGTATAGTATATTAAGAACGATTTCTTTCGTAGGATTAATGATTAGCTTTTATCATCGAAAAGAACCTCTTTCATTAAAGTTTGATATTTTGCTTAATGTAAATGTAATTCCATTTATTTTTAATGATTTATTTTCTATATTTATTCAAGTCATTGCAAATAATTTGATCGATTAAAGGAGTTTTGATATTATTTGTGGTAATTGAGGCTTATTTGTCTTCTATTTTGTTATCCATTATTCCTGCAGAGTAATTAGATATCCGTATACGGTATACCACTAGTTTATTGTTATTTGTAGATAATATTCTTGTTGAATTTATTGTGTATAATATAAGTTCATAAATGTAAGAGCTTATTATAAATAATATAATTTATGTTTGATTTACAATTAAATAAATATATAATATATATTATGATGTAATTTCACGGCAGCACAAATTTAACTGAGTTTATTTAGTTGTTCCCTAGTCAATGCTATATAATTGTTGAAATGAGGAAAATTTTTTTTTGGTCAACGATAGCTTTATTAAGAATATTATCACTATCTAAGATAATTATTTAACATATTTTTATTATGATTAATATACTTATGGATTTCAATTTTATTTTAATTTAATACGTATGATTAAAATATAATTATTTTAGATTCTGAACGGAGAAATTGATTTTACAATAATGTGTCTAAAAATAATTGAAAAATACTTTTAAAATATTAATACTTTACACTTTTAATAATTAAACTTTGAGGGTGATTTTTGATAGAACATTTGATCTAGTTTGCACTTTTGAAAGTGCTCAAAATAAAAAAATGTATGGTATTTTCAAAAAAATTGTAATGTGTAATTTAAAATTTCTCATAAGTTTTCTTAGTTATATAAACAAAAAAAAATTTTACCGGAGTCACAATACTTTTTAATTGAAGTTTGAATTTTTATTTTTGAAGAAAATTAGATACTCTCATGTAAAATAACCACTTATCCTTAAAATATTTATTTGAGATAAATATTTAAAGTTCAAACATTTTATTTTAATAACCAAATTAATTAATGCATTTAATATATTTTTTAAATTCCTATTATATCTATAACGTCAAATTTTTTTATTTATATAAATGTAATGATTTTGTAATAAATAACTTTGATAAAAAAATCAGTTAAATAAATAAAAGTTCTATCATGAATTGTAAATAAAATAATATTTTGAATATTATAATTGGTTATGATACATTATATTATTTTGATCCGTTGATAGGCGTGGTGTATAATCAATTTCAGTAAATCGGTGTGTAAGTGCGCTTTGCACTGTATTTTTGTAACGAATTTAATATGGTAATATATTATTTTTAAAAAAAACTAATCGAACCTATTCAGTGGTAATTACGTGACTTATATATTTGTCGAATAATGAAAGATGACAAATCTGTAAATTTCAAAGGACTATTTTAAACATTGATTAAATTACTTCAATCTTTTTGAAAAAACATTAAAAATATAAGTAATAGAATGATAAATTGTGTTAGCCAATGCATTTGTTTTAGATTCTAAGCAGAGCAACGAACGTATTAGTTTTAACACGAGCTTGTAGTTTTTTAGCTTATTTAATTTAGTTGGTTCTTTAAAGGAGTTTAAGTTGAAACATTTTAAGTAATTTTTCAAAACAATTGTGAAAGAGACGGAAAAACAAGAATTTATACAGAACCAATTTTTAATAAAATTGTTTGTATTTTTTAGTTAAATTAAAAAATAATATTTGTGAAGACTTGAATTTGTTTTCAAATATTAATATAAAAATTTTCTAGACACGATTTTTTGATGCGTGCTTTATTATCATTAAATGTGTTTGATTATTTTATTATTATTATTAAAAAAATATAATTTTGTAAATGTATTAGTTGTTACTTAAATAATCACATTTTACATATAATACATTTTTTAAATGTTAAGGCTTATTTTAACCTAACTATATAATATATTGGAAAGTTTTGAACTTTCTTAGTTTTTATTCTATAATTGTTATTAAAAATGTTTATTTTTAATAGAAAATTATGACAATTTATTATAAATTGTTTTTTATAGAAATTTAAAAATATAAAAATGAATAGTCACAACTTTCTTTAAAAACACATGAAGTTCAAATATTTCTCATCAATTATCACAAAAATTCTGAAATTATTTGTTGGGATAAATTTATAAAATTTTAATTTTTAATAGTTCAAGTTTAAAAAATTAATGCAAAGTTTATCATTAGCTGTTCTTATAGTAACCTTGAAATATATTGGAAAACTATTTTCCGGCTATATAACAAATTTGTTTTTAAATATTAATTGTTAAATCCATTCTTAATTTTTTATTTAATATTTTAGATTGTTTTATTTATATAACTGAAACATTATTTTTGAATGTCAACTTGTTTTGTGAGTAACTAAAAGAAAACTTTTCGAATACCGAATTATTGTTGTTTTCCCTGTCAATATTTTAGTATTTGAAATGGTATCAACTTATTTGATATAAATACAGGTATAAAAACTAATATAATTTAGACGTGAATTAACTTTACTGTTGTCTGTTGAATTGACTAAGTGATTCCATACAAACGACATACTGGATTACCAGTGACTTTGCTCTTAATAAATAAATAAAAACTTTCTATCTTAATTAAAGTAGCTATTTATTTTCTATAACTTGTATACAACTTTAAGTGAGTTTTCCACAAAAAGGATAGTTTGTTGATAAATATGATTTTTTCAAACTTTTAAATTCTGGCCCACTACAATGAGAAAATATATTTAATTAATATATGATTATAATTTATATATCAAAATTAATTTAAATTTGAAAAAAAAAATAGTACCATTGGTCAAATAATGGTTATAAGCAAGGGTTTGTAGGGTATATATAATTTTGTTTTTGGTGGGATATAATTGAATTCAAGTTTAATATATACATTACAGTAACTCACTTGACATATACTCAACAGCAGGGCTGTACCCGCTTGCTCACTTTTTTTTATATTTATTATTTAATATTAATATTTTATTGGTATTAAATTTCAACATTCATATATTGCACGTAGTTTCTATATAATACATTCGCTATAAATTTTATATACAAATAGATATTATATTATGTGTCTTTAAGAGATTATACGAGAAAAAAAATCCTCAATGACTTACAATTTGTATGGACAATATACATAATTCAATTAAAATTGTATATGTAATTCTGATATAATTCATGAATTCACCTAATTTCACCTGGATTTCGCTAATCTCTCTATTCGGTGTAAATGTATTATGTTTATAATGTTCTTTTACTCTCTAACATAGTATGTCGAGGAAGGATTAAAATTGTATTTAATGTTATTGAAATTCAAATAATAATTATGAACCAAGTCGATTTTTAATAGGTACACTAATTACTGATCTAATTATTTTAATTATTTATTAATTAAGAGTTAGGATTAGTATCATATAATATTATATTGCCATAGACATTTTAAAACATTTTAAACGAATATAAAAGTTAAACCAGATACTTTTGGTGTGTAATGGCGTCGCATTTAAAAGTGATGATAAATCATCTTATTTTATCAAATGAAATTGAGCACTGAGCAGAGATGGCATGAAAACGCTAGCTGAAATTTCTTTTACATTTTTTTACAATTGTCCATAGGTTTTATTTTTACTATTGAAAAAATCTAAAATTATAGCTTTTCAAAGTTTCTAGAATAGACTCTATGTCCTGTTTTAAAAAGCCGTGCTCGACACTTTTTGAACAAATTATTTTTTTACTTAAAAAGTTACTTGTAAGTATAACGATGGAAAACCAAAAAAAAAATATCAGGTACTGAAAATCAGTTTAAAGCGTTCTGTCAAAAATATCATTTATAGATTGACAATTGTTATTAAGGCGTGTTATTATTATTTTGATACCTTCGTCAAGCTTAACTGATTTAAAGTAAACACAGTATGTGCGCGTGACGGTGTTCAACCTTATGGATTGATATATAGGTAATATTTTAGTTAAATAATATGATTACAATACAATTTGTCTACATTATTTAATAAAGACACGTTATAAATATTGTGTATATCATAATAAATAGCTTTACCTATATATAAGGGAAACGAATAAAAACTAAACTACTTTATTTGTCTATGTATTATTTAATATTTATATCGAACCATAGTCATAAAATGGTTCCTTATGAGAAATAGGGAAACACTTATGTCTGCGTATTAAGTATCATAATATATATTTTTTATTTTTTTTATTGAAATACATAAGGTAGGAGATCTATTTAAGTGTCTACAGTTTTACATTTATTATTTTGAAAAGTTTCAGTTTTTTGTTGAAAATATTATTTTTAGATAATTTTATTTTATTTAAAAGTAGAATTGTTGAATAAATTATATTTGACATTTTTCATCTTAATTAAAAATTTACATTTATATTTTAAAATTCTGAATCAGAAAATCTTCTGGAGTATTTTATTACATAAAAGATAAAAATTAAATTTTTAACGAGTATAGTTTAATAGTGATAATTAGTACAGTGTAATGCAGCGTTTCTCAACCTGTGGTACGCGTACATCGAAGGTATGAGGGGGTACGTGAAAAAACTTATTTCATAACATCTAATTTGTGTTGTGTGTGAATATACGATAAATTGGCATTTAGGGGTACGTAAAGTAGTGGTGAGAGGACAAGGGGTTTGAACATAAAAAAAGGTTGAGAAACGCTGGTGTAATGTACCAACTTATTGTTGGGGTACCCCTGTGGCTTTAACATTTTATTTGTTAATTAAATCAAATTAAATAAAAATATGTTTTTAAAAATATTTAAGATTTCGAAATAATTAGTGAGGAAATACTTAAATAGATCAGTTAGTGTACCATGATACGTATCTATATTCGTATAGTTGGTGTCTAACTCATATCTTAAATATGTAAAAATATGTCTTGATTCAAATTTGTATATCATTTATATCGAATTCATTCAGGATGAAAATCAATGGTTTGCAAAATCATTTAATTCATAATTACGGTGGTAATGATCATGTAGTTTTGTAATTTTTTTCTTTTGACTATTTGTCGTACTGTATCTTTGAATATTGCATTTTATTGTATCGTTTGAGTAATTATTTGTATACAATTACAATATTAATAATTAGTATAAGAAAGAAAACGGATCAGTAAAACAATAATTAGGGACACAATGGTTTTTAGAATGTAAATGGCTCTATTTATATATAATATAGAATGTGAACGTAATATAGGTAATAAAGAACCATAATACGACAAGTGAACAAATTTTTGCCTATTTCACAGGTTAAATATCTACCCAAAATCCATTACAAGGGAAACGACAAAAACAAAAACCACTTGACATATCATTATAGAGGTAAATTTTTTGCATCCATTTGACTTCAGGTAAACAATGTTTAGGTACTAACTCAAATGCACATACAAGTTTAAAAACTAATATATTATATTGAAACACAAATCTTTACAGAAGTCATTGTTTGTTTTCAATTGAGGGATATAGTAAAAAAATGTCCCAAACTTAATAATATAATAGAACTGTAAAACGTGAAAATGATCATTGAAAAATAAAAAACGTTATTATTGATTATTGTAAATGTAAAATCCATTCAATTTTAATATAGTAAATAAACTCCAATATTATTAAGCCAATGAGTGTAGGTTCGAAATCCATATATTATACACACAAAATGTTACTTATAAAAACCATAAATTATACATTTTTTGAGATCTGTATTTCTATTTTCTCGCACCGTCTCCTTTTGGCTTTTAATTAAAACTTTAGTATAGTATAACCATGTAAGTTAAGACGTGTAGCATATTTTAGTTTTTAATTTTTTCAATTTGATTTATAAGATTGATATAATCAATTAATACGGTTTGCCATCTAAATTTAAATAGTATTATATTTTCTTTTGTAGGTAGACTAATAATATAAATAAGTTAGAATTATTACTGTGCTATGTTGTGGGACTTGAAAATTATCGTAATTTTTAGATCAGTGATTTTTCACTACAGTGTTTATATCATAAATGTCCATACTATTATTAATTTTACTAATCAAAGCTCTTGTCCCTATTTTATACAATTTATCGTTTCCGCTTTTTTCCGATAAATTTCTCTCTCTCTCTCTCTCTCTATATATATATATATATATAACCATAAACTAAAACTGGCACAATCCAATGAACTGTATATATATATATATATATATATATATATATATGTTTTGTGATATAATATATATATATAGTTCATATAGTTGAAATAAAAGTTTTGGAAAACTTATAAGACGATCGTTTTGATATAAGAGAATTTTATTGAGGTCAGGGCGGGGGAGTCAAAAGTTCAAGAGAAACCTATAGGTTTCCAATAAGACTTATAAAACTAATAAAACACAATGGCATTTAACGAAAACTATTGTCTTTTTGTCTTACACTAACTTACATTTTTTCATTGTAAAATTTCGAGTTCGGAATCATACAATTTCAAGTAGGTATACGTCGTACTGTGTAGTTCCAAATTAGTTATAATAACTATTATAGGTGTGCCTTAGTCGTTTGTATGTCACGAATTATGTTTTATTTTTGTTACATTAGATGTCAATAATCATTTTATAAATGGCCATTTCCAATATATTTTTTTTCGTTTTTATTGTTTATTCGATCAATTAATTAGCATAAAATGCGTTTATATCACGGAATACTATTTGTCAAATTGATTCATTGATTTCTTTTGTTTAAAGTGAAAAATTATTTTTCATTCGGTCACATTTAAAGTCATAATAGCTATAATACTGATGTTTATAGTTTAACAAATATTAAACACATTTCATAACATAATGCATTTAAAATAAATAAAACAATTATTTATTTACTATAACAATATTGTGTTGAGAAACAATGGTAATTTTTTAGGCCCCCAATTTTATCGAAAGTATGTTTTAACCATTATTCTTTCATATTCAATAATATATTATACATATTATTTTACATTACCGACTTCAATATATATATATTTATATAAAGGCACTAAAGCAGTAAAGTTATAATACTCTATGCCATGATTTCATTTAGTATAATATATTTATCTTAAAGTTTATCCAAGTCACATGACATTGCACAAGTTATAATATAACAGTATTTATGTGCTTTGCCAATGACTATATTGATTTTTAGATTCTATTGATGCGACTATGAACAACTATCACCAAAAACTATATTATTTTCTATACATATTGCTACAATAATGTTAATCTATTAATTTTGGTGTGATATACTACAAGCACTAGTTATATCCAAAACTTAAGTATAATACTGTGAAAGCAAAATATTCAACAGGTCTTTTAATTTGTATACTTTTAAATAAAATTAATTTTATGTTAGGTGGGTAAACATTTTTCAATTTTATTTTCAAAATAATTAAAGGTTGTCGTTAAATAAAAAAATGATCCATACAATCTAACAATTTTGGATTGTTTTTTCAAAGTATTATTTAATGTTATATTATAACCTATAAAAAAAAATTAATATTGTAAAGAAATATTTTTCCATTTCACTAAAAATTAATAAAAATAATTTAAATAATTATGACAAATAATGCTTTTAAAAAGAATAATAATTTATAGTTAACTTTATGAAAGGAAAATAAAGTAATTATAAATTTTAACTATTATCGAGTACTATAGAAGCGTAATTGACATTTTAAATGTTTTTTTATTAGTGTTTCGCTGATTGGATATTTCACTTTATTTAGATAGGTATACAAAGTAATGTATTTGTTTATATTAAGTTTTAAAAAAATAAACTCAAAATATTTAACCAAGAGAAATATTTTTAACTTTTAATATTTAATAATATACATATTTTACTCGGTATTATATTATTTTTCATGTTATGTAAGTATACAATATTGATGTCTGGATGTTTCTCGATATTCTTATATTTTTGAATTTTGAGAATTGTAACTCCACTCCATTAATTTTACATCTAAAAAAGTCAGAATATCGTGAGACATTTTATTTTTGCAGTATAATGTACATCACACATGTAACGGGATGTTTGGTAGAAATTCTGCAGCAACTTTTTGAACAAATAATGATTGATTATTGGTAGAAAACATTTTTTGCAAACCATAATACATGACATATCACAAAATATTGTCTTATTATCTGACATAACCCTTTTAGACAAGTACACCTGTAGGTACAATGTACATAATTTAACGTACTAATTTTCTACAACATTACCACACAGATTATTCAGATAGATACAAACAATTTAATATAAATTGTAATTTGATTAGATAATTTATACAAAAATTATATTTTTTTAGAATGATAACTCACTTAATTTCTATATTAAATTCTTGTATACACGATTTTGTTGACAAAAATTTGTCGTTTTTATTATATTTATAATAAAATTAATATTGGGTTGTTTTAATTTTTAATTAATTAATAAAAAAAAATATGATGACGATAATTTGTAAATAGTTCAATCATCATAATCAATTAATTAGCAAAATACTATTAGCGAATTATTATTATTATTATTCAATTATACAGAACAAAGTATTTTTTGTATTTAATACAAACTATAAAACAATTTTTAATTTTAAAAATATTAGTTAAAATCAAAATTAAAAAATTAAATACCTGTTCCAATTTAAAATGAAATATATAATTAAATTCACATTAAATATACATTTATTATAATTTATAATATCTAATTACAAGTGTTATCCCATTTAAGTAATACAATAAAAAGTAAACGATCGTCAAATTAAACTACAATTAGCATTACATTAGTACACAATTATTCTAGCTATAATATCTGCATTAGTTCTGAAGTTATCATATAAAAAATTATAAACATATTTGAAAAAAAAAAACATTCAACATTGTTTTTATTTTGTTCAGAGTAGTGACGTTATTGTACAAAAATAATGTTTGTTAACATTTCAAATAGAAAAATAAAATAAAAATTCAAATTAATAATACTTATGAAATATTATTATTAAATTATTTATTTATAATAGATATTAAAAATCAGTTAAATATTCAAGGATTTTTGTAATTCTAAGATAGAATATTCTCTTTATAATAATAAAGAATATATAATGTGTAGCATATTTGAATACAAATAACTAATGAGACATACATAGCAAAAAAAACCTTGTCATGTTATGTAGAAATATCACGTCAAATTAAAATATGGGTTTTATTTAAAAGTATTTTTAGGTAAACTTTTAAATTAAAAAACTTTATAGTAAAATCTCCAAAAATATAATAATAATTAGAAAAAAAAAAAAGAAAAAACAATTATTAATAAAATAATAACCCAGCAGATTAATATGTATCATTTTTTCGTATTGACAATTAATATTCCATTTGAATTAAATGACATACTTGTATATAGTATAGATACTATGAATTCATTCATAAATATTATGTTCTATGAGCATTAACTAATTTATATTGATTTTAAATTTTCGATGTTTAAATTTAATTCCTTTGTGTTATGAAAAACTTTCAATTTGAAAAATAAAATTATCGAGACCTAATTTTATCTAACGAATAATTTGCGATATGTGAGTATATAAAATATGTAGAAGTATATTAGACATATTATAATGCATTATACTTTGGACTTAATGTTTTGTGCTTGACATAACATATTATTATTACGTTATAACGATACCACTTTGTAACCATGTAAAACGATTTAATTTTGGTAAACGAAATTTTTTTTTTCTTTATATTCAATTTTAATAACATTTTCATATCTGTTTCTTAAAAGATTCTTTGGTATACAATTGTGTTCTATATAAAACAAAAATGTGTGTTTTTTTTTATATTCTCAAACGTGTGTGTTTTTTTGAAGATTAACTTACTGGCTTTTCAAACTCAATGATGCGTATTTCTCATTAAAAAGGCACAGCGCCATGTACTTCAGTTGAAACAAAGCCTATTCTTGGCTGTCGAATAAGCCTTTACCATATTAATCACCGTCAACTATACGTATTTTTTTTAAAACAGTTTTGTCGACTTAGGCTACGTTGTTTTAAGAATTCACTATACGTACTTAGTGTTTTTGTTTACAAAAAATGTATATTACATGAAAAAAGTAATTTGCGGTTAAAAATAATAAAACTTTTTTAATGTGGCGTATATTATACGTCACTCATTTAGATGGCATGTAAAAAATTGTGAATAACGGTTTTATTGATTCACGAAAATATAATGTTGATAGTAGTTATATTATATTTAAATTGAAAAAATATGGTACTTTTTATTTTACATTGTATTTATACAATATAACTCGATATTATATAAAGTTGAAATTATTATATACCCCCCTCCCCCTATAACAAGATTTAAATTTTTTAAATCATATTTTGTCTATTTATACATAAACTAAAATATAATCATTCAATATTTGAAGTAAACAATTGTACTACTCTGTTCTCTATTTCTTCAGATTTTTTTGTTTTTATTGACAACTTTTTAAGAACTATGCATTGTATACTTACGATAAAACTAACATTTACTTTACCTTACCTTTTTTAAAGTAACACAGATGTTAAGTTTTCAATCGAATGCACGGCTATATGTTATTGGCCTATAAAGCAATTTCACTTTAAAACAATTGACGAATCACGTTATTACAAAACCAATAGCTTTTTTGTTCTAAGTAAAAAAAATACTTATGTCCAATAATGAAATAATAAATAATTTAAAAAATATTATAATGTCTATAGGTTTAACAATATTGATTTTATAATAACATTAGGATCGAATATAAGATATAAGTAAATTAACCTGATTCGCTTGTTGATGTAATAATTATCATACATAGAAATACTTATAAATATGCAATAATTTAAAAATGTAAATTTATGCTTTTAAATTATACATATATTATAATACATTTACATCAGTTATATTTTCAAGGATTAAATATAATTCGTTAGAGGATTAATGCACAATAATTGTATATAATTATTATATTAAATTTTCTTCGTATTATTATTACCTATCTGAAAGAATTATAAAAAAAATTATTATATCTTTACTTACTTTAAATTTTATATTTTATAATTAATTATGAAATCATAATTATTGACTGTTGTATTTACAAATTAAAGTATCACGACCTAATATCGTAGAATGTACGGTATATAGGTAAAAATTCAATAATTCACGCAGAGTCAAAACTTTCTATAGATATTTTTTGTTTAAATTATTTGGAGTAAAGTTGAACGAAAAAGTTTCAAATTATAATTTATTAAAACTCTAAATAAGATTTGAAAAATAAAACTTTTTCAATGATCTTGTCATATTTATTATTTATTATTATATTAGTAACTCAAGACGACAAGACAATGCTAAATGACCATTTTTAGATTATGTTTAAAGAATCATGTATTTTTTTAATCACAATCCTCAGATAAAAACAAATAATAATAACTATACATTTAAGGAATATATCAAATTTTTTCAGTTTCTGAGCGGAACAATGAATGTATTATGTATTGATTTTACAATAATGTGTGTGTGTGTGTGTGTTTTGTGTATAAGCAAACGATAAGTTATTGATATATTGCCTTGATTTTGAAATTTGAGGGTGGTTTAGGATATAGTTTGTACTTTAAAGAGGTCAAAATTAAATGTCTCAAGTATTTTTTTTATAATCCGTAATAACAAACAAATGCTTACCCTAAACTTAACTAATTTTTGACTAAATTGATATCTTTGTTTTCTTATAATTTAAAAACAAATAACAGTCGAAGCATGATATTTTTACTAAATGTAATTTTCGATAGATGATAAAATTTTCAAAATATTTTGAAATTTTTGAACTATTTCTAGACAATTACAATTTTTCACAATAAAAACAAATACAAAATATATGAATGGATAAAAATGCTAAAAAATTGAGTACAAGGTTTCTAGTAAATAGATTATTTTCTTATAAAAAAAATCAACATAATATCAATAAATATAAAAATTAATTTAAAATTGTTTATTTATTTAATGTTTTTTTATTCCTAAATTTAAATTTAGAATTTTGACAAAATTTATGAAAATCTCGAAAAATATAAGTAATTTTCAAGTTAGAAATTCTATTTTCTGTTTATACATAATATTTAAAAATTGAATACAATTGTTCAACCTATATGTGTATTTATAAAAAAATTCTACTAAATTTTTATAAACATTTTAAGTTAAAATTTTTTCAACGTTCAATATTAAATTTACTCATATAATAACTACTTCTTTCTTTACGGTTTTTGTCTATTGTTGTAATTCGAAAACGAATAACCGTAGATCCATAGATACTCAAAATTGTCATAAAATATTTATATTATCATTTGAATTATACGATAGAAAATTAAAAGTTTTTTAAGTTATTTATGAACATACCGATTTTCAATTATTTTTATAAATGTCCATAAAAAAATATTTACAGGGTCGTTATTCTTAAAATTGTAGCACAAAATTCCAAAGATGTGGTTTATATTGAAATCACATTATCTAAAGAATACATAAAAGCTATTATTTTTTATAGAAATTTTAAGTTCCGATTTGGACGAAATTACTTATTTGAATAATAAATATCGACAAATTAATTATTTTGTAATAATTTAAAAACATTATTCGTAGAAACTTATAACTTTTATATATAATTTGTAATTACGAATTTTATTATACGCAATGAATTTTTTTTATTTAATTTGAGATAATATCTATTTGTTTATTTATTTTTATTTATATTATGAATCTATTTTTGGTATTTTAACGGTATTTACAAAAAATAAAATTTCATTTCAAGTTATATACATTTATATGATTGTAGTTATACATGTATATTATTATAATAATTAAATTTGCATTATCTAAGAAAAATTATATAAGCCTACCGTAATATTAAAATTAAAATAAATGATTTTAATAACAATATAAAAAAATAAATATTACAAAATATACTTAATGATATTATAGACTGACAGACATTTCCGCTTAGAATTGTTTTTCATATACAATTATAAATCATTGAATTCTGATTTAACATATCCACAATAGTGACCCAGTCGACAGCAAAGCAGTATCCACTTGCCTACCTTTTTTAAAATAAAAACCAATATTTGAAAAAAAAAATTTTAAACAAATAATTTTTGAAAATGTTGTCTCTAAATCAAAATTTAAACAAGTAGTTTCTAGGCTATTATTCTTATTCGTCGTATCAGTCAGTTGTGTCAGATTCTTTTTTGGGGCCAATAATTTATCAGTTTCATTACTTCGTCAGTAGGTTATCTAAAGAGGTAGTTTCTTTCACATTTCGTGTTGATCATACCGCACTGCAGTAGGTGTTGGTCGAATTGTTCGTCTCTGCATTTGAATTCTATAGTATCTTATATTTTACATCACACGAGGTTCATTTTTGTTCTTCCTATTTCAACTCTCAGACATAATTTTCTAGGACTCTCATCCAGGTTATTAAAATGTATACACAAACAATATTAGAATCCTTGAAAATTATTCAATAAAAATATTAAATAGATATAGCACATCAACTAATATATTGAATATTACGTATATGACTTAAAATAATTATATTAAGCGTTATTGTATAATTTTTAAATAATCATAATCATAGCCCCATATCTTCCAAACGTATTATAATGGACATATTATCAAAGGCTCAAAGATATAAAAATATTAAAACTACTCTTTAGAGTTTTGATTTAAAATGTTTTATCGACATTTTTTTTTAAAATCTTTGCTTATAAATTTACCAGAAAAATGTGTAGTTTTATTTAAAAAAATAAAGTTTGTATCACCATAGCACTTTTTAAATAGCAGACGAAATATAAGTATTTCAAAATAATATTTTCCTTAGGTAAACTTGAAAACTCCCAAATTTGAATAAATACATTATTAAAGAAACATGAAAGTAAGTATACTTGGTAAACTACTTTATATAATATACAAAAGTTATCTGGATTCTAAGCGAAGAATGCATTGGTTTTATAATTACGTTTTTTTTGCTTTCCTTTTTCTGTGAAAATTGTTCCAGGTAGAAAAAGAACTAGGAAATAGTTTCATGTCCGTCACTATAATCAAGTCTGATTGGTTTTTTCTGAAGAAGTAGTTTTTCGATTTTCTCAATACATTTTTTACATACAAAGGAAACCTATAATTATAAACATTTAACGTGTTTTAAGAAATAGAAAATGACGAAGATTTTTAACAAAGAAGGTCCCTGCAGCGTGGTACGCTTGTTTGTTAATAAATAACTAAAATGCATGGTTTCATGACCACTATACCAATGCCAGTACCGAAACGAGAGTCGACGCCCTATTTAAATAAAAATAAAAAATCACTACGAAACAATAACTATATTATGAGATGACTTTTATAAAAAAATCGATCTTTAGGTTTTATTTATTTTTTTTAGTTTATTATGCACTTTGTGATTTTCCAGGGTGTTCTAGTTTCGTGCCATTGATTTTGAAGAACAAACAAGTCAGCATAATATAAGATAAATCTAAAATATATAAATATAATCGGAGTTGAAAAAAACTGATGTAAAATTAAATCACATATAGTTTTAAAACTACATTTGTGCAAAATGAAAAAAATAAAAAAAAATGTATCAAAAATAAAATGTCAAACGATAATCAATCAAGTATACATTATGTATCCTCTGGCTGTCAATGAGAGTAAGCCAATGGAAATAATAAATTTCAATAAACGTCACGCGGCGCTTTTTCGCATATAAATATTTTTTCATTCATCATTAAATTCGTTCTAATAAAACTCACAATTTGAAATATCAGTAATATTCCTACTCGCCGGGGAGGTATCTCGTGCATTGTATGCGTCGTATTTATTGCTATTATTGATAAACATTAAACGTACGTCACGTTATCCGCGAAAACCTTAACGTCAAATAGTTTACCACGTTTTATGCATCGTTAAACTAAAAGAAAAAGAAAACTTGTACTCGAGCTTTAATGTGAGGCATTTTTATTTATTTTATAGCAAAAGGGCGATGAGACGAAAATGCTTTAGGACATTTTAGCGGGAACGACCTTTTTTCCTATTGAAATATAGTAGGTACCTTATATGGATAGTGAAAGACATCAGACGGGCAGGAAGATTTAAATATTAACAGTTCTAAGAGAAACAAAAAATAATAAAAGAATCTTCTCGTTTAAATTTTTGTACTTAGGGTCAAGTTATATTTTCCGTGGTATTTGCATATGCTTCGGTATAATATATAAAATTGGCCGGCATTCCGCAACGATCTGTTTCCCCTCTGTGCGTATATAAACTTAAAACTTTACAGGGAAAAAAACATAGAGGAAAAGGGCCAAGGGTTTGCTGCATTATGGAGCCGCGCAAGCGTTCTAGACGCGAACAAAATAGCCGGGGTGATCGGCAGCAGCACAGCTTTAGTCCTCCACGACGAGTACAGGTATCAACACCCACGCACCACTACAAAAGTCCATTGTCACATTCTCGCTCAATTCCACGTTGCCCTCCATTCGATAACACCAAGGTAAACATTATTTTTTTATAAATTGTAATAATTTTCATCGATTATGTGTGAATAGGGTTTTTACTTATTATTATTCGCGATATTTTAAAATAATTATTTTTACAAGCAATTATTATTAATTGTTAAACACTCAAAAGACGTATTTAGAAAAATTAAAAACCCAATCGCCACACTATTACCTATATTTTATATACATTGTTATTATTACAAAGTATTATTATCATAATAATTTGTATTACTTTTATTATTGTTATAATAATTATTTTAACGATGTTAAAATTCGTTAACTCGAAGTAAAAACTCACTAACTACTAAAATTTGTCTAATATTTTCCGAAAGATTTAGAACTCAATATCAAATTGGTGATTTTATGCTCAAAAAAGAAAGCATGCATAAATTATATTAAAAGAATCCTTAAATAAAAATCTCATTATTGATCAGTATAGCCTCTTTTTACTATTTGAAATAAAATATAAATATCTATTTTTAAAATCAATCAATTTCCCGACATTTCAGTTTTCGTTGTGGATGAGTTCTTACTTCAAGCTAAAATCTGATGAATTTTAATACTATGATTTTACGTCGAAGTGTATACCAGTGGTGGCGTTTGATGTGTATTCAGATGTTAAACGCGGTTTACGTTACGATAGGTCTACAGGTATAAGAGGGGTCACGCGCAACAAACAAGTTAAATATACTTGAGCCCCAGTTATCGAATTTGACGCACCGATAAGACTACAGCTGCTGTCGACTACAAACGACGTATAATATATAATAATATTATAATGCCCGCGTAATAATCCTTTGTGTAGATTTCCGATTTATAATCGTGATCGGACTCGAATTCTCAATAAATCGGACGCGCGGCACCCCTCTTGTTCGCCCGCTATCGCGGTATTTAAACCACCGTGCGCGTGTGCGCATTTATATCTCATAATGTGTTATAATATTCACTGTGCTCCCTCTTGAATTTCGGTATACGACGCACGTAGGGTAACACGCATATACAACAAACGCAGTATGCGTACACTGCTGGCCGAGCGGTGGGTGGGTGGCAATCGAAGAGCAACGCAAATAGTAAATACTACGCGCTATCGAATCGTGTGTATTATATTGTACGGCATTAAGTCCGTCGTCGGATCCACCGTTTCGTTTGACACGATGTCATAATAATATATTGCGTGTAATACATGTTCAGTGTGCGCGGACAATTTTGCAATGTACACTGAAATGGTATAAAACATGCCGGGTTCTTACAAAGAGCGGGAGGGTAGTTAAAAAAATCAAATTTGTTTAAAAAAATTGATTTTCATGAACCGTTTGCACCAACCATCGTGAGCAAGAGCTTACAACATCTCTACAAATGTTCAATGTTACCCACACCAATCACGCTAAAGACACACATTATTCGGTTACGCCTTCTGTTAAGGTATTGTCATCGTGCTAGGAACTGATAGGATTATAATAGAAATATGAAGGCGTTCCTCTAACCATCACAGGACCAGCGTACCAAGAGCTATCTATCGGCGACTAAAACTTAAAAAATCTATCTCAATCCTTGAGGATTGTAGGTCTTCGGTCTCGTTTGCATTGTCAACTTCCCGCGCTGTGATTTTTCCAAATTTCTATCAGATTTTTAAAGCCCCTGCACATACCATATACGATATTATTATCCGGAACAACATAATCGAACGCCAAAAGAGCTGCTGAAAAATGTTGTGAATGCGTCCGAGAGAGAAAATGTATATTATACGGCGGTGGTTGTAAAAGCTCATCCACCGCACGCGTACCTATATAATATTTTCGAACGTCATCGTGGGTAAATGCCAGGTGGTTGGGACTTTCTGACCGTGGAAAGGCGAAGGGGGGGGGTCAATGATTTGAATAAGTTTTTATGTAAATCGGTGTCTTTAATATACATATATATGTATATAAAAGTATATATTAAATTGTAATGTCCGCACGGTAAGTGTGCTTGAGCGCGCGCTTCCGTCAGCATTTATGTATATTATTATTATATTATTATGCATACACATTCGATTTGAATTTGTGTATACGTATAAAGACTGCATTTGGTCACGTGACCGCAATATCAGATGGCTTTACACAAATCGATGTGACCAACTGTGACCCACAATATATTATTATTATTATTATTATTATTAAAGCAGTATCACAAGTATACATGAACGATGTATATAATTATGTTTAATAGTCTATAGATATAGCTGGTAAAGTACGTGGAGCCTATTTAAGAATGATTTTTTTCAAAGAAAATTGCATACTTGATTGTAATGTGAATAAAATGACGCATGAATGGTTTATTCCGTTTATATTTTGTTAGCGTTTTATTAAAAAGCTTTTAATAAAAGAAAACCGCAATTTTTGAGAAACGTTGTGATAGGTATAATATCCGATAATAATAATATTTTATTGTGAACATTGTAATATAAAATTGTGAAAAAAATACATAAAACTATTTTTTTAAACCAGAAACATTATTTAGGTGGTAAATATTATATTTTATAAATTGTAATAATAATTTCCATCGATTAAGCATTGATAGACTTTTTGCTTAAAGAAATAATATTACCGTTTGAGTTTAAATTAAATTAAACATAATAATATATATAATTAAATTAAAAATGTTTTGTTTATATAATGTGTTTATTTCATAAAAATTACAATATATTGTTATTTTGTAACTTAAAAATTACGTAAACATTTTCAAAAAGATTCACTGTAAATACGTCTTATGCGTGATGAGTGTTTAAATATGGTCTTTAAAAGTATATTTAAAAATTCATAAATTATAAATTTGGATTAATTTATTAATAAACGAAAAAAAAATTGAATATACTTAGTGAACCATTGTGTATATACTTATATTTTAATACAATTATTTTTGAAGTTCAATTCATATGAAAGTATTATTATAGCTGATAGTGAAAGATAGTATTATTTAATAAATGCATATATATACATATATACAGCAAGCAGAAAAACCATAAGTAAAACATATTTAAAAAAATACATATTTTCAAAAACATTGGTTTTCTTTTAGCACAGTAAAGAATAATTTTAAAATTGTATGAATATGGTGTGTTTTTGAACAATATACGTCTTTTTTATATTATGGTTAAAACATATTTTTTGTCGGCGACAAACTAGAGTCATGAGAACTATTGATATTTTATTTGCTTGCTATAATGCGTTCTTTATTCCAATCAAACGAAGAAAAGCATCAATGGCATTCCATCCATTGTTCAGATTTTTCAAATACGTAGCCATGTATTTGACGTGATTTAGATACCCTTTTGCGCACTTATAAAGTTATAACCTATAATTCGTTTTTTACTATATAATATATAGTTCATTAATAACTATATTAACGATATAGAAGTTTTAAAGACTTTGGAGGAACAGATACATAAGCACATTGAAAAAAAAAAAAATTTCAAAAACAAATAAAATAATTGTCCAATTGTAAAAACGTTATCGAGCATTATATTTAAAAAGTTAAAATGCATTATTTAACGAAGCATTTAATAAAGTCTTAACAATACAATAACGATTTTTCATTATGTGTTTCCGCGTATGATATTGGTACAATACGTGCATTGCGTATCATTACGAATTCAATTTAATATTCGTTACCAATTATTAAAGCAATATTTAGGGTTACATTTTTCAAATAAAAAAAATCGTAATTAAAAGTTGGTATTACTACTATTATAGTAAATGTCAAACTTTCAAACAATTAGCACCGTTATATTTACCTTGTAATAGTGTTTTAAATATTTGCATGAAACAAATTATTAACTAGGCCGTTATGAGTTTTAATTTCAGATCTCAGAATGCTTTGTTATAGTTTCTCGTGCTGTTAAGAATTTTTTTATAACTGCCGTAATTTTTCTTTGATTATAATCTAATTTAAGGTACCTCGTTTCGAAGTATCATAATTAAAAATTTAATAATTAAATCCTTTGCTATCTAATTGAGATTTAGTGAAATAAGGTATAAAATAAATCACATGGTAGAAGTGACAGTTGCTTACAAAAATGCTCAGCGTAATCATGTTTTTACGGAAATAAACTATTCAGTTAAATCAAGAATAATTAGAAAGTTTGTTATACTTACGTATGTTATTATTTATAGATACTCCATTGTCTCACTTTATTTTCATCAATGTGACATATAGCAATATGTCGTTATTAAATTATAATTTATAATTTCAAATTATCATGGTATGCTGAAGAATTCCATCAAGTAAGCAATACATCAACAATAATGTTGATAAGATCAGGCGTGTACGTTTATTAGGTACCCATTTGTTTTAGATTCGTTCGTTGTTGTTCAATGTACTTTTTCTAAACTACTGAGGAATTTTGTTAAAACGACCTTTTTAAAGTTCAATCCGTGTTCAATGTACAATCGAATGGTATAAATGACTCTGTGAACAAGTTTCCCCTCTTTAACTACTCGAAAAAGTATCTTCATAAAAAGAAAACGACTAATAGACACACACACACACACACACACACACACACACACACACACACACACACACATACTGCGCGAATGCGCATATATCCGTATCACTTTAAGATGGTATATATATTTATTATTTATATGTATAAGTATACTTATTATATTAATAAAAAAAAAATCACAAATATACGTTTTAATATAGATAAACAACAACGGTAAAAACCTTATCAACAATTTAAAATAATTTTGACTTTAAGGAGGTTGCTTATGAATATTTTTAGGGGGCTAACTCTCTCCCCCAAAAAAATCATAATTTTTTTTTTACACACCTGTACATGGTTTTTAATAACTAAAAAACTTTTTAATAATTACCTGACATCTACTAAGTATATTAAGTACCAATGCAATTACATTACAAATAATCATAGAACATTTTGTCACTGAAAATGTTAATAGATAAACGGGGCCGTATCTCGAATATCATCATAAATCTAATGAGTATACGTTAAAAAACATCTAGAAAAAAGAGTGACTCTACCACCTACAACTACCCATTGCACACATCTTTATAACACAATAGATTTCTTCCTCGTTCTACCATAAAACTAATTAATAGCTTGTAGATTGTATTATACTGGATCACACAAACAGCTGTAAAACACGTTACCGTTATATTATTAATGATTTTGAAAGCATTTATCTGTGTTGCAGCGGTGACACTTACGTGACAGTGTTCACTTTTCATTCTCACACCTTTATAAAATTATAGACATCCTCACGTCTTCGTCTGAAAATACATCAAAAACCATTAGACCTCATTTCACCTTTTCCCACCCAGTCCGTGGACTTGTTTTCAAAACGGTTTATAGCCGCACTGCACGGTCGTTAATAAATAATAATTTACGTCAAAATGAAAAAAGGAGGATGCACGCGTTAATGTTGTAAAGAATGTCGAGCTAAGTAAACCACGAGCCTACGTTAAAAGCTATTGTAAGGTTTTGCACGCAAGGAAAAATCAATGAATTGCCTGTTGATCTATGACCTCAAGTCAAAAGAAACTTGAATTCACACGTCTGCTGTAAAATTTATCGTTTGAGTACTGTACATCAAAAGTCTCTCAAATGTACGAAATTAAAAACATCAATAACAGACCATCACTAAAATATTTTTGATTCCGATTTTTCAAACTCAAGCGCTAATTTATGAAGACGCTGTCGATATATATCTGCAATTTAATACAAAAAGTTAATCCTTGTTTAGTTGACTTTTCATGATAGCTATCTTAATTGTGTTTTTTTTTAAGTCGATAGTGCGTACTCTGCATACTATGCACTTTCAATATGGCTCCGTTATCATTGGGTTTTAATCACAATTAAGAAAACTATGTATTTACATGGTCTATGATTTAATTATATAATAACGTTATATTTTTCGATTAAATTAAAATGAGATTAAGTTATCGAAATATAAATACTTTGGAAACATTTTAATAGTAATAGTATAGTAATTATTGTAATATTAATAATAATAATATGGTTTTGAAAAAGGATACAAATCTGCGGGTAATTAAAAAACAAAAATTAAAACGGGTTTGTAAGAAACATTTTAAATTTTTTAATTATAGAAGTCAACAAATATATAATGATAGTCTAATTAAAATGTAATCAAATACTTGAAGTTTATGCTTTATGAGACTAAAATAACAAAGAAAAACTAAAATAAAATGACTTATGAGCAGACTGATATATTTTTTAATGAATACTTATTATTATTGTAGGTATTAAACTTTATCAAAAGATTATTTTTCCATAATTATTGTATTAAGTTAAACTCGTAACTGCTCATAATTTATCTATTATTGTGCATGAATAGTTTGCCAACTTTATACTATATAAATAATATAATACAGTATATAATATATAGAGTCGTATAATGGTGCATTGTATAAATGTAATCATTCGGTAAAGATTGTTCTCCGGAGTAGGAAATTCTCATTTGAAAAAAATGATTGTTATCTCAGCTTAAAAATGTATATTCAATTGAGGATTTAACAATTATATTATTATGCTCACTGAAACGACGATACGATTCAGCAAAGGTTTCGTATTTATTTTTATTTTAATAAATAATTACTTAAAGAATAGTAAATAAATTATTGCCAGCGAATGTTTTGCATATAATTTTACACTGTTATTATACGCAACGTATCTACTTAGTTATCGACATACAATAAAATAAACTGTGTCCGGTGAATAATAGTAAAGCGTTCATTAGTATACTGGGCGCATATAATTGAATATATCCTGTATCATATACGCCTTTTGTAATATGCGGTACCGACTTGCTCGGACGAAAATGTAGTTACAAACAAAGACGTATTTATATTTTATAGTACGAGGAGAACAAGGTTTAATCGTCCTTTGCTGAACTTTTTTTTTTCAATTTTACGTACCGTATATAAAGTTTTCAACAATTACTTGAGAGAAAAAATTATCTAACCTTCCTTATAGGTACATAATTTCGACTAATGAAGTTATTCCAAGCGTTTCTTGCTGAAAGTATCCACCGTTTTTATTAAATTTAAAAATATAAAACTTAAGCCACGTTATATGTCTATAATATATTATAAACCTTTTTTAGAATTACTATGTACAAAATTATGGAATTGCTTTTATCGCTTGTATGGTTGTTAATGATTATTATCATCACACGGGTACATCACAATATTATATCATACTGAACGTTTTTAGTTTTGATATTTTGTGTTTTTATTCATAACTCGACCTGTTTTAAACACAAAAATCTTTATGATAAATATAAGACAACACAAGTTGCTCACGGCTATATACACGTTTGGCAGATGTATTTTTTTATTCAAAATAAATATATAATACGACCATCATAATTTTATTTGGATTGTACAATGTTATAAGTTGTTTTTTTAAACAATCGCGTGTTAAAAATTGTTATTTGTATATATTATTTAATATTATTTAATATTATGTTTTTATTTTTATGATATTACGTAGAAAATATACAAGATGAGTTTCTCTTCGGACGCCTCTTCGGCATCGGCAGCAGTGGACGCGGCGGCGGCGGCACAGAAAAAATTGAATTTAGAAAAAGCGACCAACTTTATGAAGCAATACAGAGACCCGCACAGCCGTGAACTGAAAAAATTGTCGGCTAACCAGTTCATGGACGTCTGGAGCCACTATGACAAGGACGGTGAGTTCGTGAGAATAAAAATTACAACAATAAATTCTAGTTTAAAAAAATATGAAGTTTTATCAAGGCTTTGCACCTAAATCATTTATTTAAGTTTTGGGTTTCTGGTGCCAGAACTCAACATTTAAACAAATACGCTCATAATCCTTTGTTATTTGAGTAAATGAGGTTAAATAAGAATGTAAAGTAGTTCATGAAAAATTTAATTCGAAAAGTATGTAGGTAAAAATTATTTTTTAATTTCAAGATGTCTGTTGCATACCGAGTAGTAACGTCATGTCGTTACGTTCTTCGATAAAGCATTAGGAATTTTGTAATTTGCATTTTTTATTGTCGCGGCAGTCTTATGTTATTGATACGCCGTCAAAAGCCGTCTAGTGGCGAAGTGACCACGGAAAGTGTACTACAAGATACGCGATGCGTAATCCGTGTTGTCCTCATTGTATATGTTATTAATTTGATTAAATATTATTAATAAATTAAAATGTTGACATAAAATCGACAAAATAAATAAAACCGAAAAAAGTACATAAAAAATTATATATTATCATATGTGCCTAAGTAGTAAAATGTTCAGGTTTCATTAAACCCAGTGTATTGGAAAAATCATTTGGATTTTGGGTGATAAAATTTTTAAGAATTGAAACTATGAAATTTAGCTCTTTGAACGCATTTGAAAATTCCAAAACTCAGGAATCAACTAAACGCATAATACGTTTAATTTTAGAATAAAATTAAAAGTGCGCTTGCACATTACTCTATGAACTAATATTATGTGCTATATAGTTTCATATTTTATTTGCCGCTAGACGTTTTTTTGGCTACGGTCGCGTGTACGTTAAAATATAAATTTTTGGTTTTATCTATGTGAATCATAAATCCCAAAACCTACAATGTAACGTATAACGATGACGTGTACACATTATAATATATAATAGAATAATTCTGGAAATATAAAAATACACATGTGTGGGGTTGGACGAGTGGATGGCCTCGGAAGTGCGTAAAGCTATGAGTGGAGAGGGCGAGGGTCGATTGATTTACGGCGAATCGATATAATATAATATATATGCCGATTTCAGTGTTTTTAATAAACGACCAAACTAATTTCAACGCGGTCCGAGCAAATACGATTCGAACGTGTTTCCGTTCCCCACTGTGTGGTATGTACACGGCAGTTATTTTTACTTAACCGCCAATACTCAGCGCGTCTGGCGGTACGTGAATGCCTAAATTAATTACGGAATCTCGACAATAACGCCGATACGGCGATAAGGAAACGTTTAACAAAAATGTAACTGTTGACGTTATTAAAAAATACGTGACCCGACAAATAATGTTGTAAATCAAATGAGCTGCTGTATGTCGATCTAATACTGCACGTAGTGATCGACAAGACGCCAACAATATCGTGTTGTAACGTAATAATTTATTATAGTAATAATATTATTACAAAACGATGTGGAAAAAGAAGGGTGAAGACGAGAAAAATAGTTGTTTTTTTTTTTACATTTCAAACTTCTCAACGCCATAGTAACCTTTTGTAACTTGTCGCGTTCAAACGTGTTTGTTTCGTGTTTTTTTGATGTATTATTACTATGATACCTATTTCAAAGTGATTTTTTTCACAGGTAAACTCTAATTTTCTCAAAAAGTAATAACGCGTTTGAAATATTATTTTTTCAATATGTAGTTCAAAAACATTACAAAATCCTATTTTAGAAAAAGAAATTGTATACTTATAATTATTAGTTTTATTTTAACGACAGAAAATTTCAGAGTTGTATTTTTTTTCAGATATTATTTCAATGTAATATATTAAAGTAGAATTCGAACGAGACGTTAAAATTAGTTGTAAGTATACATGAATTTTAGATGAGCGAAATAGAGTAGCACAAAGGTACGCCATAAAATGTTAGTCCACTACGCCGCTCTTTAGAACTTTAAATACGTTTATAACTAATTACAACTTCTCAATCTAAATTAGAATCTTACGCATCGAACATTTCAGAAAAATTTTATGCTCCGGAATATGAAAGCAAAAATTTACGCTGTCGTTCAAAAATATAAAATAATTCATTAATAGTAATGATAATAAAAACAACTTTTGGGCTTAAAAATGTTGTTTTTTAATGACTTAAAACTATCAAAAATAACATACTTCCAAAACGATTAAACTTTTTGTGGTAATGAGTGTTTATTCGTAAAAAAAAATAAATCACCCTAACTCTATATTGTACATACCATTAATCAACGTTAACGCGCGTAATACGTTTCATAAAAATATGATGTAAAGCACAGTCGTACAGAAAAATTATATTATTACAGAAAGTTCTATACATACCAACATAGAAAACGATCGTCGTATTTATAAGTACAATTTTTAATCATAACAAAAGTTTTAGAAACAATTAAAATATAATATACAAATGTTGGATTGTCGTAGCGACAATACTGAATCGACGACAACGATGATAGGAGTGCGTTATTGTTTCGTAACTATTGTAATAGTCGTAACATACTTTGCCGTTCGATACTATAATTCTCGCTTAGTTGTTCATGAAATATCATGGTGTGTTACAATAAATACCTCTTGGAATGAGTCGGCAAGTATTTATTTATAATTCAACCACGAAAACAGAATACGTAACATTCGAATTGTAAAAATTATATTTTATGTATTTAGGTTTTCGCTTTGGTTGGTAGCTGGTATACCTACTGTATAAATATAAATTAAAACATTAAAAGAAGTTCATATATTATATGACACCGATATACATTATTATATATATATATATATACAAAAAATAAATTTTACAGTAATGTGTATAATATATAAATGCATTAATATTATAAAAATCTAAAACAAAATATATTTTCAAAATAAAAATTTTATGATTTTTATTTAGGTGAATATAACATTTCAACGAGAGGTTTCTACTGTTCAGTGTTAAATTGGACAAAAAAAAAAAAAGCGACATTTCATAAACAGAATATAATTATGAATAATAATAACTTTGATGTTTTTTTTTGATTATATTTTAAATAATTGTGTCTGATTCTTATCAAAACACTCTTGCATTATGTGTATAACTCATAAAAATAATTGTAAAAAATATTATTTTTTTTGTGAAAAAACAAAATTTTATGAAAAAAAATAAACTTAACAATGAATGCTCAATAATATATATATATATTGTTAATAACAATAATACCCTTTGATTATAATAGTTTTTGATTCTTGAATTTCTAAATGTATATACTTAATACTCACTGTATTATATATTGTTCTCATTATTATCTAAACAAGTTCATATTATAATTTATAATTTCGTAAAATATTAACACATTTCCAATGAACAAATGTCATTAAGTTATTATGTATTTAATTGTATCCTTTAATACCTTTACAAATCACTTTCAAATGACCATAATATATGGAATAAGTGATGGAAAAAAATAATGTTTGACGTACCACAAACTAACAAATAAATTCGTTTTATAATACGTTATAAAATGTATAAATTAAAACCTTTTGTTTGGTTTTACTAATTAATTGTTTGAATGGAATAATTAAAAGAGCACTCGGTTGTTTTAAATATTATGACAGTGCAATTTAGAATCTAAATTAAGTTGAACGAAACGAAAATGAATATAAATTTAAATTCTATCGCGGCGTTGCAATATAAATATATATCTTATCCCACCGTGTAATATAATACGCCTCAACCTCAAACCGTCTTTAGTTTCTGCAATAAATCATTGTCTACCGCCTTAATAATAATAATAACGCCATAATTCAAAACACCCGAATTTACGAGTATCCCAACATCAGAAAACTGTTAAATCGATAATGCTTTAATACTATTACAATAATCCCAATAATTCTCAAATCTGCTTTAATAATAAAATACACTTTTAACCATACTGCGAATTATTATATTCTTTCTCCGCCATCGTAAATACCTATGCGCAGTGAGCAAAATATCGCATTAATTAAATTAGATGTAGTCGTATACCCGTAACGAGGTTTTTTTCCTTCCCTTTAGCAGTGGCGTAAAATAATCATTACGTTTATTCCGAATGGGCATTATTTACAATAGTTATAATAATAATAACAATATATTGTACTTCACGGGTATAATATAATGTCATAATTAATTCTGTTGTTGGTTTTTAAAAGAAACAATTTCGAGACAAACAAATATTTGAATTATATTTTGTTAAAAAAAAAAAAAAAATGTACTCGCAGTTAATGCAAGTATAAAACACGATATAAAAATAGAATATAAATTGAAAAAAAAAAATACACGCGACCATAACAATGTCCAAAAGAGCGTATTTGTTAGATGCGTATAACAATATAAATGCCACAGCAGCACAGTAAGTAGGTACTTCGATATAAAATATAAATAAAACCGAATGACAGGAACTTGGCACAAGATATACGAAATTAAAAAATGTCTATTTACAATACAGTACTAAACACGTTTTATTATGTTTGCGTTCCCGGCTCAGTGTTCAGTGTATTATAATACGCGTGTAGTATGAGAGATTCCCCACGAGATTCGGATTTCGTAAAACGATGCCACGAGAACGATGAAAACTTTGATCGCGGTGGTGTATGTATAAATGCATATAACGTATAGTTTCTACGGCCGTCGTACGTGCGTTACACTATTCGCAACAATAGTCAAAATAATGTCTTTAAAAAAGCCTATACGTTCCTACGAGTTGAACAGATATGCCGTGGGCAATCGAATCGTTACGTTCACACTGCACAGAGTATATTATTGTTTTAGACTGGAAATCAATACGAACAATTACCTTTATCTTTGTAGATTTCAGAAGTGAAATTCTTTCTCATGATTATTATTACCACATTATACGGCAATGTTAAGGAGGGGGGAGCATATCAAATGTATTTTGTTAAACTAAATAACCAACTTATAGTAAATATAAATAAAAAATAATTTTTGTGATGGCAATAATTATTAAGAAGATGATTTGCAGACTTGATTACACTTCATCCCCAGCATATAGATAATGGGCCCATTTGTTGTAATAACCACGACTGTTTATGGTTGTAGAAAATATGTATGTCCCACACAACCCCGATTAGTATAATCCTATAATATACTGTATAGGAACTTATCTACGGCCAATTAAAGTCTACCATAAAAAAAGTTTTTAAAGACTTTTAAATAAAACATCGTTGACAACTTAATTAACACGGTATTAAAAACTATAGTGAAAATGGAAAATTAAAAATTAAATAAATACGTTCAAAACAAAACAAAGACAGTTGGCATCGATCAATGTTGACAAAACAAATGATAATTATTGTTTGCGTATAATTAATACACAAGTATACACATTTTATTCCATTTTCAACCAATTTTATTACCTACCAATTATTTGAATTATAAATTGTGATTGCAACCAATTAATAGTAAATACGACGATATCTCCACATATATTGATATCCCCACTTTAACAATCCTATATAATATATCATTATTTAAGAACAGTCACAATCAATCTCAAAAATTCGAATTAACATTATATAGTTTATACTCGTTTATACTCGTTTATTAATGGATTTGTGTATTCAATACACGTAGTTTTTTGAGTTTAGAATGAAATATATCACAGTAAAAAAAAATCAAAATTCCACTATGGTCAGACTCATCTATTATCTATCTTAAGTTCAAATATTACACTATCAATGCTAATATCATAAGTAAAAATTAATTTTTGATAAAAATACCATGACCTTTTTAAAGTTAAATTATAATAATATCAAGACCAAACTTATGCATTTTTAGCAAGAATTTATTTTTAGTAAAAATTTCATAACTAATCTCAGATTCAGATATCATGCATTATCTTATGTTTGAATATTACACTATCAAGAACAATCTCATACATTTTCAGCAAGAAAAACTTTTCACTTTTTCAGAATATTGTAGTTCAGATTTTAAAGTCTATAATAATTGTTCAGAAAGTTAGAAACTTTAAAAATTCATGGGTAAGGAACATTTTTTTTTGTTTTTCCTGAAAAGTTGAGAAAACTGAGATAAGCCATGATAGTTCTTAAGTGACTGATATTAAAGTGAATACAAAGCTCGTAGAATTAATACGACAATAATACTGTTTCTACTTTAAAATCATATCCTTTTATTACTTTATTTTTTTATTCCTGTTTGTACTGAAAACTATACCATGAACCAACTCCTTGTAAATATGTTGTATATTGACAACGAGGTTCCATAATTTTGGATTAATTAACCCAATTATACTATGTTATCACTTATCATGTTATGCAATGTGCATTTATATTTTAGTTTCTGAATGATAAACATATTGACTTATTTACTATGGTATATTGATATGCATTTGTTTTCTGCTTATACCACCTTTAAAAACAGTAAAAATGCTTGAATTTTCAAATTTGGGGGTGGTTTCTGGAAAAAAAAAATATATCGTTTATATTTCAAAAACGAATAACCGTAGACTTAAATTTTCACCAAATATCTATTTAATTATTTTTAATACATGGTATAATTTCGAAAATCAAAATATTTTGATTCTTTTTGAGTTATTTAAAGCCAGTAGACATTTTTCACTTCTTTTTTTTTTAGTTATGCTTGAAAATGTAATACGAAGAATACGGAGTTTCTAATCCATTATTTATGTATCTGAATAATATTTAAAAAATATATAATATGGTATTTAGGACCACATATGGCGAAAATTTATAAAATACTAATATTTTGTAATACAAAATCTATACAGTCTGAGTTTTGTATAGGTAAGGTTTGAAAACTTAACACAATATTCCCATAAGAATTTTAAACTGGAACTAATAAATTAGTTTAATCAACCTACCATAATACTAAAAGTGAACAATTTACTTTAATAGCGATATTAAAAAACAAATTATCACGTAATATTTTTTGGTAATATAATCTGACCGACTGTCTTCACCCAGGATCCTTTTTCGTATTCAATGATATTATATCATGAAATACAAATTAATACATCCATTATAGTGATCTTCTCTATACTTACTACACAACAGAACAGTATCCACTTGCTCATTCGTTTTTATGTTATTATTGAGTTATTTTATATAATATGTAGTGACTTTTAACGTAACATGTAATAACTTTAAGGAAGAGCCAATATTTTTAAAATCAAATAAGCATTTTAATGATGCAACACTAACGAAAAAAATTAATATCCATAACAGTGATTTTTGATTATTCATAGAAATTTGATACTGTCCGGTTAACATGGTTGTCCGAACGGTACATTAATCCATTAATGATAATGAAATGTCCAAATTCCCGGAGTATAATTAACATATAAATCTATAGCAAATTTGTTATCTGAAAGGCTCACGGACCACTCCCTATCTTTATGATTTTTTTTTTCACTAAAGAATGACTGAATATAAACTAGAACCTTTTAAAACACTAAATATAATAACCTATTATGTACCTATTTACTTTTTAGATATATATTTATATTATAGACATAATTCTTGTAATTTGCTATCAGAACTAATAAATAAAGGTAATGAAAGTAAATTACTTGGTTATTCGAGAACCCTTAAATAACTTACAAGCTACTGCCATCCGGACCACTAGTTAATTCTAGCAGCTCTTGGTATGAATTAATTAGAACACTATCAAGTTTCCATTGTATAGTATGTATATTATATTATGTCGTTGTGTTACATTTATTTTAATATCAAATAAAATGAAAAATAATAGTATTATAATATCAATAAAACTTGACCGTTTTATGACATTTACTACTGTTTTACATTTTTAATAATAGTTGTTTTAATAGTATATAAAATTATAATATACATAAAAACTCTATTTATCAACAATACCTTAAGTGCATAGCGACACTGAACAGCTAATCGTTTGCCTTGAATATTGATGTAAAATGGTGCAACATTTTTTTGTTGATATCGGGTCAAAAATCTAAAATACAATCAAACATTTTTCGAGTGACGTACTTGTCAACGTTCTGTAGAGAAAATCAAGGATTTAAAGCAAATAAAATAAGATACATTTCCTAGGTGGTTCATTTTTTCGAATGGTTATCGAGCGCAGTGATTATCAATAACTTAATGGTTTTGAATTTCCGATTATACGCGTTGCCAATAGATTTGATTAATAATAATAATATGCTTGGAAATAAGAAAAACAAATAAAAAAAGTTGAGCGTGACTTCAAATTGTATACATTATTTACTATAGATTATTTATAAACCACGAACTTATGAAGAATGTTATATCGTAATACACGCAAACGTATTAAAAAATATTAATCAATTCGTATTTAATGATTGTACGCGTTTAATTTATAACATAGTCAACTATTATGCGATGTAAAAGTTTTACGAATACATTTAGAAATAAAATAAAAAATTAATCAATAACTATTAAATTATCAAACTAAATTATTGAAAAAGGCTTACGTAATGAAATCTAACGGTTGCAGCGATCTATGTGATCCATGTATTATTATATTATAAAAGTTTTTGGACGAAAAAAAACATAATGAATTTATGGACGTATACCACAAGAGAGATAATTACTATTTTACTTTTCACAAAAACTGAATTTTTTAAATGAAAAACAGATTGTTGTTATAAACTCGATAATTATATTATACAGTTTTTAGTTGCTGTAATTATGCATCAACACATATTTTCTTGTCATTGTATTATTGTTTATATGGTTTCTGGTAGTATTATTTCCATTGGATTTTCGGTGTAATTTATAAAGATAATTATATAATCTCACTTTTTGTAAAACACAATAGAAAAATAAGAAATAATCATGAAAAACAGCTATAATTTACGACACACCAATTTTCATAAAATATATTTTTATTTTTTCATAATTTAAACAGTATTCATGTTAATTACGTAATATATTAATCTACATAGTATATAAATATAATATTATTTATTTGAAATTTTTAAATACAGTGGTTATACATGGATATTTTTAAAATGTAATAGTTAATACTCAAAATATAGAAATTCTTTCCATTCATATTAATCTGATGAATTGTCACACAAAGTTAATATCGATGTGTTTCGCTCAGAATCATTATACTAGTTATATTGATTATTTTAAAAAATTCTGACTATTTTCATGTAGTGAATTTTATATTTTTTTATTTTAAGTTTCAAAACAACAAAAAACCACAAATACAACATTATTTAATTAATGATTTATTTTTGAGTTTAATTAAAGACATTTTTATTAAAAAGTACCTACCATCTACATATAATTTAGCCTATAAGATTTGCAACAATATTTAAAATATTTAATATTCAAAATTTAAAAAATGAAGATCTATTAAAATTTGAAAAGTTTTTTATTTTAATTTTAATCTTTCAACTATAATAAGATATATTTATATAATTGTACCATTATGTATTTAATTACCCCAACTGAATATATATTTGAATTGGCAAGTTTTATATATGTATAATAATTAAATATGCAAAATTTTAAAATATCTATTGAGGGATATACATCGTACCCATAATATAATATATTAATTGTATACACATTGTTTGGCACGTTGCACGAATATTCTGCTTCACTAGTTTTAGACACAAATAAATTCCATACAAGTATCATATAATTTATGGAATATAATAATAGTGCACAGTCATCCAAAACATTTTAATGTGTAAAACCTTACTTTATACTCGCTACCAATATTTTTTTTAATATATCAACATTTTCAAATTATTTTTGAATATTATAAAATGTGTATAATATAATAATAATAATAATAAATCTAACCTATCAAACAATGTATAAATATTGAATAGTTAAGCTTTATACTATAGTCAATTGTAAAAAAATACTTATAAATGTAATTTTAATAGTAGAAATGTTTAATGATGTAAAATGTATTTTAACAATAATTTTCGTTACCTAATATTATAGTTTCATGAGTGAATTTTATGTTTAATGGTGGAAAATAATATGCATACTTGACAGTTAAAAACTAAAGACAAAAAAATTTCATAAATCTTATATATATATATATAAGACTTGTTAGGTACTTTTAATGAGACGCTATATTTTTAAGTATTTAACTAATTTGGGTTAATTAAGATTGCAATTAGTTTAAGAAAAAATGTTTTGTTCAGATTTCGTATTATTATTCATTTTGAACTACTTTATTACCTACTATGTATTACAGGTAAATAAATTATTTTTATTATTCATACAATAAATATTCATGCATATTTATATTTATTATTATTGTTATAAATACTACATTTAGAAAAGCTTAATACTGAAAAATGCACTAACGATTAAATTAAATGAATTAATATTTTTTTTCTTAATTTTAATTTATTGAAAATAATTTCTTACGTACATTCGCACAAAATGTACACATTTCTTTAAAATTATTGTTAAATTGTGTAACCATAATTATATAGATAATAATCAACACTAAAATATATGATATCAATATAATATGGTTAAACAATATAATTAATATTAACATTTTAAATCTGTTTTATGATATAAAATTAAAAATATAATTTAAAAATATTTATTATTGCTTTAATGGATTTAAATTTTTTACAAAGAAATTTAAATTGTTTGAATATAATATAATATCTAAAATATTTAGCTTCTATTTTGTTTGGTAATCTTATACACTTTTATAATAAAATAAAATACTTTTTTTTCAGATTGATTAAACTCACACATTTATTAAATTAAATTTAAAAACTTATTTTACCAGATTAAAATTTAAAATAAAGAACAAACTCTACAACAAAAACAGGCTATTTGTATAAAACAAAATGTTATAATGTACATAATGTATCAATTATAATATATTAAGAATCATTTTTCTAAGAAAGTATTTAGCCATTTTTATAAAAGAAAAAAAATAATAATTATTACATTTTATAAAGGATACATAAAAGAAAATTATAAAACTTTAGTGTTAATAATAGAACTCTCATAGCACTCTGGATATATTTCAATTGAGCAAAAAAATACACCAAATAAAACATAAATATAAAGCTTGGAAAAAAAGTTGGAATGGTGAATAAAAATAAAAATTATAATTATCATATTTCCTTACAAACCGAGACTTTGTTTTTTCATAATTATTTTTTTTTCCTTATGAAGAATTATATCAATGTCTGGTTATTATTATTATATTTTATTTATTATTATTACTTGATTACATCTTGTCGAGAGAGATAATCTACTCTTGCGTGTAGCGAAAATGCCTAACCAAGACGCCGTCTACTACACATTCGGATTAATATTTTGTCCCATCAGTTGTTATTATACGTATAAATGAATTTTAGAAATATTTGACAGCTATGGTTTCTTAGACACACTTAAATTGTCTATTGGTATCCAATATTTTCTGTTGAAAATGTTGACAACTAATTTATAAGACTTAAATATACACTCCAATAAATAAATTGCGTAGATAATCACATATTATCTTATGTTATTTCTCATATATTTGAACTGATAATAATATAATATAATGAGTTATCAAAAATATATTGCTATTGGCTGTAGATTATATCAATATTATTATCCATCATATAAGTTTCTTTTTATATAAAAGTGTTTCGTGATTTCAAAATCAATACAATTTAAACCGATTGTTGATTAATAATTTATTATTTATTAACTTTTAATCATAATTTTTTTTTATGTGTACATATTTTCCTCAGTGTATATCACGTTGTTCAAAATTGAAATATTGAATTCACTATAACAATATAATATATATAAATGAAATTTCAGTTTAAGTTTTTCAGTATACATATTTTATAATTAAAAAAATATATATATATATTGTATTTTATAACCTATACTACGAGCCAAATTTACGAACGTATTAAAAGTTAAAAGATTTATACTTAACAATAAAATTATTTTGGCCGGAATCTTATCGCACTCTTCAAAATAAAACTAAATAGCTGCACAATAACTTTAATTTATTATTTTATGTTGGCTATTAAATTCAATATAATATATATACTCTGGTCGTGCAATAACTATTTCGTGTGTACATGACTAAACAATACATGTATAATAACTTATAATATTAGAAATACAAATCACTTTGATAAACCGATTTTTTAATCTTGTAAAATAAGAAAATATTTTGTAATTAAAAATATTAATTAGCCTTTTATTAATTTATCTAACAATTCATTTCGATTTATACGAGTAAAGTTATATATGATATCGTCAACAAATGTGAAATTTTTTGTATAATAAAGTACAAAAAGGTAGACAAGTGGTTACTGCTGTGATTTACATAACTTATTAAAAATATATCATTACATACAAAAACAATTCTGAGCGGAATCATTCTGTCAGACTATATCACTAAATATATTTCATGATATGTTTTTTTATATAGCTAGTGATATTTATCTAACATGATTTTATACAGGTTTAAGAACAACAGATGTGGGATCGTGTATTCAATTTTCGATAATTTTGATCCATGGAAAACTTTTTTTTTTTGACATTTATAGAATGTAATTTTTATATAAAATCGTACACTGCGTGTAGAAAAATTATCTTTATGTATTGTATAATATATTATTATTCTTAATTAGAAATGTATTGTGGTTTTAATAAAAAGCGACCGTGTAATAAAAACCTAATCCCAAATAAATTATTACAACTAATATTAGTGTACTACCGTTTAATGTGTATTTAAATAAATAAGTGTAGCACCATTGATCATTAGTTGTTAAAAAGCAAACTACCCGGGTCATTAAATATCCATATTTTTATAATGTAATAGGTATTTTATAAACGAAATAAGTTATCCCGCGTAAAAAACATATTGTCAACATAATAAAATATTTACATTTATATGATATTATAACCATTTTTTGAGATATAAATAATGTTTCCAAATTACTACCAGGAAAAACACAATGCATTGAAGTTGAACTGTTTTTTCTTTCTATTTGAAACACAATTTATTATAAGTACAATAATATAACAATGAGTAAGCAAATAAAATAAATATACAATACATATCGTATACCCAACATGATGAGAATATCACCCATTTGTAACACTTTTAAATAAAATAATTATAAATATTTCTGTGATATATAGTATCTGTATTTTCAGATAGGTGCCAATGGTTTTAATAAATCCATTATAAAAAATAACCAATTTAAAACTAATTAATCTTAAATAAATAACTAATCTATGATTTAAAGTCCTAATGTGGTGCTTTAGCTGTCAGTACTTCTACATTTGATAGGAAAATGTGTTGCTGAAAGAAAAGAACCCATTAGTAACTTGTCCAAAGTTTAGCTACACACACTTTCACACGCACACATAAACACAAGCATACAAGTTTAAAGTTCACAATAGATTGTTTTGTGAAAAATAACGAGAGTATAAAATTAAGACGTCGAAAATGTGTTCTATGTTAGTTACGTCACAATTCACTTACGTGGCAAATAATAATGTATGTGTAAATGAAATCATATTTTATCCAGAGATGATGGATTAAAATAAAAATCATCACAAAAAAAAATGTACCTGTTACGGATATAATAATTAAACAGTGAAATTAATAAAATGATATTTTTTTTTTTTACAAATCGAATTCAAACAAAACCATTTTAAACCTATACATAGGCTACCTATTTCTTATATATTATAATAGCTAAAATCGTATAATATAGAACGTATATTTATTTATTGTGTTCACGTCGTGACGTGAGCACAATAACCATGCGTCTATACATGTACACAATGTACTAAACTACTAAAATAAACTAGGAACGCATAAAAAAACACAATCTATTTCCTCCTTCGACCGGCACAGGAAATTTGATGTGATATTAACTAGATGGAGAATCAGAGGCGTCGTTCCTTCGCAAATTCTAGTTTCCTGATGCCTAAACAAGATCCCGCCTCATCCACGGCCATCATCCTGTGTCGCATTCACATCCGCCAAACGTAAATATATACGTGTATGCGTACGTATGCAATATGCAAAGGTGGATATTAACTAATTAAAAAGTTAAAGACAGCTTAAAAAGTTAATTATCATTCAAACTTTTAGATTTACTAATTCGTTAATTTTTTTTAATTAAATTTAATAACTTAACTAATAAATTAATCTATGATGACAACACTTAGATTTTTTCTATTAATTTAAAAAATAATAAGTTAAATTAAAATTATGTTTATAGGTACATAACATCTATAATTATTGTAGAAACAATTAATTACGAATTTTTGTTTCATTACACTGTATACAATAAACGGGTACAAAAGACCAAATATATATTCTTTGATAATAGGGAATTCAGTTGACACAAACGTGTAATTTTCTAAACCATTACAAAAAACATAAAACTACTACTTTTATACATACAAAAAGGGAGAGTGAAAAATGTATTTTTTACAAAATAAAATATTAAGTTGTTATTCAATATATTTAAAATTCCACAACCACTATAAATGTAATCCTGGTAGTAATCTAAAAAACCCAAATCTACTTGAGCTAATATTTTTTTTCTATATTATAACTTAAAATGCTTAGATATTTCGTTTAGTATAATTGTGACTTAACAAACTCGATTTAATTATTTTTATCGACTTTTCCACCTTCAACAGTATTATATAGGTATGCGGTATTATGTAACATTAATATTATGATAAATACACCTTAATCGTATGTCAAATTTTTCGAGACAATCAAATTATTGTTAACCACTGGTGATTTGAACAAAGTCATCAACGCTCGTTCTGAAGCTTATACAGTCACATTTATCAAATCGGCCAATATCGAAAACATGGTAGTGATATCAAATAAAATCCATGTGATTTTGGTGCTTTGTTAATGTTTCACATTATAAGTATGACATATTATACTATTTCCTTTGTAATTATCATTATCATTAATTGTAATATTTAAAATTAAACTTGAACCGCCCAATAGTGTAAGTTAATATAATATGATACAAATTAACTGTACGATTTTTTCATCAGGCTAAAAAATTAATTGATATAATTCTTTAAAAAAAAAATTGAATGTTAAATTATTAATAAAAACAAGTATCTTATATTTATATATATAATTCATTAAATAATCAATAATAATTTTAATAGTTATATGTTAAATAAATTATTGTGAATCGTAACTTTTAAAAATAATTTTATAATCAATTAGCACGCGAGTGAAGTTTAAAAAAATAAAATTATTAAAATAAATATTTAATTAATAAATTCAAAAATAAATAATACATTATATGTATTATAAATTAAAACTAAAACTTATTAACTTTTTAATCAACATATTTTAGGGATTCATAATTTATTATAATTTTTTTTTTCTCTTAAGTTGTTGTAATAATTTTACAATATATACATAGATATTAGATACATTACAGACTTATATTTTGGGTTAAAATAAAACATTACGGTAATATTTCAATCATTTTTTGCATGTTTATCATTTATAAATTCAATTTATAGATTATTGAACTAAACTATATTATGCTAACGAATGCAAATATTTTTAAATAAAAGGTGCTACTTAAACTCAAACGAAAATTATAAATAGGTAATATATAATGTAATCGTCCATTTATACGTAAATAAATCATTGGTTCTGCGCTATACAATCGTAATTGAATGACAGGTATGTACATATTCTAATATTATGCTATTCGTGTACAAATATTGAATAAACATTGATTTATATCAATGACCCGACCTAAACTAACATACGCAACGATTAATAGTCGATTCGAATAAACCTGTGTTATTTCTAGCTAATATTGAAATAAAAAAAAAAAATTACCCACACCTATTTAGGCAAATAAATTATTACAAAACAAAAAATTTGGCGCCTGCTTTACTAACTATGGCGTGACAGTGTGACACTCCTAAATATTTATTAAAAAACATGATCACATGATCAGAGGTTTCCTTGCACATAAAAGGTTCATACTTAATTTCCATATTGTCAAAATCTACAGGTATTCATGAATCATCGTAAATATCGTGAAACATACGAGCAAGGTTTTTTTTCATCGAATATGTATCTTACAAAGTACATACCTAATTGTGTTATTGAATGTTCATTGAAATTAAAATTAAAAAAAAACAATATATATTATTTCAATAAACTAACGTGTTGTATATAAAATGTTCTAATATTATTATTTTAATAAGCCAAGCCTTGATTTAACCATTTTTTTTTATTATTATTAAAAAACATACTGTTGATTTTAATTTGAAAAAAAAACGGGTCTGAATTCAACGAGAATGTGTTTGAAATTATTTCATTTATTCGCATATTTATTATACGCACATATCTATATTTGTTATTTTTTTTGTTTATGTATATATGATAAAAATAAAAACATATTTTATTACAATAATTTTATAATGAAACAATTTATTATTTCATACAGTTAAATTTGTGCCGATATACTAATTCCTTGTACGCCATTAACGTGGTAATATGATTTTCATCACTTCAAAATATAGTTACCTTTGCGAATCGTTATGTTTCTATGTTAGTTGTACTGTTGTACTTTAGATGTTTCAATTTTTACTTTTATTCATAACTAGCCATTAAGCAGGTGTAGATCGTAGTACGACCATAGAATTATTGATCCGTTAAACGAGAAAGTGCTATACATTTTAAACATGGTAATGTCCTTATTTCCTTAATGCACTCTACAATACAACTAACACTAAAAACTCATTTATTCATAACACCATCCGCACAGTTACAGCTGTGTATAATAATATTATATAACACGCGCACCATATGCACTATGTATCCACCCACTTACTTTATTCAACACGTATGTTTGCTCGCCACCGATCGAATTAATTTTCGTGTCGGAATTTTCTACTCGAGGTGAACTTTTTTTTCTATTTGGCCATGTAATACAAGTTTACTACACGGCGGTTTTACTCGATTATGCTTTATGGATGCAATTTTTACGCGTAACATCATGCGATGATAAAAAATAAATGTTATGAGCTATTTTTCATCATATAATAAAATATTATGTACGGTGAACGGCTGTGGTCTTCCCGTATTTTATACTATATATCATGTACCTATAAAGTTAACTTTGACATTTTTGTTTTTATTTTTTTGCTATTTCAATATTATTATGCTTTACTCATTTTGTGCGCAACCGTTTTAATCAGAAACTCGCTGCACGCCATCGCGTACATTTATAAAACAGATTCGTACAAAAAAATTTAACCAAAGGCAGTCATTCGAAAAAAATGTTATAGAGGCCGGGAAAAATATTAATAGATGTACATCAAACAAAAATATTTAATAATGTTCGTGTCGAAAGTAACTATCATAAAAAAAAAAAAAAAAATCGAAGTAGAGATTAATATAATATGTCCCTAGTGAATCCCTATGGCTCTATATAAGTAACAGTTATTATTTAGTGAATACATACCGATAAACTAAACAGTTAAAAAAGATAATTGTTACTGTAATTAGTAAGTTGTAAATTTACTATAATATTATCATAGTAAACAAATTTTTAAAACGAATAACCGCCCAGTAGGCGTGTGTATAATTCGTAGTTGGCTCATATTTCATATTTTTTTTCAAGTGAATTTTGTGCTGTGATATTTGTAAATGCATTCAACGGTGTATTTGTTCAGAATAATAACTATTAATAATACATTTTTCACTATAACGAGGAAAAATAATAAACAGAGCTGACTACTCTGTTTTCTCGTCCATAGCAAATAATGATGTAAAAATTAACCCTGTACGCATATTATATGAATAGAAATATGTTTAAATTAAATCTAATCAAACATTAGAATTTAAAACATCTGCAATTGCAAAATACGTTGATTTATATCGACCGTATTATGATATCGTGTCGTATAAAACGAATATTTTACTTCCACTCGGTTAGTTCTGGGCTTTTTCCATTAATATAATGTTAATATTTACTTCCAACTTTCCAATACGTAAATGTTTATTTTATAATTTCGATCAATAACCAGAAGAAAATATCTATTAGTATTTGTTGCGGACGTTCATTGTAAAAACGTAGAATTTATTTATTCTATTTATTTACGTCCGAATTAAATATAATATACGTTCCTATTTTATATAATGTATTTCGGTAAAAGCAAAACACGGCCATTTGATCTATCGTTTATTTTTTCGTCAATCAAAATATATTATTATTCTAAGCATATAAATTATGATATTATCTATATTGAACTTATTCAATCGATTTCAAAGGGAACACTCCGGTTATTAATGTGTGGTGTGCTTGCGTCATATGCATGTTGATTTGACGTGTTGTCATTAAACTATTTAAAAGGGCGTTTATTGTCAGTAAACGAATCTATTGAATCAATAGTCGGACAAATAAAATCATTTATATTTTAACGTACGTAATGTACCTATAACGTTGCTGCCGATCGGTTAAGAATTAAACTATAGAATATATTAGATATCAACATCGAATTTTAACGTAATATTATTGCATTATTATTATCGGTATTATCGGTGTCTAACGGAAACGCATTAAATTATACAATGTGTAATCATTGACGGATGAAACACAAATGCCAGTGTTTGCGTTCGTCCTCGCAGTTAGATCCTTCGTAACTGACACGTATAATATAGGTAGAAGGCCATCGGTAACCATAATAAATTATCGAGTCTATTTAGACCGATTTCGAAACAGTATACCATCCCTAGAGCATTTGTGTATATTGATAGGGACTATAAACTATACACCGTATTCTCAGACCGAATCAACACACACACGCGTACGTACATCTACCATCGATATAAGTGTCGTATAGAACAGTGAGTTTCGTGAAAGTTATTTTTTGCTTCTCGCTGTATTTTTATCGTGTGTTTTATATTTTTATTTTTATTTTTTCCCACAGGTAATGGATACATCGAAGGAACCGAGCTGGACGGTTTTCTGAGAGAATTTGTCGCCAGCGCTAATACTGCGGACGTCAGCCCAGAGGTAAATTGTACACACGTGTGTGTGTGTGTATACATATATATACTATGGCTACTAGATGTAGGTTTATATAGCAGCTTCGTGTCATTTGAGCACTCTTTTTTTAAAATATATATATGTATACAAAAAAAAAAAAACATTAATAAAATACAAGACAGGCCAATACTGGCGAGAAAATTGAAATTACTTTAACAGTCTTTTCTATTATTGTTGGTCCACCGATAAATAATACACCCGTGTTTGAAACGAGCGGAATACAAAAATGACACCGTAAAGTGAAAATGTAAGAAAAATAAATAAATAAATATAGTAAAACGCACAAGTACAGCTAACTAAATGTTGTTCGCAACTGCAAAAACGAAAAAATTAATTTGTTTGTGAACGGTAATTATTGTTATGTATGAAACCATAAGAACGATATCAAATATGTTTGAGTATCATCATGATTTTTAGTGCCCAATATCATTATTCTCGTGGTCAGTGGAAAAACTTGACGGTTGATGGCTTACATCAAACAATTCATGAATTTCGTAGAATATATATTGATTTAATTCTTCACTACCATTTATATTGGTCTATACACAAGATAATACATTGATAATTCAAAATTGTTGTTTTAACTAATAGAAAATAAAATTAAAATACTAAATAATATATAAATAATACAATGTATGATTAATATTTCACTAACTATAATGAAAAAAAACAAGTTTCGTAGACAAATTATATTTATTTTAACATCAATATTAGATAAATTTATGTCTTAAATATTGATAAACCAATGAATATTTATTAATTATTATATAATATTTTATATAAATTGAAATTTATCAATTTTTAATTTTAAACATAATATTTTTAAATTTCAATCATCTGTTATTCACACAACAGTTTTCTTTTCCTGATACTGATGACAGTATTAGTTGAACATTTTAATTGCGGATTTAGCTAAGAATATAAATCTATCAAAATATATAAAACAAAAAAATTATTAATAATTACTGCAAATAATTATGATATTGGAAAAAAGTTTGAAATAAAAAAATAATATTAATAAATAAATTATAAAGGGCAAATCAAAACTAAGTATTAAATATTGGTGGTATGTCCTTGTATACAAATTAATGATTTCTACAATACAATAGTGGATTTAATGGATTAATAATTGCTTTCGACGATACCATACGTTATATCACTGATGCAATTTTGTAATGGTTTTTATTTTGTCATGATAATGTTTTACAGTTATATGTTATAATACATACAAATAAATAAAAAAAATACCAAATTGTAACAAATTTTTATTATTAATTAACGACAATAATGACTGAAAAACAGATAATTTTGTAAGTACTTTATAATATCAAATAATGAAATATAAAGGTATTTATATAGGTATTTTTAATAATTTTTTCATCGATTTTTTTCCCGGACTATTTTACCGTTTACCATAATTATTAATTTATGGTAAAGAAATAACAAAAAAATGTCACCGTATATACCTTATAGCTTGTTTCATTTAAAAATATTTCAGTTTTAAATATTATAATAAATAAACGTCATCTTTTATTTAAGTTTTAATTGAAATTCATTTAAAATTATAGACTTAAAGTTTTCTTTATGGGCACTTGAAAACAAACCAAGTAAACATTATTTTTTTGTTTTTCATTAGTCATCACTTTTAAACTCGGAATTATGAAAATATGTATATTACCACATATTTTATTCACATTAATACATTTAAATTTTTATTTTTAAACTGATCTAATATACGTAAAATAACAATACTTTAAATGGAAGACTATTAAAATATTGTCATTAATAATTACCACCTTAAATTCATCGTGTATCGTATAATAGGTACGAGTACATAGTGTATTACCACGTGGTTCTAACCTAAATCTGTTGAACAAATTAAAAAAATAATAATAATACATTATATTATTTCTATATACCTTGTACCTAGTGTTTTAATATTTAAAGGGTATAGAAAACTACCGTTGCAACTATCGTCCTACGCGCACTATGTTCATATTGACCCAATGTTCGCCTCTCAACCGGAACATCCATACACCATTCAAAAGGTCATTTTCGTTTCCTTTTTTCATCCATCCGTATTGTTCGTGCTTTGAACGCTTTTGAAATTGCCCGTGTAAAGTGTTAAAAATTAATTTTGGCCCGTGACAGACCGTTTTACTATACCATAAGACGGGTCGTACAGGGTAGGACACAAAACGATTTCGTTTATTTTTAACCTTACCCACCTTTTTCATAGTAACACGCAACAATACTACGCTCCTCAATACCATTAAGTTATGTATTGGATAGTGGAAAATGACTTTATGTCGGAAGATAAAATAAAAATAAAATACTGTGGTGAAAAAGATCGATGGCTGCTATGACCGCGTGTCGACAATGATTCATCATCGAGTTTCGTTTTAATGCAAGTCGGTGATTTTCGGACAACCAATAGGGCTTTTATTTAAACTCAGCTTTGTTAAAAGGATAATTATTTATAAACTTATAATATATATCCGTTCCTACGTATTTTTATTTTAAGTTTTACACGTTTATAATAATTTTGCTATTCATTTTTGAGCATTATACGCGTATATGCATATATTATTTTCTATAAAGTATAAGATTTTATAAAAAAACGTATTAACTGTTGTGTGTGATTACACTCACTCTAAAAGGATATAACATATTAATAAATAAAGTATTAATATAGACAGTGACTCAAAGATTAATTTTGATCTACGGCAGGCGCCTGAATAAATGTTACAAAGTCACTTAATAGTTAATACCACTACTACATTGCGTATAAACTTTTTTAAGTACTTATAAAATATTATGTACTATTCAGATATATTATCTTATCCGACTTAACTATATTCTCGTGCGTATACATTACGAAATCTGCCTTAGTACGGATTTATCAAACAACCACCGACAGTTAACCCGTAATCGTGCTCGATTAAATTCAAATGATCTGAATATTTCATTTGTATTTTGATGTACGGCTTCAGTTTACAAAACAATATTTTCAATGGAAAACTAAAAATACATTATCAAAAATATTTTACTACAAAGTTCATAACTTCTTGTATAATACTCAATCTTATATAGCAGAGCAATCAATAATAACGCCAAATACGTTAAAAATATGATACTAAATAATTATATATATGTAGGTATGCATATAAATGTAGTGAATATATAATAAATGAATGATCGTTTACAATTCAAAATATTTATTATACAATTTTAGAAATAATTCATAAATAACTATCTTACTATCTTATTTTCATATAAAACATATATATATATATATATCGTACATATTATATAAAACAAAAACATAGGTACCTACTCTTGAATATATTAATATGATACAATATTATACGTGTATTTTCACCTTATGTAAGATTTATTCTTATAAAATTAATGTTGAAAGCAAATTTCAACCGTCAAAATGTAATTGAGTTATTATATTAAGCAACATACTTATTACATTTAAATTATCTAATTAGTTTTAACTTTTTATACTCATAACTATTAATAAGCGAAAAACTTGTTTTTTATTTACTCTAGTTTTATAGTAATATAACGTACGCATGGTACGAATTTAATATTATTTATTTAACATTATAATCATAATTTAAAAACAATTTGATTTAAACTATATTACGAAAAAAATTTAACAATAATGTTTTAAAAATATTTTAAACAATTAACGTGTATTTATTTTCGGTAGGTACATTATAACATATTATATATTTATAACTTATAAAATATTAATGTTAAAAAAATAAAAATGTCTTACAAAAGTTTCAATTTTTAAAACATAAACTTTTGTTCGAGTAAGTTTAAATAATAATAATAATAAAAAAAAATACAATGTCAAAAAAAATAACCAGTACTTAACTTAAATTACTTTCTTGTACCTAATCTTTTAAATATAATTAAAGGTATGTTTGCAAAATTTTCAATCACTTGGAAAAATATTTATTTATTATATACTTACTAAATTATTATTACTAGAAGCTTGAAAGTGTTCTTTTTAAGAGATCCAATATTTAAACGTGTTGTTTAAATTTTAAGATTTTTTCTTTACTCTATATTATTTGTTATATACAATCGATAAAAATGAATAATGAATAAATAAATAATTTTCTTTTGAATATATCATAAAGTTTAGATAGTATATTAGAATTGAAAAAAAAATACCAATAACATTTATTTTTAATTTAACAATTATAGGCGGTTTCGGATGCCATGTTGGTGGAGCTCAAGCAATGTTTCATGGAGGCCTATGACGATAATCAAGACGGGAAAATTGACATCCGTGAAGTAATGAATATTGTTGTTGATAGGCGAAATCGTTATTTTGGCGAACACCATTATCCTACGCCTATCCTTTTCCTAGTGTGGGTGATTAATCGTCATTATATTTTACAGCTTGCTCAACTTTTGCCTATGGAAGAGAACTTTCTACTTCTATTCAGATTCGATAATCCATTAGACTCCAGTGTCGAGTTCATGAAGGTATAAGTTATACATTTCTATATGCTTAAATAATTAAAATATAAGTTCTCAAGTCCAACACCCGTATATGTTAATCAAATATTTATCATTAATTCGTACCTGTTCTAGATTTGGAGAGAATACGACACTGATGGCAGTGGATATATTGAAGCTGACGAGCTAAAGGTAAATAACTATATGTCATATATATGTGTATATAATTTACAAATACTACAAATAAAAAACATATTATAAACGTATATTTATATATCATAATGGTTTAATGGTATTTAAATTAAGTTATAATCGGTAATTTGTATTGTAAGTGCTACCCATACAATACTAATAGTTTTTTAGAAGATAATATTATGAAATATAAAGATTTATTGAAACTATACGATAATCGTTAACAATTTACAACAACATTTATTTAATATATAATATTATATATTTAATTGTTATCATTATTAAATTCTTCGTTTTTCATATCCATCTACCACAAATTAGTGATAATATAACATGCATAGGTAATTTATTATTTTATAAGAAGATTCATCAAGTATGCTAACTCTTATCTAATTATTTTCAAATAAAGTTCTTAATTTATTTTACTTATTAATGAAAAATATAGAGGTAAAGAGGCACAGTAAATTACTCAATATAAATTATATGTATAATTATTAATGCAATAAATAGTAGGTACAGTCGACTCATGATAACTCGAAAACCTTGACAATTCGATTTTTGTTTTATTCCCTTAAAAATATAAATTAATATAAATTTGAGTTAGATACCTCGAATAATACATATCTTGAAGCCAATTTTTATCTCCCTTCAACTTCAAGTTAACGCGACTCAACTGTATATAGTTTTTTATTAAAATTATTAAGTTATTTTTAAATACAAATTTTATCTTTCGTGACATAATTAAGATGTACCTATTTGTTTAATTATTATTAACATTTATGAACTTTTAATTAAAATAAACCTTCATACTCTAGTCGAGATAGTTATTATTCCTTTGGCGACTGCAGTCTTAAATACATTTATGGGTTTGTAGAACTAAAATAGAAAAATAATAATAATTTTAATTTTAATTATTACAGCATATTTTATTTTATGGTTAAAATATTGAATAAACACGGCAAATTGAATATAAATATAAATATGTTTTTATTTAATATTTATTTTTCTTTATTTTTAATAATATACAATATTTATATGGGCACAATAATTACTGGATTAATAAATAAATACATATTTTCATTGAAACTTAGATATGAGAATCCGTTTATATTGTGAAAATAATAGTTTTGCGATTTTGAGATAATGTTGTACCTGTGCCCTAAAGTATACTCATCTATATATGCGTATGTCTAGCCAAAACTAGGTTTTATATTGTTATGCGTGGAATGTTATTTGATGCATGTTATGATGTGGTTAAAATATGTAACTAAAATAACAGAACTCCAAGTAAATCCGACATTATTCCCACGTGGTATTTTAATTATAATTATTATAGATACCTCCTACCTATTTATATGTATAGCTACCTACGAAAGTTATATAACTGACACGAGAACAAATGGATGAAACTCAAATATTATGATGTACAAAATCCATTAAGTTCTGTGTAAATGTCTCGCAGAATCTACGAAATAATCATTTTAAGTCATTATAATCAGTCGCTGGGTAACAGCTATGCAAAATCATTTTGGAGGGATAGTTTTTAATTTTTTCCAAGTTAAAAGGTATATCGAAAGTGATTACCGTGGTAATGTAACAAAGGATACAAAATCCGATCGTACGTGCCCCGTAAATTTCATCTGCTGCGCATATAGTCCTTTTAAACCAACTACATATATCTACTTGTGTATTATAACAACGTGAACCTCAGATAATAATTACTGAGCTAAATTCGCTCTAATTGCATTCAGTAGGTAATAAATTACAGTTCCCGAATTGGATAAAAAAAAAACGGTGGTTGGCTCGATTTTTATTTGTTTCTATTTAGCTATACAGTCGGCTGAAAAAATACTGAACGTGATATAAAAACCATGAGAACGGAGTAGAAAATCTCTTGAATTTGCGTAGGGAAATTATGTGCAGTTATACCTTTTGAAATCTAAATGTAATAATAAATTCTCAGCTTAAGAAAACGAGATTTTTTGCAAGTTCTAACTCACTTATATTGGTTTAAATTCTTGAAAGGTTTCAAAAAAAATAAGTGAATATAAAGATAATTCATGAACAAAGATTCACAATTTATAAATAAAAAAAACAAAACAAATCTACCACGTCTTAACATTAAGAAAAGATGCTTTTTCTAAATTATTTATAAATTTAATATTTTTTTTAAACAACCTGACTTAATCGTATTTTTGAAGTTAAAAAATATATGATAATTTACTGAAAAAATATGACACTTATTCACGAACGAATTCCAAATTGTTTCAATACTTATTAGCTCAAAATTTTAAATAACATTATTTCAAACTGTGCTTTTTTTATTTTTCATAATTCATTAATCGACATTTAACATTGTTGGTATTATAAAATATTAACTTATTTATCTAAATTTACGAGTAATAAAACCTACATAAAATATATAATCATGTTTGTGATATGGTTAACGTTATTATTTTTGTTACTTCTATCTGCAAATAAAGTTATTATTTATTTGTATGACATAATAAAACTGATTTTTATAACTTAATTTTAATGTACATGACATTATATTGAAGAGGGATTATTTTTTTAGTTTTCCATATATTATTATTAATAATCGAGTGTTATAGAAAAATAATTTTATTTTACAACTAAATTGGCACTTTTTTACATCGCTTATAATTTTGAAACTGCTATCTTTTCTAAATAAATTAATTAATTAAAATTAAAAACCATTTTATACGAAAATAATATTATCAACAATATTTTCGGTTGTACAAGCATTGTATAATGTATCATCGATTAATTTGCCATTAAAAATTCATCGTTCATAATAAAATAACTATACCCTTTTCTACGCCAGACACGTGTATATAGGAAACTTGTTACTAAAAATATAAAAACATTTTAATTGGTTAAATCAATCTTAATTATGCATCAGGGCTTTTAAAAATATGCAAATTGAGAGTTGAGCTAATGTTTTACTTTATCAAAGATTTTTTCCTAAGATATTCAATTTTGAAATTTGAGCATCTTGAATTTTAAATTAAATAATTCCTTACTAAAAAAAAACTTAATTCAATCAACAAATACTGTGTCACGAAAAAAAAAATAAAATATATGAATAATAAAAAATAATATTACCCTGAATATTTACCACAAGCAGTAGATTGGTTAAGCGCTACCAAATACCAATTCAATTAAACACTGTTTCTGTGGTATTTATGAAAAATTCAAATATTGTTTTAATAAATCAGCAAGTTATTTCTAAAAAAACGACAAAATACGAAATATTCAAATTATGTTAATCAGTTCTAAATTAATTTAATTTTAATTTCTATTTATTTTTATATGTGAAAAGCTTATCATACAATAAAACAACTATTACTTATATTAAGAATGATAATAAATAATAAGATTAGCTCAAAATACATATAATAAATGTTCAACAGTAATTTTATTATTTAATTTTTTATTATTGTATGCATCTATTACACAATATACAGACCGCTTAAAAATATTATTCAATTAAAAGTTTTCCTTCAAATTGATCCAAAAAAATATTAATTTTCACTAAATTAATTTCTCATAAGTAAAATACAAACAACTTTACGATTAATACATAAAATAAAATAAATGCATCATCCACTGATAGTAAATAATTTTATGCTTCTTTTCGCGGGTTTAAAATCTTGATATATTATTATTGGTATCAATATACTTTATACCTAAACAATTATTCATTAACCCAGAAAATAATATTTGATTTAATCATTTAAATTAATAATATTATTTCGAAATCTACATCGAACGTGTTAAAATAATAAATTATTGATTTATTTATTTTACATGTTACAATCAAGACATCATAAATCAGGTCTTTTTATTTAATAAAATATAATAATTCAGATAATATAAATTTATTTTGTGCTATTAAAAATTACCTATTAATTATAAAATAATTACAACAACCAATGTAAATAAAGCCATAATTATATTTACTCAACGTTGAGAAACATTTAGATAGTGTAAACTAACGATTTTGCGGTCTCGTTAGCATTCAAATTCTAGCTCTTTGCTTATGTGATTATTTATGTCCTACATATTATATTAGTCAGGTAATACGGTTTGTATACAACTTACAAGAATAACTAACAGAAGAAAATTACTATAATTGCATTAAAGTTGCATAAATAATAACAATATTAATAAAACAATTTTGTCAGAATCAAAACTCCAGTGATAATATATTAACAATAATTTATGGAATAAACCAAAATTTAATTATGACCAACCCCTTGTTTACCCATATTGATTTATTCATTCCATCGATTCAACCACAGACGTGGTCATCATGGTCCCACAGACGTCTAACTAATATATCAAACAATACATTTACGACAAAACTTCAAAGTAAAGTTATTGCGCCTGATACCACAGATAATGCTACCAATGCTCGTCATAACACAACGAACATTCCGCAAAAGCTTAAAAACATCAACCTTAACGTTTTATCTCTACGCCACTTCACTATCGTCAACTTTTGGATAATATAATATTACGCTTCACTTACGTACATAATTAACAATCATGTAAAAATACTTTTAAAATGTTATTGAAATACAGTCTCAGATACATCAGTTCAAAAGTATTTAAGCACAAATAAAAATACTCAGAATGCATAAATAATAAAAAAAAAAAAATTTTCAAACAATTTTTAAATTTATTTATTCAAGTATACAAAGTTGATTTTATGATAATTTATTTTAAACGTTACTATAATGTCATATATATATATATATAAGTATCATTAAAACTTTGTACTATACCTACTTAATTGTATACTGAAAAAATAAATAAATTTATTACTATTCGCTACATATCTATACAATTACTAAAATTTAATAAAAAAAACGATTAAGTGAGACAAAAGAAAATATTGCTTCTTTAAATGTTCAAGTGAAAAATGAAATAATATATGATTATCGACAAACAATAATCTAGAATGTGACAAAAATATCTTTTGATTTTTGAAAAGTATTTATTTAATAATATTTGATTTTTAAATACAAATACATCTAAGATAGTATTTAAAATACTTTTCAAATATATAAATTAAGAACATTGATTGCATTATCATTTTGGATAAAACAACATTAATTTCAAGGTCCCAGTAAATTTCCCTAAACCTATTTGTATGTACAAAATTACTGATTATAATAACATTTAACGACATTATCGGCTAATACAACATAAAAATCAGCGCCTATATAACCTGCACTTAAACGACCGTATAATATTTTATGGCATATATTAATCTAATATTATAGGTGTAATCAATCCCTAGGCATATAACATAAAAAAAAACACAATTTTGAGTGTAACGACAAATTTTGAACGTTTTTTTTTTTTTTGGCTATCGTTATAAATTATACAGATATTCAACAGTATTCAAAAAGGTTGACTATTACGTATTTTTATGTATTAAATTACACACACACACACACACACACACAAATTAAACAGTGTGTCAATATTTAGATTGTAAAGACACCAAATCTATACTACCACATTTTCTGCGAAAACCAAATTTAACTTTACGTGCTTTCTCAACGTCACGCATACGCGCAATATGGGTTGCATTTTCAAGTTTATATTTTTGTTTTAATCGATGAAAGGTCACAGAAATTCACAATTCTAGTTTTAGTTCTCCACACCTTCTGTACGTGTTGGATAACTGTGAATTATTTGACACATACCTTAATCTCGTCGGTCTTACTCGGAGGTGTGGATGACGTGTTAAACGTGTCAACCGCATACATGTCAAAATGTCAACACTTATCATCACGTCAATTTCTAATTTTTCATCACTTTTGTTAAATTTATTATGCTGTATTTTAAATATATAATATTTAATTATGCTTTGCATTAATTTTAATTTGCAGTGTGATTATATTACTTTAAATAATTAAAAAAAAAAAATATAAAAATATGATAATTTTTTATCATAATATACCAATATGCATAAACACATATTACATAATTTTTGATAAAAGTATTCAGATATTTTGAAATCATGTTTGTGATCGTCTTATAAATTATAGACAATTAGATATTGTGGCAAATTGATGTGATTATTTTTATTCTAACAATCTAAACTTCATCCAAAGTTTGGTAGTTTAAAATTTTAAAATGTTTATTTATAAATAGATATGTAGTATGATTTTGTTAATAATTAGATATAATAATTTAAAAAGAATACATGTTAAGAGTCAAGTTATTAAATTCCAATATCTTTTAAAATATACATACCCACTATATAATCACAATATTATATTACTACTTCTACTATTAATTTAATTTGACATTTATAAGATTTATAAGCGTGAACTCAGTATTTATAAATTATAATTTTAAACAACTCTAGCTATTAATATAAAAATCACGATTCTGTTTTCATTGCCTTTAATGGAAATTGACAATTAAAACTCTTAACTTTGGTATTCTATAAAAGCGTTTTAAATAAATTTACATAAATTATTTTTAATTCAGTCCTTTAATGTACTGTATTAAGTCAATACCGGAACAACATATTTTCATTGCAAATTAAAAACAAAACAATAAATTCAATGTTTAAACTGTAAATTAACCAAACAATTATTAAGCGATGTGTTCCACTTTTGTTTCTGGATTTGAATATATTATCAATTTAACATTTGAATCCGCCGTGAACCGCGTAACCTACTACATTAATTTAAATAACCCTACATAATCCAAACAAAATAAAAACCAATAGAATGTTTTATATATTTTAGATTCTAATATGCGGAGTAATTATTTTATAATTATGTGTGGTTTTTTTTTTATGTGTATGTAATATGTATACACGATAAGTAGTTGAATGCATTTTATTTATGCGTTATTTACATTTAATTTTTTGAGCGTTTGAATTTCAACTTAATACGACATTAGATCCATAAATAACTGTCTTTTCAAATATTTTTTGATATTTTGTTATAATTTAAAAACATTATTGATGAGGACATTATAGAATATTACGTATAATTATTATATTTTGTACACACAACAGCACTTTCAAACGAACTTATTTTAACAAAAATTAATTAAACATGCTAAATTAAAAATAGTAAAATGAATTAATTTATAGAAATATCAAAAATATAATTTATATTTAGTCTATGTCTGATAGATCGTCTTCGCTTAGATTTATTTTTCGTATACAATGATGGTATATCATTGAATTTCAACTTAACACGTCCATCACAATGACCCGTTTGACACCTATACTACAGTATAGCAGATCAGAACTCAATTGCCACCTCTTTTTTTTACATAACTATGCTCTGGGAGTATATTAGAACGATTTTAAAACTAAAAATTGACAACACATCAACGGTACCTTAGTTTGGGCCTTAAACCTCAAGAGTATATAATATAACTTTTTTTTATCAAAACCTAATTTTGTGTTATGAAAAAATTTCGTCAGATAAGCAGTTATTATTAAATACTATTAGTATTCAAAATAAAAGTATATAAAAATTAAACGATAAAATTAAAGCTGAAGAATATTGAAATACGGAATAATAATATAATGAGTTTTTGTTGGAACACAAAAATATTTTAAATGTCTATGCTGGAAAAATATACAAAGGCAGGCGCATTACTATGACAATTTGGGACAATTAAATGAGAGAAAGAGAATATCACAATGACACAATTCGTAGAATCGTTGCAGACTATAGAGTGGGAAGTTATTCGACGAAACTTAATATAGTTAATTAATATTCTTATACTATATAATGGGGTAGTCCTTGTTAATATGGGTGAGTTTTTTCAAAATACTTTGGACAGTACCCTCTAGATTTTCAACCCTTTTAAGTGTCTTCTCTGTGTTTTATACTCCATTAGGTAAAGTTATAATATACACGGTAATAATTTAAAACAAACTATATTTATTATATAATAATATTGCACACAGCTTTATTCAAATCATGTCTAATAGCATATAATTATGGGGTTTCGGGGCGAATGTCGAGAGGATGATGAGAAGAGCTTGCCGGATTAACGTCGTTATGCGTGTTATTAGTACTCAAATTTTCCCGGTAAAGGTATGAGCGTTCGATCATTATTATTATTTTTATTATTACCGTTGCCGTTGTTGTTGTTGTTGTTACATCGTTGGAATTTACGGATTTATCGGAGCGAAAAGTCTCGTCGGAACGATAAATTTAATACATTCTCCGTACGCAATAATAATGGTGTTTCGTGTCGTATATTTTTTTTTCATCGGTGTGCGGAAAAGCTTGGAGCACGCGACTGCCGTCCGGAATATTATCGAGTCGTTAATTTTTATTTTTTCATTTCTTTTGTCGCGTTCTTATACTTTTATCATAATATAACCGTACATTATTATTCCGATCGGAACATCGTCGTAGTATTACTGCACGTGCATACAAATATAATATACAACACGCGCGGATATCGAAATGGGACGTGCCTTCAGACGTATAAATCTTAGCTGTCTAATAGTAATATTAAAATTTCTGATCACCGCTTGGCCCCAAGTGTAACGAGTAACGACGCACCATTATCGCACATAACTGCTATGAGCCCGAGGCTGTTATAACTAGCCAAGTTAAATTATTGTAAATGAATGCAAGTGTTAAAGGTTTAAAGTAAAGAATTACTTTTCTTTGTTTTTATTGTTTTTAACTTGTAAAAGTTAATTAAGAAAAAAAGTAACTTAACTTAGTTAGAAATTAGTTACATTTTTTTTCAAACTGGCATATTTTACAACCCATTTACGTTTAGGTATATCATAGGACAATAGATAATTTTAATAAAAGTTAACAATGCAGATACACAAAAAAAGATGTATATAATAAAAATAATACACAGAAACGGATTAGGGAGTCTAGTCCAATGATAATAAATCTTATTAACTGAAGCTCTAAATTATTTAGGTTAATTATTAATTAATAAATTAATTTTTAAAAGATCATATTGTTAAACATCGAACTGGGTCACCTAGTTATGTTATTGTTATGAAATTTAAAATTGAAATGAAATCGTAATTTTCCATATAAATATATATAGGAAAGAACTTGTATACATTATATTTTATCCCTATTGATATCCCATTAATAGTGCATTAAACTTTTCGATAGTCTACAATTTTTTATTTACAATAAATAATACTCATTCAGATTATTATTCCCATAAAAACAATAATTAATACATAACAAATTATATTTTAAACATATAGTGTTTATTTAGGTAAAAATTAACTTAATATGACAATAAATTAAATTACCTGATTAGTATAACTATACAGTATATCATGCTAAAAAATAACTCATTAAATTAGAATTTAATTTTAAAAGTAATTTGTTATGTAGTTTAGTTAAACATAACACTTAACTTTTTATATCGTTAATGCCTATACAAAATACTTACCTATAATCAAAGCCACCACCACTCTTTCGATTGCCACCAACATACATGTTATACCGTAGTTCAGAAGGTAGACATAGACGAATGCGTCCCTAGAGAGACGTGAAACCCCGTGACGACCATGCCAAGTGTAATACAATTATATATATATATATATATATGCAATCTACTGAAGCTCACTGGCCTATCATGCTCAAGGGAGGGTTTAGTAACCCCTTACTGCCACCTTCTTGAATCTGTTTGTTTTAGAATTTTTTTTTTCGTCACCCGTATCACTTATATAAAATTGAATAATAATTTGTGAGAACGGAAAAAACGAGACGTCATATAAATTGTATGTTAAAATATGTTTGTGTATACAATTTCCAAAAAATTTTTATAAGTAAGAAGATGAATGTAGTTTTCTGAGCATACTACCTCAATTTTTTTTTTTATTACTGATTTTATTCAAATTTATAATGCAAATTAAGAGTCCTCCTGTGCCGATACAAACTTAATTTTGATCAATTTTAATCATCCTCTTTTGTATTGTAAATTTTAAAGGATGTAATTAATTTTGTTTTATGTTTATGTATGTAAATCGAAGTTCTCACAAATAGTTTTTGATTTATTAAAATGTACGTATTGAGGATAATTACATATTATAAATTTATAAATAATTATAGGTATACCTAATACATATTAAGTATACAATACCCTGAACACATATCTACTTAAAATACTATAATATATATGTATGAAACACGCAAAATTCGATAGAATCAAAACGGTAATTATGTAGTATCTATGGTTTAAATAGACTTCGGGACACGTATATCATCATCACAAATTTTTAATTTTTATAATATATACCTTATACCCTCTCTATTTTATGTGTATGGCTCCGTCTTGACGGTCGTGCGAATTTAAATTATTACTGTAGTCTGTAATGTGCACTCGTGCACCACTATAACGGAAGGTAACGAATAGTATCGCGGATACAGACAATAGTGACGAAACTTGCGAATGCTTTTCTTATTTTCGAGGAAAAAATATTACGTAACAAATGTCTTGTCGGCAAAATATGCTCACGTAAACGTATACTGAACACATATAACAATATATGCGAAGTATATTATACGAAACCGCTGCAAGTGCACGTTTGAACACATTTCACATGCACTGTGACTGTCGACGAGAAAACTTCATGACATACATAATACATTATTGTACTGATATAATATAATAATATATAATATTTCATAAATATATATGTATTATAACAGGCGGTAGGTGTCTAATTTAATAATATATGCTCACCTATACGTAGTTTACAAGAAAATATTTTAAATTGTTGTATATACAGGATACTTCACAAAGCGTTAGATAGTAAATTAATCCAAATTAAAATTTTTTGGAATTTTTAAATATATTAATTAAGGACTGTGTACCTACTCGAATATTTTTCAATGCACATCGAAATTCAAATGGGTAGTTTTTTAGTTATAATTTAACTTTATTTACTATAAATATAAAAGATTCACAGTAATAGATAGATATAGAAGAAGTGGGGTCTATGATGATTTGAACATTAAAGTACCTAATCAATATAAATCTATTAACATTTTATAATATTTATAAAAAGTATAAATTATGGATCAAACATTACATACAAGTATATTTTATATTATTAAGGTATATATTATTATTACTATATGTATACACATTTATAATTTACAAACCGAAATATCACAGAAAAGGTTGGTTTTTATTTAAAAATATATTTTCGAAAATTGCTAGTAGATAAACATAAGATCATTAATTATATTTTTTATGACAGGCCATAACACATATTACTGATCTTATGTCGTGATCTTGAGATTTGCTTATTTATATCAACAGGTAATTTTAAGTAACGGTTTATGATAGAAAATCTTTTTTTGACCCCGAGGCATAAGATATATTAATACCAAAATAAAGTTAGTACGTATCTCCATACTCTATAGACAACTCTTTAAACGATACGGCAAATCAAATTTTTTGAAAATGTAGTGCTTAATTAGTCAACTGATGATGCTTAAAAACTCGAAAAAAATAATTAATTAATAAATGAAAAAATCGAGTTGAGCGCATGCTAAGTGAATTACGTGTTAGCACGGTGTGTCGTGTGCGCGCAATAAGAGTCATTTTTCTCGCAACGCACCTGTATAATAATATTATAATATAATGCATAGCTGATAATATACATGATACACGTCTTACATTACATTTCAATTCGATATGACGCATAAAATATGTTCGTACAAAATATACACATATTAAAAATATATTTCTATTGCGATATGGTGAGAGAGAGAGAGAGAGAGAGAGAGAGAGCAATCGCGATATATATAAATATATCCGATATACCTATACTATCCGATTATTATGTTATTAAAGGTACAGATAGGAAAAATGTTTTCTCGTGGGATATAACTATACATGGTATGAGAGTATTGAAATACGCGAAACTATCCTATAGAACGGGTGAAAGCATGGTGGAGCGAGAGAGGGGTCAATAACGGTATTATTTCACTCCTTCTTCTATATGGTTATCGATTACAGGTCTCGTATACAACACCACCTCAGCGTTCGCCCAAAGATAATATTATTATTATTAGTGTTATTTATGTGGTAATCATAAATATCCAACACAATTTGCCAAAGTAAACAATTTAATTGAAGACGCGTAGAAGAAAATTACGTTATATATACATAATATACAATGATTACGGACTACGTAATGATAATAATACATTTATGTGTGATTTTCCGTTTTATAGAGGTACATTTTTAATTAATTTTCCCCGCAAGTACCTATTATTAATCAAACAAGCAAAAACATTTTAACTCATTTAAATACGTTCTTTTAATGTGATATTTGCTTAAAAATATATTCACTTTGTGCGTCACATAAAATGTTTTGAATTTAATTTTAATTCTATTAACAATAATAATGTACCACAAAGAACCTATACAATAACAAAAAACGGTAAGCCTCTGTATACATATATACATTATATTATACAGATTTACAAAAAGTATTATAGCAAAAAATATTAATACTGGGATTAATATTTTAAGTAGACGATAAAACATGTGCAAAAGATAATTTAAAATAAATATAATACATCCTGTTTTATTTATGCTAACGAATTCAATTAGATCAATTGTATACAACTCGAACACTGGTTTTTATTAATATTTATTAGTTTATTACTTATTAGTGATAATATTACAAACAATATAATTATCGCCTCGTTAACCAAATCAAAAATTGTAACTATGCACCAGTAATTACTGACGGACAGGCTGACACAACAAGAATATAATATACCTAAACTTAGATAAACTAACGCAAAATTGATTTGAAACTCATTTCGTGTGGTCAAATTAATCGATACAATATTAAACATTCAGTGTAACGTGTTCTATTAAATCGATAACATTTCATGATAATAACACACGTGTATTATATACGTATTATGAACATATTTTATTCACAAAACTTTTTACCTTTACGTTCCTCGGATGGAACATGTAATATCATCGAGTTTAAATTTACGATATACCTACCTTTGTACTAGGCATAGTTTATTTTCCGAGTATGCCAAAACTTTATAACCAATACGTAATAATTTTCATCATGGTTTTGGATATACCCATACCTTCGTTTTATGTTAATATATATTTTAATGCATAACGTCTCAGTTCGTGATTTTCAAAACTCAATGTCTAAAAGTTCATGATGTGTGGTTAAAATATAAGAACGAACCGTGATAATGTGTACTTAAAATATGGTTCACTGGAGAATAGATATATATACATATATTCATCGCCTAAGTGCTGAAGTCATTAAAATTAATGTCAGGTAAATTCAGTTAGAGTCTAATTTAAACGGACGTTTTACTCGAAAAATAACTGTAGGTTGGTAAGCTTATTATGGCCCATTATAAGTGCGTAGCATATTAATTCAATCTTGCATTATTACGTCGGCATGATTTTAAATGAATAAATACACAGGATTTGAATAACAGAATTCCGATATAATATATTTATAAGAATGGTAATACTCGTATTTTCGTTTAAATTATTCAAACTATATAGATGAGCCAGTCGACTCTAATAAATGGACGGATCCAGAAGATGCAGGCGGCTAAGCTCACCTCATCAGACTTCACGCCACGTCCATATACTTATATACATTATTATATGACATGTATATGATTCCATATTTTTCAAAATAAAATAATTAATCTAATAATTTAATTAATTTAAAGAATTTAAGTAAAAATAATAAAATCTGTATTCATTTCATACTTTTATTGCACTTGAATTCTGAAATATTTATAAACAAAATAAGTACCTGTTTTATATATATATATAAAAGTAAGAAATTTAAAATTATAGTATAGTGCAAAACGGTTCAACGAGCAAAATCTCCACCATTTTGTTCTTTAATGATAATAATATACAGATTTTGATTCTTGGAATTTATTTATGTACCATATTTCTAAATAGATTATTTTGATATATATAAATTAAGGTTCGACCGATTGATTTCTAAATTATTAATTTGTATAAACTATGGATAACTGTTCTTAAAAATAGATTTACATAAATATAAAACTTATGTAGATAATATCAGATCTAGTTTTTACGTATTATACTAACGTTTACATTAAAAAATGTCGATGAGTTAATATTAATTACTAAAGTTTTCAAATCATCTTAACCCTCCTATCTTTAAAATTCTACATTATCGTGTATCCATTATCTTTAGTAACAAAATTAAATAACTCAAAAACTTCTCGTTCAAATTTTGATTTAGATACAACAGCAGTTTTATTTTAGTCATCTAATTAGCAATTTATAAGGAAAAAAGGATTATCTTTATAATAACGATTTAAGAATAAACATAAATAATGGATTTGATACTAATATTTAAGAATTAAGAATTTGTAAAATATGTATGAAGTGCATTTAAACAAGTGCCCTAGCCCCAAATCATAGCTCTGAATCCACCCATGCTCTAATAATAGCTTAATCGTCAAACTAACGTACCCGTCATTTTTTCACATACATATTCCCGATAGGTGGAAATATTTTATTGATTATTCATATTAGTGTTCCGCAAATAACCATGCGAGTCCTTCAAGAATAATATTTTTTACCAAAAACATTGACCGTCTAGTGGCAGTCTACCGATACTGTTAGTATTGCCAGCCGTTACAACCGTGTATACACGAATTCCCATTCCAATTAGTCAGCCTTCATGTCCCACTGTACACAGGAAGCTAAACAAGTATATATATATGCTTTGAATTTTATTTTTTGTTGAAATATCTAAAACCCAGAGAAAGCCGCGCGCGGACCTTACTTTATTAGATTTCATACGCTCTCGGGGGGGCTCTAAATGGGGATTTCATATGCAGCTGCTCCTTCTCTTTATATATATATATTAATACACACACAATGAGCACACGTTCACCACCGAAAACGCTCTAAACTTTACTAGGTCAAAATCAAATTCACGCGTACGCCTGCAACAAAAGTAGTATAACAATAACAACGTGTAAAATAGCCAATGTTCATGAACACTTGGGACGCGTTGATTTATGCGAATGAACTATATTAAATTATATTGGTATTGTGGTATGTTGTATACGTTTGAACTATATATGTGTATATGTGTGTGTATTATATATATACGCTATACAGACTTGTCTAATTGATTCCGACGGGAATAGCATACACCATATACAAAGGTTTAAGTCTACAATAAATTGTCAGAACAAAACCATAATATTGTACTTTATACGATGTATATACACTCAACAACGCGCCGCATGTCATAGGTTTTAGTAACAGTTGTAGGTATACGAGTAGGTATACTCAGTGAAATAATCGTATAAAAATATGATTTACGTAGTGAAGAAAAAGGCAATTCTATACTGGAATATTGCGCAGTCCGCATGACTCATATAATATGGGTCACAATAATACATTAATTCATTTTAACGCTACCAAAACAATACTATATAAATAATAATAATTATACAATGAATATATATATATATAAATATAAATAACCGGAATAATTTCACCATAAATAATAACTTAAATCGAAAAAATAAGTAGGAGTATAAAATAACAATAACATCGTCATATCCGTGAATATAGGTTAAGTATACACAGCATCACGATCCATATATTGTAAACGGGCTTTCCTACATGTTTCTCGATAACACATTATAATGAAGTCCATTGATGTTTATACTCATATTAGACACAACATATTTTTTTATAAAAAATAAGCTTCTGCTTACCTATTCATTTTTGTAATTAACCATACATAAAAGCATAATAATTCGTTAAAAAACGTAACGTGCAGGGTGAACGAATAAGACATCAATACATATTTATCGTTCCGGTTAACAATTTATTGGCTCAGTATTTAAGGAGTTATGATATAGGTACTGTATATATGTATAGATGCATATTATATTTAATATTTTGTGTACGTGTGCACAGCTTATAACTAATATAAACGTATATACTAACAAAAACTTAAACGGACTTCTATTAGTTAGGTTAAGTATGACTATTTTATAAATTAACTATTCATTCAAAATTCAGTTTTTTACATAAAAATTCTCAAGAAAATAAAAACGTTTAGGAATAAGACGAAATATAATCAAATAAATTATTTTATCGTTTAAAAGAGTAAAAGAACTTAAAAAATCGTGGCGATAAAAAATAATTAAAATTATATTATGTTTTCAAAAATGTCGTTTTATAATTACTTCAATTCATGTAAAAACATTTTTAAAACGTTAATACTTCCGAAATGATGAATGTTTGCTGTTAAAAGAATCGCCATGTTAACATGTCTAATTGCATAAGTATAATATTGAATAATAATATACACACGCTAGTTTATACAAGTTCGTCGTCGTAGCTACAGCTGACCTTCTGTTACAGCTCGTAAACCAGACTAATCTTGAATTTTCCCTTTTGTATCCGAACGTAAATCCCTTCCATTTATTAAATACACTTTTGTACTGCGATAGCATTGCCGCGTGTGTATATACGCATTGTTTTTTCAAGGATTAATTTCGGGACATAAATGCTCTGTCCCGATTTACTGCGATTCTCAGTCACAGCTGATAGTTTCCGCCATCCGATTAGATTTGCACGAACTAAATTATATTCCTATTCAAATACCCATAATATTTTGTGCACGAAGATTACACGCAATAGTGGAATACTGTGTATAACGTAATAATATAATCTGGTTCATTGTGAGGCCGTGAGGGATTCGTCAAATTAGAGGTATCCAATTATTATTTACCACAGTAAATGCTGTAAAAATCAAAATAATATCAACCGTATAACAAAAGCGATGGAATAGTGTACGACAATAAAAAATGTAACGATCATAGTTATTTATACAATATGCCGATAGTAAAATAAATACGAATTGTCAATGGTGCAACGATGCAAAAAATTTGATGTTAATGTTTCAAAAGTAAACCTGAAATGTAAAAATGTGTATTTTATATCGTTATGTCACGTACGAATTTATAATGTAATTTTCAAATAATTATAGACTATAGTCATTAAGATACACTTCGTAGTTAGTATATTGACATTTTTTTTTTTTTGCTATTTTACAATATTTTCTATCGTGTAAAGCGCATTTATCACAAATCTGAAAAATAAATAATCGAGATATAAACTGTATTGTAAAATGTATAAAGGAACTGTTTAATGTTTAAAGTGAAAAAAAATTGCATGAGAAACCTTTTTATCAATATAATATAAATAAAAAAAAAAACTATATTATGCCCACAACAAATTTTTTATTTCATTGTGTAACTAGAACACATTTTATAGTCAACAACTCTTTTTTATTGCTTTTTACAACAGGTATATATATAATACATTCAAAGGTATTGTAATATAGTTATTTCATACTTGCACTTTAATCCTTGTTCAAAGTACATGATATAATATAATTAATTATTTTAACTGGAACCAATAATGTACATCGATATAAAACTTAACGTGGATTATTAAGATCCCAATTCCCAATAGTATTACATATATACTCGTATATATTAAATAGTAATCTTCTAAGGGGTTTATCCTATTTTCTCAATCAGCTTTAATTAAATGTATCATTTGATACTGTCTTTAAGATTTTCTGATTAATGATAAATTCGCGGTGTAATTGATATTTAGTTATCGTACACTAATTAAAATGAATACACTTACTGTATTATGTTGTATCATTCATAAATAAATTACATCATTTTCAATATACCTAATCGAGGCAAATATTAGTTTAACTTTAATTTTAAAATTAAAATAATATCATATTTTATTAAAATCCAAAAGTATTTATATGCCAACGTTCGTTTAGTTCTCATTGATTATAATAATATAGTTGTATAAATAACAAATTGTAATTTAATTTATGGTTTATGAATAGTTTATAAATGTAAATGGTACCTTCTGTGTTTAATCATCATTAAATTATAGCTGCCACGTAATAATCAAAATATTTAACATAAAAATATATTTTTTTCCACAAAATATACGATTCTATACAGTTTATAACAATTAAATTAAATTAAATTATATTTAAATGTTTGTGTACATTATTTTAACAACCAGCTAAGACTGAAATTTATTAAAAATTAATTGTCGGTTATTAATTCTAAAACCGATTATGTCTGTAAATAAAAGTTACATATCATTCATATGTCCAAAACCGATTCATCTTAAGTAAATAAAAAATAGACGTATCTATTAAAAATAAAACCACAATAATTGCATTAGATGTAATACACAATAGAGATGTAATAAATAATTACCGCTGCAGGTAGTCTTTTTTTAAGTAAAATATATTTAAGACTTATTTCTATTTAAATATTTCTATTATATTTTAGTATAAAGTACCAGCTAATGAATCACCTTTATATATTAACGGATGAAAACTTTACATAATTTTAATATTAAATTCCAAAAGAAATTATTTCTATGAAAATTATTATTTTATACACAGCATAATATTACATGTTTTATCATATCTGACTTTATTATAATGGTTTACTAATAAGTAATTATGTTTGGTCCGAAGTAATGAAACTGGGTTTCCCGTGTGTTTAAAAAGGCCTTTGTCACTTCGTAATCTAAAATAAAAACATAATTATAATTTATATAACTAATAAGTCTGCGAAAGTAGTCCAATATTAAGATTAATGCACGTATAAAAATGTTGAGAATAATAATCCCGTTGCGGAGAGTCTTAAATTTTAATTATAATAGTTTCCGTTTAAAAATCGTGAGCTTGCACTTTTAACTTTTAACAAACAATAAGGAATGAAAAAGATACACTTTATTATTATAAATAGAATATATACCAAAATAAACATTTTGAAATTATTAAGAAAGAAATGTAACAGTATTATGATACGGTCGAATACAAATACATAGTATTCTAGTGTAGGGTCACTCGTCTCATTTCACACAACTCACTGCAAGGTATAGTATAATTATAAAAAAAAATCAATAACCTTGATAAAATTACAAGTATCTTAACATTGTTTCCAAATAAAATGGTCAGGATATCATGCGGTTACCGTACGTTTGTGTATATTTGTATTTTTGTTCTTTCTTGGCTACATATTTAAACTGCTTGGAAATGCCAAAAACTAACTCCTTAAAGTGAAATATACGTTTAACTTTTGATACGAATACAGAGGTTGCACAATTTGGAAAATTCATACTGTTTGCTAAACAGTTTTCTGAAAAAAAAAACATACAATCATTGTAAAATCAATAGTACATCTTCGCCTCTCCCTACACACTGCGCTTGGAATCTAATACGAATTTATTTTATTTATTGAGTCTTTGAGATGTGTTACTTATACATCGTCTAGTTTGGTTTTCAGAAATCACATTTATCTGTAAACATATTGTATCATTTGTATCAATGTAACTTTACATGACTAAAAATATTTTATGATGGATAATAATAATTAGTCGATCTTAAGTAATATTCAACATCATTATGAATTTATACCTAAAATTACATTATTACTTACAAACATTACAAATATCACACGCGTAATATTTGTACACTTCTTGTTATTGTACTCAATGATACACGCATATTTATTTTTTATAGTAATTAATTATATTTTGTAAAAAGTTCTGAGTACATTACACTAATGGTTCTATTTTAAACTGTTTTAACGTTAATAATGTTCAAAGTTTTAAAAAATAAATACACCTTGGAATATTTTAGTATACCTAAGGTAAGGACGTTGATTTGTTTATACGATTAAAAAGTGTTCTGTGGTGATACAACATGTGTGACATGTGTCAAAATCAAAATTCGAACGAGTAGAGTTTCTGAATAATTATTAAACTTTTAGTACTATAGATGATAGTCACGATAATAAGCGATGATAATATAAGGTTATGTTGATTTCAAAACTAAGATAATCAATATTAATTTATTAAAATTATACAGTTTATAAATATACCCAAATTTAACAAGTATTATACTAAATATTACATAGGTTTATATATATTAAATTTTATGTAGATATTGAACCTTTAACGTTTAACCTATTATATTATATAAATTGTAATAACTCAGAAACTACTCGTTCTAGACTTCCTTACGAAAAATAAAATATAATATACTCGTTCGAAATTCAATTTTGATGCATCAATATTTTCAAAGTAATCATTTTATAAACATGGATTATAATAAGGTAAACGTTTGTATGAAAATAAATAGCTAAAATTTCCAAAAACAGAAATTTGAACATGTTTATAAAAAAGGTTGATCATTCTTGATAAATCACTCTGTATATTAAAACACAAAATGTCATCCAAAAATAAAAAAATGTTAACTTTAACTTTAACAAAAGATGATATTACAGTTAACATTCACACACACACACACACAAACTCGCCTATTCATATATATTATTCTACACACTTTATTACAATCAATCAGAAGCTTTTAACTTGATTTACCGTTTAGATAAGGACGTTCTATTTGTGGTGGTGACAAATATTAACTTTGGGGTTTTTCGTTCGCTCATATTATATAAAATGTTGACACAAAACTAAGTGGTCGACAAGCTTTTGTTTGTTCTAAAAATATCGTATCGAATGAGTTCAAAAATTAATACAATTACATCATAACTTAGGAAAGAAATATATCTATATAATATATGTGTAATTAATTTTAATATTATGATTTCAGAACTTTTTAAGAGATTTGCTGAAAGAAGCGAAAAAAATCAATGACGTGTCAGAAGACAAACTCATCGAATACACCGATACAATGGTATTTTTAACGAATACGTAGCACACCATTTTTATAATTAAAGTAGCTTTCGAAACTATATGATACCTACCTATATATATATCATTATATTTGTATCTCGCGTGTATTTGTTTTTGGCTTCTACTTTTATACATTTATTTTGCCCTCGAACCAACGAACGATAAATAATCGTCGTGTTTATCGACACTATTCACGCCATGCCACTAATACATTAATGTTGTGTACTTTTATTCTCTAGTTGCAAGTATTCGACTCAAATAAGGATGGGAAATTGCAGCTTTCTGAGATGGCCAAGTGAGTGTTTAGTTGTATGTTGTTGTGTAGTATAAGCACGCACCATAAATAATAAACGCGCTGTGTGGCCGCCCCCGCAGATATCGACGATTTTCATCGATAATATTATATTGATTTTGATCGATTCGGCGGCGGCGGTGCGCGCACAGCCGTTACAGTGTTCGTAAAATATTAATCTTGTACCTTATCCACGTTAAGGTTGTTGCCCGTCAAGGAGAACTTTTTGTGCCGGCAAGTGTTCAAAGTGAGTATATCTATGTATAATAATATTATTATTGTACACGCGTCTTAAATTATATTTTACTAGGTGATTCGTTTGAACCACTCATTGTTTAAATATTTATCAACCATTTTGAACATATTTTTAACTTTTTAAAGTGTTACAAAAAAATATTTTAGAAAAAATCTGCATATATTTTACTATTTTTGTTGTAATAGTGTTAACAAAATTTGTTTTTCCATAACAGTATATTTTTCAGAGTATTTTACTGGATACTAATTTACGAATTTTGAATAAGTAGTTTACGAGTTTTGAGTGTTTCACGTTCGAAAAAACAAAGTGGTATAAGAGCACATTACACAATGTTGGTCAACAAATTTCGTTTTGTAACGACTTAAAGTTATTTGTAACAAAAAATATGTTCAAGAACGACAATAATAAATTAAATAATGAGTGTTCTTCAACTAAAGAAAATCCTAATATATAAATATATGTTTGCCTTGTACATAAAGGTACTGTACGTGTACTGTACGGTACGTCGGGCAGACTACGTAGGTGAATACGATAATAATGAAAAAAATCAACAACGAAATTACGTACCGTAATCGCGTGTTAACAATAAATATACAAGAAAAAGGATAGCGCCTCGACTCCTGCGCGAACGACTTCGTCGTAGTTATATGTACGATTTAAATATATATGTTTATATCCGTTAACTTTTGCCTGCAAATAAACGACCACGATAACAAAAATAATAATAGATACTATAGCAATACGCATATCATACGGTTATTATTATTGTATGCGAAAAACTATAAGTACTGTGCGCACTACCCTTACTCGTACATATATACCTACAGTCAGTTTAGTTGATATATACAGTGTAATTTATCAAGTATGCTCACCTTCTTTTCAAAATCTGAATTGTTAAATTGTTATATTCACTTAAAAACCATAGCTTAAAATTTTTTAGTTATCATATTAGGTACCTTACTTAAGAAGTGTCGTGTGAAGATATATACCTCGCTTTTTATTGTAGCTGAAATATTTTCTGAAAACGTCAACGTATCAAAATCAAAGTTCAAACGAATAGTTTTCAAGTTATTTGACTTTGTGTACTAAGAATAATAGGTTTGCCGTTTGGAATATTTGGTGAATAATACGGTAATATAAACATCTCAAAACTAATATCTATTAATATGTCAACATGTACATATAATTTATTTTAAAAATGGTCCAAGTATAATCAATACTATAGATCCAATGTTACATCTATTTTATATTTTTGTAAAACCAATTTTAAGGACTATTATCTTTGGTATAGACATTTTAATAACTAAATACCTACTCTTTCGAATTTTAAATTAGATGTATCAATATTTTTTAATATTATCCAATAAATAATTTACACTCAAAAAGGCGAGTTTTTTTGAAAAAATCAAGTATTGTATAGGAATAGGTCACTCCTTACGTAGTACAAAAAAATCTCTAGAATTTAAATGAATTTATTATTGAACAAAAAATAGGGATAAGTATGCTTGTTGGATCACTCTGTATTATATTATGCACGTAGTATAATTAATCTGCGAGAATACAAAGGTTTCAAACACGGATTACGTGTCTATGATACAATGTCAGTGGTAGTGTTTTCGAGTATTATCAAGTCCAGCTTAATGGCAGAAAGAGTGGTCTGGTCTCGTAGTCTATCTTTAACTACAAAATGTTTTTTTAATGCACATATTAAAAAAAAATGTTAATAAATAAACTAAAATAATATTCATTACAATTTTGGAAATATTCAAATTTCAAACAATTAAAAAATAAAACGAAGTCTTTGTTTTTTAATATTTATAAATATTATCATGAACGCTTAAAAGGGATTTTGTATTATATTTTCTAAATTTTTAGACCAGAATAACTATTTTTATTCACACTTAAAAATAACTAACATAATATTAAGAAATAATATTATCAGATATTTCTTCATAGGTATACTACGAGAGGACCATAATTTTCTTGGATAAATTAAAAAAATAATAATAATTTTATTATGTCTGCGCCTGTAATGATAAATGACTCCTTTGCCAAAATTTTTTTCCCGGTTTTCGACGTTCTCGCGCGCACAACGAAACGTCTGATACGCGAACTTATTATATATAAGTTATATATATATACAATAAAACAGCCACGAGGTCAAAAGGTGTTGTGATCGGGAGTGAGGTCTGAGAGTGTTGGGTTACTGAATCGGGTCCGGATATGACAGACGGAGACGAGTATACAATACGCGGCACTGAGTGTTAGCGTTTTTTCTTCAAAAATATCGATCCGGCGAGAGATATATTATTGTGTATAGGCGGTACCTACTTATGCCTACACCGTCAAGGCGCCACTGCGTTATTTAACGTACAATATATATATATATATATTATGTTTGACGCAAGACTTCGGACAGAATAAAATTCAATTTTCTAGTTTTCCACACCCCACGAGTCCGTCAGACGATTTTGTAACGAACAATAAGTTCATAAGTCCATTTTTTTTTTTTTTTTAGTGTCTCTTAGTCACAAGCGTTAATAAACACTTTCGTATCAATACAATCATATTTTTGTAAACAATTTTCACGGTCCATCGACATAATATTTTTTAATTTTTTCCCACTTTGTATATTAAAAAATAAAACCAACAACTAAACATGAACAAAAAATAAAAATGTATTTATAAATATGCTTTTTAATATTCATTCATCATAGTATATTATATATATATATTAATTAATAATTCCTTGCTCAATACTTGATTAAGAGTGTTGCATTAAACGACGGTATGATTTGTTTTAAATTTTCGATACAACGACTCTGTATCTATTTGTTGCTAGTAAGTTCTACGATAAAGTTTAACTTTAAAAAAAGTTAAAAGTTAATTTATTACTATATTATTAATTATAAATGTAAGTTAATTTAGATACCCATCTTTTAAACTTTATAGGTACCAATATCCAATTTACCATAATAATTAACCGATAATTTATAAATTATTCCCATTATCTATTTTAAAATACAGTTGATCAAATTCAAATTCAGATCCCGTTAATGCATTATAAAATGTTTTTATCAAAATGCGTTAAATGTGTGCTTAAGAGTTAAAAGTAATAAAAACTAAAATATACATGGCCTGCATTAAATAAAAATTTAAAAATAAATTATAATGATATTTTGAACATTTACATCACAAAACGAATTTATATAGAAACAAATTCTATTATAGGACCTTAGAAAAACATGTAAAATCATGAACCTCGCCATGAAGTCTAACCTTAAATTTACTATTATATAGAACCATCGGTTTAATTACCATATTTTCGCGATAATTCCACGGTTAATCGTAAAATATAGTAAAACAGTATTCGAAACAAATTCACAGTGTTGAATAAGTTAATTGTATTAAGTAATAAGTTACTTATGTACTCGTTGCTCAAATAAAATTGTAATGGAATTGCTTTATTTTTCGCCTTTACGTTGAAAAAAACGATTTACACGTTTTTCTCTAATTTATTTCATCAATCGTGATAATCAATAAAATATAAAACTATATGTCTATATAAAAGGTAATTCCCTAAAAATGCTCACCTTCTTTTTTTTTTATTAATAATTATTATTCAAAATCTCATTTTTAAAACTTTGAAATATGCTTTTAAATATCATATTTTTAAATTCTTGAAATTTTTTCAATACTTTAGTAGGGTCCCGTGAAAATGCTAATTTTTATTTTTGAAATAACTACCCATTTCTCTTATTCAAATTATTTAGTAAATAATTTTTCTGAAATGTTGACGTATCAAAGTCAAAATTTGAACGAATATATAAATTAAATATCAACAATAATTTTCATTATATTTTAATTAAATTTTTAACAAAATTAAGTAACATCTTACAAAAAAAGTAGCGACGTAACAATATAACGCGTTATTTACTATCGTTATATTTCTAACTCAACACTACAAAATCCAATATAACTATAATATTTATATGTATTTAAAAATTATGTTATGGATACTAATAATTATTGTAATTTTGTACTCAGTGGTTCATGGAATCATAGCCAGTTTTTTTTTTTTATTCATTTACTCTATTTTATTATGATTTCTAAATAAAAGCTATTTGTTGTATTAAAGTATAAATTTTTAATAAGACGTGTGAATCAGACGTGTACATGTCAACACGCGTCAATTAGTCGCACACGTTATATTTACTTATTATATTATACATATTATAATGTCATTCATTTCGACACACGTCAATATTCTAATATAGCAATTAATTATTGAAGCTTTACTTGGTGTGTACACAAAATTCCATTAATCATATACAAAGTGATTCCCCAAGCATGCACACCTCTCTATAATCATTTAATAATATATATTTTGTTCAAATTCTGACATTTATTTAGAATTTTTAATAGTTGGCATATTATGGCATGTACTCGATGACCATATTTCATTACATCTAGATTTTTCTATACAAATATACAATATTATAGTGTATAGTATATATATGACTATTAATAAACGTGTAAGAATGTTTTTTTTTTTTATTAGCTTCTAAAATAAATGTGTAGGAAACGTTATACAAGTTATATATTGGTAATAACTAATACTATTCATTTTTATAATACACCAGTAATACTGTGATCATCTAATGTATCTATGATCAGATTTCATGGTAGATTTTAAAAGTAGAAGGGCCCACACTGGGATACTAATACGGGACTGTTTGATCTATAATTGTATCAATAAAGATAAATAAATACGATAAACAAATTATTAATAATAAATAATTATTATATAGCCGTAGTGCCCTAGTAGTTTCTATTCAAATGAAATTTTATAAAAATGGGAAATTTTATTAATTTTGTTATGATAATAATTAATAATTTAATTACCGTTAAAGGTTAGATTGTCGTTACGCTCAAACATCATACTTCACTATAATAGTTTCAAAGAATATTACACGAATTTAGCTACTACCGAACCTACTTTTTTCTAATAAACAGTATTTACTCGTTGTGTACATTAAAAATTATAATTAATAGTAGCATACGCAATAATATAAAATATATTCTAAATAAGGTTTAGTTATTTCAAAATAAAAAAAATATCTCCAGCCATGCAATATTTAAACAGAAATAAATTTTTGATAAACATAGGTAGATTATCACTCCTTATAATTACTTAAAACCTTTACTTGATATAATTATTGCTATTTTAAATACCCGAGTTCTTCAGGTCCTATACAGAGTTGTTATTTTTTTTTTATATAAACAATAGTTCAAAAATTTATCATCTATTATAATATCTATTTTTACTCATACAATTATATAATCGTATTAATAAATTTAATTTGAATAAATGTCACATTCTTAGTATGACTTACTACTTACGATATTACACTAAATAAATATTTATGTAGATAAAAAATAATAATATCTACCAATCAAAGTAATACTTAGATACTAAACATTTCTTCTTTTTTTTGTCGTCAAGAGTAATAATTTATATATCATTATTATTATGTTATGGAAATGTATGGTTATAATTAATTATTTATAACCATAAAGGACAATGTTCAATTATTTATAGTAAACATTTTTTAATGATTAAATTAATATGCAAATACCTTAAAACTAATTCTTGTTTGCATATTATAATTCATTAATAAATTTAAAAACTTATTATTCATTCATAAATATTTATTGATTACAGGGAGCAACAAAATTGACAAAGGATGATATCGAAAGAGTATTTTCATTGTATGATCGAGTAAGTATATATAGATATATAATATGAATCATAACAAAATTAACTGTATTTTGAATAATTTCTAGACATTATAATTTTTTTATAAAATAGGTATGAGTATGTTAATTATTTGAACTATATTTAACTATAGCAAGTATCAAAAGTCCAAATGATTATTTTATTAATTGTTTAAAAGCAACAAATATCAGAATTATCAGAATATCATTATCGTTGCTTTCAATTTTCACTTTGAAAATATTAAATTTTTTATTTAATTTATTCCCTAAAAATTCAAAATATTATCTTAAATTAATTATTTGTATGATTATACATATTTGTATACAATTTTATAATCAAATTTATTATTCTTTTTACTTTTTTATTTTTTCTTCAACCTTTTAATAAAAAAATAAATAAACTGAGACAGAGCACATTTTTAGTGACCTTTAAGACATCTTAAAGACTTAAGCGGTTAATTGAACTGTGTAATATCTAAACCTATGGTTGAGCTTTTTATTAAAACTAAAACATGACACAAAAATGGTATGAAAAACATTTCTTTTAAATTAAATTACACTGCACAATATAAAAAGGTTAATGGCTTTTATATGGTACATTTATTTGAGAAGGCTGCAAGAAACAAATTAACCATTAAAAATATTTATTAGTAAGTAGGTACCTACATAATTTAATAACGAAGTGGATTTTTTTCTTATCTGTCTTTATGTCTCTCGAAATATTAAATGACATAAATTTATATTCAGTGTATACAATAAGTATTTTTTTTTTTATTTTTTTTTTTTTTGTAAATATTTATACTTCAAGATTTTCATAATAAAAACATTAATAATAGGATTACTTATAGGCTATAGCTGAACTAACAAAATCGTCAGTGTCCCGTTTAACTGATACTACCATAGTATTATCACAAAAAGTTGTTTTAATAAAACTTTTCAGTAAAAAAAACTTTTATTTACTATTTATATCTAATATAACAGATAACTATTTATAAACTACTACAGGATATACTTTTTCGGTGAAATAAATTACGTATCGTTGGAGTAAACTATCTATCTATAGATGATTCGAGTTTGATTTCGATATGAAATAAAAAAGCCATTTAATTGAACCATTTCTTTTTCAAGAATTGTGTATATTTTACATTTTCGTACTATTATCATACTTCTATATTTGATTTTCTGAAAAAAAATAGGTCACTTTCAAGAGTTTATTATAGTTTCATCAAATAGCTATTAAATTTAATAAAAACATTGCAAAAATTGTATTAAATGAACTGATCTGTAATGGATACGAGTATAATCATATTAGGTACTATATTACTAGGTATCATATTACCAAAATGGTCTTTCGCAATAAGTGACAATAATATTATGGACATGATTTTATAAGTTATTTTCCGAATAAAAATTCCTCAATAAAAGAACATTTTATAAAAAAAAACCTATTGCTTACAAACATTTTCAAACTACGTCAAAATGTATTCACGCAAAACGATTTTTATTTTGTTGCTTACAATTTTACTGCATCATTAGACAAGATAGTCCACATTTAGAAAAACATTTAAAAAAAAAAACATAAATAAAATGCATTACTTTATGAACAAATATATACTGAAGATATAATATAATTAATAATTATACTAATTTATACTTGTGACTTTTTATAAATTATAATTACATATAACTGATGCATTGTTTTTTGATGTAATTTAATATTAATATAAAACCTAACACGAATAATATAATATACATTTATTTAATGAAACAGATCTTAATTTTTACTAAAAACTTATTTGTTTACTTTACAAGTTTGTTTTACAGAAATTACTTCAAAAAAATTATTTCGTAATAACTATAAAAACATATTAGGTACATATTGCATATTTGTATACTAAATATGATGTATTAAATATTATATTTAATTCACACAAAAGTTTTCAAAATAATTTTATACCAAGATGGTTTTAAGTTAAATTATTTGATAAAAAGGTACATAATTACATTTTTAGTCAAGATACATACATACATATATATATATAATTATTTAATATTTTAATTTTTAACTAAGTTATTTGACAAACTTTTTACATAAAATAAGACTTTTAAAATAATTTAATTAATTATAACTGTCAGAGAATAATACCAGTATTAAAAAACCGACTATAATATTATATAAACCAAAACCATTATTACCGTCTACTTATAATATATTGTATTTTTAGTCTTGTGATTTACACATAGCTGCACACGAATTGTTCAAAATCCTAATAACTTTAAAAGTTTACTGTGTCGCTTTTTTTAACGGATATATGTGAATATCAAGATGAATGAAATAGATTAAGAAGTATGGTAAAGCAAGTCAAAACACGCCTCTCCGATAATACGCTTAAGTCCAAACGTTTTACTTTTACATTATGTCCATTGTGGTTTTGGTCGTTTGACAATAATATGGTCTTAACTCTACCGAATTTTTTTTCGTTTATATATACAATATAAACGTGATAAGAATAGATAAGAACTCATGAGTGCAAGTGCGCTCTTGCGTTAACGTACATTGTTTAGTTTTTAAACTATAGACAATAGACATTATTCATAATAATATAATGTATACTGTGAAACTTCTAAATACCAGACACTTTCAGTCACCCAAATTTATTTTACTATTTAAAAGAATTGGGATGAATGAAAAAATGTACAATATCAATAAATATTAAAACATGATACATACATATGTTTATTTGTAATTATATCCACGGTTTTTGTTTTACTAACACCAAATTTGTCTGCAAACGTAATAATGCACGAACGCCAATATTTTTGTTGCACAAATGTGAAATTCAAAAATGTTAATTTTTTCTTTTAATGTTAACAGTTTTCTCTTACTGGCCATTGCGTACAACAATTTACTTCCATAAAAGACGGTGTTTTATTTAAAACCTACAATACGATTAAATACAAATTCCCATTAGGACAACATCACATGACGATAAAAATATTTAAAAAACTTTTTAGCGGATACGCCGAATGTGATGGCCAATACTATGATAGATAAGATAAATAATAATAGTATATAATTATATGCAAAATGTTCATTGTAATAAATATACTTAGAAAATATTACGATAAAAATTATCAAAATCTAATTATAAAAACTCCGTTATTTAGGTAGTGTCCCGTATTTATAGGTTTTCCTATAGATGAGACGTAGTGAAAAGGGTCCCGGTTCTCGAAAAAACTATTTGAAGGTATCCACTATTTAGAGGTGTCCGTTAAAGGAGGTTTCACAGTTGTTGTATTCTACAACATTTTTACGTGTGTACACATGTTTTGAAATTAAAAAGTCTAATATAGCGCCTATACTCATAATTATTTGCAGGATAACAATGGCACGATTGAAAACGAGGAACTTCGCGGCTTTCTAAAGGATCTGCTCGAGCTGGTTAAAAAGGTCTGTTATTTTATAATATTATGCGATATTATTATATGTGTTTACAGCATGCACAATGTATACATACTTATACTTAATACGCCTATAGTGTACGGCATATTGCTACTCGCAAGGTCCTTAGAACAATAATATTATATTAACTCTTCAATTTTATACACTTATATGTATATAGGTATTAGGTACCTATATAATACCTCTTATACCTATAATGTCATAATGCCTGTATAGACTTAATGAAATTGTCATCGCCGGTGTATTGTGTTATGACGCGTGTTGTTATAATATTATAAACTTACCAGAAAGGTATACTACAGAATGTTATAATTACTCACTGTTGGTTTTGTAGGATTATGATGCTGACGACTTGCAAGACTTCGAGGAAACTATACTGCGAGGGGTGGATTACAACGACGACGGGAAAATCAACAGGAAAGAGTTGACAATGATACTCCTTGCACTGGCGAAGCACAACCAGGAGGACGACTCTGCCGCTAAAAAGGAATAACTGTTTTTAAACTCCAACCAATCGTCGTATGCAGAAAAAAAAATAATAATAATAAGTAATCATGCACACTATTGCGTATTTCCGTGACGAAATCCGTATGCATTTGTTGTTATTTTGATATTATTATTAACTAAACTTAAGTACGTTTGTTGTTTTAAATTTTAACTGTAGGAATATTATTCTGTTTTGTTTTGTTATTATCATTGTAACTCGGAAGCAATAATTTCCATTCCATAATAATATTATATAATATTAGGTTAATGGCTAAGAATTTCATTCTTGTTGCACTATACTTGCACTTTTGTCTTTCGATTTTCGTTTTAATTAATAACTAAAAAAAAAATCATCTCTTCCAGAGGTAAATATAAAACAATAATCATACCTAACAGTTGTTTTTATAGCATGCATAGATGCTATAATATTATAAAAGATCTACTATACTAAAATAATTAATACGCTACTTTTTATAGGCCAGTTATCATAGCCTATTAATATAATATGATTAAAATTGTATTCATTTTTAACTTATTAACATTATACAGTAGTCATTATTTTAGTGAATAGTATTAAATGTTTAAAACAGCCGTTACTCATTATAGTGTTATTTTAATTGATTGTTTCCGATATTCTGATATTAGTGCAGTAGATATACATAGTTATATTATGTTTAAACGTACATATATTTTAAAATTTTAAATCTAAGTGTTCTTTTATTATTATAACTCGTTTCCGTATATACAAATAATATAATAACTATAACTGAATATGCGTGTAGTTTTTAATTATTTTTTTAACTCTAAAATATAATAGTACTATTATATTGGGGATGAAGTTACAGCATTGTGGACTCTATTTTTACTATAAATTATTTTTTGGATTATGTTTTTGAAAATATTAATCAATTTAAAAATTCAAATAAGTAGTTTCTCTGGTTTCTCGGTTAATAAAATGTTTATACTAAACTACTAAAGGATATAACAGTTCTTAAAAATGTTTGATCTAGTATATGAACGATTTTTATAAATTATTAATGTTAATAGTTTAAGAGAACACCATACCCGCATATGTTGTTTCTGTATTACTAACGAACATCATAACAAATTTGCGTTCAGTAAAACACATTTTGTAATGTTAGCTTTAATTTTAGAGTAAATTTATTTATTATCGAATTTAAAGATGAGAATATTATCAAGAAAATGACAATACTCTTATTGATATTGTCATTTTAAAGTGAATTAAAGCTATGCACAATATTATAACTTTAAAATGTTCATAACTCACTTTAAATTGATAATATCAATAAAAGGATATGTCATTTCTAGATAATGTTCTTACCTTATTAAAGCCAACATCACAACATGTGGTGAACGGAAATTTGTTATAATTTACTTTAGTAAGACAGACAACACATGCGAGTATATGGCGTCCTCAAAATATAAATTACTATTCACTAATGAGTTTAAATCACCATAGTCATATCTTTCAAACTCATTATCATGAATCTATAATCCTTAGGTTAAGTTAGATCACAAACAACCAAGTTAAATAACTCATAAACTTTTCGTTTGAAATTTAAGTCTGATATGTTACATTATCCATTAAATAATTTATAATAGAAAGGGGAGATTATTATTTGAAAAAAATAACCAGAAGTTTGCATCACCTTAAGACACTCTTTTAGTACATAAAAACTCAAGAATTTGAAAATATGATTTTAGAGTAAAATGACATTACTGTGAGTTTATATTTTACACCTATTTGAAAAACTGTGAACATATTATCTGCAATCATGACGTAGAACTGTAGACCACCCACAGGCACGTATCCAGAGGTTCGTGGGATCTGAACTTCGCAAGAAATTTTTAAAAATAAAAAACAAAAGGTTTAATCATGTAAAAAAATGAACATAAAAATTGATTTCAAAATTATTTAAACCCCTCCCCCCCAAAAAAAAAAATAAATAAATAAATAAATAAAATAAAATCCTAGCTACATGTAGACCATCTCACTATACTCTAAACTGTATAATGTGTATATAGTGTAGACCAGCGGTTCCCAAACTCTTGTTTGAGCTGGCCCGGTTATTAATATTTTCCCCTTCGTATCCCACCAAAATATTTTATATTTATCATTGTATAAAAATACAAAATAAAACACATTTGAATGTCCTCAGTCGAATTTTATAATAAAATTGAAGCGTTAATTTGTAACAACAATGTAATAATTACAATATAGTTACTAATTATATCAAATTATCAAACTATAATATGTTCAATAATACGATTTAATACGAGAATTTTATTAAATTCTCTGACCCGGTATTATATTTTCGTGGCTTGGTAGTGAGTCGCAACCCACCATTTGGAAAACGCTGTTGTACACCAATGTGTTCCACTCTTGATTCTATGCAGTATTGCAGTGTGCACTATTTGCACTACAGTCTATGGAGGATCATACTTGTACATAATTGCACATTGTCTAATAAATATAATTTCTATCACAAGCAACTCAAAATTCAAATATATTTACTGGTTTATAATATTTTAACAGTAATGTTCTTTCTCTAATGGCAGAGTATAGAAAAATTCTTATTACTTATGAAGAAGTTTAATATATATATACAAATTGGTCAAAAAGAAGAGGAAATTAAATTTAATAATTTAACTATAAGTTCACATAGCATATACATTTTATATCAAAGTGTATTAAATATATATATATATATATATACTTTTTATTATTAATCATTACAATTCAGTGTAATGTTAGTTGTAAATAATTATAATTATTGTTATATTTAAACTCAACATTCTTTACATTTTAAAAGGTCATTTTTGTAACTGCAAGGCATAGGTATAATATGAAGCCAGTAATTTAAATTTAGGATGGTTTTTGTGCGTCTCGTATAGTCATATAGTCGTATACCTGTAAAGCTTTTACAACCATGAATGAAATATATTTTAAAACAGAACAAATAGCATTTTATATGTATATCTTCATAATATATTAAATGCATTTAAAATTCAAAGAGATCATCTATACAACTTTAACGATGAGTGCATACAATATCTTTTGTGTACTCTGTGATGTTCTTTATAATTTATTTTTAACTTTATATTCTGTGTAACAAATGCAATCCCTTCAAAAATGTATATCGTCACTATACTATGTACGAACAGAAGCATAAATACTATTTTATAGATACCTTATACGTTAAAATTATTCTTTACGAGTTAAAAAAAATTAGTTCAAAATTATAACCTATACTTAAATTTAATACTAAAAGACACTACAACGAATACAATAAATAATTTAATAGGTATGTTAGATTAAATAAATAATAATAATAGCTATGTAACTTAGCTTTCAGCGGATGTCAATAAATGTACAGCGTACCTATTACCTAAAATAGAGTATATCACTGTAATAGATGTGTTAAACTTTTGACATTTAATGATAAATCATGATAGATTCATAAATAATATATAACCCATATGGGTACGATTAAAAACATTTTAAATTCTGATGAAGACGATTTATATTATAACTTTTTGATAACTAAGGTAGTTAAGTTAGGAAAAATGTCAATGACTTTCCACCAAAATTTTAATGAACCATAATTAATAAAACAAAATTAAAACTCTTGTTTGGATTTGGAAAATTAAGTAATACTTTACAACATTTTTTTTATAATAATAGCAATATAAACCATATTATTATAATAAATATTTGTACATAATAATTAACTTAACCATTTTAATTTTAGAAATTAGAATCTTGCTTTAAGAATAGCGAATGGTTTTATAATATCTCCATATTATGATAACTTCATGTCTTCATTTACAAAAAGACGACTCAATTGTTAGAATGATTGCCTTTGAAACAAAGCAGTTCGCGATAAGAGCAATACCACCGGGATTGTTGAATTAAATTTAAACATGAATTCATGCATATCATATCCAACACGGTTGACATCCAGTATCTCGGTTTTGTGGCCCGCATATTCTATTTTTCTATTTATTATAATAAAAAACTATTTTTTATACAATGCACAGAAGACTTGTGGATTATTTTTACGATTTATTATGACTATATAAATTATAATGAATCAAAGCAGATATTATATTGTATATTATTATAGGTGCAATTATTTTTTGTAAATATAAAATAGGTAAGGACTTTTCTATTTTTTTTTTATATATATACTATACCGATAGTATTATTATAGTTGTTAATCAAATGATGTTTTTGTCAATTATTTTACACAATATATTACGCGTTTTTGACTTGGCACATTAATGCCTATAATAATAAGAATAATAAATTAATAACACCACGTTTGCTGATTATAATACATATGTACCTATATATATATATATCTATATACAGGATCTATGCACATGACGCCCCAAATCCGCACTGCCAGTCTCTGCCACCCACCGAAAGCAGCAAGCTCCGGGTACGGTTTTCCCGGGCCGAAACGTATAATGCGGTTTTTTGATCTCGATACCGTAGTGTTGTAAACTCGGGATCCTGACACCCGCCGCCACCACCTGTCCTGTCGCAGCAGGCGCTGCTATCAAGTCCTGGGCACGGTCGGCATGGCGACGGGGCCACCGACGTAAACAACACACAACGCCGCGCGACCCGCTCGAGCACACCATAACGAGCAGCTCATGGAGAAAACGAACCGCGAGACGGAAAAAGGAAAAGGTAATCAAATTTCGACAAGCGATATAGATAGATAGCTGCTGCCAAGCGCTTGACAACCGCGGACGGTGGTTGTAGCAGAGCGTCGATGGACAAAAGACAACCGTAATCGTTTTGTTATCGAGTGCGAATAAAAAAAACACATCGTACGGAGTGCTGCTTTGGCGCACCCTGTGTTCGCGGTGTATAGCGGAAGTACCCCTCGACCGCTGACCACTAGCATCGCCGACGACATCCCCCGTCCCGGCACTAATGGGTTCATCTGCCGATTTCAAGAGTCTCGAAGATGAACTGATCGACAATGTGGAGAAGGACGTGCGTTACTGGCAACAGAACGACGCCAAGTTGAGGGCCGTGAAGAGCGTGTCTACTTACCAAGAGTTCAGGTAAATTTCGGGCTTCTCGTCCGCGGCGGCAATCCCACACCAGACATAGGTTTTCAACGCACGCCACCTTTTGCAGTGATATCGTCAAGGCGGCTCATTTGCGTCCGCTATCCAAGAAAGAAATCGAGTGCAAGAGCAACCCTTCCGCGGTGTGGAATAACGTAGTGGCAACTCACAACATGCAGGACAGCAAGCAGCTGAGTTCTGATTTTGTGGTGAGTACCTGACAACGATTTTAATCTACAACCGTGTACGTTGTTTCATGTGCAAACTGTTTTTATTATTTTCATCTGTTAGGTCGCCGATGTTGACATCAAGGATAACATACCGAGCGCTTGCTCTCCAATAGTCCAAGAGTTTATTTTGAGTTTCCATCGTCTTAGCACAGCCAAACACAGGTACAAGTATTTGAGTTTACATGGTGCTGAAAATGTGGCTGCTACGTTTCATACCGAAGAGATACCTCCATCTATCCTTGTCGAACTCTTCGAAACACTACTTATATTTCCGTCAAATAGTGTCCCCGATATAGTTGCAGTCACCAGACTTTTAGATGTGATCACCGGTACAAAAAGGTATGTCTACCTCAGCTAGAGTGAAATATTACTGTAGACTACTATTTTATTAATTACTCTTTTTTCGTTTAGATTTGAATTAGCCATCGAGTTTTTGAGTTCAACTGAATTGGACACATTGTGTAATCTGTTCAACAAACTAGAGGAGAGTCTCAAGTCTGGTCAACAAGATTTGGCTGAACAAGGAGTGACTGAATGGAGTTTGAGTACACTAAGGAGAAAATATAAAGTTTAATCAAATAACGATCGTTCAGTTTTAATAGTGAATATATTCCTGATCCTCCATACCTTATACTTACCTACATATCACATAAATCCTTTTACCATTTTAAGTGTTTATAGCGGGAGAATAAAATAACGACTGTTATTATGGTCACATCACAGATGCAATTTCTTTATAACATCCCATTTAAAATATCCCATCACACAATTTGTGGCAATATGTATTATTTATTTTATTTTTATTATGAAAGACTGATTATACTCCCAATATAATATTATAATTATACTGGTTATCATTTTATTTTGCTTTATAATATGTTGACAAAAATTTGTATTTGTTTTTTTTATGTATTCATTATTACAAAAATATAATATTTAAGACCAAATTATGATCTAGTTGATAGTTAAATCTGAAGACATCTATCAATTCCTTTAGTCCTAATATTCTAGTATTGTTTTATAATTTGAAACATATAAAAAGACCTATCTTATGAAGTATAATACATTATTTAGTAAACAAAAAAAATAATAAGCTAAATTATTAATTCAGTATTGTAAAAAAATATTTTTGATGATATTAAAATTTAAGTCACTGACTTAAGGAACAAAACAAAGAGCATCAATTTACTATTGTTATTTGTTAAATTTATAATTATGTATCAAAATAATTTTTTTATAATTTAAATATTTATTAATTATCATAAATTGCTTATACTTTTTACTTTTGTATTTCCATCAATTCTCTTGATCATAATATAATAGTACTAAGATTAAAAACTGATGATAGTACAATAATATTTGAACATAAAAATATTTTAATAACAGCTAATTGTTAATAATTAATAATTATATATACTACATCACACATTATTTGACTTTACATAATGTACCTACTTTGAAATTTTAAAATTTGTTTTGCATTTTTTCTTAAATCTGATTATATTCTGTGATATTATTTTGAATTATTATTTTGCTTGACCAGTAATGCTATCTTTACCAATATTATTAGTTATAGTATATTATTCAATATTGATAGTTTATCATTTAGCTTAAATATTAATCTTTTACCAATATACCTAAGAAAATATAAAAAAAAATATTTCAAGCTAAGAAATTTAACAAATATGTTTTATATTTGAAACAAATAATAAACATAATATATTATAAATAATCAAACTGTACAGCATATATTAAAATTGTTATGATAAATTTACTGAGATCATGACTAAAAATTTTGATGAAATAAAAAATGAATTTTAATTTGTATCGGAATTATACGGAGATGCGGTACTTGCGCTACCACTAGATGAACTATCAGCAGGCTTTTGTTCTAGCTCTTTTTGCTTTTCTTCTAAAATACCTGTAAACCATCAACAATAATATTAGTAACACACGCCTTAAGTTTACAATGAATCACAAAAATATAATCTTTACTTTTTTGGAAGTCTGGATATTGGACTTTAATCTTGGACCTGATCGTGGCTATCCTTTTAAATGTACTATCTAAGTCTTTGCGTAACTCTGTCAACATTTGAGTGTGCTTCTTTAGTTCCTGACTTGTGGTTTTTAGGTGACTCATAGATAACGCATTGCAATTGGTGAGCATTTCGTTGGTCTTCTCAAAACGCTGCAACCTTAAATCAGAGGCAAACACACATACACCATCAGAATAAATAATGAACTCAAAGTTTTTATGCTGTGTTAATGGTTTACATCTCTTTTTGGGCAATGATCATGGACTCCACGTCTTCCTGGTTTACAATACCGGCTATACCCTGTATGAACACCTCGGGCGCGGTATAGTTCTGAAAGCACTCGATGCTCGGCGTTTCATCTAATTCGCTAGTAGTGTCTGCCATCGAGGATGCTATGGTCAGATGTTCGTATAGAGCTAAAAATGATTTATAGACAATAATTACTACAGGAATAAAGAACTGAAACGAACCATATTAGATATGTAAACAGTTAAATCAAGATTCGATAACGAAATATTAGGATTGACAGGATTTATTGAACTTACACAAACAGTCAATTCTAATTTTTTATGTAGTAGTAAATAATGAATAATAATAAAAATTAAAAATCATCATAACAATGTTACAATAATAATAATAATAATTCGCAGGACAGTAGTAAGTTGTTTAGAGATAATACATTACTATCTACATCTATAACATCCGTGGTAAAAATAAAAAATGTAGCGTCTTTGATTTCTTATCAACTTTTTGAGGTTCTGACTTCTGAAAAGTCTTGTCTTCTGTAGTTTTGTGTACCTAAAGGCCAAATTCACAAATTACGATTGACACAGTTTGAGTTTACATTTTCAATAGTTAATAGTTATAAATTAATGTTTGTTCTTATCCATTAAAAATAAATCACAGCAAGCCGTGAAATCGATCGAGTAAGTCAACAAGATTGTATTTAATAATAATAATGTTGTAATGTATTGTTTCGTTTTGTTTGATCATCAGCGTTTTCAAATATGTCGCTGTCGAAAACAACAAACACTTATAATCGACAGAATTGGGAAGACTCCGTAAGTATCTTTTTCACAATCTACGAGTATTTTACATGACATTTTTAGCGAAGTCTAAATTATGGTTTGATAAGTCATGTTACCATTACTAAGTGTTTGAATTTCAGCAATATGAATGTGTTAAATTTGAAGAAATTTACTTAGACTGTTAAGAATTTTTTTATTGATAATTAAATAGTTATAATCTGTAGGTATCTGATATTTTATATGATTCATTAACATTAAAAGTTAATGTGTGCCGCAAGTACACCGTATATATATTGAATAGGTGAAATAGTCCTTTTAAAGTTTTAACACATGTACTTGCATATTTTTATCAATTTATAGTTTTATGAGTAAGAAATAAAATATATTATATAATTATATATATTGCATGACTTACATAACCAAGTATTTTTCTAGTCATTTTTATAATTACTTATTAGAAAAATAGGCAGAGTTGAATTAAGGGTTTTGACACCCATAAGCTATAATATATTTGTCTCCTCATTCTATACATTGATATTTTTCTCCAATAAAACATTATTGTATTTATTAATGTGTTATACTAAAAGGTTAAATTCAGATATGAATTCTAATGACAGGAAAATTAACATATTAATAACTAATAATATTTGGCTGTTATCACTTATTGTTGATATTTCCACATATCTTGTATAAATAATTCTTGTTATTAAGTTTAATTTAGGTAGTGGTTCTAGTGTTCATTTGTGAGATACGACTAATTATGAATAAATATACTATATACTTAACTACGACTGGTTCATTTTAAACACTATTTTGTTGGTATTATTTCATAAGATCGTAATGTATTCAAATTACCTATGCTTTTATTTTTAAAATAATGTTTCAACATCAAATATTATTTTGTGTTATATCAAATAACAATATGCTATTTTGTTTGTTGCCGCCATAGACTAGGCCTAAACAGTTACAGCGGTAATACAAACTTAAAAATAGGTACAAAAATTTAGTGTTTAAAATTTACAGATTTGTACAATAAACATTTACAATAAGTATCTACTGTTTTTGACAATTTTGTTGTACCAATGATGAATTCTAATGATATTAGTTGTATCAAAATATCCTAATGTCTTAAATTTGTTTTAGGACTTTCCAATTGTTTGTGAAACATGCTTAGGAGATAGCCCTTACTTGCGAATGGTAAGTGTATTTACCTAAAATAATTTTGAAATTTTATAACTGTTATTTTTTTGCTGTCCTGCTTTTTTTTAGGCAAAAGAAAAATATGGCAAGGAGTGTGAAGTTTGTGCAAGACCATTTACAGTATTCCGTTGGTGCCCAGGTGCTAGAATGCGTTTCAAGAAAACTGAAATATGTCAAACATGTGCACGTCTAAGAAATGCTTGCCAGACATGTTTATTGGATCTTGAATATGGACTTCCTTTACAAGTACATTTATTTAATTATTAGTCGATTAATTTGATATATTGATAACTTGAAATTTGTATTGATTATAGGTTCGAGATGCTGCATTAAAAATTAAAGAACAAATTCCCAAGTCTGATGTTAACAAAGAATATTTTGTTCAAAACATGGATTCTGAAGTAAAATAATTTAAATTTATATTTACCTAAAGTGTTAATAAATTAATTTATCTATTATATTTAGTTAGCCAAGATGGATGAAGCTGGTGGAAAATGTCAGAATGCTAGTGATGTATTGGCTAAAATGGCTCGTAAAGCTCCTTATTATGAACGTAACAGACCACACATTTGTTCATTTTGGGTGAAAGGTGAATGTCGACGAGGAGAAGAATGTCCATACCGTCATGAAAGACCTACAGACCCAGAAGATCCATTATCGAATCAGAATTTCAAAGACAGGTAATAATTTATAAATAATCTCACTATATTGTGACGCTCTCAAAATGTGCTAGTTTTACACATTTTTACTACTGGATTTTAAAGTTTTTACATTAAATGTTTTAGAAATTTATTAGATTTTTAATTTTTGTAACTTCTTTTCTGAAATATTTGTATTTGTATTTTTTTTAGATATTATGGTGTAAATGATCCAGTTGCCGAAAAAATGATGAACAGAGCCAGTGAAATGCCAAAACTAGAGAAACCAGAGGATCAAACAATCACAACACTTTATGTTGGTAACCTGAATGACATAACTACAGAAAAAGATTTGAGGTAAATTTTTATAATAAATGTTCAATTTATAATAGTTGCTAAAGATTTTGTTTTTTTAATTTTTAGGGATGTATTTTATCAATACGGAGAAATTCGAAATATTACTCATGTAGCTCATCAGAATTGCGCATTCATTCAATATACCACACGAGCTGCAGCTGAAGTGGCAGCTGAGAGCACTTATGGCCGTTTAACATTAGGTGGACATAAATTGAATGTTCGTTGGGGTCATGCTCAAGCACGTAAAGATAAAGAAACCACTAGTATAGCAGCTATGAAAGAAACCAAAATGAAACCTTCACCAGGATTACCTGCTCCATTACCCCCACTGCCCACTGAGTTACAAAACAATTTTTTCAACATTGCTCCTCAAACTGTGCCTGTTGTTGCTACTCCTTTCATACCTGTCATGCCAACATTACCTCACCCAAGTATGCCGTATATGTCAACACCTCTTTATCCACCTGGTACAAGCAAATGAAACTTTTTTTTTATTATAATTCATTTTTTACATTCTTCTGCTCTATGATTTAAGTATAACAGACAACTCAATTATCCCCAATTATTATATAACTACACAATTTAAATATCATATTTAGATATAATTTTAACTTATAAACATGTTTGCTGAACTAATAAAATTCTTAAAAGACATCAATTACGTAGTTTTTATTGTGTATTTACTTTAATATTATGTTTTGGGTGAAACATCAAACTCAATCATGACCTGGTAAACCTAACTTCTAATCCAAGTACTCGTATCAACAAAGTAATTAAGAAATATAACTTGATATATCTTACTTAGGACTGTCATAGAATTCTGTTTATTGACTAACTTTTTAGTCTTTGGTGAATTTATGCATTATATAGTTTCCTTGTAATTTAATGTAGCTGGTAAATCTTTTTTTTCTGATTACATAATTAAACCACAATCTAAAACAAATAATATTTAATTGACAGATTTTTACTGTATAAAAGTTATTATTAAAAATAGTTAACATTTCAATTAAGTAGTAGTGCTAAGATTTTGTTTTTTTCTTTGAACAAATACATTATAATAATATCAGTAATATATAATATTGAAATAATAAAATTATTAATTTAATTAAAATGCTCAGGATGTTTAAAACAAGAAAATTGATAAAAAAAAAACATTTAATTTAATATCATGAAATATTGTTCAACAAAGTTAGATAAATATAACAAAACAATAATAAAAAACCTAAATAAAAACAATCAAAAATTTAAATATATATATCAATACAGTAGAGTGTCAATTATTCGCATCACAAAATGTTTGTACAAATTTCTGTTTTGTTTCATTTAGTTTTATAATTCGTTATGTTCATTTTATAGTATATACATTATAAAATACAAGATTATTTCATTGTCTATTACGACTCGCTCTAATGTATCATATTATAAATATATTATACACACAAGAAATTAATTTTTAACTTTATTTTTGATGCATATTTGATTATCCATACCATACCCCTCTAGGTCCCAATTAATATGGATGATCAACGCTCTACTGTATATTGAAAACAAAAAAAATTTTAAAACTAGTAAAAATTGTTATTCAAAATGAACACATACATAATGGCGTGATGAATTTGAGATTTTACAAAAGCTGTAGACAATTATTCCAACAATCAATCCACTTAAAATTTAAAGGCACTTTTATTAACTTCCTATAGTGGTAAATAATTGATTATTAAATTATTATTTATTGGCCATTACCCATCCATCCACCCACCAACCCACCATCCCAATAAAAAAACTCAGAGGCTGTCTGGCAATTATCTCTTCACCACGCCACTGCACATACAGATATAATATAGTACTTTACCTATATATAAATATACAGATTTTGTTATTGAAAAAAAATACAAAACACCAATATATTGTCATGATATTGTACTAATAACTAAATACCTATTTCACTCTTTTGAAGTGCTTGATTTTTAAAGAATCCGTCACCAGGCAGAGGGGGCAAAAATGACGAGCTGTACCAGGCTCTGTACGTTACAAACCAAGTCGACATTGCCACTATACCTGCCAATAGTTTTTCAGGCATTGTGTGGAAATACATCATCGTCGTGATAAGCATTAACTCCCAAACAGCCACAAAAATTGTGATTACTAAGAATAAAATTTGTACAAAAGGTGTCATCTGCTTGTAGACAGTTTTCATCTCTTGCAGTTCATCTTCCTTCAGATTGCTAAATGTGGTAGCCACACTTTTGCCTTCTTTGCGTGCGTTCTCTTCATTTCTCAACACGTCTTGAATTTTATCCCAGCCGATGATTGGCCTCGCTTCACTTATCATCACCAACGTACTATATATGAGTATGAATACGTGACCGGATATGTCAAACGATCTCCACTGATGGCCAGCGGACTTGCACGACGATCGGCCCAGTCCTTTGCCTCCAGAACACTTGCCATAATAATCTTCGAGCCGATTGAAAGCGTTCGTCCAAAAGTACCAGAAAAACGTGGCAATGACCAGGCGACTGGCGTGCACGGTAATGCTGGATCGAGTGTTGAGGCAAAATACCTTGCTGGTGGTTATCAGAAACGAAAGCGTCCACAGCAAGGTCCAGAACCAGCCCAACTTGACCAAGTACTGGTTGAGAAACGTGTCGCTGTTGGCGAAGTAGATTTTCGGGAACTTGATAAAGTCGCCGACCACGGAAGCGACCAGCAAGACCAAATACACAAACAGCCGTTTGTGCGTCGATAAAAACAGATATTTTCTGCACGCGAACAGCAACACCGTCAAGAATATGCTGGACACGGTCGTCGGTTCCCTGACCAACAGCGTGCCTTTGGTCTCGGATCTCATGGCCAAACCCGTCGGTATGTAGTTCGATTCGATCGACCCCGACCGAGTGCTCCGCTTGGTGGTCATGTCTGGGGCCGAAACGCTAAGATCGAATCGCGTTAGTTTGCACACGCGAACGACGTGCAAACGAAAGGTATTTTTAATTCCGCAAAGTAATGACACGCAATCCGGTAACCGTATCACATCGTTTCCGCAGTCCGTACGCCCGACGATTGATCGCCGTTAACCGTTTCGGTCTCCGGCAACAGAATACAGCAGAGATTACACTTTGGTACTCACACGGTTACGTCTTACTTTCACCTGTTATTCAACGTTCGGCATTCGTACGTCCATTACCGACGTGAACATTAATTATTTATTCAGTATTCGTGATAACAGTACTATAGTGATTCTCGTCTTGTCACTGTTTTTATCAGAAGCCGAAAGTCCGTTTTTTTTTCTTTGCCGTCAGTTGAAAAATGTAAAACATCCGACACTTCGCTTTTGCAACACCGGTTTCTCGATTAACACCACGATCGACTCCAGAACACAAAAATTGACAGAAAATTCTGTAATTACTAATTAGTGCAATAACTGACACTAATCGTACAAAAAAGGGGGTGGACGCAAGAAAAAATTTCGAGGGGGGTTTTGAAAAAATAAAAATAATTACCGTTAATTTGAAATAATTATTAATTATTTGAAATTAATTATCCATTCATTTGTGTGTGTAGGGTGGGGGGGTAAACCCCCAAAACTCCTCCTTGCGTCCACCACTGGCGTTGCACCGGCGTAAATAGCATTTAAAATTTTAAAATTGATATTATAATATGAACACTGACATGTATATAAGTAACAAGGTCTTAATTATCGCATAGATATGTGTACTGTGTTGTGTCGAATAGCGGACAAAAAGTCCGTTTTAAAAAAGTTGGACAAAACGTCTGAATTCAGTTTTTATAGTCGGACAAAAAGTCCAAAAGTTAATATTTGTTTTAAATATTTAAAAATTTAAAAATGTTTGTACACATATTATATTATTTTATTTTTGTTTAACTAACAAAAATATAACGGAAATCCACTATAGTTAGGTATTTATATTTTACAGTAATGACAAATTTGTATTTTTTTATTATATATACTATTTTATTTTTAGTTTTAGTTTAATTGACTTGTTTATAAATAAAATAAAATTCATTTTTTGTTCAAATGTATTTACTATTTAGTTACAAATAAATTTTGATATTTTTGTTCCTTAGATATCGTGTAATTGTACCTATATTAATATTTTTAAATACATGTATCTATCCGTACCTATTAAAATTAAAATTAATAATAAATTATACGATTCTAAATGAAAATAAGAAAATCGAAAAAAAAAATGTAATAATATAATGTATATAATACATAATGTCTACAAATATTTTTAAATTTTTAAAATTAATATTAATAATATAAATTATTTTGTTCCCGGACTTTTTGATCAATTACCGTAGTCGTAGTGTGTACCTATACAAATTCCAAGTGGTTACCTAACTTATTATTATGTAGATAAGTGTCAAAACAACTATTTTGAAAAAAAAAACTATTCGTTAATGAATACCTCCTAGTCAAGTTGACGTTTTTTCACCGACCTCATCTAAAGCGTTTGTTATTGTGCATTATGGCATGTTGATTAATATTAATAATATTCTAGACAGATTTTTTAACAAAATTCAAAGTAAAATGGACTATACCCTGCTAAGACACTACTCTTAAAGATACATTTCAAAGTCAACAAAAGAATTATGAGGACACCATACCGAATTGTCAAATAATACTTTTTAGTCTTTTTACACATCTATTATCTACTAGACTATAGAAAAGAGTTTTGAAGACCTTGTTCTATTATTTTATTCTAATCGTTTCCATTAGATATTTATTTATTTTGTACATACAATAACTTAAAATATTTATCACTAATACATCTAATTCTTGACTCTTGCGCTTTTTTCTTTTATTCTTCTGTTAATTAGTTTATTAAATATTGTTATATTTAAAATACAAATGATTTTGGAGTAATGCATCTATAAAATTTTTTATCGTTAATATTGCAAAGATTATTTATTATTTTAAATATTTATCAGATTATTTTGACACATAAAACTTTAATTTCAAACAAGCGTGGTTACTAATTAATTAGTAATAATTATTAATTGTATAGGTAATGAATTTTAAGTTTAAATGCGTGAAATGTAGAGTTGATACAATAGTGGATTTGCGCAAAGTCGGTGCACTTTTCTGTTAATTTTTAATATGATACATATTTCATTTGTATAATATTTTTATTTTTAACCACATAGACGGAACGTTTAAAAATTTAAATATTTTCCTTTTTTATGTACCTATAACATTCTGCAAATAGTGATATATATTGTTTCGCACATTTATTGTGTTATGCATTTGGATTATGATGGATTAATATAATTAAAATACATTTTTTGAGTGATTAATCAATTATTTTTTCTTGTATTCAATTTTTTTATATATATATATTTTTTTTTTTTGGCACAATCACAATATATTTGGAGGAAAAATATTTAGTAAGTCTTATTTATATAGATATTTTATAAAAATAAATTTACCATCATATTTACAATATACTTACAACACTTTCGTATTCATGTATAGAATTGCCTAATATAAAAGTTGTAACAATATAATATATTATATACTTATAAATTAGTTACAAAATATATATTATTCATTATATATGTTAAAGTCTCGATCTTCGAGTACTCAGTGTGATAAATTAGAAAACTAAAGTATCTATGTCTAATTTAATATAATATAATAATATTATCGTTGTATGTATAGGTATATATAGTTTTACAAAAATAAAACACAACGAATACAAATCGATGAAAATTAAATAACTAAATATTTAAGGATAAGTAATCAAAATAATAAAATAATAAAGTTCGTCTCGGACAAAAAAAAAATAGTCGTACTGGCTGCCTTTTTAGCCAGTGAGCCTCCTCCGGAGTGCGAAATACGTGAAAATTCTGAACAGCACGAGCATAACCACCAACTTGATAATCTCAAAGTATGGATGCTTCCTATCCACGTTCAGGTAATAAATTATGATGTTTGGATCTTTGAAGTGACAGTAGCCGGTGTCGCAGTGCAGTGGCTCCCTATTTAACCCGAACACGGTGATTACCAGCCCGATGACTCCGCATCGTAAGAAACTTCCTTGCATTACGAACTCCATGATCCACGGTACTTGGTGTGCAAAGTCGAACCCATAAATGGCCAGCCCCAAAAACGGTGCTATCATCATTGGTCCGACCGCGCTGCCGTTCTGTAATATTTAAGTTATAAAAATATATATTATTGTTATTATTATTTTTATATAGTTTTTATAATATCCGATCATATGACACGCTATCTTATGAAAAAAATAAGTTGTTTTAATTAAAATAATGTTTAATTTTTATAGTTTTTCTTGTCTTTAATTGTCTATAAATAAAAAAACTATAGAAAACCATTACCTACTAATTACAGACAATAGATACAGAAGTGAGACGTACATTACGTTATTCGCTTCATAAAACATAATGACTTCTACCCTTTTTGATAATAAGTACAAACAAAACTTTTGAAAATACATTATCTTTTTTACCGTTTTTTATTATTGTCATAATTTTTAAAGTTTTTACCTTTTTCAATGCGTTATAATTATTATTAGTTATACAGTGAAGTTTCCTAAAAGACATTTCTATAGAGTTTAATCCATCTATGTCGCTAATCTACACTTCAAATACTTATATATATATATATAGTTAACAAAATAACAACTATAGTTACTTGTTCAAAATTTGATTCTTAATGAATTCAAATGATGCAACAAAAGAATTTCTAAAAACGTTAATATTTTTTTGGGATAATACGCGTTTACTGAATCACCTCATATGAACTATATATTAATATATAGTTCGATAATCATTATTTTTATTTTTATTTTTTTTTTATGAGGTAGAGGTATAAATTATATAATCTATACCGCCTCTAAGTACAGAGTGTATCAAAAGTCTTCGTCCGATTACAAATTTATATAGCTTGGCAAACGTTAGCCACTAGTAAACGACCCATATACTAATGAAAAGATTAGATAACCAAGTTTATTTTAAGCTATCTTTCGATTAGTATATGGGTAATTTACCTGCGGCTAACGATTGCCGAGCTATATAAATTTGTAATCTGATGAAGACTTTTGAAACACCCTGTATTGACTAATTGTATTACTATTACATCTACATTGAATATGATGTACAATAATAATAGGTACATGACACATGTAATGTATATATTATATATGTGTATAAGTTTAATCCAGCATGTTATATATTATAATTTATGGCAATGTGTTTACTTTTTGTAGAAAGAATTTTCAGTTTATTCATTTTCTATTTACAATTAGATATAATTCTTTTCATAAAAATACAGTACCGTCACGTTGAAAATAGATCCTACAAGTAGTCCCATGCCTTCGGAGACGAAACAAACCAATAGACAAATGATATTGAACATTGAAAACCGCAAAAGTTCGTATGGTAGCCCAGACATGAAATATACCAAAGTTGTATAAATACTGCTAAAAAATATCTGAGCAAAAAAAAATATCTTTGTTATTAGACTTATTTAATATGCATGTCTATGATATCCGTATAAAACTTACGAGACCGTTCAAACTACGTACAAAATGCAAATGAATTATTTTAGAGACTTAAAACTTGAACGACCCCGCAAAAGTATAATACATGAGTTTCATATTATCATAAATTCATAACGTACATTCATACGCAATCTTTTTATGAGCGTTATGAAAATATATATTTTTTTATTAAATTATGTTATACAGTGAATTCCCGTTACAACCAATACCAATACAACGAAAAATCCCGTTATAACGAAAGTCATAAAAGTCACCTGCCGAAAAGCAGGGCTTATAAAGAGCTTATTCGATTTTTCGTTACAACGAAATTTCCGTATAACGAAAAAAAATTCGGCCCCTTGGAGTTCGTTGTAACGGGATTTTACTGTATTATAATATATTTATTTATTATATGCTCACAATTGATGGCACCCTCGACAACTGTAGCGCCAAGAAATACGGCCTTAAACTATACCATCTGTTGAAGTATTCTTGTTTTAGTAGTTTCACTTCGGACGGAACTAGAACATTAATATAACAATAATAATAGAAAAAGCTGAAAATCGTTGAGCAATATGTAGGTAAAATGTACATTATATTTATACATGATATAGTATTAGTGAACGAATACTAAATACTATCCACCCATTAAATTTTTCCAAAATAATGTAGGTACTATAGATATCCTTTTTCTGCAGAAAAATAATATGTAACTTTAAATTATTGTAATATACTCGTAATCAATGAACATTGTAGCTTTAATAAGTTTTGCAGCAGACTACAGAACTAAAAATTCACTATTATGTAGTCCACGTGACTTAAATAAAACATTTTTTTACAGTCGAGACTAATATACTGACATTTTATTTTTGTAGGTATTTTTTTTATACATTTTCAGTTTTTAATAAAGTTACCTATTTTTTTCATAAGAATAGTTAAACACTAGGGGAGAAATTTCAAAGTAGGAACGTATTAATAAGTTTATATATAAATATAATTTATATCGCTCATGTATTATTTGAGTTGGCTCGTTAACATTTTGAGAGGCTTAATCAGGAGAGACTCCATACGCCCACATTGGAACTACTATGTGTAGGTGTATACGATATAATGGCGGAAATTGATGTTACACAACGAAACTACTATTATACACAATATGAGTTAGATAATTAATAATATATAGGTAATAACTAATAAATATATAGTATGATATATATATATATACGTACATGCAAGCACTTGGACCATCGACTGCGTGAACGTGTGGAAGAGAATATTGCCCATACAGAATTTCATGTGATTGAAGAACTGTGCGCCGTCGTTCGCCTTGTCGTAGAACACAATGCCCACCGCCAGGCCACAGATGAGATGATGGTAAAACTGTATGTTTAGACCGATCTGCGATTGTGGAAATAAAACACAAAAACAATAAACAATCATCTCATAAGAATAGTAATATTATGATGCACGTTATTTTGATGTGTAATGATAGTACGTATGTACGCGTTATAATATCACACAGACGAGTGTGTAAGCGCAATGCGACGTCATGATATTTACATTTTAAAGGAAACGTAAATCATTGCAATTAGTATACCAATTGAAAAATAACGTGTCTACCTTGTTCCTGTACAACTGCAAGATCATACGCTTCCAAAGCGTGCAAAACTGTGACCAACCGGAAGTCGGAAACTCCACACACCACGTGTTGCCGGGTTTTACCACGTCATCGTCTTCGTCGTTGTCCACTTCGTCGCCTGCTATGTAATTGATCGGTGGCAAAGGGAGCAATTTAGAAGTGACTACGTTGCCGTTGAGTTCTGGCAAGAGCAGTTCACAAGCTATGCAGAAAGGACAAAGAACAAAAAATAAACACGCATTATAAACACTATGCAAAACTGATTGCTTAAAATTGATCATAATATAACGGGAGAATATGCAATTATTAAAAGTTCTATTAAAACACATTTTCTTATAGAAATATTATTTTTTTCGTTTAATACGAAAGGAGAGGGTAATCTTTTAAAATTATGTGCACACGCTGGACAAGACGACTAATACCGTATTTTGATATAGGTACCTACGACATATTTGGTACACAATAACGTTACTATAAAATCGAAATATCTTTAAGAAAACTAAACGATTTTCTCACAAACTACTATTTTTTCGATTGAAACACGTACTCGACCTATCCTGACTCATCGTACTTATCGTATTAAACCGGGATTTTCTCGTACAGCTCACTGCTGTATATGCGGTTTTGAAAACGCTTTGCCTTTACGGAGGCGCCCGGACACCTAGAGTGAACCTTATGTACTACAGCGGTATAGGTGTAAGTGATCGTACACACTCACCTTTGGTCGGGTCTTCGGTCAAGTAACAGTTGTTGATGTCTCTCGTCTTGCACAGCGACTGTTTACCGTTGGCCGTGGCCGAGGCCAACTTTTCAATGTTGTCCTGTTCCTCGCCGTCGGTCGCCTCGATTATGTAGTCGGCCGGGTTGTACGTCAGCGGACAGTGCAGCCCGACGGTGGACAGGAACGGAACTAGCTGGTCGGTGGAGCCCTGGTACACGCAGTATCCCTGGGACAGCACGTACACGTGGTCGAACAGCTGGAACATGCTGGCGCTCGGCTGGTGGATGGTGCACACGATGGTGCGGCCCTGGTGCGCGAGCCCGCGCAACAGCTGTAGGCAGTACGTGCTGGAAACGTTATCCAGGCCGCTATATGTTTATAAAAAAACAGATCGTGAAAATTACACAATTTCGACAATTTTACGTCGATTGGATATTTTAAAGAGCGGCGTGCGTAGATGTGAGTTAGTGCCGCAGTGTTAGGTTTCGAAAAAAATCGTAAAATTTCCAGCTGCAGCCTATTCACAATATGCCGATCGTGATCAGTCCGGCGTCTAATATAACTGTAGTGTAGAGTCAGGGGCACGTGTGCATATACCTTGTTTAACCCCATAAATGACGCACACGTTGTGACGGCTGCAGCGAGGTATATTATTGCCACTTATAGTCATCACCATATATGTATGCCCATATTTATATTCCATACAATATGTCCCATATGTACGGGACTTAAGTTCGCCTGTACACACGGCATACACGATATACTTACGTATATTGTGTACTTAGTTTTTTTTTTCACCAGTCGTCCGAAAAAAATCGTATTATTTACATTCGTCTACATAGCCAGCAGAAAGATAACACGTAATAACATTTTGCCACGGTCAATCACGGTATTGCGTATTATACCGTTTCAGACGGACCTTCGTAATAATGTTATTACACGCACTGATAACGTTGTTACTATTATATAGGTACTGTTATACTATTGCAAACAGTGTATTGCCAAATATCTTATACTCAATCAAATGTGTAACATCTACTGTGTCCTATAGAAATATTTACGTACCAAACTGAGGAATATATGAATTTTGTGTTTTAAAACTGATAAATTTTATCGCGTCAGAAGTCAAACGAAGAGATTTAGACGAATTCGTAATGACTATTGAATTAATTAAATAGTGGCATTGATATTGTGTCACAATCGTATAAATGTATTGAAACATTTTGAATAAATATCTGTTATAGGTAATAAAAATATTTAATAAATAATAATTATACGTATTAGTACATAGGTTACATTATATCCCATGTATATAGTTAGATGTATCTAGTGTTTACATCGAACCACTAAAAATCATTAGTATATAGTGATACTTTTCTAAGTAAAAGCCCAGTAAGATTTTTTTGATAGTTTTTGTGTAGAATGGCATTCTAAATAGGTGTAAAAGACAAGTAATAAATAAATACTAAGAACCTAAAAAACTGTTTGTAGGTAAACATAGTGTAAAAATTGTATTTTCTCTAAGTAAATATTAATTATGCCATCGCCATATTAGACATATATTTAAACTACAGATGTATATTTTTTTAAACTAAATACTTCTGGTTATTTTCTTTTTTAATATAACGTGTTATTACCACGACTAATGCAATGATAATATTTTTAGTAATTTTTTTAGTACAAATTTTAGTGTCCTCAAATTATAGAAAAAGAAATAATATATGATATTAACTCAATTCTCATCAAATATAATACATATAGGTACATGTACTATATATTGGATAAGTAATATGGTACCTAATAGAGAAATTAATTTTGGTTAATGTTTTTTTGTTGAACAGTGATGAAATATCCATTATATATTTATATTATATAGATTCATCACTAATAATATATCGTAATTTATATCGTAAGTTACGTTCAAGCACTGGGTACCTCTTTATTTTATAGGTAACACTAATGTACATTGATAAGGTCACATTCGCGTAAATATATATTGAATTCGTATTTTCTCACGAAACGATGACAAGTAATATCATAAAATTGGTCAATTAAAAAAAAATAGCTACTACAATAATTTGAAGACCTTAGTTTTACATGTATATTATATTTCTTACAGCCTCTACAGTTAATAAAATAAAATAAAAAACGGCGACAACTAATAATTTTAAAAATAAAAACCATTATAGCCACATCACATATTATGAAATATTTTTTAATTGCAAATTATTAATACGTACCTAGTAGGTTCATCTAGAAATATTATGGGCGGGTTGTTGATGAGTTCTAGAGCAATAGATAACCTCTTTTTCTGGCCTCCCGACAAGAATTCTGTCCTTGTGTTTTTGCTCTCGGACAGTCCCAAGACATTTTGAATTTCTGTCACCTATTTAATACTCTCGTTATATTGTGTATATAAATATAATACATTATATATAAATTAATATATTATATAACATGCACATCATAGAAACGACAATATAATATCCAGTAAAAATATAATTACCTATTATACTACACAAATTTAATAAATTTAGTTTAATACTATAAGTCTATAGTTTTCAAGGCACCACTAGTCACTGGATTTAAGGCCAACAATTTTCAACATCCTCGAAAAAAAAAAAAAATATCAAATAATTTATATAAATTAATAAGAAATAAGAAAGTACGGCAAAGACGACAAATTGTTTTGTTTACATGGAAAAGAGAAATGTGTATGTTTCAAATTAATAGCTCACTACAAAGTTAATACCTATATCGAAATAACAATATTGATAGTTCAGTTAAAATAATAAATGTTGTTCTTAATAGTTAATATAAAAATATTTTAAAAATGAGTATGTTTCAAGATAATTTTTTGTATCGAAAAATATTTACTGTACATAATATTTTTTAAAAATGTGAAAATTGATCTTAAACAAATATTAAAAAAATGTTTAATGTTAATTATTTGTCACGTGACAATATATAAGCTGATGAGGTATTGGATCTGTGTGATCTATATAATATGTAATTACCCCACAAAAAAAAAAAACTAGTAACTAGTATCACCTACGTAGATCATTGTTCATTTCTATTGTTTATTTAATTATTGTGTGCTCACGATCATTTGTTTTTCTTTGGTCAGTGTACCATTGGATAGTTTAAGTTCCGCAGCGAACATCATCACTTCGTTTAAAGTTAACATAGGTTGAATCTTGTCCTCCTGCATTATGTAACATGATAACTTGCGAAACAACTTCTCGTCCCTGACTTGATTATTTAACTTCAAAGTCCCGCTTACGCCTTTATAGCTGAAACGTTACCGCTAATTAGAAAACATAAAAGATATTTTTCGGTAATCATTATCTAACTTATTCAATAAATAAAAACTGATATCCGAAATAAAAATTTGAATATGTATTTTTGTTAAGAAATAATTCTACTTAGTAAAAAGCTATTGAAAATAATAAAAAAAAAAAAAACCACAGTATAATTTGAACTTATTATTTTATAATACCTTTAGAATCTATAGGTATACATATTCAGTCATTCGAACAGTATAAATTATAGGCCCTTACTATATAACCTAGTAAAAAATTGTTCATGTTACATAAACACGATTGAACCAGTAATTGTCCACTGCAAACATAATAGATATTTGTGATATAGTATAACTGTTATAAAATTAAGACGATCTACATAATATGCGCATTTTATTAAGTCGTCGATATTATAGTCTTTGATTATTGGTATTATAGATGATTGATTTACAATGTCAATAAAAAAAAAAAAATTTACTATGAATCCATTGTTAGTAATAATATTGAAAATGTTTTATCCGCGTTAGAAATTGTTTCAAATTTTTATTTTTCAAAATGATAGCTAGAACACGAAGTGAAAATTATTTTACGTTAATTATAAATTATAATTAATAAGATATTTTAAAATTGTAGACTGTTAATTAATAATATAACGTGGAGGAATCACAATTTCCAAAAGTTTTCAATCATTATCGTATGCATATTTTCTTGTTATTTAATTAAAATCAAGAAGAAAAAAATGTTTAAGATTGTTGATGTATCTATATAAATAAAATAACGAATACACGTCTTAATTAATTATATATATGTATTTATAATTTAAAATATAGTTCAACTGTATAAACATAGATTATGGCCGGAGTTAACTATTATAGTTATAAATAACTAACACGTTTACCACTCTTGTTTGAACTTATACTATTATAATAGTTGGCATAAAATTAAAAATCGTTGGTCTTAAATATTTAATGCATTTTGGACGTCTAAAAAGTAAAAGTGTTTTTATGTGAAATACTTTTACATCAAAGGACAAAGATTCTACTTTCAAATTTATAATTAATTATTTTGGAATTTCGCAACTTTTAAATTTAGATTTATTAAAAATATTGTTTTATAGAAGATTTATTGGAAACCTAGAGAGTTTTTTAAAAGTTTAATGAATATAGTATCTCCAGTGCCCCAGATAATGTAATTAATATGAGTTAAAGTTATTTTTGATCTAGACAAGTACGAATAGTCTTATTTTGATACATCTCATATGTTATTAATGGATATTAACAACAAATAGCGTAAATGTATTCGAAGATTATTAAACATTAAACTTATTAGTATTTTCCTATATTATATTATATATTAAGCAGAAGCTAAAATAAACATCCTAACCTAATCTAAAAGAATAAAATTCGATAATAATGACAACAATGCTTACTTGTAACCGGATAATGAATTAAGCAAACTGCTCTTTCCTGCACCCGACGGTCCCATAATGCATGAAAGTTCGCCAGCTGCAAATCGGCCATTTACAGACTTCAATATCGTTCTTGTCGGAGCTATAAGAAAAATAGTACCAGAATTACTATACTATATCGTTCATTAAATTATTTTAAAATTTATTATCATACAGGGATGCAATTTTCATCAATTTTTAAAAACAAGGACAATTCGGCAAGGCCTACTATAAAAATATCACATTAGGTTCCTAAAATTTGATTGATAAAAGATAAAAAACGACCAGCAGTTGTATATGTGCAAAACGGTCATGTTCTTTCGGTGAACGGAGTATAATAAACCTATAATATTATATTAATAATATTAAAAAATATATATATTTAAATGAATAGATAATTTAATTATAAATAACTAATGAATAACAATATTTCATACAAGAAAATTATAGTTTAGGTATGAAGATTTATATTTTTTACTAAGCCACTAATATAATTTAAATTACAAAATATACCTTAATCTATAGTCATATTGGGTCCGAATTCTTGTATTATAATTTTTAAATTCTATATTACATTATAATATTTAATAATATATAATAATGTTTATTACACTATACCTCTAGGTTATTATACCAATTGGTACTTTGACATTGTTATAATAATTCATAGTAAGTTGTTTTCTTAAATTATATATATACAAATTATACTATGACATAATAATATTCAATGTTACAAATATTGTTGATTGACCAGATTGAGTTATTCATTAAATTGTACATGCAATAATATATTTCAAATACATTTAAAAAGAGCATATATTTTGTAAAAAATAAACTATCAATTAAATATTATACTATTTCATAAGAATTATCGTAAACATTTTTAGTTTTTTATTTTTAAAATAAGTAATAATATTTGGGAGTATACCTAGCCTATTCAATTTCAATCTAAATGGTATCCAATACATTAATTATAGTATCACACTACCATACATACTCTAATATTTATTAGGTATACTTAATTAGTGCGTAAGACATAAATAAGTTGGTAGAATATATTATACAATTTGAAGTATTGTCTATACGTAAATATAATACTTGAAATTATGAACTTGCTTATGTGAAACTGATCTGACGTAAAAAGTGAAAGTAAACGATTTCCGATTGAAATAAACGGAATTCCCCCTCCCGGAAACACAATAATAACTGCAGCGTCGAGTATAAAAAATCTTTGCGAACTTCGGATATAAAATTTATTGAAATTAATATTCATTCATTTTTAAAACGGGTTTATAACATACATCATCACAACATTATGATATTAAAAAATATATTTGTTGCGTCTCCTTTGATAATTAATTGCATGATAAAATCGTTCTCTGCAATATAAAGCAATAATACACCAAAAAACATGATATAAAATAAAAAGTATATTAATATAATAATTAATATTGAATACTACATATATATTATATTATATATTTATAAATGTAGGATTATAGTATATACTATACTACAGTAGTAAATAATTACATATATATATGCAGTGATATTGGTATATTTAGTTCTTCCATAAAGTGTCTATTTCTATAATTTACTCGTATTATATTATAGTATAATTATTAAAATGATTATAATATGGATGATGGTCCTTAAAAATGGTTTTAAGAAAATATAAAATAGATGTAAAATTGAATCTAATATTTATCATTCTTAAACCATAATTTTACAAATTATTAATAATATTAGATGATTAATATTGTTATGTCATTGAAATTTTCAAACCTTCATTGCCCTTATATATATCTTCCAAACCCCATTATCATGGACTTATTATTTATTCATAGTACAGAAAGTTAAATAACTTAAAAACAACTTGTTCATTTTATGGTTTTGAAACGTTCAAATACTCTTAATATCTTCAAATAAATTATGTGCAAAATAAGTTACAGTAGAAAGAAAGGTTTTTATTCAAAAAACAAAAATTTATATCTTTAAAATACATTACTTAAGTAGTACAAAAAATCTCAAATACTTGAATATAGTTTTTATATATTTTGAAAATACCAAAAATCAGATATTGAATTAATTTATAACCAGATAAAAAATAGATATGAGCAGGCTTGAGTGAATTGCTTTGTTTATAGTTTTGTAGACTATAGTATATACTATATACTATTCGTAGTTCGTAAACCTATTGTTTTTGTCCTCCAGTATTGCTTTTATATGTTTTTCACGTAAAAAATTATCTTAAACTAAATGTAAAAAATGTACAAATGGTTATAAGCAAATTATAACATTGACTTAGAGTTACTTCTAAATTTATCATATTTCATAAACTCTATTCATAATTTTATTTAGCGTCCTAATATTAGTAGACATTTTAACAAATCTTCCAAGGGGAAATAAGAGGAAAATCTAATACTATGATATGAAAAAATATGTAATAAAATATTTTTTAACCTTTTTGCCCAAATTTGCTTAGCGTATTTATGTCTATATTCTTGTTATATTTTTTTTAGTTAACATATTTAAATGAGTTAGACAAGGCTCAAGATATAGCTTGGAGTTGCCCTTGCCCATATCTCTTCCTTCAAAATCATTACTGCATTGTATTGAATCAATACTATTGATATTTTTAACTTATATAACTTATAATAAAGTTAGATCCTGCTTACTTAGGTACTGTACGTCGAAATATAAGACGTACAGATAAATCCAAAATCCAAAAATCTACAATATTTTAATTTAACTGATCAGTTTCTAATTAACATTTACAAGTTATTTTAGAATAGTAGCACTAACTAAAATTACGATGATAAAATAAGAATTGAAATTTAAAAACTGCATTAATTAAATGTATTTTAGTTTGTATACCAAACTAAATTACGAATCGTATACGTAGTATTATTAGTATTAATAAGTTGTTTATAGTATTTTAAACGTATATGTTTAGCTTCGATATTTTGTGCATAATATACAGACGCCCAATAAGTGAAATTCAAAAGTAACAAATAACAAATATTACTCAATACAAAATCAAAACAGTCAAATATATGCCAAACTAATGCAAAGATTATACATATTTTACTTCATAGTGAGTTCACTATATTCAGAATATTTCCAAATTGTTTATACATTGCGTGTGTATAAAATATTTGTTTATATATATATATACATATATACATATATACATTCTTAAATATTATTATCATAGTTAAGATTGCCATTCTATAACAAACCAAACTACTTTCGTCATTAATTGAAAAAAATTAGTGTACTTATTTTTACGGTCTTTGTACAAGCAGTCCGCAATAATTGTCGCGGGGCGCTGTTCTAATAAATGTTTTAAGTTTTCGGATTGTTTGCCGTGTTAACGAATATCGTAATGAATAATGATGCATTGTTTTATGAAGAAAATTAATATTAATCTGTATCTTAATACATTATGATGATAATTTTTAAATATTTACATCATTGTTTTTAATTAAAATAAAATATAAATTAACCATTAACCAAACCAAAATGTATTCCAAATTATAATATTACGATACAATTGCAACATTTTCGCTTGGTTATTTTAATTGTATCAAGTATTCTGATAATACAAATTTAAAAATTATGTTCATGCAATTTATAGTTAACTTTATTATTATTTTAACAACTTTTAAATAGAATTATATTTTTATGTGTAAAAATGACACACAGTCATAAAAATGTGTTTTTATTATATTATAATATTTATGAAATGGATAGTAATCGATAATCTGTTACTCTATTATCATATCCTTCATATTTTTATTTATAATTTATTTAACTTGTGATTATATATTCATATTAACATTCATTGTTTACAAATAATAAGTAAATGTCTTAATTGACTATAATATATATAATGTATGAATGTATGAGTATGATGCTAGTAATATATATATATATATATATTTATTACATTGAACTTGAATTACTGAAACTTTCAAATAAATCAATAATTTATTTTATGATATATTAATTACAAAAAAACTAAATTATATCATCATATTATAGAGCTTAAATATAGTGTATTAGTACATCATAATATATTCATATGTTAGTTAAATATTATTAATATTATATAACTAACTATAAACTATAAACTGCTGACGTGCAAAAAAACGTATATTAATAATCTTGTGAAAATTAATTCATAAATTATTTATTCTGTACATTTAACAAATTCGGTGGTAATATAATTATTAACATATTCATACTATATAGACATAAAAAATATTATATTTATTAATTTATTATGACAATATATATATATTATGACCACATGTGCGATGTGCCTGTTTGGAAACATTTCATATTTTTATCGCAGTCGTACAACATACGGAATCACGGCAAAAGGGTCAATATTATTATATATTTTTGAAGAAACCTATTATGTGCTATGTACTAAATAGATACTATTGTGATATAATACAGAATAATACTAAATATATTTTAGAAAACTATTAATTTAATTTTGTTGTACTAAACTCGTACTTGAAAACCGTTGATGCGCTGATAATCCATGAATGACGAATGTCTAAACGCAACTATATAGTATACACAGTGATGTAGTGTTTATAATTATTTACGTCATGATTTATATTGGCCGACATTTTCAGTCAAAACACGTAATCAAATAGTTTCGTCCATTCAACGAAAATGTTTTAAAGTAACGATGGCAATTATATGATTCCGGAATATTATACGTATTGCCTATAATATATCATCATTCATCGTTTATTGTTACAGGTACCTATATAAAAGTAAAGGAACGCGAAATTATTGTACGGGCCGCAACAGGTTAAACTAGTTTAAAGAAAATAAAAGATAATGAGCCTTACGTTGAACTTAAGTCATATGACTATCACAAGGATAAAAGAAGAAACTCTCACTTTCATGTCTGACAGTATATGCACTATGCAGCCGCCTACCTTGTAATTTGATTACGACGCCGTAATATGGTCTATAACCTATACCTACCTCGAGTATTCGTCGTGCTCACGACGCGATGTAAACAATAAGATATATACTCGGCTTTCTTATTACGATACGGGGTAAACAAACGACGTTTTATTGCAAATATCAATAGGTACCCACACATACATAATACTTATGATTATGAAGCTCTTACAAGTTTATCGCAGTCTATTTTAAAAACCCGTTAGATCACAATGTAAGAGTGGAAAAGCGTTGTGTGTACTAGTAACTAGGTAATATCAACGGGGATTATTCAATACCAACTGATAAGATCTCCGGTGAATTATAGCGACTATTGTTTTAAATATTTGAACAAAAATTATTCGTGAAAACTCTTAGTAAACATATAATATAATTTACTGTTGTAAATAATTTCAAAAAATCCATTGCAACGTCAGTACATTTTTCAGCCACAAAAAGTATGATAAACGTAATATTTTACAATAGGTAGCTAACTAACGTTGGAACAATTTGTTATTGTTTTAAAAAAATTCATATATAATTTTTTTTTAATCTACTTTGGTCTATTCTTAGATTCTTTAAAATTCATTGCACAATAGCTATGATAAATATTAATAAAGTATTTAAAACATTAATAAAAGGGTGTAGCCGGTATAGGCATTCGATGCCTATTTAAGTAGCTATAAATAATTAAAAAAAAAATTAAGTCTCCCATAAATTGTACTGCATCTCTGGCCATGCTAGTAGCTAATACTACCTGTACTGTTTTCACTTTTCAACTGCTGCAGACGTATGATATATATATATATATATGTATGTATATAATATCACCTATAATATTGTTAACGTGTCGATTCCGGAACAATAATCGGAATATTTGGACGATAATTGAAAATGTTTAGTTTGTTAGCAAATATCGCTTATGTATTAAAGAAATATATTATGTTATTAATCATTTTATTATAAAATCTATTATACTAATCGCACTTATTATTCTATCATATTAAATAATTAAGCGATCATCGTGGCCACTGTATACATGTCAACACTCTTCAATTAAATCCATCGTCTACCGTGTAAACATTAAACGTGATTACGTGATTTATATCAGAATATTAGACGCATAATATTGTATTATTGTACTCTGATAATATCTTTTCGTGTATAAGTTCGCCATGAAAACGACGTGCGCGTAACTGGCCGACGACGAAGAGTCGAGCCCACGCAATGCATACGGTCGTCATTTTTACATTCTCGTTATTATACTTTTTAAAATTTAAAAGGAAAAAAACATTTAGTTTTTACTTATGAATAAGTACGTAGAAAATACGCTTTTACGTGTAGACCTTGTAAAACGTGTAGACAGATACAACTGTGTAATATGAATATAACTTTACGAGTGATGAGTGTTACAGGATGTCCCCTAAGGCCTAGGCAATTATTGCGACGGCGAGAGTTGAGAATTTATTACAATAGTCTCAGTGCTCCGCACGTACTTTATTTACGAAAGTCAGTATACGTTTTGCGATCAGAAAATCTACGTAAATGTATAAAATTGTGTAATGTTAATGTTTTAAATAGCGCTAGAATGGTGGTAAATACATACGAAATATATATTCGCATTCTGCATAGACCATCATAGCTCGGAATTTAAATTAATTTAATGAAACGTATAAGAATAAAAACAGTAAAATTAAAAATAAAATTAATATTGAAGGTTAAACGATAGGTACTACATAATATTATTTAACATTTTTAATGTTTTATTCACTCAAACTCATTGTTTATTCTTATTCTAATTTAGTATTCAACGTAATCATTAATACAATTAAATACAATTAAAATATTTTAAAACCTAAAATGAATATGAAATCCAAAACAAGTATATGGTTTTACAGTATTATATACCAATAAATAACGTAAAAACTTTTTTCACGATTTAACAAGATATCAATGAAAAAAGAACGTTTTAATAAATTTTCTTGTAGACTAATATAATAAATAAAATTGTTCAGTGAAAGTATACAAAACTATGTTTTTATGATAAATTGGATATTAATTTAGTTTTAATAACGTGTCTGTTTGCATATACACATATAATGACTTGTGTATACGTAGTAAGTACTTAGTACTTACTATAGGTTGATTTCCAGCTGTCGACAGTTGAATCAAATTTTCGTTTACGAATGTAAAAAATAATTAATACCTAAAACTATGTGAAATAATAATTTTTCAAATAATTTACAAAAATTAATATTTATATCGTATAATGATTTATTCGCACTCGCCGAGTCACGCGATATCGAGTGCTGTATATATTATATACCGCACACGTTTATGTACAATATAATATTATGTATAAATTAGCAACAATATTACGTCGATATAGCGTGATGGCGTAAATGATTCTACCTATAATGTTAGGTATATAGGTAATTTAGGTAATTATATTATATAGTGGTTTATAAATGCAAGAATGTGGATGAGAGAATTTGCACGACTTGTGTTCGTATTCGGGTACATTTAGTCGCACCAGTTATAATATTTTGTTTTTCATACATTATAAGAATTGGTACCGTGCCAACTTTTGGTTGTGATTTTTCATCATTCTTTCCGCGCATCAAGAACGTATTTAAATAGTTTAAAATTTAAGATTGTTATTACAATCAACAACTATTTACACCTACACTATTGCTTTTGTCATAATGTAACTACATGTTATATGTACACCCATGGCGTTTTTAGGCCATTAAATTAAGGGGGCTTGAGTCTTGAAAATCGTATAAAAAAAATCAAATAAGTAATTTTATATACCTATACACATTTACTCGACATAACTGAGTGTGGAAAATTTTGAAGGGAAGGAGCTGAAACGATGTAAATAATTTATATTACGAGTAATTCCCAGTATTCTGTCTGTACGTTATGTATTGCACCAATGATTGGCACCCATAACTAAATCGCCCAAAAATACTGCATAACTCGTGATAGTCAATGAGGCGAATCACTTTTTTCCAAATATTATTGTATTGTTTACATAATATTATAATAATAATAAAAATAACTATTGAAGTAATACAATGTACATGAAACCCTCAAACTCTCATATTGTTTAGAATTATATTACCTATAGCCTAACATTGATTAAACCTATTTACATTTTTTGAATTAAAAAGAATACACGTTTCATTGTCGAGTTGATTTACGCGGAACAAAGCACGTCTTGTGGTAGGTTATTTTATGCAACATTATATTATACATATATAGTGCCTATCCTATCTACAACCGACTGACTATATTATATAAAATAAAAACATTTATTAATTATTAGCAACTGGCAACGATATATTATGTGAACAGGAATAATTCAATGAACATTCCGATTTAAAATATCAGATAACAACAGGCATTCTTTGAGCAACAAGTTATTATCAGTTTCATAAACGAATATGACGAAACGGAATAAACTAAGCCGTTGTTGATTAATTTTAATTTGATAACCAAAAATTTAACGAACAATCCTACTAGATTTTATTTAAGGGTTTTACATTGCATCTATATGTACTAAACATTTTAACATATTGCAAAATCATAATTTATACATTATATTGGTTATAAATTATAATTTTATAACTTATAATAAGTGCTTATAGTTTACGCAACACTTAGTTCCGAATATTCTCATATTATATGAATAATATTATACGAGTATATAATTAATACTTTTTATTTGTATATATTATAAATTTTTATCGTTTTATTATTTTAATAGTTAATAATTAATTTTTATGCATCAATAAATAAAAATTACAGAGCTACATAGACAACTTATCTCGATGTTATTTTTAAACGTATATTATTGTATGTTTCATAGGTTAAATATTTACCATATTTTTGTGAATGTTAAATGTTATTTAGACGAACTGGACATACAGACATGTTTTGGTTTTTTTATTTGTACCTACACTGTATATGATAATTAAAAAAAATACACCGATTGGCCTCTTTTTGGCTAGTTTAGACTTAACAGTCTACGTGCGAATAGAAAAAAATCAAACAAAAATATCGTTCTAACCTTTGGTATTCCAAAACGGTGGCTTCACCTCGTACGTCAAGTCTTCGAATTGGATATCCATGGTGCGTCAGAGAAGACCCTCGGTCCTCGTAAGCGTGCAGGCTGCGTGCGAGTTTCTCCTTATATTTTCGTATCGCACTATCCGAACAATTTTTTTTTTAAAATCGCACCGACGTGTTCAAAGAAATCCGTAGGTGACGCGATTGCAGTCGAGGAAATATCGAATAAATATTGATATAATATAATAAATCGAAAACGGAATGTGCTAACCACTCGCGACACCCATGGCGGAAAATAATATCATGTATGATTATAGCATGACACTAGGTATATTATATCGCGACGTCGTGTGTTTTATAATGTTAGCCTTAGACGGTCGATCCGGAATAGAGGTAAACGCGAGCTCTGCGGACGACCGCTTCCACAATAGTGCAGGTATAAACCGATTGGCGAACACGCGCGCGCTCGGGAAGAGAAATGGACACTGAACCGGATGGACTGTGGTAAAAATGTCTGTACGAAATTCTATATAGGTTTATAGTTTTATGTATTATATTGTTATATAATAATAATAATAATAAAATACGATCAACGCGATGACTATCAGCCGGTTACCGTCGTAAACCCGCTACGACGTATACCACGGTAGTCCGTGCGGAGAAAGACAGTGACAGTGAGAACGGACGCGAAAGAGAGACCGAGAGAGCCGAGCCTTGACACTGGTTCTCCGCGAGGAGAAGGAGACGTCGATCGCGGGAGGTGGGAGCGGCGATCTTCGATTTTTATTGCGGTTTTCAGGCTTTTGTTATTTTCCTTATACGTATATAATATAATATAATATAATTTTATTGCGTGTTATCGACAGCACGCACCCTCTATTAACGCCCAATTGCCAAGTGAATTATTATATTCATCGTAGTACTGCTAAAATAATAAAAAAAATTTATATTTATACAAAAATACAATGTTTAATAAATCTGACACAAAAGTCCTCAGTACGTGTGTGTTTTGAACTCAATTATATACGAATCCGCTGTACCCTGTTTACTGAGCCGAAAGGTAATTGCGTCGGACTAGTTTTTAATCGTTTTTTCGCATTTCTGTGGACGATAATTGTAATTGTGCATGAGAAAAAATTAGGTATCCGACCACAGTCTTAGAATATAAGAAGGTCCATAAGTCTCAACCAGTAGTGGCCGGCATGATAGGGACGATAGGGTATTACAAAAGGTCATTGCATCATAACAAATGGGTGGTGATACCTTTTCTCAGCTATAAAATATGGCGTATTATACAAGTTGGGGGAGATCGACCTCTAAGATTTATAGGTACACACGAATTGCATACCAAAATAGGTAGACGAATCTTTTTGAAGGAATTGTGTTACTTTTTCATCTACAGTTAATTATTGTAAGTAACTCCTAAGTGATATTGCCACAATAAAGATATGTCAGATTATAAAAAAAAAATTGAAATTGAATTGTAAAAATATAATAATATAAATTAAAAGTCATAATCAATCACATTAGTTAGTTGTTCTTTGTGAGTTAGAACTTTTTTTTTGCACATAATTCCAGAAGAAATATTGAATTTTCATTTATGTATGTACTTACTAAATAGTTAGCAAACTCTGGTTCTAGGAAAGATATATCAAACGTCATTTCTAAGTACTTACCTATTCCATCATTTAGGATATAGTCTGAACTATCTGAAGCCAAGCCTAGTTCTTGTATTTTTTTTCCACTAATATTTTTATCGAAAATATTATATGCCGGATTTATACACGGAATATCCCGCCGCGTTGTCCATCGAACTAAAAATGCATTGGTTTATTTTTAGTTCGAAACTATAACTCCGGCTTTAAAGTAAAAATTACTAAAAACAAGTTTCCATATAATAATTTTATGTTAATGATGAATATTTAATTATTATTTTTTTAAAAATTTAAAAATATCAAAATTAAAAATAAATTTAAAAACCATTGTAAACCTAAAAAGAAATGTTCAGTGAAAAGGTAACACGAATGGCGTCCGGGCGCAATTCCTTCAAAAAGCTAGGTTCGTCTACCTGTTTTGGTACGCAATTCGAGTGCACCGGAATTTATAAAGGCCTCATGAAATAAAAAAGTTCACGCGACCACTGGCCCCAAGCCACACCCGTCATCATTTATCTATTTATATCGATTTAAAAAAATATATAGTAGGTATACAATTGTTATGATATTCACATTATTACGCCACTCACCGTTATAATTTAATATCATCATAATATTGTCAACTATTACATTTCCAATACTTAACAAATAACTGTATTAATTATGAACAATAGTTTCATATTATATTAATACATAATTATACATCCAGAGTAATAAGATCATTATTGAGTAGGACAACGCAGACTCAGGCGTAATATAAAAAATAGAAAACAAGTTCGGATCAAAAAATGTATTAATTATTAAATCATGTATGTGTACTAACCAAAGGTTAATCGTTTATAGATTCTATTTGTCATCTTATCAACAACGTTTATCAGATCACAAGCATGAACAGTGTACGGGTTCTTTCAATTGTTTTAATGATATTGGGCATTTGTGTCTTAACATTGTGTGATTGTTCAGATAAACACTGTGCAGATACACTGGAGGTTGGATCTACTATTACATATATCGTCGGGATGGTTTCCTCAATTACTAGTTGTGTACCAGGAATTAACATCGTGTCAGCAGTTGCGACTGCTACAGCCGCCGCCTTGAAGTTTACACACATACAATTAACGTAGCTGGATGTTTGCAGTACAATGCTGAACACTCTCATAAGTCATACATATATAGATGTATGTCTTGTCCTAATACCACCGAAGCAACGACTAAATATTGTGCTGGAACTATGATCACTATTAAGGATATGACGGCAGTTATGCAGTCGTCTCTAGTGACATTTGAGGCGTTATCAGCAATACCCTTTGTTGGATGTATGCTGATGGCTCAGAAAGTTGGTATTTTGTCAGGAAACGCTTTAGTAATAGATTCCCACGTGAAATACTGAGTTAGCGCTGGGTGTTATGAATTGATGTACACTGGATGTACTTGTGACTTTTTTGGACGTGTTTAACTCCGACAATAGGTCGAAAGTTTGGTTTATTAGCAATTCTACCAATACTAGATGATACTTAGAATTGCAAATTACTAATTAATATTTACCCAAATTAATTAATAAATAGTTTTATGGTTTACTAAACTTACAATCACTTCAAATAATTTCACAATTTCACCTTTTTTTTTCTTTTATCATTGTTCTACAAACAATGTGTTAAATCTAATAACCAAAAAAAAAACTACTTAATCAATTTATATTATAATATAAACTATAATAATAATATATAGTATAATTTATAATATAAAATATTGTAAAATAAATTCTTAAAAATACCTAACTAAAACACCCATAGTTTAATTTATTATTATAAGGTAAAGTTTTATCAATAGCTGCTGCTAAGCTTATTTTTGATTCATTACACAATTTTTAGAAGAAATCCTCCGTTTTTTAAGTTAGCGATCAGAAAATAGTGATTTGGATTTCTTATTATAAAAAGCCATGTCCTTATTATAGTAAGTTTAACTTACATAAATTTATTTAGTACAGTTTTTACTTTCTAAATTTGTTAGTTCGTAACAGATGTTATTTTACTTTGTGTTAATATAATATAACAATATTATAATTTACACTAAATTTGTACACCCCGTCAGAATTAGATAGGTGCATTATAATATATTTTTGCAGCGTCTTTTTGTTAATATTCATAAGTGAGGAATAAAATAAAACTTATTATATCCCATCGACTCCGTTTGTATTTACACAGGGTTGTTGCGTGTTCATTTGAACTAGGTAAATAAATAAGATGATTACCTTGACCAACTCTATGACGTCGAGCAGTCTGAATCATCTGATGCAGTGGTTTATACAGTATAGGTACTATATATATTGCAGTCGAAATTCGTGCAGATGATTGCAGACCCGACTAATAGGATATAAATGGGAGGGGGTATAAGGCAAGTTCGTGTTCGAAAAACAATCTCCCTATATAAGAGTTCGATGGCCACAAAATTATAATGTGTACAGATTAAGTTAGAAAAAATGGTTAAACCCTATAAAAATTAAAAAGTATATACTGCAGACATCTGTAAACTTGTGCATTATAATTGGTCAGAATAGAGTAAGTGTCCGAAATAAAATAGTTAGATAATTTATATGAAAATATATTTTTTTTAATATGATATAGCAAAATTTGACATTTTTTCTCTATTAAACGAAGAATGAAAAATCATAATTATTCCTTATCATCATAACAAAAATATTAAATCCTTGTAAGTTAAACTTTCTCTAAGTTAATCTTGCGAGGCGTTACTCAAGGCCCATAGGTGCAATAGGCCAGGTTTGAGGACGTTTTGCTGATTATAATGGATATCATATTCCAAAATAACATAAATATGTACAGAGCGTATCATCAATATTTTATGTTTATATAAATTTAAAATGATCAAACTTCTATAAAGCATCTTTTATTCTGTACACATTTTATATCTACATTTTTTAGCGCATAAATTCCTTAGATAAATTTGTTTGTATATAATATATATATAATATAAATTCATACTGAATACGGGGTGATACACTAAGCGTAGTAATCACATTTTTTCTTCAATAACGAATTGGTTTTAATTTCGACTTTTGGAAATTTCAAGTACTTATACTTTATCACGATGTTATTAATTAGGTACTTATATTTCTTATTAGTTATTCCATTTAAATAAGTACATTTGACCGGACTCGTTTCGATATAAACTCATTTTTCATATAATTATCTGATAAAATAATCTGCTTAACGATTTATAGTAAAAAAGTGTTAGGCACATTATTTTTTATTTTTTAAACGTCGAAATAGGTAGATATATTAAAATATAATATAAATTCAAATTCGAAAATGTAATGTCTGAATTATTATTAAACTTTATAATATGTAAATGCAAAGAATAATAAGTTTAAATGAACTGGGGCTATGATGTTTTGAAAATTAAAGTAATAATTATTAGCATTTTATTTGCGAAAAAGAGTTTAATAATAGTAGGTACTATACTGCAATACTAAATAAAACATATATTTTAAAATTGATGTAAGTACAACCAATATTAAAAATGTTTGTTTTTAGTATTTAATATGAAAAATTTGATAGGTTAAAAACCGCTTGTTCATATTTTTATTTATTTTCATCAATATTTTCAAAAAAATAATATGCTTAACACTGTATTTAGTGTACTCATTAGAGTAACAAAAAATAGTTCATATTAATTGTATTAAAAAAAAAAACAAGCATTACTTCAGGATAGTCCTTAAATAGTATACAAATCTAAGTATTTGAAAACAATTTACCTAATGTACAATAAGTATAACTGAACATTTCAAAAAAATTAATTCGAATAAACGTCTTATTAACAAAGTTGATAAAATTGCTTGGTGAATCACTCTATATATAAATATAAGGTATTAATATATTATATTATCTGAATCTCATGCGTTAACTGAAAAAAGTGATAACGTCTAGAAATTATAGTTACAACTAGCTCAACGTGTACAGAATTAACAGATATCTTGTTTGTGTAGGAATAATAATATATTAATATAATAACTGATAATAATATAATATAATAAAAACACGAATAACACAGTCGTAAACAAATTCAAAATAACATAATATGTTATATTTATTATATTTGATTCGTTTTGAACTGCGCACCGGAAACAGCCGCTCCAAAAAATATTGTCTGTTAAGTGTTATTACACTTTGAAAAATGTCCATACATCATTTTTTTTCTTTTTTCGTTTAGTGCGACTAGCTAAAGTAGTCGGACACTATTTATATATGCGACACGTGCAAATTATTTTTTGTCAAAACTATCTTCTATTTTTTTTTTTAGCATAAAATACAATCCCTATCGTTTAAGGTTAGTCACAAATATCATTTAATATATCATAATTAGTAATTCTTATATTTATATTATATAGGTATCTATATTGTGAAACTGTGTACCTCTCCCGCTGATCACCATCGTTGTCGTCTGTTAAAATTCTTGTCTCCGAATGTCGACATTTTATACAGATAGTATAATCAACAAAGAGATGAGCGGGTTTTAAATATTATGATAAATTATATAAAATAGGTAATATGCATAATATATATTATAAAACAAATCACACCGCCCGAAGCTGTATATTTGGCGAACGTTGTCCATATAAATCACGTCACTGTATAATATGTAGATTTCTCTATACTCTCTCGGTGTCTGCTAGTATTATACAATAAATGTTTGAATTTTGTAGTCGGTACTAGTAAGACTACACGGCATCTATGTGTCTATCAACTGAGACATAAAAAGTAAAATCTGTAAATTCATAAACATCGTATATTATAACAAGCTGCAATATGAAAACCACCAATAAATATTTATACTATAATCTCGGTACGTGTATATATAATGTATTCAATAATCACTCAATACTTCACAATTTATTAGATCAGTGGTTCTCAAACTTGGGACGCAATCCACTATTCCAATGTCTGTATAGGATCGCTAATGTATAATTTAGTATTTATATATTATTATTTCAGCATGGCTATTCATAAATTTAAAAAAAAAATCTTCCTAGAACAATTATAAACAATTAGTACTTATTAGTTAGTGAATAAATGAAAGCTATATTTTTATTTATGCTCGTAAAAAGTTTAATTTTAAATTTTAAAATCATGTTCTTAAAAGGTTGGAAACCACTGTATTAGATGCTCAATATTACATATCCTTATCATATTTAAAACATACCTATTATTTTTATATTCTTCAACATCATTATAAACTTATAACTATATTCACAATTTCTTTCTTCAGTGGTCCCACGACTTTACTAACTATACGACAGTTAACATAATCATTAATCTTTAATTGTATACTTATATATTTTGTTTCGTACCTATTTAAAAAATATTAATTTGATTTAAACAACTTGTCGTAAAAATATCTTATTACACATTGTAGTTGTTGACTTGTAACCTTTTTAGTCATAGACTTAAACATAGTCCATGAACTTTCATCCTGTTACAGATAATATAGGTAAATATACTATATACTCGTCAGTGCCATTTAAATTTTATCAGACTGACTGCCGACAGTACGAGGTTAAACTTTAACTGTATAGGGACGTATTTCCGGAAACATATTTGTTTTGCTACTGATAATGTACTTGCCCTACCCTCACTCAAACTTCCGACACGATTTGCATTGATGGGTAAATAATCATGGCCATACGACGATTGTTATTGTGTATTTCGGTGTAATTCGGCCGTGGTGTTTTGAACTAACATAATTTTATTATTATCACGGTTACGTTACAACTAAATATTAGGTACATCTACACGAAATAAACAATATCTATTAAAGGGCATCCAGTACGTAAATATTAGATATGCGTATATTATACGATATACGCATATAACAGGTATATATTATAATATAATAATGTAATGCGCGAGTATAGGTATATATAATAAAATATTATTTCAACGAAAAAGAAGTCAGTATCATATCATTGTCGTCTATCTCAGATTTCTAAAGTTAAAAACATTACATGAAACTAATATGTTATACAATATTATATGATAAAATATATATTATAGGTCGTGGATGATGCGTAAGATCCACTATAGAATACTAGATTGTAACTTTTGACACGAAGTGACACGTATCGGTTGGGCAATGAACATTATCACACATCCAGTTATATTTACAGGGTGATTTTTTTATCATAAAACACTCCTTATTTCAAAAAGTATTCATGTTTTTGAAAGTATTTTTTTTACATAGTTTCAAGTTGTTAAAAAACGGCGTTTTTTATTAAAAAATTATATTTTTTATCTATATTTTTTTAAGTTTAGAGTTTTAATTTCATATTCTAAAGCAGAATAATTTTCTGAGTATTTTGATACATAAAAATCGAATTTAGAACGAGTAGTTTATGAGTTATTTATGTTTAAAGTTTAGACAAGCGGAGTAGTGGACAAACATTTTAAAGGGTAACCCCGTACCACTCCACTCCGCGCATTAAAACTTAATAAGAAGTTAATATCAATAAAATAAACATGCAACAATGTATATAAAAATAAAATATGTATAAAGTATTAAAAAAAAAAAAAAATTATAATTTATTCGTTACATGAGAATATACATTAAATATTATTTTTAATTAAAAATATCTTTGATATTAATTAAATACAGTGAAAAACTGGTTTGACAAAAAAAAGCAATACGTCATCGTAGCATATTCTGTCTTAATATTAACAAAATTATTTTTCAAAATATTAAATATAAATAAATTTATTTTCCATTTTTGTTTTTAAAATTTTCATTGTATAAAATGGATTTATAGCTTTGTATAATATACTATAAATCTAGAGCATATAAAAAATAATATTCAACTCTCACTTTTTCCAAACCTTTAATTTAATTATATAAAAATTTTCAAGTAGGTAGATATTTTCTATTAGAAAAAAGTGCCTAATAATAATTATAGTATTTACCTACATATACTACATTAAAATAGAAAATTATTAATAATTAAATAGATAATACTTTTTTTTATTACAAAAACATATTTATACTATGCATCGCTACACAATAGATTAGTTATACGTCATACGTGTTTTACAATATACTAACTGATCCTGCATGGCGTTTCCCAAGACGAATTAATCAATACAAGAGTTGAAGAGTATATTATTTATTCTGTCTTAAGATTCGTTAAATAAAAATTACACATATTTTCACAGTTATTTAAATAGTTTTACCAAATATAAATAAAGGCCTAAAATATATACAATTAAAATGTATAATGTACAGAATACACTAAGTTTAAGAAATAACTAACCAAGAAATAACATTTTATTTATTTACCCTTCTTACACATTTTAACCATCTTAAGAGATGTATTTTGAAACATTTTTTCTATGTGAGTCTTTACATTATAAAACGAAATTATAGAGCAAATTGCATATTCATAGCTTTCACAGTTCCGGCTAGGCGATGATGAATCAGTCAGTTAGTTAAAACTTAGAACATGTTATTTTATATATTTAGGTAGAAGGTGCAAAAAATAAATTGTTAAAAACTTGTCTAGCTTATGATCATATCGATCACAGACTTGCGCAGATGCAACATGTAATTTCCACATGGCCAAAATTTTAATTAACAGATAAATATTTTTAACCAATATTATCGATGTATTCAATGGCCAAGGCCTATATCTGAAACTGGAACCTATTAATTATTACTACCATTAAGCTGTTTAATTGTTATGCAATGGTAAAATATAATTACTAATTACATTTTTTACCTATTTTTACAGTGAAGTAATAGCAAATGTAAACTCTGCCAGTAATTACCTTTTTTGTTGTAAACTTGGCCCGACAAATATTACAGATAACGATTGTAATGTCGGCCTCGATAATTTATCTGAAACTTTCCAATATAAATATACACTAATAAACATATCTAAATATATTCTATGATTAACTATTCAAAATTAATAGAAACAGAAATTAATATTTAAATAAACAGTTTTAATGAGCAGTATAAATATAAATCTCTAAAACTAGAAAAACAAAATTATCAAGAACAACGCATCAAAAATACGAATATAAAAATAACAAAATATAATATCAATATTAGGTAAAGAAAACATAGAATTCACCTATAAATTGATTTATGGCTTACTATTTTAATATAAATAAATACATTTATGTTAATAAATATTATTATATCTTTTGTACATATTGATGATATTTATAAATTTATAATTATTATTAGGACTTTTAAAAGACATTTTTTAACAATTTTTAAAATATTTTAGTAAAATAAAAACAATATTTTTGATTGCCTACAGTAAAAATTAACTCCTTTGTTACATCACGCTAAATTAAAAATAATCGATACCTTATTTACACATCAAATTTTTATTATCCAAAAATCTGGGACCGAATTTGCGTATAACAATATTTTTCTATTATTATTCGGTGAAAATCAGTATAATATTTGGCAAACCGGAATTCAATAAGTAGCATTTACGTTAAATGCGAACATTTCTCGGTTATTAACCTGTGCCTATACGTAATAATATGTATTTAAATTTTCAATAGCTGTTTAATAGAAATAAGAACGTCGTGGACATTTTACATAGATTTCGAATACATTTTAATTCTCATACATACATCTGAAAAAAAATACATTCACTTTGGTACAAAGTACAGTTTACATAATATTCTCCTGCAGTAGGTATGAGCTCGTTGTGTAAAAAATATCAGTAGGTATCTACTAGAAAATAATAATCAGTAACCCTCTAACTTCATTAAGAATTATTTCAAAACTTAAATACGCGCGAGTAGTTCAACAATTTGTGTATACATTATTATGTACAAATTGTATTCAACTGACAACTATACGTAAGACAATCACAAAATCACAACTTATAAAACGATAAAATAATATCTTCTAAAAAATTCATCAATGGTTTTTTTCTGAAAACAGGATATTGAATTATATGCATATATAAATATTATTATACATATTATGTTTTCACTAAATCTAGAATTAAAATAGAATGTATTATAAAGTTAGAATATAGTAAAAATATTTATATTAACTATAAAAGATACTGTAATAGCAATAGCTGGTATGTATATAAAATATTAACTTCAAATATTATGTAATTAAATAATATAAATAAGTATATTGTATATTCTGGATGATTATTTTATCGGATAACATTTATTATTTAAAAAACTACTATTAGTTTTAAAATATTTTTTTACATAATTTGAACATACTTTGCCTATAATTATATGATATATCATATAATGACCTGATACCTATTTAATTTAACAGCGCTAAAACAATTGCATGCATACTGTTTAAAAAGTAATGCTTCTCGTAATAGTTTTTCATAACACATTTTTGTAATACCTATAAGTTATGAAATTTATGGTGCAAATAATAATAATCGTAGTAACAACAATTTTAATTTTTAACAATAAATAAAAACAAAAATTTTAGAAAATTGATACCATTGCAGATCGTTATTAATTGGATTTTTGGTTTATGATCAGGTAGCATGATGTCTTTTTTGGTATTAAAAAAAAACACGCAAAATTACGTCTCAAATTCTAACTAATATAGTTGGTGATTATAATGTACTTAATTTAAAAGCTAAACAAAATTAAAATGTTTTTTCGTAATAATGACGAATTAAAATATAAAAATATTTTCATATGAATAACTTTTTAACTTTTGTAAACAGTCGATAATATTTATATGGTTAGAACTTTTAATTATTTTTCAGTTTTTTTTTTTTATAATTTTTTTTAATTTGTGTATATTTGACTAGCCTTATCAGTGAATCAAAAACACCCCAAAACCAAATTTTAAAACGAAAAAAATATAGTATTTATTTGACCAATATAAAGAGGCTTAATTATAAAATACCATTGATAAATCCACAGTATACAGTTATAGAAAACATCAAGATACTTGTTTATAACAAATTTCAAATTTAAGTAATTTATCATTATTAAGTATAATTTAAAATAAAACAAGGTACTTCAAAACTAAGATTTTGAGTTTTGACATATTTTCAGAATTTTTGTACGCTTCCTCTTGTATAATCTAAAGACGTGTTTTGTATAAATTCAATTAAAATTAATTATTAATTTCTTATACCTATTTATAAAAAGGTAGGTACAAGACAAGTAATAACTACGTGTTCTTTACACCAACTAATAACATGATTTACTCTGTATATTTATTAATTTGTTAGTATTACTTAGCTGTGTTATTTTTAATATTTTTAATTAATCAGTTACCATTAATTATTTTATTTAAATTTAAAATTATTTTTAAAATAATTATACATAATTTTATATACACAATACAACTTTACATATTTTTTATAAATTTGTTGTGGCGTGAAATATAAATATAGTATATCACTATACCTATTGGAGATGAACGAAAACTTTTATTTTAGCGAAACTTAGTAACACCTATTTGATAATATTATTTCCTACCAAAGTATAATCATTTTGATCACAAAAAAAGTGCAACAAAGATAATTTAATATTTTGATGCCATATGATAGCAAAGTATAATATTAGTTTAAAGTTGTTAATCAAATTAGTTTTAAATAAATATAAAGATTTATATTTTATTTTATATTCATAAATATAGACAATTTTATTACTATTCATTAAATAATTAAAAAAGTCGTAAAATAGTAGGATAATACTACTAATAGTAATATGATTTAAGATTATACAGTTAAAATTTTTTAATAGGTATATCAAAAAAAGACATTAAAACCGTTTGAGGAAAATCAATATTACTTTATTTTTTATTTTTATTATATTATACGGGATGGACTCGTTTTTACAAGACATATTGTACAATTTACATTTAAAATAGTAGTTATATTATAACAAAGAAGAAATATAAAATATTAAACAGAGAGAACTTAAAATAGAAAAGAAGGATCAGCATTATATACGTTTGTTAAAATTTCATAAAAATTTAAACATCAAATGCATTAAAAAAATTAATATAACTTTGCACTTAACTTTTTATGAAATAAAATCCTCAGAAAAATATTCTGCTTAGGAATATAAAATTAAAACAATATAATATTATGTCATCATTGAAAACACTAAGAATTGTAAAATTCTAAATAAAAAACTTCTTCAAAAATATTTATTATTTTAGGAATCATAAATGTTAATTTATAAATAAATCACCCTATGGGTTGTATATTATGTATAAACATATTTTAAATTTTCACCTACAAAATAAACATTATTTATTTTTAAATTATGTCTAAGTGTAAAATCTATTTTTTTTTTTATAAAATCAAATACTTTTTATTATTTTAAAGTTCTGTACAGTTGTGTATGCGAAAAAAGCTTGTACAATAATGCAATTATATTTTTCTAAATTATAATACAAACTACAAACATTACGTCAGTACCATATTGTCCGTATTTATTTGTAAGTTTTTAATTTATATTATAAAAAACACTAGTCGACAATATTAATCGCCATTAAGAATCGCATTTTAAACAGCGAATGATTTAGTTGTTTAATTATTTCAATAGAATGAGCATATAGCAAAAATCACCAAAAGTCAGTGGTACACAAATTAATTAAGCACTCCTTAACTTTACACCTAACATTAACTTACGTTTATATATATATAAGTATCTTATTAATTATCATATTGTTAAATGGTAATCATTGTACTTCAAGAGTAAACACAGAAATGAAAAAAATAGATATATAAATAGATATTCAAGATAATAAATACATAACATGGTACCAGACTAAATCTTTACAATATGTGTCCTATAACCTATATGTACGTAGAGACAGCAAACGTTCAGTAAAGTGTTTGCTTTATCGTCGCGGTGACTCAATATATACCTATGGTTACGTCTGCAGTGGCTGATAATCGGTGTATAACTACTTCCGTATTATGACATATACAACACATATGTATCGTCAATCGTCACGGAAAGTCGAACAAACCAAACGATGCGCCTATACCCACGAGTGTTTTACGAAAATTATTTACTCAACGCTCCATTTAGGCTTTCGAAAATCTCACCATCTCCTATTAATTTTCCAAAATAAACTGCCCTATTTTTCAAAACTGAACATATATATATGTACTTAATATAATGTAAAAAACAATTAGTTTTATTGTTTTACATACTTAAACAGCTTATTAGAAATACTGGACATTTTTAAACTTTTAAAACTTTTAATAAAAAATATTAGTTTATTCGTTTTTTTATAGTGAAACAAATCGAAGAGTGGAAGACATTGAACATACAAGACTCACCTCCCCCACCGTGTTTATATACCACTCACTGAACATTTTATTTTCCGTTTTTCCCGCATAAAACATAAAAATGGGTGGAAACTGTTTGTCACAATACTATCACTTGGTCCAATATCGTTTGTTCAATAATAATAAATTATATACAACGATTTACACAGAAAGAAATACATGATAGGGAGCCTCTAACCGCCCCTGTAAAATCGGCCTTCGGCCAACACATTTAAACTACCTACTAATTATCACTGGTCGAACCTATATAATCGTTCCAGTCAATAACCGTCACATATTTTTTAATGGAAATAAACATTTTTAAATAACAATTTCGTCAAATCCTATTTGCAATCACGATTCGCCAATAACGATTTTTACTATAAATATTATTTATTCTATCGTCAGTCATTAGAAATGTAATACTGTATACGTTTTAGGTATTATACTATTATGTACCTACAAATAGCATAACCACTGTATCTATAACTCAGAATACGAGACTAATATTTTAATTAGATTACATCAATGTCGAAAAATAAAAAAAACGATCGTCACACACCGCGGGCGTTCATACACAGGTGTCTTAGTGCCTACGATATATAAATAGTTGACCGGATATAATTGTGTCGCACTTAAATGATAACCGATGAAATAATATATTTTATTTCGTTGACAATGACAATATTTCGAGTCCATGGATATATTGACACATTCAAACCGTGTATGTAATATTTACATATTTTCTCGTCACGTGTCTTATATTACGGTATATAGGTAAACACAAAATGCAAATAATTATTACTGCAGGACTAGAGAAAATTACGTATTTTTTTGTTGACACGACTATTACAATAGTCAATAATGATTGGCGTGTATAACCCAACCTATAACGACATATGCGTGTGGGCATTTATCTCTCGCCGGAAATTATGACAATATATTATTTATAATAAATTACAAATCTTTAGTTTCTATTCCGATTATATCATCGTCCGATATTTTGTATTTTTTAATTAAATACTTCCTCAGTATTTATCAAAGCTAGTGTAAACTTAGAACTTTATGTAAATAGTATTTTCCCTGGTCTCTCTTGGTAACGTATCATCGTCAAAATATGCCTAAATACGATTTTACCACCGTCTTTTTATATATTTTTTATTGCGTTTTCACTTTATGTATGCTTTCTCCCCCGGGTGGGACCCACTTTGTCATATCTAGAAACCTTGTATAAGCTCAGATATCCGATATCCTAAGCCAGCCTTTACATTTACCAAATTCAGTTGATAAAGCCAAGAGGAAACATTTTAGTTTCGTAGTCAAATCTGTTCAAACCTGGTGGTAGATTTAAAACGCAGGGAAAGGAAACTCCTTAAAAAATCCAAACAATATAAAAAAAATAAAACAACATATATAATATAAGTTACCGGATCAAGGTAACCTGATGACACGGATATCCCGAAAGTTAGGACTTGAGAGCATATTGTGGTGTGCGTCCCGAAGGTTGATTGAATCAAACTGTTGCACCGTCTGTACGTCAGACCGGACAAGGGTGCCGTCTATCAAAGTGTAACACGCCGCAGTCGCACCTTAACTACAAATACACTATTCACGACCAGAATCCAAATCATATAGTCTCTGTCGTCGTCCAACAATCAGAAAATGTAGCCATCGGACAATAAGCTAATCTGACCATGGGACGTGACTCAAACGTGGCTTTTGGCAACTACTATTCGAAGTGTACAAAGATTTAAAGTAGTTATGTTGAATATACTTTAAAAATGAATACAAATTGGCTTTTGAATTTTTCATATTATTAACTAATTTAATTATTTTACAAACTACATACGAGATAATTTTTATATTATTTACCTAGTTATAGTAATTTTTAACCATTTCATATTTTCATAATACTATCATAAATCATATATTTATTTTGTACTTTCAACTTTTAATTTACCTTTTTTTTTGGAATCTTTATTGTGATTAGTGAATGATTATTTTCATAACATTAATTAATTTTTTTTTAAGGGGGGAGGGAATTAGTTTATATTATCAGGTATAATTTACTTTTATATTTTCAAATTATATATACATAAGTAGGTATTACAAAATTTCGACAAAATGTGGACGGTCGCCCAAGCGTGTCATTGATATTGACATTTGACGAATAACGTTAACGTAATGCCCCCGAGGCCCCCCCTCACGGCACGGCTCTGATTGCATCTACCTACATAATATATAATATATTATTATAATAGTCGACTACTTAACTGCGTAAAATAATATAAATACACGCCACAACTATTATACTTATTATAGGTAGGTATATTATTATTAAACATAATATTATAATTCACCACACTTAATGATATTGTATGCTCGGCGATCGGTGCGTTGAAGTCTCGTGATGGACCGCACAATATATTATTATTATTAACACGAGTATTTAATGTGTGCGTGCGCTGTACCCGTACAAGGTTAAGTAACACTTCAAATATGAAAGTAACCTGACGGGCGGGCGGCGAAATTACTTTCTCCGCTATCTGACATAAGTAAAAAACTTCGTGCAACGGGATTCCCTAGCCAGAAAAAAAAACAAACGCCAAAATAATAACACTAAATAATATTAAACCGCGTGGGTATGGGAGAAAAAAAATTGAAAATTTTAAATTAAACTCTCGTAGTATTTAACCATATAAGTACCGGTACACGACCGGTAAAAGTACAAATTATTATTCGTCAAATAACTTACAGGAAACCAATATACAATATTTTATGTATACATATCATCATACTATCATAGATTCATATATTTATAAAACATAATACATAGAAATACCAACTAAAACATCTATACCTTTTAAATGTCTAGCTTATTATTACTCGTAGACTATAGTTGTAGCTGTTGTAACGGTAGGTAACTATCTTTTTTTTAATGACTATAAGTAAATTGTAAATCTGTTAAAGTAATAAATAATTTGTGGCATAATTGCATGAACAACATGATGAAGGGAATCACTCTTTGATGACTTACATCACTTAATTAAATTAATAGATTTCTACACCATATGCGTTTTAGACTACCTAGTAGGTTTTTTGAGAATATAATGATTGATTATAAGAAAAATTAGTGATTTATTGTATATTTAAATTTTATTGAAACAGTTAAAATATGAACTAGTCCTGTAGTTTTTTTTTTTTTACTTTATGTCATTATCTAAAGTCTAGGGCAAGGTTTGATACGTATTAATGAATTGGTATTAATATATTTGGTGTGATAGATAGAATAATGACTAAATTTGTTTGATATCAAAGAGAGTTTGGCAGGACCGCAAATATAATTTCCGTAGTAAGACTAGTAGGCCACAAAAATTATCTTACACAAAAATAAGTTTCTTATGTAGTAACATTTTATAATTTAGAAGAAGACGATGTAATTGTATATTAGCTAAATTTATTTTTACTTAAGATGAAAATCCCTCTCCTCCCATAGATTAAACGTTAAAAATTGTAAAATATTTAATAATTTACGCTATTATTTTATTTGTAATACATATTTGCGACCTGCCTATCAAATGTTTTCTTGAATAAATACATTTTTTTTCTACATTTTCAACGATAATATATCAAATAAGTATATAATTATAATGTTTAGTTATTTTACCGCCGTTGTGGCAGTGACACAACTAAATACTTGGGGGTCCTAATATTAAATATACAATAGAGCCCCCTATCTAAAATTGTAAGTAATCTTAACAAACATTTCTTACCCTTCCACCAGGCAATCTAAATTCTTTCCATAGTCACTAATTTTATAAAATTAAAAACAATTCTATAAGCCACAACATACCTATATATAATAATGTTTTTAAAACATGAAAAATCTTGTTTAAAAATATTATAAATTAATAAATTATAATAAGGAGTATTAATATTTTTAGAGTTATATATAAAAAAAAATCATCTAAAAAATATTTTACGTATTAAAGAAAAATAATACCTAGGTTGTCAATATAGTAATTATACATATCAATACAATCTAATGTAATTCAGATGTGTCATCAGTATCGATGTATAATAAATATTTATAAATACATTTAAGTATAGTATATTTTTTTATATATCTAGTTACAGTCGAGTAATATAATTTAGTATAAAATAAAATAGTATCGTTCTTTATAAAATACATGCACTTAGCTTAGATCATTATTATTTATTGTCACTCTGACTAATACTTTTTTATTTGAAACAAAATCACATATCAAATTAATTAAGTGGTATATTTTCCATAGATTTATCAAATAAAAATAGTTACTAAATAAATATAAATAGGTACATCAATTTTTAGTTTTTACATTGATTAATAACCAATTACCGCGATGGTTGACGGCTCAATCATGATTTAGGTCACCCAATTCACTAACCCAAAGGTTGTACAAATTAACAAATTTTAAAAATACTTGCTTATATCATTTTTTAAATTAAACTCAAGTCAAGAAAATAGGTGAATTTATAACTTTGTCAATTGATAAAACGTAAAATTGTCGTGATTTTTGTTAAAACAACAGAACAAGGTGTAGAATCACACAATTATACAAAACTATCCAAATAAGGAACGAGTGAAGATAAAGATACCAATTATTTACCTTGCCATTGATCAGAATACACAATCACAATGATGATGCGTATAATAAGTTGCCTATAATAATGCCCTTTCATTGAATTATAAAGGAAAAAGTTTTATACTAAATCAACACCGCATAGATAGCACTGTATGGTCCATTTATAAATAATAATTATAATAGTATTATCTATTATAAAATATAATGTCAGCAAAATCTTCTTCATCTAAGTATTAATAAATGTCGACCTATCTTTTTTACACGTATAGAAATCCAATAATATTTCAGTATCAAATTAATAACTATAATCTCGATACAGTAAATTATTTCAAAGACTTGGGTGTTGGTTTATAATTTTAAAATTATTTATCGTTTAAATTCAATCATATAACGATATATAAACGACAAATAAATCATATGAAATGTTAATGTTAAATTTTATCAATAAAAATACGAAAAAGTTAAAACCTTATTTGTTTAAAAACACTATATCTATAAGTCATTATTATAAGAACTAACTTCGAAATTGGTTCACACATTTGGTCTTGTAATTACTCAAAATATAAGATGATCTTGATAATATCCAATATAAGATTTGAAAAGAATAATTCCTATGTATTCATATCACTAAAAATATCGTTAATGTCGTTGAAAACTTCTTGAGTTTAGACTCACTAAGTACAAGACGTAAATTAGCAAATATTATGTTAGTTTACGATATTTTAAACAACTTAACAACAATTTCAGAGGCAATTACCTCTAAAAAAAATTTTAATAAGAAAGTAGGTAGTCAATACTGATCTGAAATATAATTAGTTTTTTTTATATTATAATGCATTAATTATATCAATTTATGTTATCTACCCCGACTACTTCTCTACCATTTTTTACGTCTACTATAGTGGTGAGTGAGTCCTTGGTATACTTTTCTTTGCTTCTGGAAAATATTCAGTTGCCATTCCATTGCCATGTATAAAAACATAAGAAACTTAAAAATTCTACTCATAGTTCTTAATTATAATATTTCAAGATTATTTCCACAATAATACATTTTTTCAAGAACTTTTGTTTTGATAAATAAAATTTCGGCCAAATTAATTTTTTTATATTTCCTCGCAGCATATTTAGACTTAAGGCTATATAAAATTAATAAAATTATTATATACTTGTCAGAAATTTTACAATAATTATTATAATCTTATAACCATACTTGGACAATAAAATAGGATTTTCATAATTTTTCCTGAAAAAAAAAAAACAATAAAATATAAAACATTTTTGATTGTTCTGATTATTAAAGTTTTTACACTTTTGAATAACAACTTAATATAATTTAAATTTTATATTCCGAATCAGCTAGGAAATTATTCGGTAAAGTACAATCTACAAAGACCAAATTTAGGACAAATATTTTATTAGTTAATACACTACTACTAGGGCCAGTTGTACGTTGTACCGTCTCCGATTAAATTTCGATTACGCTTAATCATTGATAACAGATTTTTTAACCAGTCTAATTTGGCCGATTCAACTATGATTAACTTTAATCGGAGACGGTACAACTGGGCCTTAGTGTATAACTATTAACTTATAAGTATCTAAAGTTTTGATGTGTGGCGTAGTGAACCAAGATTCTGTAGAGTACCCTCGAATTACTGCACTCCACTGTCGCCACTCATCTAATTTTAAATTACATACCTATATCGGCTATATCCAATAGTCTATACTCTATATTCAATAAATATTCAATTTTTTTGTAAAAAACTTTATTATCATAAAACTTCATATTTTTAAATAAATTGTGCTTGTGCCTACGTACTTTTAATATTTTTATACAGATAATACACTAATTACTAATTCAAATTAGTAGTGCTTTATAAATACAAAACAGTAAATAATAATATTTTAATTATTTATATTACATTAATGTACAATAAATATCTAAAAAGTATAACACACGACAATTATTTCTCTTAAAAATTATTAGAAGGCTTGTTAAATTATATTAAAAATGTGTAGTGTAAGAGTATTCCAACATGGTGTACTGGTGACTCATCAGGACTTAGAGGTGAGTCAGAAAAATGTTTTCATTTTACTTAATTTTTACTCCTATAAGATTTAATCATAATCTATTAAAATACGATATATTAAATACCTATGTACACCATTTAATTTTATTATTGTTAAATATTATTCTTAAATACAATTTAATACAAATCAAGAATGCCAAACGACATAATTAATTATTTTATATGAAAATATTGCTTAGAAAAAATGTTTATCTCTAAAAACAGTGATTTTGATTGTTTATTATTTAACTATTTTCTTGTGATTATAACTTATAACCTCTAAAAATTGTCCAGCATTTTAAACTCTGATATTTTATACACTCCACATACTCACAGTTAGCAAATTTTTGTATTAATTTCTTTAAAAAATATATTATACATTTTGAATTTTTAAAGTGAACAAACAAATATAATACTTGATGATTTTAGTAGTCATACAAAAGGACGTATATGTATATCGATTCCACCGATTTTGTATAAGCTATGCCGTCTATTGTTTATATATTAATATCTACATAATCATTGCAATTTGGGCATCAAAAGAAGTAACATTGGAACTACTATTAAAAGCCGTGAGTCCTTCCACTCAATATTAAATTCTCAATTAACGAAAATTTATCTCAATATTTTCATATTTAAATAGTAAAAAAATATAAACTGATAGTTACATTCAGATCAACAAAATCATAAACTGAAAAAAAAATAGCGAAAATAGTGCTTTAAAATTTTAATAAAAACAAAAATTTATCGAAAAAATGTATTTAATGATTTAAACGATAATAAAATTTCTAAGTTCACTCATTTAAAATATCTATCCAAATATTACCAAAAGTAGTTATCTATTTTTATATTTAATTATACAATATAATTATTTATAATATATTATACATTTTAAAATACATTTTTAGTTATAAACATTATACGTACTAACATAATGAATTTCACATAATTTTAGTATTTCATCTATGACCTGTGTTGAAATTAATTAATTAAAAATATTAATGTGTCTTAGACTTAAGCTTTCTAAATTTTTTATAAGACTTGGTGAGATCAATAGACAATAACATATGGGAAGGATTATTTAATTTTTTTTTTATAACCCGAAAAAAGGTTAGGTTTAGTTTTAACAATATTTGGATGAATTGATGTGTAGATATTATAAACAGCTAGTAGACGGCAGAATCAATAAATTCTCATATTAAATTAATAATAACTGATAAGTAATTGATAAGTACTTCAATGCAGTAGGCAGTAAGAATCTACTTTTACCTTTTTTATTAATAAATAAATAATTATAATGGATCAACTACTACCCGTTTTATAATATAAGAAGATTAAAAACATGTTTTTGTATTATCAAATGTTACCAAGCTAAAAAATAATAAATATTTTTTGTTTTTATAGCTCGAAAAAAAAAATACATAAATTAAAACTATAATTACATTTAAATTTACAACTTTTGAGTTGTAAATTGTGATTAAAATTACTATTATGCTATAATACCTTAAATTTAAATTTATTAGATTTTTAGAATTTATAGATGAACAGATTTCTATAGTTAATTATAAACATGTTTAAAAATGATAACTTGCGATAACGTTAACATATTTAAAGAAACCTTATTAAATATAGTCAACATAACAAATTAAATATTTATTATCTTTTAAAATAATTAGTGCCTTTAAACTGTAATATGATAAGTTGTCCTATTCATACATACATAAACATAAACATGATATTTTAAAGTTATTATCTAATTAAATCCATTGAAATTCATATAATATACCATACACCATTAATAAAACAATAATTTTTATTTATATATATCTGGTCGAATAAAATAAACAATTAAAATAACAATGTTATTCGTAATTATTATAAAATACAAACCCATTAGGTATAACAAGTGAGAATGAATTTGTACTTTCAATTCATTGATTTTTAAATATTATAATTTTAGTTAACTAAGCCATAACTCACAATAATTCATTATTAATATTACCCAAAATAATGTTTTTTGTACGCACCTAATTAATACCTATCGCTGTATTAATATTTTAGGCTAGACGCTAGAATATTATTAAGTATACCTATATACTATATAGTATATAATACTGAAATTCAGTATTGACTTTAATTTATTGTTAACAATAACAGTAGGTTTATTATACTATGTATAATGGTACTGAATAGGTAAAAAAATATGTTAAAATATTGTGCATATAGATAGTATACATAGTATAATCTTTTATGATTTATAAACTATAGTCTATACATTATTAATAATATCTAATGCAATACGTATACATATAAATACATTACATAATACCTAATAATATGTTTGAAGGAAATAAATAAAACGACATTGTGAATCCATATAGGTAATTAGTAATTACTTATTATATTTTACAATTTATTAGTAGATTGTAGATAGCATATATTATACTTTTATACTCGTATTAGAACTCATTAACTATACCACCATTTTTATTGTTATTTGTATTTGTTATATTGTTCAATTTAGTATACCATAACCTATTCGGTTATATCATATACCATATACAGGCATACAGCATATTATGTATACCAATATGCATATGGCATATATACTACCTATATATAAATAAGTCAATTAGGAATATATACATTTAGGTATTTTTAATTTTTAGTTTAGATACACACGTGGCTTGATAACAATGTATAACATTGAAAATATAAAAAATGAAATTCGACAAAACATCAACTAAGTACACCTACTGTATTAATAAAGAATAAAGTATTATACAAAGCATATATGTATATATATATATATATTGGTAAACATAATTGTGAAAAAGTTAGAATATTTGAACATAACATACAGTGATGCATTTAATGCAGAACACTCCTAGTTATTTTAGGTAGTTGATGTTTTTTAAAAATAAAAACAATATAATTTTATAGTATTTAAGATGGTTAACAACACAATACATCTCATTTTTAGTGAACTAACTTTTAGTTTCATTTTAACAAAATCAGATAGAGAAGTTCAATATTAAAATATTATAATCGTTTATAATTTAGTGGGTTGGTTAAGTGGTAAGATTTTATATCCATACATTTTGCATACATATTGCCACTGTATCTAGCGTCCTAGCTTAGAACAAACGATTCTCATGCAAAAACTTATGAATAGTTCAAAAATTTAACAACAAAAAAAAAAATTTAAGGTTAAAGATTGTATATAATTTTTATTTTAAAAACAGTTAAAATAATTAAGATACATTCAAGAAATTTTTTCAAAAATTAATTACTTAAATTAAATATCTAATCTATTATTATAATATGACGTGTTGGTTCAACAACACTTTGGTAATCGGTGATTGGGGTTGAAGTGATTAATATAATGATTTACTATACAATGCATCGTTATAGTATAGTAAAATTTTTAAAAAATGTACATTTCAGAAATTAATTATATACAATATAACTAATCATCCAACATAATAAATTGCTTGTAAAAAAATGTACATACGCATTTGATGATTGAATATCCAATGTCATAAAAATTTGAATTTCAATCGCTCACAAAAAAAAAATATTTGATTTAGATAACATTTAAATTTTTTTTTAATTCCATTAAAATAATTTATAGATAAATATAAGATTCAATTGGATAGGAAATATAAGCGTATATTGGCATATTACCCTAAAATAGATACACTAATTGAACATCGATGATTTATTGATATATTTGATGTTACATATTACACTTACACATTTACGGCCACACGGGAATGATTTTTATCCATTTTTTTTTATATATATTATCAACTAAATACAGCCAAACTTTAAAGGATTATAAGTTATATTTAGTATTTAAGTAGGTGAGCGAGTGAGTCCTCAGAAATATCTTTAGTAAGTAGCAACATATTATATTATTATTATGTGACTTGTCCAAATTTCCAACAAACTATAAAAATTGCTACTTTGTAAGTTCTAGACATACCTATTGTTTAAATTAAAAATCTGGATACAAATTAAAGTTATACACTAAATTTTTACGAATGAAACATTTCTACAATATGCAACAATGATAAAATATGTTTGCTATTTGGCTTGGTGACGTCGTATCCGCATTTGTATTGTTAAATTGTCTCAGTCTATTGCCTAGGCACATAGCAAAGATTATGTTCACAAGAATCTATAGTATACTCTATTATTTTTAATATTAGAGTAAATTAATCTAATATTAAATTTAAATGTAAGAGTATTAATCAGGTTGGGTTAATAAGTACACGTAGGATTTTTACGATATTTTCATTTTTAAGCAAGTTATGTGTGTTTCATAATTACTGTAAATTTTTGTAAATTCATTATTTATCATGTATTCAAAAACATTGACATAGGTACACGTTTTATGTTAACATTATGTATTTATTATAAATGTATTATTAATATTATATAGTTGTGTATTTTAAATACATAAATACAATATAATTTTAAAATCTCTTACCGAACAGTAATGTTAATATTAATTACTTTTTATGGATTATATTATGTTATTAACTTTAACAGATTTAACTAGCATTCAGCATATTGCAAATAATATTCACTTGAATTCTGGACTTTTAAATACAGCTGTAAATAAAAAGTTTTGCCAACAATCGTTGTATTTAATTTGCAATATTCATTTAGGTATCTATACAATTTCTAAATTAGATAATATTTTCTAATAACAAAAACCATAAATCTTTATTTTTAAATTATTTATCATTTTTTATCTTATGCAGTTTTGCCTATTGTTCATAGTCACATAATTATGTTATTCGACGTGCATGATTACAGGTAATTCATAGTCAAGGTAAGATGATTTTAAAATATCTTACTCTAAGACCTAAGTATACACAACTATAAAATAATTGTCTATACTACCGTTGTCACACACTTGCACCAATTGTTTTCTGGTTAAATAAGGCAAGCTACTGATTGCCGCGTTAATCTTGATATGATCGCGGTGTTCTTCCGGAAAAATTCTAAGAAATTGTTCTTATCGATTCTTCGAAATTAATTTTAATCACTTCTTCACCAAAGGTAGGTCAAAGGTCAACTGTCAACTTGTGTTTATTAACCGGAACAGTCAGCCGCGTGTTTACATAGCGGTTATCAGGAAAAAATATATCCATAACTACTCCTGAATCGTCTGAATCGATTGTTTGAATCTTAGATCATATACATATATATGATCTATTGATCTAAGGTTTGAATACTAAACGATTGCTACGGAAAATCATTTTTAATGAACCTTATTAATTTTTTTCTTTATTTACAATTTTCACTAGCTGCAGTAATTAATTAACAATAAATAAAACATTGACGGTAAGTGATTATTAATAGATGGCGTATGGGTGACACATCATTTAATATATTATGAGAACCACAATAGTTGAAAAATAAAAAGCACGATCGCCTATGATGTGTTTTACTGTTTTATATTTTGTATTCTCTAAAGACGGCAGCTGCTCTCTAACTCAATAATAATAACAAAGATAATGACACGTTGTGAGCCTGTAGCGAAATATAAATTACGTCTTCTTTTATAGTAATTTGTAGTTGCTCACTGTGTGGTAAATCGGTTAGAACGTAAAACAAAAACTTTATTGCCATCTGCAGCTGGTTGTATATTTCTCGGTTCGCGATGTTTAGTAGTTTTGATGAGTAGACCAAAAATCAAGCTACGATGGGCGATGACCGTGTCTGTGTCGTCACGGCCCGGGTAATGCTTTCGCATTTCAATCTTCCTAATCCCAAAAGACTATGGATACGATAATAATGGTAAATATTATGGTATCCGCGGAGACCACGATGACAATATACCTATGTAACAAATCAAATGATGCAGCTACCGATAATTTTGCGTCTGTCGTTTCGGACGCACTGTCACCACCACCCACAATATCGCGGTTGCCTCTTCCACTTTCCACAGTTTCCAGTCGCCGTGTGTACGACTAAATTTGTAGTAGCAGACAGCAGTAGACAGTAGTACTATAGTAGTGTAGTAGTCATTAGCGTCGTGTAATTGTACGTGTGCGCCGACGACCGATATCAATTCGCGCGGTCGTTTCTCTTGAGCCCGCGACACTGCAGTCTTTCTAATATTTATTCTTACCCGAAATAAAGATGAGCTCGTCGAATCCGCGGTAAATAAATCGCTCGCATCTAAATAATAAATTCACACAAACACAGCATCCCATTGCCGCTCAAGAAGATAATATCACCATGGCCACTCGAGACGAACCGGGAATCGTGGATTTCGTTCTACTGGACGAGATCACGATCGAAAGATTCATGGAAAATCTGACGTTAAGGTAAATGTGGAACGTTTGATGATAAATTACAGTAGCGAGTGACTAGGATTTCGCCCCGCCGAAAGATTTGAACGATAACAGTTGTCGTTAACTCATGATCTGTCACTGATAATATACGTTGATGGTTAGGCCGTTAACCGTTCAAAAACTACCCTCCGCCCACCATTGTGTGCCCAGCAATTCACCTACTCGCACGATTGGTCGGTCCCGTCCAATCGATGCAGTGCCCTTGACAATTTTAAGATAATTTTTGAATTTCCCTCTGAAAGTCTGAACGCCGACAGAATCCGCGGATATCGGACCGACTGGCCAGATAAGGCAGTCGACTAATCATGACAAATTATGTTAGTAATAATTAATAATACTATATTAATATAATATATATTATTATACATATTATAATATCGTAACGCGGCACAGGCACAGTGTTATTGTGTCATTGAATAATTACCACGATGATGTCATACTTACATTGCAATATACATATATTAAGCGTATTGTGTACGCACGAAGTGGTGGAAGTAATACGGTATTATAACTATTAAAATTCCTACGCCGTCGGAGCTTATAAGGTTTTCTAATAGAAAAAAAATAAAAGTATGCCTACATAGTACCTACTAGTCATATACTGCTTGAGATTTAAGATATGACTAATCAATCCTTGAATATCATCCTGTGTACGTGTAACGATGAGTACCTACACTCTCGACGGAAATATTTTTATACATTTCACTTAAGATAATTGAAACTAATTTTAAATAGTCGTATCAACAGTAATTACCTCGGTAGTACATTACATATTATTTATTATCATTAGTTTTTCACTGATAGTAATTAATTAAGAATAACAATTTTATACTCTTTTTTTGATTGTTTTTTAACGAGTTTTTTTTATTTTTAATCTCCAATAAAAATAAACTACCTATTTAATATACAAACGTAATATTTTTTGAGACAAACAAAATATTAAATTTATTTTAAACATTTATAATCTTGTAGGTACTTAAATAGTCAAATATCATGTTTTAAAATTGCTCACTGCTATGAAATATAATATGACCAACTATATTTATTGTATTATTTAGAAAGAAAATAATCACAATAATATGCAAAGTATTAATTAAAATTTATTATAAATTTTAATTTTACGAATCTGGTTATTCTATTTTTAAATATCACATATGTAATATGTTCACAAGATATTCATATTTCTACAAGATTTATAATATTTATAATCTGTTTGTAGGAACAATAAGCAAATTGGATTACCTACCATAATCCTTTTTACTTTTACATAATAAGTACTTATTTCTTATAAAAATAATTTATAACTATACATACCTAACTAATATTTATTTTAAATTACATTTGTAGGTAATTAGGTGTATCTTAGTCCCTCTTCAAAGAAAAAATAAAATTCTAATACATACAAGTATTACAAGTATACTGAATATAGGTAGTAAACTTAATTTTGTAATCCCATTTTCTCGTTTTTAATATTTATGTATGTTTTTATGAAACAACACTAATCCAAGACTTGTATTCTATTACCCTTTTTAAGGGCACGGTTCAATACACAAATAGTTTAGTGGAAATTATTAAATTTCTAAACAACGAAAATAAAATATAAAATTAACTGAATTCAACAAATATACCTATGCCTTATGAAACTGTGATAACCTTATGATAGAAAACTATTTAATATTATTATATTCATTGTTGTGGTATTAATAAGTATTATTTCATTTTATTGGGATCATTAGAGTATACTGCTTATGAGTAAATTATATATATTTTTTTAGATTTATATAATTATTCTTTTTATTAGGTACATAAAACAATTTCTAAATTAAATAATGTTTATAAGATAAATTAAATTAGGTCATTTAAATTAAAATGATTACCTAGTTATACATTTTAACAAGATTGAGTATTATTTATAAGTATCAGTGTTTGAGCTGAGAATAAATAATAATATTTAAAATGAAATGCTATACATATATTTATTTACATGGCTGAATATGCCATTATATGCTCTATTGAAGTATCAAATTAAACAGTAGAATATAGAATATTTTAATGTTTAATTTGATATATATCCTCTTGGCAGTCAATGTCAACAACTGGTTTTTTTTTTTACTTTTCTAACTATGTGCTATGCCCATATTAGAACAATCGTTTGCAATGAAAGCTAATCAAAATATTTTATACATTTATGCCATTCACACTATCTCTAAACAACTATAAATTGAGTGTATATAAAGCTAATTTCTATTTTCAAACAGAATTGTTATTTAAACATTTATAATTTTATAAGTTACATTAACACATTACTTACATGTTAAACTTTAAACTATATACCCAACTATCAATATATAAATATATAAATATATTTATTTTTTTTATTTCCATACCTTACTGTTTATTATTTATGTAGTAATACATTTTATAAATAGGTTAGATTTTATTATTATGTAATATATAATATACTACATATATTTCATAAAATTAGCTTATGTGTTAATCAAAATAAATAAATATACCATATATCAATATCTATGTATATATTATATGTAAATTGATTGAAAAAATATAGGTTAGAAATTTCTGCATTTTTGGATATTTACATATTATTTATTTCTATTACATTCAAACAAAAATTATTTTATATTTGCTTATTTAGGTAATTTAGTTTATTAATTATTTAAATGTTGAAGGATATATTACACATTTTTAGATTTTTTCTTAAAGGTCCAACAATAGAAGTCTAATAAAGAGCCTAATGACATTTTCTTAATAAATCTTATTTAGTCATCAATTACACAAAATTTAAAAAGTCTTAATTCACTCACGGCTTTAAAAAAAAATATGTGGTTGTAATTAGACTGTTGTTTTAGATTAAACATTAATACACCATATACATAAATTATAAATATAATTCTAAAGCTTATTAACACCTGAAATATTTTACATACTTATCGAACACTGCTGAATGTCAACCAAAAAATTAATAAATTATTGAGTTAAATTTAATATATCTTCAATAATTTAACCTTGATTCTAATATTGACAGTCAATTCTGTTATTGCAACTACCTCAAACAAACAATTATCATATTAATTTAAGACAATCTTGTAATCTATTAAAACAAAGTATTATATGTAGATCTTCCAAAACTTATTCTCAACAATATGTTTAGGTTAGGTTTTATATTTTTGTACAGGATTTTATATTTATACGTTAATTGCTTATCATATTTGAGTATATTTGTTGTGACGCTAGAAAAACTGAGGATAAAAAAATAAAATTGAAAAAATTGAAAAATTAAAATATTAATGTACGATCTGCACAATTTTATAACTATCACTGATTAACAATGCATTATATTATTTTAAGACCATTTTGTTGTTATGTATAAAACAAAATAATATAAGTAGGTCTGCCCAATAAAACTTAAAGTGTAATGCACATTCATATGAAATAATACCTGTAAGAGACTCTAAAAATAAAAAAAATAATAATTTAATTATAACACTGATCAAACTGTAGTGAATTTAATAACAACGCCAATTGGTATAATTTAGCATATGCAAACAATTTTAATAAACGTCATTTGGCATCATTGGCGGTGAACATTTTAAATTAAAATGTTTTATAAGTATTATTTGGATTTTTGACCCACATACATATCTTTTTAATAAAATAATATATGGAAAAATTATAGTCATTTTTCTTTTCATGGTAAATTTTAGATTTTTGAGTTGAAAGTGAGCATTATGAGAAATTGATTTGTTGATAGTTATACATCATATATTATATATTATATGTGTATTACACTTTAAGTTTTATTGGGCAGACCTACTTATATTATTTTGTTTTATGTATCACAAAATGGTTTTAAAATAATATAATGCCTTGTTAATCAGTGGTAGTTGTAAAATTGGGTTTACCTGAAAATTGCAACTTTAGGTAGTAGCGATAATTGATAATTACTAAACTAAACATTCCTATAGGTATGTACTATTTATTATCTCATCACTCAAGTAGAAACTTTTAAAAATAAAAATAAGGTTGTATGATAGCAAAATAATTTTTTTTTATTATGCTAAAAATAATTGGATGGTCACACATTTAGGTAGTTCAAATAAATTTATTCTTATCTGGATATTTACTTAGCTTAATTTAAGATCATGGTAGAACCCACCATTTGGCATACAATCTAATTTCGGCTTAACTCTAAAATTATTTGAGTTAAAATTATTATTTATTAAATTAAGCATTTAAATTTTTTTAATTTTTATGTCATAACAAAAAAGTATTAATTTTTTATGCTCCTTTATTATTTATCTAATATATGCATGTTTTTTTTTTTTATTAGATTTAACTCTGGTTTTATATATACTTATATTGGCGAAGTCTGTATTTCTGTAAATCCATACCGCACTTTAAACATCTATGGTCAGGACTACATAAATCAATATAAAGGTAATATTTTTTAATTCAAACATTATTTACAAACATTTATTATGTTTATGCATTGTTTTTGGCTTTTTGCCAATTTTAATTTAACTTCTACACTTTGTATGTTTTGCATGAAGGACGGGAGATTTTTGAAAACCCTGCACATATATTTGCAATTGCTGACTCTGCACACCGTAGCATGAAAATGCACAGACAAGATTCTTGTATTGTTATTAGTGGTGAATCAGGAAGTGGTAAAACTGAAGCATCTAAGATTATAATGAAATATATTGCTGCAGTTACTAACTTGACTGGTCAACAAGAAGTAGAACGGTAAAGTACATTTCATGTTTAGTGAAATTATATTTAATTTTAATGTTGTTAATATTTTATAGGGTAAAGAACATCTTGATTCAATCAAATATAATTTTAGAGACTTTTGGAAATGCTAAAACCAACAGAAATGATAACTCCTCTAGATTTGGAAAATATATGGATATCAATTTTGATTTTAAAGGAGATCCAATTGGCGGACGAGTTATTAATTATTTACTTGAAAAATCTCGTGTTATACAACAACAACTAGGTGAACGTAATTTCCATAGTTTTTATCAGGTAAATAATAATAATAATAATAATATTTTAGATTATTTGTATAAATATAACTTATATTATTCAGGCATTAGGAAATACAACACATAAAGAAGCTAGCAATTTAGGGTTGAATCCAGATCCTCAACATTATTTTTACACACGGCAAGGGAAATCTACAATTACATCAGCTGATAAATCTGATTTTCAAGCTACCTTAAGTGCTTGTAAGACACTTGGATTTTCAGCAATTGATATTAAAACAATTTGGAAAATTGTTGCTGCTATCTTGCAATTAGTAAATAGATTTTGAAATTGTCAGTAATAATAATTTAACAAATTATCATTCCATTATTTTAGGGAAATGTAACTTTTTCAACAAATGATGATGATACTATTACTGTAACTAATTTTCATAATAATCCAATTGAACAAGTATCCAAGCTGTTAGAGGTTGATGCTAAAGATCTTCTAACTGCTTTAAGTAAGCGTATAATTGCAGCAAATGGAGAAGTATTACAAAAAGCTCACACTTTATCGCAGGCTGAAGTTGGAAGAGATGCATTAGCAAAAGTATTACTATAATCATTAATTTTCATACTGTAAAAATATTATTTATTTTTATTTTATTATTATTATAGGCAATTTATGATCGGCTATTTACTTGGATAGTAAGTAAAGTCAATGAAGCATTAATACCATATATTGAAAATGATAAGTACAAAGGAGGAACTGTAATTGGAGTATTAGACATTTATGGATTTGAAGTATTTGAACAAAATAGCTTTGAACAATTTTGTATTAATTACTGTAATGAAAAGCTCCAACAAGTATTCATAGGTATAATTCATTTTTAATTGTATTACTAATTGTTTATATCTAATTAAAGTAAATTATATATTAAATAATAATTTATATAAAACGTGTATAAAATGATATAGGTATAAAAGTAAGCAAATTCAATGTGTTAATATGTCTTATAATATTTATTATTTCATCAATAGATTTGGTTTTGCGTCAAGAGCAGGAAGAATACAAAAAAGAAGGCATAGCCTGGCAAGAAATTAAATATTTTAACAACCAAGTAATTTGTGATCTTGTGGAAAAGCCACATCAAGGTGTAATTGCAATTATGGATGAAGCTTGTCTGAATGTAGGCAAAGTAAACGATGAAGTATGTTGATTAATAAAAATAAATATTATTAACATGAATAATTAGTTTACATTTACTTATTTAGATGTTATTAGAAGCCATGGACTCAAAACTGTCTAATCATAAACACTATTCTAGCAGACAGGTGAATACACTGGACAAAGATTTGAAACATAAGACTCAATTTAAAATTTTGTAAGTAATGCATAATTTTAATTAATACCAAAAAAATGTATTTTAATTATTATTATTATTTTAAGACATTACGCTGGTGATGTAGTGTATAATATTTATGGTTTTTTGGAAAAAAATAAAGATACATTATTTCAAGATTTTAAAAGACTGCTTTACTCATCAAAGAATCCAATTATTAGAGATATGTGGCCTGAAGGAGCCTTAGATATAAAATCTGTAAGTATAACTACAACAAATTGCTTTTGTAATTTGTTCATATTTTTGCTAAATGATTTTAATTGCATTGCTTTCCGTAGACCACAAAAAGGCCAGTAACTGCTGGAAGTGCATTTAAGACATCAATGATTGCTTTAGTTAAAACATTAAATAGTAAAATGCCATATTATGTGAGATGTATAAAACCAAATGAAAACAAAGCTCCCGTTGGGATAGACTACAAAAGAGTAGTTCATCAAGTTTCTTATTTGGGTCTATTAGAAAATGTCAGAGTACGAAGAGCTGGATTTGCTCATAGACAGCCTTATAGTAGATTCCTTAAAAGGTAAGTGATTTTATACATTATGTACACCAAACAAAAGTAAATAATAATATATTATAATGTTGTATTTTTAGATATAAAATGATAAGTGGTTTTACATGGCCTAATTATAAATGTAGTGACAAAGAAGCCACCAGAGCATTAATAGATGAAAATAATTTTTCAAATGATGTTAAATACGGGATAACAAAATTATTTATTAGATCACCTCAAACATTATTTGCTTTAGAGAAGGTAGTAAAATAACTAGGTATTTAACAATAAAATATATTATTCATTTGATGCCATTTTTTTAGATGAGAGCAGAATTAATTCCAGCTATTGTTATATTATTACAAAAACAGTGGCGAGGTGCTATTTGTCGTGCTAAATTCCGCAAAATGAAAGCTGCCTATTTTATAATTAAGTTTTATCGGCGTCATAAAATACGTACTTATCTAAAATCTGTCCTAGAAGCTCATAGGTTAACTAAACATTTTTATTTTTAATATATCTCGTAGTCTTAATTAATCAATTAATTAATATGTGCTTTATAGAACTTGTGAAATGAATATGCACCATAAGGAATCAATAATTTGGCCACATACAAATTTTGCTGTTCGTCAATTGGAACCTTCGTTAAGGTATATATATAAACGATGGAAGGCATATAAGCTTTTGAGCCCCTACCCTAGAAGTGAATGGCCACAGTTGCGTTGCAAAATTTATGCTGCATCTTTATTATGGGGAAAACGACCAAGTTGGGGTGCACAACGTATGTGGAGAGGTGATTATCTTTCATCACCTACAGAAAACACTGAAAATGCTAATTATACAGTTGCATTGAATAACCTTAAAAACTCTGACCGATTTAATCAGGTACTGATATATTTAAAATTATCAGTTAATTTAATTTATAATATTAATTATATGAACAAAATATTACTTAGGTTTTGTTTTCAAGTTTCATTTATAAAACGAACCGTTATAATAAATGTGCGGATCGTGCAATATTAATAACTGATTGGGCAGTTTACAAGTTAGACCTGAAAAATTTCAAACCAATGAAAAAAGGAATGCCTATACAAGAAGTAAAAATGTTGTAATAGAAAAATTATTGTATACATATAATTTATAAACTTTTATTGTTAGGTAACTGGAATGAGTGTAAGTCCAGGACAAGATCAACTGGTTGTAATTCATTCTAATCGGGGTAATGATTTTGTAGTTACTTTAAAACCAACAACTGACATTAATGAAGACAGAATTGGTGAACTTTTAGGAGTAATCAGCACCAGATATTTCCAGTAAGAAAATTATATTTATGATATCTAATACAGAGTACAACTTGAATAAAAATAAAAATTATTAACTAATATTTATTATAAATTTTTGATGTATTTCATATTATTTGATAATATATTTTTATACTTATGAGATTGCAATAGAATTCATAAATAATTTATAGAAATTGTATTACTTTAGATTAAGGAATTCTGAGTTACCAGTGAATGTGTCCAATAAATTTAACTGTATGTTGGGCAAAAAATCTCGAATGCTTCGAGTTGAAGTCAATCCACAAACATCAACTGCAAGTTTTAGAAAAGACGATAATGGCGGTATTGTTTACATCATACCACCAAATGTTGCAGTCCACCCATTTATCAAAGCGTGAATTCCATAAATTTTTTTTTTATTCAATTTTATAAAAAAAAAGATTGAGTACAAAGTAAAAAATAATAAAAATTATTTTTTTTTGTTAATCAACTCAAGGGCATTTTAGTTTTAATAACTGTTGTGCATATCTAAACTCTGAACAAGTTTTAAATTATAAATTTATTTTAAGAGTTTATTCTTATATTATTTAAAAAATAAACTAACAGGGTGAATTAAATTAAATTATTATTTTAAATAATTGATTAACAAATGTTGCCATTGGAATTTTGTGCCTTATATTAATTGATTAAACTGTGATTTCTAACTAGTTCATTTATATACTTCTTTATTGTTTGTATGTGCAATTATACTATTTCATATTTGTATTTTTAATTTTCATCACATTATTTTATCTTAATTATTTATTAATTCCGATTCTTTTTAGGAAACTATTTATTTATTATGTTTTTGTATTTTGTATGATATTTAGTTTAAGCAGTTGAACCTATAACATATCAGCATTATTCAAATTTGTATAATTTTAAACATTATTATTCTATTTATATAGTTCTTTTAAAAAAAAAATAGTTGTTTGTAATAACTAATAAGATTAAATATTTTTTTAATATATATTATATGTTTACTTGTATGTGTTAACATCTCTATAAATAAATATATTTTATTTTTTATTTAATACTACATTTTTAATTAAGTTTTCCAGCATATTATTAATACTTATTTCAATACTTAAATTATGTCTGAATACTCATAAAAAAAAAAAAAAATGAAATTTGTATGATTAAATTAAAGAAATTTAGTATAAATATTAAATAGTTTTTGTTTCAATCATCCTATTCAATGTATTACATAAACCATATTTAAGTAACTCATCTGTTAAATTGTTATGTGAATTGTGATCTATACACTATAGTTCCCAGTGTTATGTATTGTTTATACATGTAATTAATAATTGTACACTTATTGTTATTATGTATAACAATTTATTTTTCCTTAAGTATTATTATTTTATAATATCAATGTAAGAATTAAATTTGCATAATTTAACTGAAATATTTGTATTTTAAATTGTTGATCAATTAAATTAATTTAATTGCCTGACTGCCTATAATCTAATTTTTAACTAATATATTTAAATTGAATCTATTTTAAAGAAATATTAAAAGTTTTCTTTTTCTAATAAAAATTATTTTAAAATTATAATGCATTAAGATCCATTTATTTATTTATATATTGTACATCTTTTATTTTTTTTTTTTTAATATAAAAATTACAATACTATATTTTTATGCATATTAATGTTTATTTAATTTAAATAATGTGTGTTTTATTATGAGTTATAACATATATGTAATAATAAATATATAATAGTACCTTCATATTTCCTTTCCACAATAATGAATTATGAATTTAAAATGAACACAAAAATATTACACATTGTTTTGGTTGTTTAAAAGAATTATCATTAATATTATTGATTGGAAATACTATAATACATAATTTTACACAATTTATATTAATTGAAGAAAAATTATAATTAGGTAGTAATGTAACTGTTTAAGTATATAATAAATCATAACCTATTATTGACTATTAACCCTACATCGGTACTCGATAAGACTAAAAACATCACTTGGTTAGTCACACATAGTCTAGTCATTTGTCTATGTCCAATCTGATTGAAATATTCATAAAATAGTTTTATAAATTTTTATACATCTAATTGTCTGTAAATGCAGTAGCATAATTGGAAAAACTCTAGGGGGGGCCATTATAATATATTTATTATCAAAACCTTGACACCACTCCCCCCCCCCGTTTAAAATATATAAATTTATCCCTCAAAAAATTGTCAGGGGGCAAGTGCCCCTCCACAATTACTCCACTGTGTATGGATAAAAAAGGTACTAAAAATTACAAAACAAAACTATAATTTAAATAAAATAAAAATTACTGAGCTACCAGTCTTTTAGACAGTTATGCGACCAATAGAGGGTGAAATAGTTTTTCTTTTTAATAGTTTTAAGTAGGATTTAATTAGCATTGTTCTAATTATTTTAATGGTCTAATGAATCTATGAGGAAATTAAGTTTTTCTGGAAAAATCAAGTAAATAAGTTTTCTTTGAATTATTTTAGAACAATTACGTATTTTGAGGGTAGATTAATGATAGTTATAGAATTAATTATTATCAATTAAATATATAATATGGTCTTATACGTGAGTGGGTTTTTATATTTCTAATAAAGAAATTAAAAACAAATTAATTTGGTTAATATTAATTGGATTTTTTAGTTAAAAATATATTAAATAAAACTATGACATCAAATTAATTATACAACTAGTATTTACAGTTTATACAGAATAAAATTATGAATTATTCATCAATTTCGTCTTCCATTAAATGCCCAAGTTTAATTTCTTTATTAGAAGTAGTTCCATCTGTTGTACGTTCTGGTCTATTTTTTTTCTTCTGTACCTTTTTCCCAAATTCATATTCTGGCATGATCAGTTTAGAACTTTTAAAACTTGGTTTCATTTCTGGTTCGTTTGACTTCAGTGTTCTCTTGAACACGATTTTCTTTACTTCTTTATCATCGTTTTCATCATCTTTACATTTTCTAGTTTGCATTTCTTTAAGAAATGCAAATGCAGCAGCTGCATTGCTCTTGTCGTTCATTTCGTTTACATCAGCCAACGAATACTTGGTCCATTTATGTGGATGCAATTTGAAATCTGGCGGTCTGTGTTTTTCAATTATACGCCATGGCGGTATTTCTGGCTTGACAAATAGACTGTCTTTACCTCGGAACTGTCTAGTCAACGAACGACCTGTTCTACGTTCCACACGGCCATTAAGTATTTCATGTGCATCAGCCGTTGAGGCTTTTTTAATTTTCGATTCCAAATCCTTCTCAGCTTGATCAAGCACGGCGAACAGATTTGTACGTTTGTTTTGGAATTCTGGAGTGTCGCCGACGAATGTTGGATCCTGAAACGACATGATTTGTGTTCGAACGAAAACGTCTATACCAAAAAACTATCTGCAATACCACGTCGTTGTACGCATTGGCATTGTAATTTACGATTCGCAAGTCACAGCAATAGCTCTAAATGAGTAAATTTTGCAATAATATTATATTGAAAAACGATGTGCTCGTGTTATTAGTTTGTAGCAAACTGACAAATGTCAAATACTAATTACTAAACTGTAAATTGTAATATAAATAATAATATTATTATTTTCATTCGTTATCAGCTGCCCAGTATCATTCATCCGTCCGTCGTCTTTGGTCGCGCATAACATTATGTTTAATATCTCCCGGTGTATATTCGACCGCGGTTCTGTGGTAAATTTTTTGAACGTCATTCGCCACTTGTGGCGGGCAAAAAAATCAATACTCGAAAAACGCCGACGACTGTAGTCCGCGTAGGTACGTTGTTTTCGTTTGGAAGTCGGACGCGCGTGAACAGCTTATACTTCACCTGTACATAGGCATCGTGATGAAGAACATTGCTAAAAACAATCGGGCGTATGTTATTGCGAATCTGTCAACGAATCACGAGGGAAACGCGACGCTGGCCTGCGAACTAATCGAAACAGCATGCGTGAGCCATAATATATAATTTATGATTGAAAAAATATAAAAAATAAAATCCAATGACTATACGCACCCCTATATTCACGTATATTATTGTTATAGGACAAGCACCGTTTTACGTTGAACAATACCTGTATATCATCAATCTATCATAATATTCTTATATAAAGATATCCGCTTTGTTGTCTCTATAATAATAATAATAATAATAATATAGCGTGTATTAGAGCCATTGCGTATAATAAATATTTAATAAACACCGAATGATATATAATAATATAATATATGTCTGCGATGACCATAGAATTCATACCTTTATAATATCCGCATCACCGGCTGCGAAAGCTGAAGATGATACTGCAGCCGCAAGCGCGTCTTGCTCGTATGTTTAATAATATAATATAATCATCCTCGTCCATATAATATATATTTGTGTAATATATCAATATAATCGTTTTCAAAATATCGAACGTATACATATATGCCGTAGATTCATCATTTATATATTTTATGTATAATATAACAATTATAGTATACTACGCGATGGAGGATCATCTATAAATCCGCAATCTCGCGTATCGAACTCTCGGCCGTTCAAAAAAATGTCATCTTCGTCCCTACCCACAGAGTATCCACATCGTTTCGACTCGTAATTTATATATACTTACAAATAAATGCACCTTCTCATGCATGTATTTAATGATACTGTTGCAATACAATTCAAAACATTATCTACACTCTACTTCGAGAAAGTTGAACTTGTACATCTCCGGTAAATTTTGAAAATTCTCGGTTTATCTATGAGGTTGCAGTTTTATTTATTTTTATATTTAATATATTTATATACAGTAGTGCAGTACGTATTGGAGTTCGATAGCTAATGCTTAATAGTAATTACTAATTAGTATATTTAAAATTAATAGTTAACGTGTTAGTGCCGGTTTTTTGAAACAGCCTTTCGGAAGCGTGAATTTACTTTCCAGTTATTTAAAAATAAAACAATTTTTATATTTAAATATGTCGAAACGCAAATTAAAAATCTTAACGATCGCTGAAAAAGTCAACGTTATTAATATGGTTGAACAGGGTGGGAAAAAAAATTATGAAGTAGCAAACGCATTTGGCATACCGAGTTCTACGTTATCAACTATTTTAAAAAATAAAACGAAAATTATATCAAATTTTAAATTACAACCAACTCGGAAGAAAATTAAACTAGCTGAGTTTCCGAACCTGGATTCTAGTTTATTCAAGTGGTATATTCAGTGTAAGAATAGTAATCTACCTATAAGTGGACCTATATTAAAAGAAAAGGCTAACATATTTGCAAAGTCACTAGGGTATACGAATTTCAAAAATAGCACCGGTTGGCTAGATAAATGGAAAAAACGAAACAATATTACTTTACGAAAACCTTGCAGTTTAAATATGCCTGCCAGTAAAGATCAACTTAGTATTCAATGGAAAAATGACATTTTAACTATCATAAACGAATATTCACCTAACGAAATTTTCACTGCAGACGAAACAGGACTTTTTTATAAATGTCTACCTGCAGATAGTACTCAACAGTTATCTTATAGCGGAGTCGATTGCCGTGATGGTAAGCGAAGTAAAGAACGTGTTACGGTACTTTTGTGTACAAATATGAGTGGTACCGAAAAAGTCAAACCATTACTAATCGGAAAGTGTATTAAACCAAGATGTTTCAAAGGAGTTAAATCATTGCCAGTAGACTACGAATCAAACCCAAAATCATGGATGACGGCTTTATTGTGGAATAAATGGCTTAAACAATTTGATGAAAAGTTGTTCATGGAAAATCGTAAGATTATATTATTGATTGATAACTGCACTGCTCATGTCACTGTCCCAAATTTAAAAGCGATTACTATCAAGTTTTTACCAATGGACAGGACTTCAAAATTTCAACCACTTGATCACGGTATAATCCAAAACTTCAAGGGTTTTTATAGAAAAGAAGTGATACGTAAGATAACCTTACATAATGAACTTCAAAACACTATTTCAATTGATTTGTTACAAGCTATACGAATAACCGACAAATCATGGAGACAAGTTACGTCAGAAATGATATCAAATAGTTTCAGAAAAGCGGGATTCCAACATCCGGGTATACATTTTGTTGAAAAAACATCCTCCAATCAAGAACCATGTCAAGAAAAAAATTATCCTGAATGGTCTTATATTATACAAAAGTACAATTTAATGCCAGAATTCACATTTAACAATTATGTACAAATTGACGAAAATCTAACCGTCTGTAGTAGTTTGAATGATTCTGAAGATGCGGGATTAACAAACTATGTATGTAATAATGACAAAGACAATAATGTGACTTCAAAAAAAGTTTCGTTTAAAGAAGCAACAAAAGCATTGGGCATTTTACGTAATTTTATTGAAACAACAAAAGGTATAACATTTTTAAGTATAAATTAATTTTATTAAAAAAAATAATTGTCATTCCTTTTTAGGAATGAACGATATTCATTTTGAAGCATTAGGAACTTTAGAAGATGCCATGGATAAAATAAAACATACAGAAACATCAAGTATTATTTAAAAAAAAATTGTCAAAAGTGATATATCATTTAATATGTAATGTAACTATTACTCTAATATAGCAATATAGTAATATATATATATAAATAATATTACGCAGAATACATTATTGATAGATATTCACACTGTATACTATTTTACATAGAAATATATAAACTACTTTTTTTATACTTTTTATAATGTATTTTCCAGTCATATTAGCTACTTTATTTAGGATATACGCATTGACTTTTGTTCTATTATATTAGTATGAGTAGTTTGAGACATGAAAATCAGTAAAATAAAAAGTGTAATATTTTATTTAATGTATACGATATAAAAAACTATTGCGATTAATTTATGCTATTATTATATTATATTATACCTAGTTATATAATTTACATTATTTTTAGAAATGTAGAAAATGTAATTTAATTAAACATTTTTTTAGTTATTCTATATAAAAAAAAAAAATTTTCCCCAGAAAAATATAACACTGAATATAAACTAATATATATTTCTTACTTAAAGTAAGACGAAAATGTAATCTAAATAATATAAGCATATAGATATATTTTTAGATTCTGAACAAGTGATTTAAAAAAAAAATATTACAATTTAAATATTGGTAATATAATATAACATAAACGACCTAGACAAACAAAAAATCTCCGTTCAGAATCGTTTTTCGTACACAATGAATAATGATACCTATAATTGCATTTAAATTTAACACATCCATTAGACTATTAGAGTGACCTACTGTCCGCCTCTACTATACAGCAGAGCGACTTTTTAAGTTTTTATTTAGGTATAATATTAATATTTATATATGTTACATTTAATTTTAGTTTACAATAATTATTATATACATATATACATTGTTATTTTTAAATTGTGATGTAATTACAGTTAATTACTCAATAATGAAGTAAAATACAATACGCTTGTTTAATACATATTAATACTTTTTAGTAATTGTTGATACCTTTAATTCTTAATTTTAATTTTTCGGATTATCCACGGAATTCGCTTATCCGTGGATGTACTGCCACCCTATTCCGCGGATAATCAAGAGTAGGTGCACTGTAATAACAATTAATAATTATTTATTGATATAATGTATGCTACGTGTTTAAATATATTAGTATATTATTATAAATTTTTATTTAAAATATATTAAAAGTTTAAATTTATTTTTCTAATGATGAAAATTGATTTATTTACTTTTCCTTGGAAATAGATTTTCTATTTTAGAAATTCTTAATTTTATAAGTATATTTTTATTATAATAATTAATTAATAAATACTCATTATTTTTTTCTGTACATCAGAATATAAATTATCAATTGATTGGCATTAATAATATTATGATTTTATTAGAAATGTGGCGCAGATTATGTATTGATGGAACTCGATGAAAATACTAATCCATTTACATGCGAAGATATCAAACACTTTCATAAGTTAGCTCAAGATAATGGAGCTGTTTTCACAACAAAATCGTTAGTGGTTAGTCGAAATGAAAAATGCTCATTGTATTATATTATTTCACATACGAATTATGTACTATTTATTTTTTTAGAATTCAATTCGTCAAATTTCTCCTATACAACAGTTTAAGAATATAAATAATGACGAGGACGAAATTAGTAGTGAATTGCAACTAGCGTTTCCTTCGATTCCAGAAAAGGATATTTCTGAAGACCGTAAATCATATGAAACTGTTGATCTGGTCGAAAAAATACAACAAAAATTCCCCAAACATGAACTTCAGTTTTGGGAATTTCAAGAAATAAGCACGTGTCTTCCGGAAGTGGTTATTGCTATCGGAATAAAAGTAATATTTTTTTTATTGATATTAAATAGCCAAGTTTAAAATTAAGAAGTTAAATGTTATAATCATATATTACCATATTATTATAATACATTTAACTTAATTAATTATTTTTAACTATATTTTTATTGTAACACATTATTAATAAAGCTGTATTTAAAGATTGGAGAGGAAAATTCGTAGAAATTGAATAAGGGTTATTTATTATTTAATTTAATTAAAAAAATTATGTTAATGATAAAATAAGTAGTATTGAGTAAATTTTCCTCTTTCACAGTTGTTGCTTATAAATTATATCAACTAGATTTGTTGGCAGAAACTTTTCTCATATTATTAATTATTTCGCCGTTTCATTATTATAATTACTCTGATAATTTGATTAAATCTCGCATTGAACACATGACTTATATTTATATAGTTATATGAACGTTACTTAATTAAGTTAATGTAATTTTATGAATTTTTATTATTTTATAATTAAAATTATAATTATAATATATAATATTGTTATTATTTATTAACTAAAATTTTATTGTTTTTGCAATAATACGAACAACAAAACAATTTATGAATAGGTATATTATATATTATAAACTCAATAACTTTGTTGAATATAAATAACTATTTATTATGTATAATACGTAACAATGTATACTAATAGATATGAAAAAATTAATTTTTTTACTACCTGTTATTTTTTATAATTATTTTTTAAATGATTGGTTTTGTTAAAGGCGATATCTTGCAAGTTTACGTTGGACGACAAATCTATCGGATACGATCACGCGATGTCTATCTCAACTCGTGACTTCCGTACTATGGTGACCAATATTAGGACAGTTGAAGTTGCACTAGGAACAGGGAAAAAAGACAAACTATCTCCATCTGAATTGCCGTGTTTTAAAAAGTTATTCAAAAGTATTGTGGCTGCAAAAAATTTAGAGCGTGGATCCATATTAAAAGCGGAAGATATGAAAATTAAAGTCAGTGACACTCAGAGTATGTGTGGATTTTACTTTCCAGTAGTAATCGGTCGACAGTTATTATCTGAAGTCGATGAAGACGATCCAATTTTTGTTTCCGATTTTGATGGGTATGATATTTTTAAAGTTAAACTTATTATATTGTTGTACTTTTGTATTGTCCAAATTATCTAAAAATGTACCAGAACTACTGCTTTTGTATAATACGTCGTAAAATTCTTTCTAGAGAAAATAAAATAAAATAAATTTTGTTTTGAGGTCTTAAAAGAAAAATACGGTAAAAATTCATGGCCGTAACACGTTTGGACACAAAACGACATTTTTACCTGGGATTTTGGGGAACGATTGGAACACACATTTAGGTACACTTTTTTTACTTTTTAACTTTAAATTTTATGATTATAATATTATTAGCGTTACCCAAGAGATACCGTGAGGAAGTTGGCTCTTAATAGTCTCCCAAAAACGTTTATTTTTATTTTTGTTATTATTAATATTTTAATTATTTTATTTTGTCATATTATATTAAAATATTTGTCAATATATTTGGTTAATCTTATTTTATTTATTTACTTTATTTTCCGACAAGATCCGTAGTCGAGTATACAACGATAATAATCATAGAATAATCAAAATAATATAAGTTTGATATTAACTGGTTTGGAGATTAAGTATATGAGTATACCACTATTGTAGATCACGTGTTTATAAAGTGTATCCAAACGTTCTCTGATTTACCAGGTAAAAACGAACATAACTTTTATTTTATGTGCCCAAATGTTGTGTCTATTTGTACCTAAACGTGTTGGTTTTTGGATCAATGTGATCAAACGTTCAGCCCCCAAATTCATCAATACAAATAAATACCTAAAAAAGTATATTATACATTGTACGGTTGTATTTTAATTGTATTTATTGAAATTTAAATTATAATAATTTTAGACTGCAACATTATACGCATTATATGCCGTTTGATGATCCAATACCTGAGTATACCGGATTTATACCTGAAATTAATCTAGGACGATCCGTAAATTTTAAAAGCCCGTGTTATATTATCGCTGAAATAGGACAAAATCATCAAGGTGATATAATGATGGCTAAAAAATTAATCAAATTGGCTAAAGTAAATACCTAATCTGTATACTATATATAATATGGTACCTATATAATTTATGAAATATTATAATATGTACATTTTTTATATTATGATATATATTTTTATGTATAAATCATATGATTTGAATTGTTTAAGAAATGTGGTGCAGACTGTGTAAAATTTCAAAAAAGTTGCATAAATGAAAAATTTACGTTGTTGGCCAGGAATAGAGAGTACAATAGTAAAAATTCTTTCGGCACGACATACGGTGAACACAAACATTTTTTAGAGTTCACTGAAGATCAATACAAGGAACTAAGGAGATACGCTGTAAAAAAAGTCGGAATTCATTTCACTGCATCGGCAATGGACCCGGTAAAACAGCTGCAATAATTTAACAATAACATTTATATTATACTACAATTTTTTATTTTTTACCTCCTCAAATTTTTACAGATAACCTTACTTTTACGATACTTATATTTTAAATGCCTTAGGTACCTGATCGTAGTAATAATACAAATAATTACTTATTAATAATAAGTTATTATAGTACATTTTATATGTTTACGAGAACAATTGAATGGTAGATATGGTATTTTTTTTTAAAATAGTTAATTTGTTTATTTATATAGGTACATATTTCTTATATTTCAAACGTGCCGTAAAATCATTTTGGGGTGGGAGGAGGTAACGTCCTCACTCGTTAGCATCGCTTATTCCACTTAGGTTTTATCCATTTTTTTCTGCAGGTTTCATTTGATTTCATTGTTAGCCTCAAAGTGCCGTTCGTTAAAATTGGTTCAGGTGAATCCGGCAACGTGATACTATTGGAAAAGGCGGCCAAGGCTTATGTTCCGCTGGTTATATCCACCGGCATGCAGACACTGGCTGACATACGAATTACTTATCAGACAGTTAGTAGCTACCATAATAATTTCGTGTTATTACATTGCGTATCCGCATACCCGACACCGCCGGACGAGGCCAATCTGAACATGATCAAGACACTTCGCAAAACTTTCCCAAACACGATAATTGGCTACTCTGGCCACGAAGTTGGCTCTTCTCTAACCGCTGCTTCAGTAGCACTCGGTGCCAAAGTAAGTATTCACTGGATTCACGGACTATATTACTTTATTTTGATATAGTCTTTTTTGGATCATTAAAAGTTTCAATTATAGGCAGATGATAAGGATTTGTTTTGTGCTTATAATAATTTAATTATATAATATTCAATGAAAATTGTTGGAAATTTGCTATAAAAATGTAACAAGAAATAGCATACTAAATGTTATTAATACATATTGATATATTTCATTTTTACATATATGTATATATATATTATTATTACTATTATATATAATTTTATAAACATTCATGCGTACAAAATAATTATAGAAAAATTATAATACGTGTATAAGAAGCATCCGTTATAGACAGATTAATAATCAAGATACATTAAAATCCATTTTTTTTGACAGGACACATTATCATTTTTTTTTCTTCAAGTGATGTGTCCAATGTCCATTTATTTGTTTTTAGCAAGGTTTCTTTGATGACCGATGACCGTATTAATAATTAAAAATTATGATTAATTTCAAATAAAATTATTTAATATTTTATTCGATTATTGTAATTATAATATTAATGTTGTTTCAGGTTATTGAAAGACATATCACATTGGATAGAAATATGAAAGGGTCAGATCATATTTGTTCGTTAGACCCTTCGCAGTTCAGCAAACTCGTAAGAGACATTCGTTATATCGAAAGCAATTTAACTATTTAATAATTTTATTATAATAATGCATATCTCAATATCTGTATTACCTCAAAGTGTTCATATAAAAATTTTATTGGTATTTAAATATTGTATTTTAATTTAATTGTTTTTTAAAAAGTCATGAAATATTAATGTACACTGTAGTACTGTACAATATACCTATTATGTAGTAAACATAAGAAAATGTAATTTTTTAAATTATATAGGTATGCATAATAATGTAATATTATATAAGTAGGTTTATGTTTATACTATAATTATTTTTTGATCCAAACATTCATGTAGGTACAATAACTTAGTAGATATTTTTGAGCACATAATAACACATTTACAGATCTTACTGTTTATTGAAATTATAAGACTCATATGGTCTCCAAATCCACAATGCTCAAGCACTCAATTTTATCATGTAAAAGTTTCTGTAAGTTTTATGTAAACCAGATCATATTAACATTAGTCGATAAAAATTCAAATATCCTGACTATATATAGGTACTTAATACCTACTGTATTTTATTCGACTTATTTAAACTTTTTATTAGGTAAGTACTTTATAAAATCACATCATTACATTTCGGTTACTTTAAATTATTTCTTGTACTTAATTTTTCAATGTTAAAAACTAAAATAGCTATTATTTTTAAGAAAATTTTTTATCGTCATTATGTCTCTTATATTATTATATTTATATGATGTTTTATGTATATCACATATGATTTGGTAATATAATTTTTATAGATTTAGATATAGCTTATTATTTTGATAATAATGGCATATGTATTATTTTCAGGTACTGAAAAATAGTTAAAACTAGTTTCAATCGTTTCTGGGTGTCTATATTGACAAATGTACAAATCTTTAATTAATTATACAGAGTGATTCTTTTGTCATTAAACACTCATTATTTAAAAAAGTATTTATGTTTTTGAAAATATTTTTATTCATAGTTTCAAGTTGTTAAAAAAACAACGTTTTTATTAAAAAATTATATTTTTAAGTATTTTTTATCCTTATATTTTATTAAGTTTAGACAAGCGGAGTAGTGCGACATTTTGTGGGGTAACCCTGTACCACTTCACTCCGCGCATCTAAACTTTAAATACGCGTATAAGGTATAACTCATAACCCACTGTGCAATGAAATATTTCAGCAATGTTTTTACAATATTAATTTGTAACTTGTAATGTTACATTTAAAGTGGCATTTACGTAATTGTAATGTGTATGGAGCTGCATATGTCCTGAGAAAGTAACTTCAATTGTAATAATAATACGATACTTATACTCGCCCTAAATTCGATTTTTATGTATCAAAATACTCAGAAAATTATTCTGCTTTGGAATATGAAATTAAAACTCTATGTTTTTATTTAAAAATTAAAAAACTTAAAAAAATATAAGAATAAAAAATATTTAAAAACATAATTTTTTAACAACTTGAAACTATATAAAAAAATTATTTTAAAAACATAAATAGTTTTTGAAATAATGAGTATTTTATGATAAAATAATCACCTGTTTATAATATTTAGATGAACATCATTATTTACGATGATAAAATAAATTATATATACAAATATACAGATGACTTAATTAATGTACACCACTAATTGAACGTTTAATAATTTTATTGATGGTCTGGTAATTGCAGTTAAACCAAAAATATGTGTAACTTTAGTCTTTAAGTCAGGTATCTATGTAAATATAGATGTTTCATATTTTATGGGGAAATACATCCTCTGTTTGTCGCACGTTAATCTAACAGTTTATATATTATTTCAGTCGATATTTGAGAGAATATAGTGTATCACAGAAGATGTAATTTTACATTAACTTTACTTTTATGGATCAGTGGTTTATCTAGGACTTTTCTTAAGCATTTATGTGTCTTATATTAATTTTACAAATAAAAATTAAACTTCTAGTAAATTTGTATTTTTTTTCATACAAAATATCGATTTTATTTAACTGACACACGATCATTTCTCTCTCTTTTTTTATAGTGATTGAATTGAAAATACAAAATAATTTAACTAAAAATAAAAGTATTTAAAAATTAGTAGGTATTTGATTTTTATAAATACCTTAAATAAGAATTTAAAATAATTTGTTCGAGTACTTTTTTGAAAATATTTAAAGTACATAACTATAGGATTTAAAAAGTAATTTGAATACTTTTACTCAAGTACTTTATACAACTGTAGAAAGTTTTCACCTTACATTTAACAGGCAATTTTATGCAAGTCATTCTCTAATTTCAGTAGTGATTTGTGTTTACAAACACAAGTTTAAGCTCTATTTCCACTGCTCCGGGCCGTGTCCGGGCAGGACAAAAATATTATCTCATGCATTTTAAATGTAAACATTCACATTTATCCGGGCCGGGGCAAAAAATATCCTTCTGGACAATTCTCCTTCCGGATTCCCGGACGGGTTTTCCCCGGATCGGACAAATCCTAACCTAACGATGAACCGTGCCGGGCCCGTACCATATCCGGATTTTGTTGAAACTCGTGCCGAAATTTTCAATTTGATAAATTTTATTATGTCAAAATTTGAATTAAAAATACTTATAAAAAAAAATCGTGCCTTTGTTTTATTTTTAAATATTTTTAAACTACTATTGCAATAGCGCATGAGGATCCTTATATTAAATTTTCCATAAAAAAGTTTTTTGACAAACGAATAAAATTGTATTGTCGTTTATAGAATATTAAATTTAAAAAATTTTAAATATAAAAACAGCTCATAACGAGTCAAAACATTTTGAAAATTTTATCGAACTTAGACAATTATAAAATAAACATTTGATTCAAATTTCCTACGGTTATTTGTTTTTTAATTACAACAGAAATCTTCTATTAATTTTAAAATCTTAGAAATGAAAAGAAATTTCTTTATGAACTTCTAACTCAAAATAATTTGCAAATTTTCGTGATTTTGACAAATATTGTTGAAATTTTAACTTAAGACACTCATAAAAAAATTATTGTACATTTACTCATATTCTTTTTTAATTTCCACTAATAACAGCTTATGGAGGACGTTGTAATAAAAATTGGTTTTGTCAAAATCGGATTTCGTGTAGAAATACTCGATTTTCTTTATTTTCCTAAAAACCTTTGAAAACTACTGTAAATTTGATTACATAAAATAGACCTGTCAATAAAACGAGACAAAAAGATAAGTTATTTTGTGAAAGAATTACCAATAAAAAAATATCCGATAAATTTATTAGGTAATTATTAGACTAAAAAATTGCAAAAATCATAATTTATATAATGTAATTGTTTTATATTATTTAAGTTAGACTGTAAATATTGTATATGTTTACATATTAGGGATAGAATGGATTTTGTTTTTAATTAATTAATTCGAAAATTCTAATTAAATATATCTATAGGCTATAACCTATAGTAATATACCTACTTATATAAATTATAAATAAGACTTTCATTTAATACTTTAATAATTTTATTCAGGGTTGTCAAAATAAGTTACCTTCACATTTTTATTATAATAAATAAAATTGTCATACACGGTACACTTGTATACCTAAATTATATAAATCATTGACGAAGCACAATATGGTTATCACACTATGCGTTTTGTCGATTTGATTGCTGAATAGTGTATGTTGACTACCAGGAACCAATCGGTAATTGAATCGCAGTACTCAAAATAAAATAGGTTTAAAATATTTAAATATAAACGCGTTATCGTGGCCAGACTAGACCGATTTTCGGAACCGATTAAATTATTAAATACCGTCGCGAAGCAATCCGTCCCGAGTGTCCCGTTGCGAGCAGAACACACAAAATTTAGTTTATTTGATTACACTTGTACGGATTATTGGTGATCGGTGATTGTAATTGAAAATTTCGTGAATAATTAGTAATTTTTTTTAAATTTAAAAAAAAACTTTTTACAATATATTTGTAATATAAATTTATGTATTATTATATTTAATTTATATTATAGATGTATATTATTACTTTATTAGTATAATTATTTGTTACACGTTTTAAAAACAATTTAATCGAATCAACATGATCTTTTTGTTATTTTTTTTAAATATTGTTATTTAAATTTTCAATAAATTATATTTGATACTGGAAAATTGATTTTGGAGGCTCAACACTTTCTATGCCTCTGAACATGAGTTCTTCATTGTACCTACAGTAAAAGAGATTTAAAAAGGTTTTGTTGGCGCAGTGGTAGAGTGTTTGTAGTGCTTGTACCCCGAATGGTTGTCTCAACGACAAAGAAATTAAAAAAAAGGTAAATAATATATTATATGTGTATACTACAATTTATATTATTTATAATAATTATAAAATAAACCAAATTAAATTGAATGTAATATAAATAAAAATAGTTCATTAAAATTATTTGTACTGAAATGGAACTGCCCTTTTGGTAAAAAAATAATAAGCATAGTTATCTCTTGTTTCAAAAGATACCTCAGATATCCAGTGGCGTGTCCAGAACTTTTTTTGTGGATGGGCCACAAAAGATATGTTCAGAATGGTTTTACCCTCTCCTCATATTATAATTTTATCTATTTAAGTTTTAGTATTTTTATTCTAAATGACTAATTTTTATATTTTTATAATAAATGGTAGCTTACCTTTTATTAAAACATAAACTCTTTAAATATTTAAATCTTACATTTTTATTGAAATATACCTAACCTAATCAAAACAATTTTTTTTCAAACTGTAAATCATATTTTCATTTTTCATTGAGCATCAAATGTATACAAGTCTAGTACTTATATAAAATTGTGGGTGGGCACTTGCCTACCAGGCCACCCCCTAAACACGCCACTGCAGATATCCAGAGTGGTTAATAGTCAATGTATATTAAATCAATGTAATAGTTAATAGTTAATATGTGTACTGCACTTGCACTATTGGGCCAGTATTGGCTATTGTAGAATTGCAACTGCTAACCGTGCTAGTGGAGTACTGGAGTGGGTCTCCGAACAATCGGGTATTTCACAGCGATAGCAAGATATTATATGACATGTTGTTGTTGTTGTTGTATAAATAAGAATCTAACCTGATTTTGGAAACGAAGGAAACCGGTTTTAAACGTCTCTGACCTTATCGCTTCCTCTCATAATAATAATAATAATTATTTATTTTATATATATATATATATATATATATTTGTTTATTTATTATTGTTATTATTATTAATTATTTATTTGATTGCACTTGCATTTTTCCATTTGAAATATATATTATTCATTGAACAAATAATTTATTATTACATTTTTTTCTACCTTTTCTCTATTCTATAATAAAAATAATAAAATTTACCACTCCAGTGGTTGAATTCAAAATGTAGGATATATAATTTTCAGAAATTAGCAAAAACAATAACTACAATATGTAACTATATTATATTATTTGTACAGCGAAAAAATAGTCATGTTTTTAAATTAAATTATAAAAAAATAATTTCTTCCGGAGAAAGTTCGGCAGTTAGCATTGTACAAATATTTCGTGTAGCTTGCGCACACGGCTATCGCATGCTTTGTCAATAAATGTAATGACAAAGATAAACACAGATATTGTATAACAGAAATAGTTAAAATTTTTGTCATATTGAGCATGCGCTTGCCTAGAAAATTCGCCACTGAATGGTACATGTACATCATTAGCAGTAAGTATTGCTAAATTTATGTTACACTATATTACTGTCTCCAGTATCGCAAAAACGCGTGTAGTATTGCAATCGTATTATGAAAAATTCACGGTTTAAGATCACTGTATCTTAAATTGCGGAAAAAGGTACCTAACGGCTAACACGGTCACAATCATTTTTTACCGATTGATAGCGATTCACCACGTTTTAGTCGCCAGATCACGCTGTTGTATACGATTTTGTGTTTCATATTATTTATATTTACACAGATTTTAGCATTATATTGTGTTGTATTGTATATTATATTGTATCCATACTACCTTGGTTATTAATATTGTAACTTTATCATAGATCTATAAAAAAAAAATATAGTTTATAAAAAACTTTTAATTTTTTCTTTTTAAATTTATAGTTTTATAAATCTGTGAGCTTTATAGAAACTATCAAGATATTATAATGTATTATTAAAAAGTATATTTTTAATCGATTTATGGCGACGCATACTATTAAGTTCCAATCATTATTGACGAATTTAGAATCTTATAGGCCATAGCTATAGGCACGACAAAAGTTATGCCGCTTCGTTCACTCTCGTGAATTAAAATTGTCAACATAACAAATTTTTCACTCGCATTATAATGAATAAATTAGTAAATTAATAAATAATTTAGCATGTAGGTATTCATGATTATACACAAGTATTTTATAATTGATACTATAAACGTTTATTATATAGAAACATCATTAGTTACACAGCGAAGCCTATCGGTATCTCGGAATCTCATGGGGCTGAAAATCAAAATTCGACTTTATCAAGACTACAAGATACCGAGATGGTTCAAAATATGCATGAAATATGTATGTTTTTCGAGAGAAATGTTTTATTTAAACTGGGTATAGGTAGGCGTATACAATCAATATCTTATATATTATGAATGTAGAAAATTTGTCATTTTTTGTTTGTTACTATAGAAGTGCTTTCAATGAAATCACCTAAAATATTAATAATAGAAAAATGTCATCAGCGATTCTATTGGCTGCCGCTGCACGTATTTTTGAAGTTCAAAATATGAACAATATTATATTGTATATAATTCAAAAAAGTGTACCGTTATCGATTATTACATAAACCGGACATTGAACGTTGATTAGCTTATACTTTTTTCACCTAGACATTGTATATACTCTTATCTAATCCGTCATTTATTCTACTTATGGCGAATCATAATTATCGGTGCGTACCAGATAATGATTTAACGCGTAATTCGGATGTTAATTGATTGTGAATGAAAATCAAATTTGGCAAATAGAAAACTCGTGATACCGGAGTTCGAGGTATTGGTAGGTTCCACTGTATACCTATTATGAATAATTTTAACTTTTATTGTATTGGTGTAAGTCATAAAACTGATTGATAGCAATCAGTTACTTTAGCCAAAACATATCAGCCTTTTGTGCGTCGTACTGATCGATCTAGTAATGCGATAATACTTTTGAAAACTGATTTGAGTTTGTGATTATGTTTACTTTTCCAAATTCATACAAATTTGGTTTGAATATTTTAAAATTTAGGAATTTTTAAACGATAATTATTCGGAATTAAAATCAGAAATTTTAAAAAGTAGACTGGCCGATCTCAAATGACATTATAATTAATTTAGATTAGTTTTCTGAAATATTATCGCATTATGTTAGATCGATTTGTAGGATGGACCGAAGGTATATCATTTTAATCAAATAAAACATGCGTTCTGGAATGTTCACAAGCGCGACGCTGTGATGGTGACTTGTGCGGGGTGTGTCGTGTGCGTAGGCGTTTCATTTTCCCGTGCAGTGCAGGGACACGTATGTCGTGTATACACTAATAATCATTTATTACACACACAGTCACAAATCACAGACGCACGATCTTTAAGTATTGCCTTTACTAAACTCCTTAAATATTATACACCACTACTGATTCTCTTAAAAGTAAGTTAAAGGTGCCATTTTATAATTAATCAAAGCATTTATATTATACTCCTTCGACGTGACTTCCGTTTATTCGTGCGCCGTTTATTTAGTTCACTTTTTCAGTATATTTTAAGCTGATTATGGTATGTATTTTTATTAATGTGTTTTAATAATACAAACAAATAACAATCACACGGCTGTTACGTTCTGATTAAATTATTCGGTTACAACTAAAACCGTAGGTTTATTTCCCGATGTTTTTTAAAAATTGTTATTGAAAATAAATTATTATATAATTTACAATCTATAAAATTAAAAGCATTAGATAAGTTCATTTTATAAAGCTAATTGGCATTTAGGAAGAGAGCTTTCAGTGAGACTACTATGACTTGAAAAGTAAGATTTGATCTATTATAAATATAACACAAACAACATTACAGTGATTTACCCAATGACGAGGTAGATACATTTGACACCAATACAGTACTTACCTACAGCAGAGTCTATTTTCCCACGTTTTTTTTTTTAGTTTTAATTATATTATTCCCATGTATAACGGTCAAAATCTTAGATTTTGTATGTAAATGAATAAGTAAATTGGAATATATATATAATATAAACCCAATAAAACAGCTTACCTAGTCGTCTTGGGACAAATATTATTACGGCGTGTTTTGACACGCAATACACGCCTAACGGGCGTTGTTATATTATATAAATGTTCATTATATTGTTATATTGTATGAAAAAAGTTTCATTTTTTTATAGGTGTATGTTGGGTCATAAAATAGAGACGCCTATGTCGAATGAGTAAGACAGTTGGTAAGTGAAATATAAGTATTCATTGGTTCTTTAGTTTAATAACGTTTGGGTTGTCCTCTTGGTATATGATTTTTTTATTCTGAATTATCTGTACGTAGTAAATATTGACTGTTCATTAATTTGTTTATGTAAGTAAACAAATCTTTTTATGGTAAATAGTTAACGAATTATTTTTCTCAACCTAAAATTAATAATTAAATATTAATAATGTAACAATACCCAATAACCTTTGGTCTCATGTACAGACTTATAAAATAAAGGAAAAAATCCATCTTATTACTTTACTCCAAAGAATTTTGAACTATTTTTTTTTTATCAACCTTTTTTGTGACACTTAATATGAAAACATTTGCAGTAGGAACATCTATCTTCTTCACTGCGATTGTCATTGCAAAGTATATTATTATTGATTAATAATTTTACTAATTTATTATTAGTTAGTTATTACTTATTAAATTATATATCATGCTGATATTATATAGGTATATCACGACTTAGAAATAAGAATTGTTTTTCGAATATTATTATTTGACAACACTTTATAATCTAAATACATATTTTACAACTATGTCTTGTACAGAGATTTAAGTGGGTTAGTGTTAAATTCAAAATTGTTGTATATTGTCCTGTTCGAATTAAAAAAAAAGAAATATACTTATACTTATAAGTAAACTATATATTAATCGAACGCAGTAAGATACATAACTGTATCTTATTATTTTATTACATAAATTAATAACTGTTAATCTGCACAATTTTAGACGATATTTCATATAGTTTCCCCTTGTTTTATTTTAACGTGAATAAGATAATAGTATAAACTATATTAAAATTTTATTCTATATTAGGTATAATAAAAATTATAAATGTAGAATGAACAAATGCTTGCAGACTGATTGAAAAAAATCTGTTAATGATTGATGCAGGGTAAAAATTATGATTCTAAACTTAGAGAAATACATTTGGATTTATATCAGTATAACATATATTAATACCTGCATGTTCTAACACTTATCAATATATTTTTAAAAAAAAACCACAAAAAATGATTTATAAGACGTTCACACCTTAAGTCACCCCTATTCTGCTGAGATTAATTTAGTTATATGCTTCAGGAAATAACGATAAAAAAAAAAATCGTATACAACCGTAGCAATTTATGAAAAAATTTTAACTGATTTTCGAATACACCGTAAATCATGCCATTCAAATGCCTTTTTGTAGGCAAACAATAATATATTAATTAAAAGTCCGTGGCCATTACGAATGTCGAGATTAAATTTGGAATTATCTAACTACATAATATCGAATGTCCAATTGTATCCACGAATATATTGTATTAAAAATATGACTTACGATAGGTTAGTAATAACAGTAATAGTAATACGATAAAATAAAATAAAATAAAAATGTCTGACAACAGGAATTACACGGGTCCTGTACACTAGCTACTCGTTCACATAATGATATTAGCTATCACGGTGCCACGCCTGCGGCCGAAAATGAATGCCTCAGACTCAGATGTACGATCGTACATCTGGGTCGGTGTCGCCATAAAAACATCGAGTAAAACTAATCTGGAATTCCGTATTGCTTGTAACGGCCGTAATCTACATTGGAGGGATTATAGATTATTATTTAATATGATATTATAACAATGTGTATACGATACACAGTGCAGTAATAATCGTAACATAATATAATCTAACCACGATCGTGATTCGCCGGTCAAACGGACGATAGACCGTTTTTGGTAATAACAGTAATTTATTATAACAATGTAATAACACAACACAATAACGTAATATAATATTATATACAATATTTATTTTAATACAATAATAATAACGAAAAGAAAAAAAATTAGTAAAAAGTAGCAATATAACGCGTATTATTAGCCGTTTTTATGAAATGGACTTAACGCAACGATGATGATGATGATGTCGTTATGTTGTATTATTATAGTAATCATTTTATTATTATTATTATTATTATTATTATGTCTATCGCATTTGTGCCTTATTGGCTATACAATAATAACACGTACGCCTGGAACAATCGCGGCAGACTACGTTGTGTATAAATTGATTTCAGAACGTGATACTTATTAAAATAATAATAATAATAATAATAATAATAAAGAGTGTGTTCTTCTATTTAGCACGGTTTTCATTCATATTAAACGTCTGTGGAATATAATTCAATGGTAGCGTAAAGTGGTGTTTTGCGAAACAGCTGCTTTGTACTGGATAAAGGCGGTTCTCAGTCGTGTGTTTTTTTGTAGGTGAGTATTTTGAACATTATATTTATAGTGGAGCGTACATCCGATTATATGGATTTGTAAAGTGATTCTCAATTTTCTTCAACTTTCAGTTTGATTTAAACAATATATATATATATATATATATATATATATAGAACCATATAGAATATACAGAATAATAACCTAACCCGGACGGACAACAAAATACTTCAAATTATACAAATATACATTATCTATATATTATATGATATAACACAACTAAGGTTCTTATGCATAAATGTTGTCTTTGTTTTAAAACATATTTGTAGTCTGAAAAAACAAATGTAATAACTATCCCGACAACTGAGAACCTAACATAGTCTTAGTCTTATCAAATAAATTATATAATTGCAGTATGAATGGGTTAATTAAAGTTAAAAATATTAGTATCATATTTCGTGGCAATGTAGTAAAATTTTTTGTGAAGTTATTCTAAAATTTTAAATACTTACTAAAATTAGTTTTCTTAATTTTAAATGCTGAACAGAGTAATAATTTGGTTAGATCTTCAACTTTGAAGGTGGCTTTATTGTCGGTATTTCGAGAAATCAAAAGTGGAAAATCGCTTGTATTTTTAAAATAATATTCTGAAAAACATTTGAGGAAAAACAGGAATTTTTACTTAAACCAGTTTTTGATATTTTTTTTAATTCAAAAAACGAATAAGCGTAAGTGATTGACATTTTCAAATCGTTCGTAGGTTTTGAATTTACAAATTAATCAATCGCGTGGCGCGACTAACCATCATGATAATTACCTCTTTTCGCCACTCACTTGCAGTTATTTGTTCCATTGTTAACGTCAGCCGACTGTCCAGCCCAAGAGAACAAATGTCACTAAAACCATTGTCTTTGTCACGATGTCATGTTTCAATTTTTGTTACGTCGTATACCTACTTGTACTCGTACATACTTATACCTCGCACGTACTACGCGTCTTTATTAAATATTATATAAAAACAAATAAAAATACACAGTAAAAGAGTTTATATTTTAAGATACATTTTTTTTACACTTTTGTTGAATTTGTAAGTTGTGATTTATCATTTAATACAGAAGACTTCATTTAAATTAGTACTAGCAATGACTTTAGCACCTAATGTAAAAATAAATAATATAAATACTTCAAATATAAAATAATTACTAATTGAATTATGTAATAAAGAGTTATTGGTTATACGTTTTTTTATAGCAACTAACAATTACATTAACATCAATTTAGAAATATTTTTTTCCAGTGGCGTAATTTGGTCGTTCGTGGAAGGGGATGAAATATTTCTAACCTAACCTATTACCCCTCCCCCTACAAAAAATTGTATTTTTCATAAGCCTTTTAGAATTTTAGAGCAATAAATGTATGCGAGCGTCACCGTTTTCCGCCAAAATCGACCTTTTCGTTTACCACCAGTACAATAATATATATTTCCTTTTTCATTTTTCCTTTTCCACAAATTTCAGTTTCTATATTTTGGTAACCCCTTACCATGTAAACAAGTGGAGTTATTAATAATTGGTAATGATTTTTAAAATAAAAAAAATAATTAGGTATTTAATATTTAATTAAATATATTTACAAAAACACATTCAAGTGATACTTAATATTAAAATTAATAAAAATAAAAATAATATAGAATATTGTATAATGTTATTACAAAAAAGTCTATTTTACGAATTACGACAAAAAAACATTACAGTCAAACAATTATTTATTTTATTTATTTCTTATAGTTATACGCTATTGATTTTACAAAAGTATATCGGCATATTTCTCCCCTTTTATATTGATCAGTTAGATACTGGTTTTTTTTTGTCTTTTTAAAATTTTATTTCGCGGTCTTTTTTGTTCACCGACGCTTCTTAATTTGCAATAAACGTCAGTTTGGACTTCTTCGATTAAAACATTTAACCATTGTAAAATAGATGGCGAATGTCGATAAAAACTATTTTTGAAATGTGCATGAAACGACTCGCAGGCGTTTGTTGTGCGTGTAAGTTCTGAAGATGCAAGTGCCCAAAGCTTTGGAGCATAAATACGATCTTCAGAAATATATGTTTCAACAAAATAGTCAGCAAACTTTTGTAGCCTTTCATCAATCGGACACTCACTTATAAAGTCGACGATGAAACAATCACTTACATCTTTCGGATTTAGAAATAATATGCCAAATATATTATGTAACCATTTACCAATTTCAGATGACTCATCTTTATACACACTCGATAAGCCAATTTCTTGTATTTTACGGTACTAAGACTGGGTTAGGTGAAATCGACATCCTGAAATATTGGTTTGCGTCCACATTTCAGAAACCGCATTAATTTTAGCCCTTTCAAAGTCCACAGTCGTGTTGGTGGGAGAAAGATTTAACCCCAAGTCCTTACACTTTTTGCTTATTGCACGAAAAACATAAGTATACTTTTGTTTAAATTTATTTGGTAATAAGCAAAAAACTAATGAAACATAGTAACCATTAAAATATCCACGAATCAAAAAAAAATTGTAAAAAAACTACCGAGCACTATAATCGAAAGTTCCGTCCATATAAATATTATCAACTGTTGATAAAAATCTAAAATTTGTTTCACGTGAAAATATTATTATATTTTCTTTTTCATCATTGACCAATAAAAGATTTTCATTTTGTTTGGTTTTCACGTCAATCGAATTGAGAACGTTGTGAGCATCGGCTATATTAGTAGGATTTTGAGGCATAATCTTGCGTCGGTTTTCATAAATATTTTTTTAATTCTATATATATCGTTAATGTTTATATCTGATGAATTACTATTTTTTCCGATTTCGGTTAGAATAATTTTTTTAGGTTTGGTACTTACATTTTCAATAGGTTTTTTTTTACATGCTGTATGTAGAACCTGCTTTTTCAATGCTTGGCTGGAATATTCACTATGGTTGTGATGCGGTGTATTTGTATTGTTGATAATTGTATAATTTTCATCTGTATAAACTTTTGCTGCACAGTTTTTAGTTGTACACCGTCAACGAATAAGCCCCTTTATTAGATAAACCAATTCGAAATTTAAAATTATCTAAAATCAACTGCTTTTTACCACGATTACTCTCAATTATATTTTCCATTGTGCGGAGCGTACTCTTTTTATCACGAACTTCAACACAGACTAAAATGTAGTAAGTATCGTAAAATCTATACAAGTATAAAAGATCAAACCAGAAACGCTTTATCTTTATTGCCAATTGTCGCATGAGTTTCGAACGTAATCTTTCTTCTCTTTTCTATTAATGGAGAAAAACACACGATTGTGAACATATTATCTGTGATAAACTTTACGTGTTACCTATATAATATTTTAATTCTTTCAATCAGGGGTTACCAAAATATAGAAACTGAAATTTGTGGTGGCGGAAAAAGGAAATATATATTACTGTACTGGCGGAAAAGTAGATCACCCAATGTATGCACGCAGGTGATACGGAAACAAATGGTCATAAAATTTTCATATTTACAAATAGGTATTATATTTTATTGGTATTTCATTATTACTTAATGATGAAATCCTAATGGAGTTGCTTAATATTATTATGACTTGTCTCCTGTTATGAATTATGATTAAATAATACATTTATCATGTATGTTTTTGTTGTAAAATAAAATATTATTCGAAGTTAGTGAATCGTAAGAATTTAAAAAAAAAGCTATTTATTTTGGATTCGAACTGACTACCCCTGAATTATACACTGACGACTTAACCATTGGGTAGCAGATGACATAATTTTTTCGGCGAAAATACGGTTTAGTTGAAATATTTCTCGGTAAAAATACGGTTAAAAATGCTCCTAAAAATTATTTCATTAAATTATAATATCAATATCAAAATACAATAATGTAGACAATGCATTATATATTTGCGTCATGAAAAAATATTCGAAAATATTATTTAGAAACGTGTAAATAAATGCAAGTAGTTATGTAGTACACAATGTTCATGTTTGTTGAAGTCAACACTAAAAATAAATATAAGAAATTATGTCAGTAAAAAGGCGCAATCATTCACAATCACAATTTATTGACATATATAAAGTAACGATTTTATTAAAAGTCGGATTGAATAATATTTACAATTGAATAACTAAAAATATACGAGTATACAAATAGAATATTTCATAAATTTGCTGAGAAACAATTTTAGTGAGTGTCAGCATTAACTATGACGCGGACTGAATCAGCTTAAAAAAAAATTACTGAGATAATAGGGATATTATCGCTGGATAACATTAACATTTTAGATAACATAAATAAAAAAATTACATGCAATTTTCGAAGCTTTCTTTCTTCCCTAAATAACGTAGTTCACACGAAAAGATGAAACAAAATATCGTTTTGTTTAAATTATTTTTAACTCTGTCAATAACTGTCAACAGACGTCACAGTATTCAGTATAATCAGTAATATGTATTTAGAATAAAATGATTTTGTTTCTTTATAATATATAGTTGGAATAGTGTTCGTGTTCTTATATATTACATTGACTCTACCGCTATTTGGCTTAATATTTACTATTTAATAATTTGTTTTAGAAAAAAATTAAATTATATTAAATGTCGATAACAGGAGTTGTTTATTATGAGTATACATAATATTATACAAGACTACATTTAGATAATATACTTAGAATATTTATGAATAGTTTATGGTATACATACATTATTATCGTAAACCATTATTAGGTACCCATAAATTATTAATTGTAACGTTACAAGTTTATTATTGTATATAATCTATAACAATAAAGCATGAACAATATCATTTAAATTTTGAGTAAACTGTGCAGCAATACGAGGATCAAAACGTACGTATGTTTTGCAAAGCTTTATTTTTCTATGAATACTATTTTTTTGGGTAGAGGTTTCACATAGTAACTATTTCAAAATCGGAAATTTTATCTAGATAATACTTACGAGTTATTTAACAGGTCATTTTTTTATTTTCATTGTATAAATTCCCATACGTATATATAAACAAACCCAAGAGAAACCATAGACAATTTTCGAAATGTCAACAAAAACAGTCTTGACCGATCACCAATAGGATGGCTTTTTGAATTTGGTGATTTATTATTATTATCTTATTTTAAATCGCGTAACATTGATATCACGGGGCACGCACATTATTATATTATGACGTATACTGTTCTGAAGTAAGTTTTTCGATATTGAACAGTAGATACTGAGTATAGAATCTGTAGCCGGCCTTACTAAAAAGTCTATATTTATTATAGATCTTAAGATTTTGGAAAAATATTTTTTTAAATTGTTTAAATTTGTTTGGAGTGCATGATATTAAGTATTTTGTTATCGCATTACCAATACGATTATAACGGTATGTTTACCAATTAGAAAGTCAGTAACCCTAATTTAAAATATAGGCTGAATATTTTAGTGTACATTTATATAAAATAAAAATTAAAAAAATTAGTCAAAAATCTTAAATGTAAAAAATTTTAAATGAATGAGAGCAATTAATTGATCATTTAAATAATACAGCAAATTGTAAAATGTTACGGTTCTCATATGTTTTAGTAGATGGCTAGTGAAAATAAGATTGAATATATTAATCTTTTAATTTATTGTGTAATATTTCATATTTGTTTTCTTATTGGTGCACAATGTCTAATTTGAACGGCTTTAATCAATTGGATTGCAATCTAAATCAAACGTGCATTATTATTTTGTTTATTAAATGTTTTACGCCCTTCGAGGGACCAGAGTACAATAACTACAAGCAAGTGCCGTGTTTATAGCATTATCAGCGCTCGGTGCCAAAAATCACTTTTAGCGTTCCCCACCAGCTTTACTAAATATTGTTGTACCTCTAAAGAGACAACGTATAATTAGGGGAGAGGGATTTCTTAGATTTACCTTTTTTGCACACGAAACATTTTTGTGTGTATGCGTACCAACATCACTACGGGAGATATGCAGACAGGGAGAGAGCTTTTTTGGACATATTTCTTGTATTATACTGACGAAAGCAGTAGTAATAATTGGTAATTACTATATGCATATTACGCGAATCGCCAGGTTGAACTCAGAAATTCACCAAATCTGTACATCTAATATAATAGTTTTAAGTATTAAATAGTATAAACATGTTATTAAAATACGTCATAATGATGCGAGAGGTTAGGACAGAAATAATTAATATAATATAAGGTACTGCTCACTATTGAACTATGTAAGTATACATACGTCGGGTAATATAACTCAAATTGTATGGGTAGAACAAAAATACGCTGATAGACTGTTAGGCGCTAACGCCGCTAACTAGGCGCGGCACCGATAAAGTGATAACTATAGTGTAATATTATACGTATAAACATAATATGAGATAAATAAAGGCATAAGATATAAATTAGTTAATTAATACTATACTAATACTTTTCGTGTGGTTTACCTCTACACAAAATACACGGGTAGAGTGACATAATATAATATATATATATGTTTCAGAGTGATTATATGAAATACATTATTCCACAGAAGTTCTTCTCATAATTGTTCGAATTTATATAATCCACCAGTGTTTATCTGGCAACTATTTGTTATACAACATTTAGTGTTACCACAAGTTTGACAAGTTTAGTTTTAAAGTTCGTTTCAATTATTTTGAACTCTTATCGCACATATGATTAATAAAAACCACTAAAAAACTTTTATCTCGTGTGATGAATTAATGGGAATAGCTCGGAGATCATCTATTGCTGTTTTTCTAAAATTTTCGATACCATTGGGGCATACTTGGCAACTTGTTCAGTGCTGTGCTAACCATCAGTGGTGCCCTAGGGCAATTATATTGACGATTTTAATAATAGGCGGACATCGAGGGGGGAAGATGTAGGGGCTTTTTTGCCGCCCTTTAAAATATTGAAACTTTTGTCGCCCTGTGGCACTTTTCCTAATTCCCCCCTCCCCTTTGCACGGATCTGAATTTGTTTTAAGTTTTTATTTATTAGTAAGCATAATACAATATTGTAGTTCCCCTGAATCTGGACGAGCCGATAATTTTCTCAGTAGTTGGCTTTTAATTACGTTAAATAATATAGAAATATGTACTTAAAAAAAAACTACAGACGAGTGATGTAGTAGTATTTAATTACAAATGCACGACAATGTTCTTATTTATTTCTAAAGACAATTAAAAATAACACTATTAATATCATAAAAAAAATGTTCAATAAGAAATGTTTTGTTTTCAAAGGCTAAGCATATTCACTAATTGTTTTAACTTGTCAAGTCAAAAGTAAAATAAAGCAAAATAATTTAAGTATAGTTAAAAGTTATCTAATTATTTATCTTGATTATAATAAAAAGTTAATTAAAATAATTAAAGCATACCTAACTTAAATTAAAAGATTTAATTTTTTATTTTTTCTTCAATAAAAATAGTATAGTCGAGCCCCAAATTCAGATGCTATTTATAAAAAAATAAAATTAAGTTTTTGAACTGAAAAAACTTAAAGAAACCCATCTTAAGGTATGTCTAAGAAATATATTTTATAATATTAAACTTAATGCGAATACTGTTAAATTAAATTGAAATTATCACTTTATATACATAGTAAAGTAGGTAACTTTAGAAGTTATTTATAAAAATAAGTAACTTGTTAGTTAAGTAATTTGATGTTAATACTCAGCCTCGTTGTTTGCAGCTCAAATAAAAATCAAAAATAACTACCATAGTTTTTTCTAACTGAATAAAATAATATAACCACGAACAACATTTTCCTATTATTATTAATTTTTAAAACGATTTGTGCTTTCATACAGTCTTAAAAATAAGTACTTATTTCACATTATAAATATCACAAACTGTAATAATAATGAATTAAATTTCCAGTTTTTGTCATGTTAGTTTTAATAATTAAAATGTATTAAAGGTTTATTGTACCACGAACTAAGAAATTACTATGGTCAACGTATTATAAGTCGTGCGTATTTTGTTTTTAATTGTTCTTGTTTCCACATTCCATTTATTTATTCCACAATAGGGATACATCTCTTTAAAATATATCATAATATATTTGTTCTTATATTATGTTAAAGTAATAAAGTATATCGTTATACATGTAATTTAAGTTGAAAATACCTATACATTGTAATACTAATGTATAAGTAAAATTATTTTTTAAATGTGGGTATCTGGTTTGTATTCCACACAGGAGCTAGGTCGAGCAAAATAATGAACAGATTAATAATAATAAATAATAAAACATAAGGTACAAATAAATATTGTTTGATAATAGAACCCTTCTTATGAATATATTTTCAAGAAAAAAAATTGCAATAACAAGAAGAATAAGGATATTGGTATTTTTTTTATTTCACTCTCACAGTTGAACGTAATATAATAATATAATGAGACAACAAGACAAACCTTTGTACAATCACTGCGTAGAGGATCACTTCTCAAAAATGTATATGCGTATTGTACGCTATTCAACAATTCAACCCAAAATATAATAACAATTCCTGACATGATAACTTACATCGTTCAACCAGCATGGAAAACATTCTTAGAAATAAAACGCCAACCGATTTCACGAATTTATTTTTGTTTTACAAACAGTGCTGCGTTCAGATAGCAAAAATAATATCTAAATAAATATTAGGTTATTAGCTAAAAAAAAAATATCTAGATTAATATTAGGGTATTAGCTACTAAAAAAAAAAATATCTAGATTAATATGAAGATAGAATATTCAATTTTTATCTAGATAAATATGTTGATAAAACTTTTTTATCTAGTTTTTCATCTTATAATAGTTAATTTTTATTAATGCTTGACATGCTATTGGATTCTCGGCTGGATAATCAGGTATGTGATTAGGGGAGACATAAACAGTAATGCTTGTTTTGCGTAAAAATATATTAAATAATAAATAATCGTCTAAAATACATTTTAGTAAATTAGTAAATGATTATTGAAACTACATGTGAATTACCTACACAACGAGATTTATGTAGATGTTTATGTAGATTTCTATAATTTTATTTAAACCTTAGATACCGATTGGATACTATAATTTATTTATTTATCTAGATAAGACGTAGGCACTTCATTTGTGTCTGTATGTATGTCATTCAGCACTATTTACAAATAGCATCTGTATCGTTAGAGTTTATTATCAGGAAACACACATATTATAGATTTAAATTTGCCTACGTAGTAATCAACGTATTTACGTATTGCTGTTTTACTCGATAGTGCACCTATTATCGAAGAAATGTTTGTTTTTTTTTAATTTTCTATTTACTGCCTAATAAAAAAAAAGTTATTCAAATTCCAGGAATTGCATATAACCGCCGTAATCTGATTGTATGTATAAACTATTGGGAGAAAGTATCAGCTACAGGCACGTATACAGGGGGGGCGGGTTTGGGGTTCACTCCCCCTCCCCCCGAAATATTTTTGATTAACGAGAAAAAAATTGGTGCGGCACAATTTGTATGTGCTAAATTTTGTAAACCCCCTCCGAAATTTTTTTTTGTGTACGTGCCTGATCAGCTATGAGTAGCTATATATAGCTATCGGATATTATATGTGTATAGCCCGCGGGTTTATAAAACGTTGTTGCCGTACACGTGTAGCTTTGTACGAATATTTGTTAAATCATATTACAAATTGAATGCTCCGCGTATTATAATTAATATAATCAATAATTTGCAATATATTTGTTTTGTGTAAAGGTCTTCCCTAGTTCCCTGTGTAACCGTTGACGAGTATATTAACCCTACTAATCCTGTATAAATACATTTTATCGGCACTGACAGTTGAGTGTGCATTATACATCGAAACGTATACGATTTAGAAAACATTTCGATGATAATGTAAAACCCGAGGTAGAACGGTAAACTAAATTTCCAGACAAAATCGTACAGCATTTTATTTGATGGACTCGAGTTATCGCAAAAATTAATGCTTCATTGCAGCAGCACAAATAAACTCTTTTTTTTTTTACATTCATTTATTATTACTTAATTATACAAATATTTTTACATTGCGATTAGTGTAAGTGTTGTGAGATAATTTAGTGATTTTAATACAATATACACGAGTAAAAGGATTTTCCAATGAAGACACTTCGGCTAAATACCAAACTAAATTTTTTTTCATCACACAAATATAATTTGCCTCATTTCACTCCTACGCTGTGGTATAACGGGGCATCTATGAATATTATCATACGTTTAAAGTTGTATAATATATAAATATAAGTTAATACGAATTAATACTACAATATTATATACATTTTATCGTGTTATTGATATTTAAACGGAAATTACATTTCGCTGCTATGGAACTTTCATTACGCTATTGCGGAACAAGCGTTGTCTAATTGAACTATATTGTAATATAAATCATGAACACCGTCGTATTGATTGTACACGATTACTAAACGAAATAAATTATTATTTTGTTATAATTTTTTTTAACTTAACACTTGTAAAACCCGCAAAACTCTTGGAATTTAACAATTTGAACCAGTTATTCAACATTTAACCGATACTTAACCGAATTAACCATTACCCAAAATAAAACATTGGTTAAAATATATTTAAATTATATATCACTAAAAAAAAAAAAAAAAAAAATAGGTATTGAACGGATATACATATCATGGAAATTAGCTGGAATAAAAGTTGATATTGTGTATTCATAAATAAAATGTTTTATTTTTATAACTTTGAATTAGTTTTTAAATTATCCTATAATAGTAGAATGATTCATGTTGAAATACGAGTAAAAGTACTTTTTAAAGTCATAATTCAACGTTTTCAATTAATCATACCTAAAATGTATTTTACCTAATATGAATATGAATTTAAAAATAACTAATAGAAGGTACATATTATTTGTGAATGAAAAAAAAAACTGCTATGAATGAAATAGTAATTGGATTAATGTTCAACATCAAAATAAAAATTTGTTTTTGATGTTTTGGCACGACGAAAAAAGTATATTTCCATAAATTATTTTTTTATGTTATTATATATGTTTATGAAAAATGAAATAAAATTTGTAATTATAATACATATTAATATAATGTACTCGTATAATATTCCGTTAATTTAATAATAATAAAAAAAAAAAAAAAAAAAAAACGGAGAACAAAGACCGGGAGGCCATATTATGTTTCGCTTTGCTTACGTCTGAGGAAAACCGCGTGTATTATAGTATACTACTATATTATTATTACACAACTGAAAGCAACAAGTAACAATAATAATGATAATAATAATAATGCGTTGATCGATATTTTTATTTAGAAGAAATATCTTGTACAATATTTTTAATTAGTAAACAATGCATGCGTTTGATATTTTAGATTAAACAGAGCAATAAATATAAATTTTTTTTAGATTGAAGATACCTTTTCTAAAAGAGATTTTTGGATTTCGATTTTGCGAGTTATTAAAGTAAAAAATTTAATTTAGTATTTTAGGGAGACGAAACTAAAAATTTCAAGTATTTTCAATAGAATTGGGTGAAAAAAAAATAGTTAATTTAAGTTAATGTCAACTCCTCTATTGGTCATACTGTTAAGATACCAAGTTTAAGATGAACTGGTGAGTAGCCATGAAACGGGCGGAGGATATTCAATACATTGCCGGGGCATAGGATAGAAATCGCCTTTGGACTCACTTGATGGTTGTAGATTTGTGGGAAGTGTAGGGATTTCACAAAACTTAGCCAGACTTAAGCAGCAATCGTACTAAGGAAAAATAGAGAGCCTTTGGCGAAGAGGTAAGCTTAAAATAAGACGATGTTTGCTTTACAAACCTTAGTGTTTTATACGTCTTACAACTTATTAATTGGATGTGATAGTGGAAGCTAAGGTCACGGATAAATAACTCTCGGGTCTTTTTTACGACTAATTGATGTAGGACTAATGTTGTTAATCGCGAGTAGGTGTGACTAATTATTAATTTAGGTACGGAACTGGAGAGGGACGAGGAATGGCACTTAATCATGTTCAAGATAAGACCAACAGACTCAAACCAATTAACTAAGGCGTTAAGTATGCTTTGCAACAGAAGCCAGTCGGAATCATTGCTAATTCGACGGAAAAACGATTTTCAGGTCATCCGCGAAAGCTATGAAATTGCAATTGGGCATTATTTGTTTGATACCGTTAACAAACAGGACAAATAATATAAGTCGTAGGTGACCCCTCTTGGGAGAATGTACTAGTAAGTTATATACTGAAATTAAAAAGTAAAAATGAGCTTAATTATATATAATTATACAACTGCATATATTTTTTTATAATTGTCTAAAGTTTAAATGGTGACAAAATTGGATATTCAAACGTATAACAACGATTTCTCATCAAGCCATTTTCTTATAGACCTTTTTTGTTCAGAATCATTTTTAGTTTGAAATGACTTATCATTGAATTCGAATTGAACACATACATTACAATGTCTAACTCAATGGTGTGCACAATCGACATCTTCAATGCAGAAAAGCAATCAATACGTTTCCTCTTTTATAATATTAATTTTAATGAATGTTAACGAAAAAAATAATTGTAAAAAATGATTCTCTAAAAGTAAATTTTTTTTACTCAGTAACCTACTGAGTAATACTGAATTAAAATGTCAAATATAAAATAATATTAATACTTAAAGGTAATAATTATACTTTTTATCAAATTTAAAATCTAAAAATAAATCAAGATTGTATTGAAAGTCAAAATATATTTGAAAATCAATCATCAATTTTGGGCACGGAATGTTTGTCTCCGCTACTACATTGATATTTCTTTTCAGTAACTTTAAACGGTTTTGTTGTAATATTGTAAAATAAAATAAAAATAATTGTATAACCATAAAATCAATAAAATATAATGAAATTTGTGCGTGGTATACTTAGTGTAAAAAAATAGTGAATAAAATAAAATTTTAGCATTAAAATATTTTTTAAAAAATTAGAAAACTCAATCCCCGCTGTAGTATATTAAATTTTAGGAGTACTTCATCATATTGAGTATGTCACTGTAATGGGCGTATTAAATTTGAATTTAATTATAGATAATTCTGTATGAAAAACGTTTTTTGACGAAGACAGCCTGTCAGTCTCCATATTTTCAAAGGTTATTTTATAATATACATTAATATTTGTTTGCTCTATCAATAGCAATTGATTTTTCTAATTATAATATGGCAAGTTGAATTAAATTTTGACGTAAACTTTGCATATTATATTACAATCTGTCATTGTGTATTTCGTTGTCCGTAGAAAAGGCCCACTTCATATATTGGACTTTTTAATACTTATTTTATCATTAATTGACAGTGTGGACATTGTCGGCTCCGGGCCCATTGCGTCACATCGCCCGCACGCACTAATACTTCAATTTCGCTTAGCATTCTTTCTCACTTTTTTTTTGTACAGCTCTTAAGTGTTGTAACGTGATGTTAAACAGTCTATAACTTTACTTAAGAGTTGGGCCATTAAATGCAAACAGAATTTTTTTAAATCCAACTGGTAGATCCAGAGATTATTGTGATCAAAAAAAAAAAAAAAAATAAAATAATTTATTATTATCATATTTGGTCACATATTATTATTATTAACTAAAACGTAAAAGCCACATCGACGTACCGTAAAATGGAGGGAGGTGAATAGCGGTAAACATAGCTTAAAATGGTTCTAATATTCCTAAAATGTAATTTTGTATAGAAAATAATAATATAATATGTAATACCCTAAAGTTTTAAATTTCTACGATTAAATTTTTCAACTACCCACAACATTTTGTAGATATTTTGATATTTTATCTAAAATCTTGTTTGATCATTATTTTATCAACCGATTTCGTTAAAATTTAAACTTCAAATGAATTAAAAAAAATTAGCGAGAATTCATATTTTCGATGTGTTAGAGTTATCGCTGTAACAAAATTTATGTGGAAACTTGTATTACATTTTTAAGTTTTTTGACCTAGAAAAAAAATGATCTACCTGAGTCGAAAAAAAACTTTTTTAAAAAATGACATAAATATCTAAAAAAGAGTTAAATATTTTGAAAATTATATTTTGTATAAAATATGCTCGTATAATAAATATTTGGTAAAAATTTAAAGTTTCTACAGTGACTCTTTTCAGAATTACAATTATAGACAAAATTGATTTTGTTATAAGCTAGTGTCACGGATTTATTAGTTTACACTTTCCTCGCTATGTTTTTTCTAGTTTTTTTCAATCAGATATTAAAAAACGTATTAAAAAACTTTTTGTTCCAAAATTGTGGTAAAAAAAAAATACAAAAATACATATGTCATTGTGAAACCTGTAATACATATTTTCTAGTTCCACTAAAAATGTAAAAACGCGCACTCCATAGATTAATAAATATGTATAATTTTTGTTTTTAAAATTCCTCTAAAGAACAATATTTTTTTACGTTTTTTATTATCTATAAAAGTATTAATTTCAAAAAGGATTTATTTGACACGTGTCAAAATATTTTCATGCATTACTTGTTTCAAAATGACATTTTTTTTCTACCGTCAATTCTACATTGACTATGTTGCGGTATCTATGTATTATGTATTATTGAATTTTATTTTGTACGAGACTTATATTTCGTAATCATTATTATTTATAATTAGTGTGAACATTTCATAAATATTCAGTATTTTCATAAAATGTATTTATTTTTTTCTTGTTTATATGATACTACATCTTACAGAAATTCAGAATGATTACATCACATTAATATTATTTAGCAATATGTCGTCTAAGTCACTTAAAGCGTTAAAAAGAATTCGTACTTATATTTTCTGGAAAACTTTTACAGAGAGTCTCGTTCCGGTTATAAGTAATATTATAATTCATATTTTTAATTTACAATCACATCCACGCAAATATTGTAAAATATACATTTTAAAATAAGTTCAATAAACTGCTGATCTTTTAATTTATTTTATACAATACATTCTACCAGAAACTAAAAACAAAATTCACCAGCCATAATCTGCAGGTAATTCTGAAAATATTATTAATTTTTTTAGTAAACATTTTAATGTTTTTATGGTGAATATCTTAAGAAATACTTACCTAACACATACTCGTAATTGAATACACTATATATATATAGAATTTCTTATTGTTTTGTTTTCTTCTCTCCTTTACTTTGAAACAGTGCTTGATATTTATATACATTTATTCCTTTTTACATAATTACATTATTATTATGTTACTGATAATATATCTATATGCATATTAATAAAAACCTAAAATTGGATCTTATTTTCGTAATATAGAAAATATTATTATTATAATGACTAAAACTACTTTTAGATTTTTACAAAGGAGTAAATCAGGCATTACTATAATGACTGAATAAAGGCAAGCAAACTAGATAAAAAATATTATTATAATTTATAAGAGCACCTTAATACATTATTATGTATATATGAATACCATTACTAGGATTATTAGAACGGGTGACAAAATTCAAATATTAAAATTAAACTAGTAAAATAAAACTTGATTAAACATATTCAAGGAAGGGATAACAACTAAACATTTTTTTCATTGTACTTCTTTTTTTTTTTGAAACTTATCAAATACATTTAAAAACACAATTATAGTCTTCCTTGTGACAATTTTGTTCTTCAAAATACCTGCAGGTATTGGTACTATTAATATTTGTCAACTTATGATATGGTCATACATTTATAATGGAAGTACTCTCTAACATAATATTAACATTCAATATATTTATACACAAACAAAATGATTTTATTAAAATACGACAGTCATTCATATTTAAATTGATCGTTTCATGATGATATGTATAATATCGCGACTGTCAAATCGCAAAATATTGTAAATAAATGAGTGTTTTAGCATTTTGCTATTAAAGTATACTGTATATAAGTAATCATACATTATGATTATTATGTGGTAAATTATTAGTGCTTTTTTTAATAGCAAGTAAAATTATGTATTTTATCTTCTGTATTACGTGTTTTCCTTATTAAATTATAAATTTTCAAATTAACAATACATTTGTATAAAATAAGGAACGGCTAGAACGGCTATAGAAAATAATCATATTGTGGTACACGTGCTAACATCCAAGATCTAACGCTGTGAAAAACTAACATCATTAAGCTAGATATTTTACTGTTGCGGTATTGTTCGACGATTGTTTAGAATGCAATAGACTAAATGCATTAGACATACGATATTTAAAAGCTTACATAAACGATAGCAAACTAAAACATTTCTCACAAGACCTCGGACAAAGTACCCTCTGACTGAGTATATTACGAAAATGCAGAGGTAATGAAGGAAATGATATAGTTGTAAAATGACAATTTTACGTTACGCAAAATGATTGGGTAATGTGAAAAATGTGCGTAATGTCTACTTTTTCCGTTACAATCATTATTTTTAGGCAGTAAAATTAAAATTGCAATACAAAATAGATAAGTATAAATAACAAGAATAGCACTATACGTAGAACAAACCGAGTTACCTGTAGTCTGTACTCTGTAGACATTTATAAATATTGAAACAATTTATTTGAAATGTGTTGTATGTCGTAATACTATAGTCGTTGATTTATTTCGTTTACATGTTATGACGAGGACAATAAAAGATTGAAATATGTACCAACTTATTTCTAAACACACCCGAAATCGATACTCATATAGTTATTTATACACTTTCAAAAGTTTAATGCGGTCAGGTGCGAGCCGGTTATGCCACCGTTTTATCGTGACAACAATAAAGATTATACTGTAGGGTCGATATGATATTAATTACCTATACGAACAATAATTCCCGTAAAGTTTTTAATTATTCTAATTATTTATAAGAATATTGGAATCGATAATATTGCAGTGAACGTCGTGACGGCCGCAGGAAATGGCTCACACCTGTGTGCTGTAAAAAAATTATGTTCAGTGATTGAATTCTGAACGCAGTAGCAGTAGCAGGATCAGGAACAGGAACAGGAGCAAGATCAGGAACAGGGACATCGGGAATGGCGTTCGAGTTTATATGGTGGAGGGGGGTAGGAGTAGGGATATCGATAGTGTCGCTATCGCCGTCGCGCCCCGGCCATACCGTGCCTTCAAGAATTCTGTTAAATTACACTGTCAACCGTCAATAAAATACACCCTTTGTCCATCGCCGTCGACGCCACTGCGGTCGCATTGTTATACCGTATAATGCCACGCGTACCACGCGATTCATTAAACAATGAATGTCATTCTTTGTTTCGGGCTTAACCCGCTCGATTATAAACAATGCGGACATCCTCCCCGCCACCGACCGGCCGATATCTCTCGTTCCTCCGTGACCTTAGCGGACGTTTCGGAATTATATAATAATTGATATTCTATACGATGTAATAGGTGTGTATACGATATAACATAATAATCAAATATCAATAACTTTTCATCTCTATACGTGTTTGGCTGTGATGTTGTTTTTATTTTCGTTGTTGCTAAATAAGAGTTTAAACAATTATCACATTTTGGACATAAAAATGTATAATGCCATAATATTATGTTTGCTTATATACCTATTTTAATAACGTGTACTGAGTGACTCACCAAACATGTTCACTTCCTCCCACCCTCAATAACGGAGTTATTTAAAATCTGGAATGTGGAAATTCAAACTGCTATTTCTCAAATGAGAAACAATTCCTCTTCTGGATAAATTTTCTGAAAATCTTAATGTATCAAAATCAAAATTCAAACGTGTAGTTATGGAGTTAAGTTATTAATTTGTGTAAAAGGAAGTATAGAAAATAAAGGAAAAAAGGTCAACGATAATGAGTATAAATGTAATGAACACTAGACCCAATATTGCATCTATTTTATATTTTATTATTTTATTAAATTTACAGTAAAACAGAGAGAGTGGTGTTCATTAGTAAAACACAAGATCATCACGAAAAAATCCTAGTAGTACAAAAAAAAAAAAAAATCTCAAGAATTTGAAAATATATTCTTTGAGTATATTTAGAGATTTAAAAAATCAGAATTTAAATATAATGAAAGTGAGCATACTTTGTGAACCATTATGTGTACAAAATGTGTTTTATTAATTTGCAATAACATATATCCGTTCATTGTTATGATATGCTATTCAAAAGGTCATTCATGATACGTCATTTATTCTATATTTACAGTGCTTGTATCTATTAAGTATACAACAGTTGATTGCATTATTTATGATCAGAAGTAGGTACTAACGTGTCTATTATTGCCATTGATAACAAAATAAACGAACCACGTGCTTATAAATTAAAAAAAAATCGTGATCATTTGTGAATTGGTAATAACGTTACATTATTTGAAAAGATTTATTTATTTATTAATAATTGATAACTTACAACTACAGAATGTTTTCGAGTAAAACATATTATGCATTTATAGAGTATAATAGAAATACGGATATTAAACTATATTACATTGGTAAGAAGTCAATTTATTATCGACGAAGCTAATTAAATTTTGGGTGTTTTAAATTATTAACGATTTTATTAAAAACGTAAGCTATACATTTCTTTTTGAACTCAAAGCCTGAAAACGTTGATAAAGGAACGCTTTTGTTATACAATTTGTATGTAAGAGCTTATACTGATGTTTCATTTTGTTGTGGTTTTTAATGATGATATTATTTACCTAGTAAAACTTATTATGATGTTTTTATTTTAGCTACACCACCTTAAAAAAGTATATATATTACGTTGTAATTTATTAGGTAATTTAAAAGACAAATAAAAATTTATAGCTACAGAATTCATCTTCGCGAGGTAAGCGTAAAGAAAAGACAGTGAACGAATTTTTCTTTGAAGTATGCATTTACGAAAACTTTTTATTTCCGATAGAGTATAATAAAAATATGTTCGCATCAGTAATTTAAAATAAGACCATGTCTGTGTCTTGTATAGTGTTAAATTTATTCGTACCAAGGCAAAAGTTAAATTTTGAATGTATAATCTACTGGTCAGTGTTGTAATTTTAGGCGATGGTTAAACGGAAGTATCTAAAACTACTGATCTAAAACTTCATTCAATCATAATAACTATTTTATTACCACTAACACATTTATAGTAACAATATATAAATATAATAATTTTTTTTGTGAGCAAAATATATTCTACATTTATGTGTTCGAAAGTAAAAAGTTAGCAATAAAAATGTAGCCCATGACACTGTAAGAATCTTATTGCTGAATCAATCGACGAAAATTTTATAAAATAAACGGTTGAAAACTGTGAGTTTACACAACGGTCGTACATTTTGATCCCACGATTTTACATAGTAGATAGGTATTTATTAATGATGGTTGATCCTGTATGGTTTTGCTCGTGACAAATTAAATGATATCAGTGGATTTACCCTGTCTTACATTCCGTTAAATGTAAGTATTTTTTTAACAAATGTATTTGGGTGGTTTCGACCAATACAGATCTAAAATTATATCAAATTATAATAACTGTTATAACCAACGGAAATCTCATAGAAAAATAAAAAAATATATTTGTTTATCGTGAGTCCACAATAATCACTGCGTGCGCCCAACTTTAAAAAATTGGTTTCGATTGGGAAATTCTCGGGTATTGGATTGAACAGTATATGTGCCGTACTTCAGAATCACAAGTGCGATGGACTCGGTTGTAGATCGCTTACACACACACACACACACACACACACACACACGAACACATATACAAATCGTATTTTATTAATAATATTGATTATTTGAGTATATAAGACGTATTGTGTCACTATAGTAAACTATTTAATCGGGAATCGCAGCTATCGCGGCAAGTCGGATAATCCGGAGTCGTTTTCGTGTGGCTGGCTGGTATAGTGCCCCAATTATGAATCTGTCGGGAACAAAAACCTCCATACCAGCCATTGCCGGCCATTCGTTTCGAGCTTAAACGGTAACGGCCGTGTACATACTAAATCTTGTCCAGGACACGGGGGTTTTTAAGAACAGGTATTTCTCGCAGCCACGTCTATGCCACAGCAGTTTTCACCCCATCACACCCACCACACACCGTCCGCTTTTAATGGAAACTGTACAATACTAGAGATTGCGGCCTACACACACACACACACACACACACACACACAGATATATATATTACATAGGTACAGCAGTATTTACGGTGCAGCGCAGAACCATTAGCCGCATTAGAACAACGTCCTCTCTGGGCCATTTTTCCAACCGGACTGTTAACGCTAATCAATTACGTGTCGGTCGGTGGTGCAGATTTTTTTCTCTTATTTTATTTTTTCTTGAAGTTTTCACCTCCGCTTGGATGTTTTCAATTTAATAAAATACAATAATAATATCAATAATTATAGCATGTATAATACAGAAACTATAGCGTCCACCGTATCGTGTCTTGTTGTAACGTTTGCGTCGAATAATAATAGTTATCGTTTTAATTTGCTATAGTAAAAATATGTAGGTAAGCTTTGTTCCAATCGCTTATGCCTGCATCAAATCGAATGTTTAAAACTCATATTTTCAATGGCAGCGGAGCCGTTAACTGCTTTTCAATAATTCAAATTCAAAGCAAAGTTGCTGTTCCCGTGGGAATATCGAACCATTAATTATTCTCCATTCCTCCTCTAGGAACTGTCCCGAGTATGATAGTGCTTATACGGGATAACACATTGTAGGGACGTGTTTTAAGGTAATTTTTTTTTTGTTAACTGTGTTAATATTTTATACAATTCAAACTAATATCTGAACACGACTTGAGAGAGTTCATAATACTATAATATTATACGTACTTATTTGAATGTTTTTTACGAATTTATTGACTGTGACAGAGTGGTGTCGAATGGAATACACGATCATATTATTATAAACACGAATATTTCTAATTACGAGAGTAATAATAGTTTGAACAAAGTAATTTGGCCATCTATTATACATAAATTATTAGTTTTTACCTCTATACTTCTCCCTACTTCGGAGGTTTTAAATTTCATATATTTATTATGGTTTGCATATACTAACATTTAATTATCGAACAAAATTGTGTTATTTGCATTTTGTGCGTAGTAGTAGTAATCGAAAATTTAAATGAAAATAAATTGTATTATATTCTAGTAAGTACTTATAATATAATTTCTGTGTACTAAAAACAACGAAATAGTTTCCATTTTTCAATAAAGCGTCATATTAAATATTTTATGCCTTAATAGTTTATGACGATAATAAAGAAGTATATGTGCAACAAAAATAAATATTTTTTAGAAATTTTACAAATCAATACTTTGTCGTCAACATATTTTCTTTCATCATTTTAAATAAAAGCAAACCGAATGTATTCTTGGAATTTTTTAATAAATTCCAATCAACTTTTGAGTTTTTGTAAAACTATTTTTTATACAGGTACCGATGAAATTCATTTGATAAAAACTGTTTTTAAATGCTGTTATTTAGTTTTTTTGAGTTATACATTTTCTGGTTTATAACATATCTTATATAATGGTGGTATAAAACCACTTATTACCAAAATATAATGATACAATTACATATTTTATATATATAATAAATAATATATTATTATTTGGAAGACTATATTTATAAAATTAATACCTCCAAACATTTTCTACAGTTATAATTGTATTTTTTAAAGATATTTTGAAGTACATATACAATATGTTAGATGAGGTTAGTTATTAGATAAGGTTAGTTGTTAGAAAGGGTGAAGGCTGCGTTGACGATAAATTATTATGTATGATATGTCAATAAGATATTTCAATGCTCATAGAATATAATTTATTTTTCGCTGTCACTCGACGTTCGATATACAAAAACTGTAGTTTATGACTATTAACGTTGGTTTCAAATTTTCAATATAAAACTGTAAAATATTGTCTCGTATTCGTTTCGTGCAAGTACAAGTTTTTTTTACGTTCATCCAATAAAATAGATAGGTACAACGGACATTCCCGACTATCTTACAAAAAACGGGAAGAATAGCGTCCCGTTCAAAGTTTGTCAGGAAAAAAGGACAACACGCTCAAAAAAATGGACAATCCCGTTTTAAATGTCGTGTATGATGTACATTTTATTATAGCTGTGTCATATTTTTAAGTTACTGAAATTTGACTATATAAATAAGCTCAAAGCTGTAGCAGGTACACAGCGACACCGTGTTTACGACTGAATTCGATTACGTCGATAAGTGATAAGAGAACTATAATATTATTCCATCAGTTTGGTATGTGAACCAGTGTGATTCAAAACGCTTTCACGTTTGAGCATTTGACCACCGCATATCAAGCATGTGTATCACCGGGTTTTAAAATTCTCCACTAGTCGTTTCATAAATCATTCAAACCGGCGAAAAGGGTCTGGAATCTCGATGCAAATATGTAATACATATACATATATATATATATATATATTTAGATTGACTTTCGATAATATTCATCTCCGCGCCGCGCACGCTACTGATAATGTATATAGGTACGTACTGTTATTATAAGTTATGCACGCAGCTAATTCCGTTGATATTATATAAATATTGATGTTCGTTGTATACATTTGCACAAAGTGCACATTGTACAATACGATCTATCTCCGACATGGTCTATCGGGAAAAGCGATTATTTTTAATTGAAAAGTAGACAGTCGGGTTAGGGTACCGATCGAGATGGTAAAAACATTTCGGTTTACCACTTGAGCCAGCCGCCCTACCGACAACCATAATAATGTATACAATAGAAATAAAAAAAAATATATTCTTATCGTTCATCGTCGTTGTTTTCCAGTTTTATATACAATAAATCGTGAGATATAAAAAAATGTATAGGTTTGGTCATTACTCGTTAGCGCACATAAATACATTTTTATCCTCAGTAATTTTTTTCTCATATTTTATAAATCAATAAAAAATTGTCTCTGGTAATGATTTAATTGCGTGTAAAAAAAAAAGGAAAATGTCTTTAAAATTCTATTGTCTTTTAAAAGAATCTTTTTTTTTTTATAGGAATATATTATGTATATTTAACATTCATAATTAAACCGTATCAATAATACGCTTTAGCCGAAAGACACGTTATTATTTGTTAACTATGGTAAAGGTTAGGCGTACGTGTAATGTATAATAAAAATACACGCCCGATGTTGTTTGTGGTCTACGTGTAGACATAATTTTATTTGAAAATGTTTATTAGGTTAGATATTTGGTATCATTATAGTACCAATAACCGGTCACATCCCAATTTCGAGCATAATATTAACTACGTTTAATGTAAATATATATTAAACGGATCGGTCATATGACATATGAATAAATATTTACATAGTATCCACAAAGCGAATATTGAAAAAAATATATGATGATTTTGAATAATTTAGAAATTAGTCTAGACATTGGTTAAATATATTATGTTTTTTAGATAAATATAAATAAAATAGTAACAATATATTGAAAACGTAATGTTTAAAACAATTGAATTTTAAAAATATACAAAAAAAAAATAATAATATTGCCGTCTGTAGGTATTATATTATACAATATACTCGATATCTCAGAATTTTAGGATTATGTTATGAATTTTAAAAATGAATTTCCTAATACAAAATGTACACAATTTTGAATATTACACGCGTATATATCATTGATTTATTACTTGGTATACGGTAATGACTTTATAATATTACGGAATACAATTAAAATGTCGTAAAAATAAAATTAATTATTTAACCACCATTATATATTGAAAAGAAAACAATACGAATCTTCTGATTTAGATTTAATACTTTCCATAATTTAGAATTTCGATGGTTACTACATAATATAATAATACGCTTGTAACTGTTCTTTTGTTTTTTATTTCGGCGTTATTTTTCGTACTTCGCATGTACGATGTTTGTTATGTACCGATCATTAAAAAAAAATGTATTTCTTTCATCATTGTCCACACGAGGAGGTATTTTTATTTCTCATGATGTTTTATAGTGCAAATTATATTTTATCTCTCCTGACTATCTTTATTATACTACCCTTGTTCAATTTAAACTTTAAAACGTTAAAGTTTAATAACTGCAGCACAGTCAATATTATATTAACATTTTTGATAAAATTAAATATTCTATTTTAAAAATTAAAGTTATATGTATTAAAGATTTTGCATAATAAGAATAGAAGTTAATTCAGTTTTAATAACAATATAAGACAGGTGGATAAAAACATTGGAGCTATTACAGCAAAAAAATTGGGTTACCTAAATAAAATAAAGATTAAAAGTTTTGAAATGTAAAAATATCTTAAATTATTCAAAACGACCACCAAACATAGTTTTATTTGTTTTAAAACGATCAAACGTCCGTCCGTACGATCGTACACGTTACAAATGTGGAAGTTTGAGAAACTAAAATTAAAAATAAAATCATTTCAAAGATTGTTTTTCCGGTAAGGTTATCTTTGCAACCGTCTCAAACAAAAACATACAGGAACCTTTTGCCATTCGTATTATTAAATAAAAACAAATATAAATATGACGGTCATGTTAAAATACGTTCCATAATATTATCCCTACTACGGACGGGATGAAATAAACGCTTTAACCTTGAACCACTGTAGGAGAATAATAGTCAACAAATCGTATGTCTAGTCTTAGTAAAAATATTTTGGTGCATCACAAATAATAAATCCAAAACAATTTTATATTTTAAAATAGTGCACGCCGACGTTATAATAAACGAGATGTACTGAAGACAAAGCGATTGGTATATGTATACAATAATTTTGCTGTATGTTTTGCGGACGTTGTTTTTTTTTCATTTTTTCATTAATAGTATTAATATGATAATTCGAACGAGAAGTGCGGACGTTATGATACAGAGCAGACTATCGCTGAGGACACATTTATTATACAGGGTTATATTTAACCTTATTAGGATGCGGGCCACCTATTATTTTTAAAATATCCCGCAAACTGCACTCGTAATAACCTACATGTGTGTATGAAAAATATATGCTCTGATTGAAATGTGTGTCCATGGAACTCAAATTAAAAACAAGGCGGACAGCGGGTAGAAGACTACAGCACTAATATTTGGATTACGGTACCGTGTGATTGGCAGTTGTCATATACCGATGGGTTTTGGGGCTAATTATACTCGTAAGACAAAGACGATATTAGGTATCTCTAGTTTTGATAATTTTATTTAAACCATACGCGTACAAAAGTAGTAGGAATCTTCGAGAATAATAATTGTGAATTCGACAACAACTTAATTTATACGATTCGATAAAAAAGCCGTGATGGCTTGTGAGACTATAGTATATTATTATTATTTTTTAATTGTTTTTAAAATGAAATTTTACGGGTCGCTATTGATTTTATTGTTGTTGTATAAACATCGCCGGTTAATACAAATATTATTTTAAATTGATAGTTACACATTTTTAAACGATATTAATTATTAATATTCTTAAATATTCATAAATACCATTTTTTAACTAAGTACTCGTGTATTTAATGAATATAAAATATCTTTATAAATGTTACATCCGTGCAGTAGCACATAATTAGTTTCAGATGATTATATACAGCGAATGTATTGTTATAAATACATTTATAATCGGCAGATAATACTACTTTTTCAATACACTCGTTTTAATGTAAACAATTTATACATTTATTTAAAATAAACGATGTAATTTAATTACTATATAGTTATACGCCCATGGGCTTTTCTTTAGTCATTAACATTGATGTCCGTCGTTTACATTATATAGTACACATGCGTATTATTCTGCTGAATTAGTTGTCAATATTTCTAGTATACTAACCAATTCGTTGTTGCATCAATATTATATATTCAAGTATCAAGTTGTGTATGTATGTCCGGCGGTGTTTCGTATAGGAAATATGTATTATATGTACACATATTTGTGATGGCATAGGTTTAATGCAATATTTGTGTAATTAGAGATTATTTTTAAAAATATTGCATAACTTCATCGTACCTTATTCAAATTCTCTATCTAGTTGAATAATTTTACGATCCATGAGTTGTATCATACTAAGTTTTAGCCAATATATACATATTTTAATTTGATTCTAAGTTTATTAGTTTATTGTAAATTATAAAAATCTATCGTTATACCTACTTAATATTCTCATCTAATAAAATGAAAACGATATAACAGTGTAAATGTGTTCACGATAAACGATGATGAAATGTTTTTACTTTTTTAGTTAAATAATATTTATTTAAGGGCGATTAGTGTTTTAGGATAAGTTTAGCTTGATACACTATTGTCACTTGTCAGTGGAGTATCGACATCACAAGGTTATCACTTACCTAGTAGACAACGTAAACAAAAGCTAACACATGTGAATCCCTTTATAGTGATATTAGATTGTCACACGGTATTAATAACCAAACATTTGATTGCATGTTTCGTGACATATGCCAAGTATTATAGTCCTAGATCCCAAATAGTTACATTTGGTCGTCTGATATTTTATAATATGAAGTTAAGCCAGCTATTATTCTGCTGTGATAATCGTTAAATTCTCTATAATATATTAATTAAAATATAAAAATGTATTGCTATTTTGTACTTAAATACCTAAAGTTGGGTTGTTCTGTAAATGTTTTATTTCGTTATAGTATTATTTGACTTACAGCAATAACTTACCACGGAGTAAAAAAAATACTGTTACATTAGTATACTATTTGTACATGTATATCTGGAATAAATTGGTATAAACGCGTGAACTATGCAATTGTATTAATTAAAAAAATAAGTATAATTTTATAATTACATGACTGAAATTAAATTTAAAATTAATTAAATTTTAATCTAAACTTGTTTTAAAATTTTTTTTTTTATATATTTTAAAACGTTATGATATTAATCAACTGTTCAGCAATATAACTTTTTGAAAATCTCATTGTTAAAATAATAACAATACAAATTGAATAATGTTAGATTCTAATTGGAGCGATGCATGCTGCATGTATTGATTTTAAGGTTATGTGTTATTTTATTATGACCGAGGACACATTTTTTAGTAAAAAAATTTTTCATATTATCAGTTTCTGGTAGAAAATTGGATTTAGCTGGTACTATTTGGAGGTTAAAATGGGAAATTCTGAGTACTTTTTAAATTGATCGAAAAAACAAGTATGAATATTTGTTAAAACTATAATGTAATTTTTATCGTTTGGTTATATTGAATACTTTTGGAAAACGAAAAATTAAAAACCTTAACTCAGAATCATCTTTCATCGTGCACAAAGATTTATCATAATTTAACATATCCATTATAGTTATTACTCGATGACGAGGTACATTTGACTCCTTGTGTACTGTAGTAGAGCAGTTATCAGCTACTTTCTTCCTTTTAACAGTATTTTTTTAGAATTTTGTATACATATAAAATCGTTATGTTGATAATAAATACTTTCTCAATTGTTCAATTTAAATTAGGTAAGTACAGATTAAAGTTAATTTAATTCATTTTATTTTTTAAACTAAAATTACAATTTCCACCATATACTCTAAGGTAATTGAACAGGTTATATTTTTAGCTTTAAATTAATATCTTCTATTGTTTTCATAATTATTGTAAGTAAATTAGAGATAATCGGGTAGATGAATATTATTTGTAATAATAATAAGTTAATAAAATTATATTAGAAAGTTATACATTTAATATAACAACCTTTCTCGTAAACTAATAATTTAATCAATGCTTTATTATATTCATTTTTGTAAAATGGTTAGATAATGAATTACTTAATTAAAAGCTTACTCTAACACCCTTATCACTCATAAATTTTATAATTCAATAATAAATTAAAGATTTGGTTGTTAAATAAAATTGCTAAGAAACCAATTTTGTGCCTACGGTTTTATGTGAATTTTGAACCTGGCAATAATTGGTTTTCTGAGTACAATATAGATAAATCAAAACATTAGAAATTGTAGGATGTTTAGAAATAATTTCATTGGTTTAATCTTATGTATTTTAAAAATAAAGAAATTATAAGTTTATTTTGTTTTGTAAAATACTAAGTAAATAAAAAATTATCATACATTAAAATATTATCTCACAATAGGTAGGTTTGCAATATTTTCGAATTTATTTGATTCTATTTTGATAATGTATTTGATTATGTATTCTAATTATATGATTTTGAGTATATAACATCGAACAAAAAATAATAATGATAAAAATAATAATTTATATTTATTTTGTATTAAATAAATATAATTAATATATGATCATTGATTTGAATTGTTACTATTTTATCAATTGGAAAAATGTAATTGATTTATTGAAGTTTTTTTTTTAAATAAATTATTATTGTTATAAGTTCAAAACTTAAAATAAAAGATGAAAATTATTTTAATTAATATTTTAAATTAATTCACACTATATAAAAACAACTCTTATAGTATATAGCTGTGCATGATGGTATATAATAATATATTTAATTATATTTATTGTATTATGATGTATGAGGTCCTTTTAAATTAGATATTGAAATTGGGGGTATGTTAATTATTATTATTATTATTGATAAATAATAAAGTAACTCAGTATTTCAATACCACAAAACTATTATTTATTTCAGAACTAGTTTAAATAGTTAAAAACTAAAATTTCATTGCAAATTGCTAACTTAAATAAAATGGTTGAAACAATTGTATAGATCAAAATAGTATAATACAGGGGTTCCTAACCTTTTTGAAACTATTACCTATAAATAAGAATCTAATCTTAGCAAATATCTTCCCCAAAAAACAAACAAATAAATGATAGTTTTTAATTAATTAATTGTTAGCCATTAGAACATTAGGTAATCGCCAAAGCGCTATATTAACATCAATTATTTTATTAAAATACTATAATCGTAGTAAATGTGTCTGATATACAGAGAATAATACATAGACATACGATAAAAAAAATACTCCAGTTTTACCCCTTGGGGGGGGGGGTAATACTCTCTGGTTGGGAACTGCTGGTATAATATTTATATATAACATTATACGTGCAACCTTTGGACTCAATATTAATTTTTAATAATTATTAATTATTCTTAGGTACTTATTATTTTTGTAGTTTTTAATACAAATATGAGTGTGTATTTTAGTAACTATTTAAAATAATCTTCTGACCAACAACCCAAATATTTTGATTAAAAAAAAACCGTTTGATTCATTTTATGAATGAAAACATTATTTTTGTATGTATTTTTAAAATTTAACATGGCATTTAAAGTGTAAATTTTAAACTTAAAATATATTTTGAATTCGATTACTTATTACATAATTACATATTTTAATTTAGTTAGGACACTTATAATATTTTATATAGTCGGTGTAAGAGTAAAATATATTATATAATAATGGAAACTACCAATAATGAATGATGTTGGAATACGGATAACATTTTATGATTTGATAATTGCTAATAAATTATAATAGTATATGTGTATAACAACAATGTATATTGTTATGTTACAAAATAGCAAACATTTAGGTCTCATCGGCTTGTTCATTACTCGCTATGTACAGAGGATTTAAAACAGCAAATTATTACGATATTGTTATAAAAAATTAGTAGTGGCATATGCAAGACCGCGATATTATTAATATATGTTATTTTTGTTTTAGTATAGTTAGTATACACCATAGTATAGTGTACCCATTACTATCTACGAGGGAAATCATAATACGAATGTTATTTACCGGCCGCTTATAAGTGTAATATATTTTATATATTTCTACCTGTAACATAATAAATAATGTTATGTCTAAGGTCAAATATTTCAGAACAATCCACGGTCCACCCTACGCAATATAATATTTACATTTTTTTAATTTCACCATACAATGGGATAACCCCGCGATCACGAGACCTATAATACCATAACTTGTCATTTGGATTACAGGAGTTTTCCTCGGGGACCTAATGTATTTTTTTGGTGAAAATATAATTTATCGGTCTTATACTATAGTTGCCATCAGTTATGCGGGAACGGAACGGACATTGGATATAGCGTGCGGTATACAGACGTAATTTCATACTTTTTTTTTTTTTTTTGTCCCGTTGAAAAATAAACTGTGGCCGCCGCCAAGGGAAAACTAGTAAATGAAATATAATTTATCAAACCGTTGCAACGCATGTTGTCTGTTAAAAAATATTTATAAGAGCCTTCTCAGCACCGTACAATAAGCGTGTCCCCTTTGGTCGTTAAGACTGGTGGGAAAACATTTTTATAAAGATATAATATTTTGCTCTACAGAATTTACATATTATAACTCCCCCCCCAGGTATTTTAATAAAGATATAGATAAGGAAAGACTAATATAATGTGACTGCTATATTACACGAGTAAGAGGTTAGGGGCTCAATAAATGTGCAAAATTAAAACACTCTAGGCGCGCTGTTGCGGTAATTGAATTTTAACACCCACTGAGTGAAATATTGAGTGAAAGTAGAAAAACAAAAGTAATTCTGCAATATAGAATATTTAATGTAAAAATACGGCATAAAATGTATTAATGAAATAAGCTGATAAAATTTTTAATTATCAAATTCTTATAGTCTTATCATAATATATACTAAATATGGGGTATTTAACAGCAGATGGGTTTCTTTTCTACAATATCTATTTATAATTTTAAGTGAAATTATAATCCAGCTATTGGTGTAACAATGATGACGTGTACCTACATATTGCATATGCATTTCGGAGGCATATAAAAAGTTATACTCATTGTAATAAGTCCCAAATCTTAGTTGCGAGATTCAAGAATTAGTATAGATGGAAAATTTAACAAAGATTGTATTATAAATAGGTTATATTCTAATTTAGCGTTCGTTTGAAGAAAATATTGCCTATTTATTGGATAAATAAATAAGTTTTATTTTTAATTTTGAAATTTTTCCTGATAATATTATATTTTCTATAGCCTAACGAGATTGATTTAACAACCAATCTTATAAAATTATGAAAAAGGCTAAAATATTTTACATTTTGTGATTTTATAAATATTTAATGACTTATTTAAGGCAATAGCATGATCCTAAGTTATTCAAATAACTAAATAATATACGGTTTTTATGTGGTGTAGTATATAATCACACTTATATGCCGTGACTGGGGTTTTATCGCCTTGCGCTTTCTTTCCTAGCCTACTGTTAATAATATATATCAATGAACTAATGTAGATTGAGTTTTTGCTAGAGCTGCTAAAGCTTAACTTAATTTACTGTTTGTATAATATACACGAGTATTATTTCAACTTTTGTGTACTATTTTTTAATTATATTATATAATACTATATATGTTTTTTGTTGCCTAAATGATGATAGAATAATTATTCTGCACATATAAGCACACAATTTTTTAGAATTTTATTCATACATTTCAAGAAGAGTTATACATATTATATATATATAATGTGAAGTAAGTGTCGAGTGGGTCACTGTAATGAATGTGTTATATTCGAATTTAGTGATCATTGCATACAAAAAACGATTATAAGTAAAACTTATATTACTAGAGACATTTTATTATTTATTTTTTTATCGCTATTATAAGTGATTTATTATTTTATTACTTTATTAATAATACGGTTGGTCTATTTTTCCTCAAAAACTAATTGCATTATCTAAATAAATAATTTCATATTTAGTAACTGCCATTTACTTATAAGGCAATGCCATAGGGTTAGCTGATATATGTAAATAAATAAAAATATTACTCTAAATTTTTTGGAAACTACACTGAACACAATAAATTGAAATACGAGTATATATAGTGGTAAAAAATTTCAAGTTTATATGAATAATATTTTCGAATTGCATCAAAATAACTATCATCGCAATTCTTTGTTTAAATATCAAATTTAATTTAAATACCTAAAAAAGTAAATTAGTTTTTTATATTTTTTGGTTACAGTATGAACTACTTGGCCTACTAACCTAACATATCATAACTTTGTATTACATTTTTAATCTTTAGCTATAAAAAAATAACATTTTATAATTTTGTAATTACAACATTATTTGAATATTAAGTTACAAATTTTACAATATAATATTATTATAATATGTACATATTATTATTATTATTATGTACAGGGTATATCAAAAGTCTTCATCCGATTACAAATTTATAAAACTCGGCAAACGTTAGCCACTAGTAAACGACCCATATACTAATGAAAAGTTTAGATAACCAAGTTTATTTTAAGTTATCTTTCGATTAGTATATGGGTAATTTATCTGCGGCTAACGATTGCCGAGCTATATAAATTTGTAATCGGATGAAGACTTTTGAAACACTCTGTATTATTGATGTATCTGAAGTCAATAACAAATACGAATATCTAAGCTACAACCTAACTGGTATTATAGAGTATATTATAAAGTTTTATTTGGTCTATTCTTTCATAAAAATAAATTCACGACTTTGATAGATTATTGACATAACTTACAAAATAAACCAATACCCATGGGCCTCAAATTAGGTTACTATAATATTGTATCATATTTTCTGTAAATGCAACATTTTCTTAAACGTTTTATTATATAATTAAATTAATATTATATATATAATTTCATAATTTTAACGATTCAGCAATTCTATCTTAGATAGTAATTTATCGATTGAATAGTTAATAAATAAAATTATACTTTATTGTCTGTTTGGTTTTATTATTAATTGGTAGTCTTCTGTTAAAAAATCTATTATCATATACATTTTTCAATAACTTTTTGTTGTTATAATATTTTAAATTTTTTACTTTTTTGAAAGACAGCATACATTTTTAATTTTATATTCTAAAGCAAAATATTTTTCGGTGCATAAAATCAAAATTTTGACGAGCAAGTTTTGAGATAAGTGTTTAAAGCTTAAGTGAGCGGAGTGGTAGATTAACATTTTGTGGGATATTCACGTAATACTTATATCCGCTTATCTAAACTTTAAATACTTATAAAGTTATAACTAAAAAAAAAACTCATTCGAATTTCAATTTATGTTTTGAGCTACTCCAAAAAATATTTTGCTTCAGAATGTATGAAATTAAAAATGTATATGGTCATTTAAAAAAATGAAAAAATTCAAAAAATATAATGATAAAAATATTTAAATTTTTTTTTTTTAAACGTTACTATATTTTGGTATAATGATTGTTGTTCTATAAAAGAATCATTCTGTATAATATGCGAAGTACCAATTCGTATATATATAATAGACGAATTAAAAATTTGTTATAATTTTATTATAATTTATAAGTATGTACTTTCAGTGACCAGTATATTATTATGAGTAAATAAACAATAAGAGTCAAAATTGTAAATTTAAGAACATTGAGGATAATTTAGATAAAAATTTTAATGCAAACCTTCAATTTAAATTTAAAATTATTTATCGATTTTTCTTGGAAATGTCTGATATATCTAAATAAATATATGATTAGAAAACATAATTTATTAATAGTTGAAATCTAATGTTTACACTGGTTAGAACAGAGAGGTTATCATTTAAATATATTTTTAGTTAAACAAAAAAAAATGATAACTGTTATTGGTTTCTTGATTTTTAACTTATGAACCTATTGTTTTACCATGTATTAATTATTTACTTTTGCTGTATACTTTTATATTGTCATAAAGTTTGTTTATCAGTGTATCTTATAATTATAATAATAAAGTTGTATTATGTTTCATATTATACATTAATAAATTACTTGTTATATATATTGTGTACATATACAACTATGCAAGTAAAGGTATGTTAAATTTACTACAGTACCCTTAAAAACGATTACCTATACCGATCCTTTACCTTTCTCATAAATTACTCCCATATTATTTTAGAGTGAACCAGAAGATTTAATCTGAAACTTAGTATTATAACTATATAAGACAGTATAGTTTTATTATTATCTGTAAGCAAATGAATTATTTTTGTCTAATTAAAATGTTTACGCCAATAAATTTTGGGTTGCTAATACAGTATCTGGTCTGTGGTGTATCAGTACCTATATTTCTAATATAATATATAGATCACATTTACCGATACGCCATTAATTTTTAATGCAGTATAAAATCTACACGAAAAATTTAAAACACTCAAAAATTAATAACTATATGAATTCTATTATTTTAGTTAATCACATAAGAAAATACCTAAAATCTTTTTTCTGCATATAATTATTCGTAAGATTTAAGCTTTATAGTTTTTAATAAATAATCTGATAATTTAAACTTAGTATATGTTTAACTAAGATAATATTCTAAGACGATCGATTTTTTGGCTTCGTCACTGCATATCATTAATTTTTCATTAACATTAAACGAGTGGAGCCCTTTTGATACAGTTACATACTACAGTACTTGTATTTACTTTAGGTAATGCAAAGGATCTTCGTACATTCATTGATTGAAAAATTAAGTATTTAGAATCAATTGCCCAATTAAAATATCTTAACACAGGTATATGAAACTCAAACAAAACGATTTCTTCAGAAGTTTCGCATGTAACAGTATAAAAATGAAAAGTATTTCTATAATAATAAATTTCGCCACGTAAGTGCGAGAAAAATACACACCTACTTAATAAAACAACAGTTTAAGTAGTATTTTATGTAAATTTCAATAGTGTGCGTATATGACCCGGAACACACAATACAATAATAATTATAATACACTATAGTTACCACTTACCAACTGGCGGCGTGATTATACCTATAATTTCATCGTGTTTCCCCTTTGAATATTCTACAACCTTTACGCTCGCTCCTGCTTTCTCTTTACGCGGGTCGAACGAGGTTGATTAATATCTCTGATTAGACGTCGTCGAACCTAAGTTTATTAAGTTATTATTCAGTCAGCTTGGTCACCGACCGTGTTCATAATCCATCGAATAGTGCGATCGTCACGCGATCGTTTCGCAACCCAATGCTGCTAACCATAATTTAACACTATATTAGTACTTTAAAATATTACTATACCTGGGCACAGAGTAGCATTTTAGATTGTGTTCAACATTGTACTCGGTATAGATTAATGCATTTTTATTATTTTCGGGGGACAGTCATAAATATACGAAACGTCCAAATGAATATTTATAATATGACGGTTGTACCTGTTGTTTTACCTGCATTAAAATTATTTTTCTAATAGCTTGTTATTAATTATTTCATATAAACGAGTGAGACGAAAAAAAATATGCGTTTTGCATTGAAGAGAAATCACACTTAAATCATGTACAATACTTATAAAGATAGATATTTATAATATTTTAGTTGAACTTTAAACTTAAAACAAAAAAAAATAGATCATTATAAAGAAAAAATGGGAGAGTAACAGTTCTGTATAGTGTATGACAATAGTGTAAATTATCATAGAGTAATATAATAAGATAATTGTATGTACTTAGTTGTTTTACCTATCTAATTAAATTACTTAATTATTAATTATTATACATAGAAATAAAAAATGTACAGGTAAAATTAGAATTTCGTATTAATTTTTAAAATCAAATTTACATATAAGTATAGTTTTTAACAATGGTATTTGTAATTAATAAAATAGTGACGGGGTTGAATAAATATTTCTAAATATCGTAAGAGTTATAATTATACTGAATTTATTGATTAACAACATTTTATATTATATTTACTTACTCGGTAGTAGACAATAGATATGGTATGCTTTCGATTTTCGTACTACACAGTATATGGATAAAAATTTAATTACCTACTTTACATATATCGCAGTAGTACTGAGCATCGAATGCAGGTTACGATCAAAGCATCTCTGAAATCACCATAATATTATATCGCAGAAATCACAACCAAAGTAAGTGTATTAAACACACACACACACACACACACACACACACACACACACACACACACACACACACACAACACAAATTATACATAATTAATTGATTAACACGTGGCATACATAAAAACAGCAACACACAGTGATTTCTCTCAAAAGGGTTTCAATCGTATGTATATCGTATACGTGTTGTCCCTATCAATTTATGATAGCTATGATAGTTCATAAAATCTTCAAATCGAACCAGTTTTTCAATTCCATTCTCATATATTCATATATCATATAAACACACTAAGTTAGGCTAGATAAATGTATGGATATTATCCCTAAGTTGATATCCAATAATAGGTTTAGAAGGTCACTCTAAACACGATAAGCACTGGACACAGAATGGTCGAGAGGATGGCTTTGGGAATGAATGAGGAATAGATCGCTAAAGATTAAGAGTTAATTAAGTTGAAAGAAGAAAATGGAGAATAATTATTAGTGAATGATAAGGAGAGATGGATATTTTTTGGAAAATGTGACGATGAACCTAAATAGTCTGTAGATAGCCCTAGGAAAAGATGATAACTCAAAGTGAACTTTAATTATTAGTTAAATGTACAAAGGAAATTGATTTTTGGTATAAGTGAGGTGATGGAACACTCGTTTGGGCAAAACTACATGCATTATAATATTACGTTTTAAGTTTACAAATGCAAAGCTTTTCTCATATTACGAATAATTAATAATAAATACAGTAAATTAAAAAAAATAATAATAATGTTTTACTACATTTTAAATTATTTATATTGCTATGCCTAAATGCTTACTTTAGTTAAACATCACATCATAATATGTATAATATTTGGTCGGACTGAAATTAATTAATTAATACAGAAAATGAAATCTTTATCCTGGGCTAACATTATTACTTACTACTAACAGAGTAATCCACTGTACCGGCAGTAATTGGCTCCGTTAAGGTACTGTGTAACTTAAACGCGTCTCTTTGATAATGTAACATCCTAGATTTTCTTAAGTGCTGCGTGCTCTTGACTCCATAAGCTTGATGTGAAAGCGAAATTGTTCGTATTAAATCCGTTTTTTTTCTTATCATTTTATACTGAAATATTTGTATATTACATTACGAACGTGAAAATGTAGAGCTGTGCTTTTCATTTTTAATTAACTGTAAAATATTTTATGCTTTTGGGGGTGTTAATAGAAACAAGTAAGACATGACATAGTCATGCAATACAATTATAATATTATGGGGTTGTCGAAAATGGAGAATAGTGACGTTTAGCTAGGTTTAATTGTTTAAAAATATAGTATAATGTGAATTTTTAAAATGGAATATTACATTACGCATAACACGATATAATATATTTTCGCATAAATTAAATCGTTATTTATTGCAAAAAAAAAGTTTGTTTTTCGTTAAAATAATATTTTATAGTTGGTACACAAATACATATATTATATTGTTATAGTTAATGTTGTTTTATATATTTTTATTTAATTTAAATTTAAAATCATCCTAATATGACATCCGTTGACATACATATAGTGATATACTATACAAGATGACCTGCATTGTTTCATAAGATTATAATTTTAATTTAATATTTATATTAAACATTGCAATGAACCTAACAGGTTCTTTTCAAAAAGTTTACACATAATTAACTGTCTTAAATTAAAATTCACTTTTGTTTTCCAGAATTTAACTCTTATAATTTTAATTGAAAAATAATTTCTAAATGACTTTCTGATTACTTTGTTTATTATTAATATTAATAAATCTGATTTAGACCAATGGCATATTTAATGTGTTGGTTGGAGAACGATTTGAGAGAGGTGTTTAAATCTTTATTTATTCATAGATGATGCTATTTGCATTTTTTTTAATCAATACTTGAACTAAGTAAAATTAATTACCCATCGATTAGATATTCGATTACTGCCCATCTTCATTTTGAGAAAATAATTTCTCTGATAATTAAATATTAAATTAATAAATTACCATTTTTATAAAAGTAGTGCCGATAATCTGCTATCACAGACCTCGCGTAAAGAAGGTAATATAAATCAAGTATATAAATTAAGTCTGTATGTTGTTTATAAATATTTAATACAATTTAATAACCTACTGATATAATAATATTAATAAATATATTTATTATTAATTAATTATCTCACACATATATTATAATGAAAGCAATAAAGTAATGAAGTATTATTATTAAATTAAAAAATTAAATTATTGAGCTTGTGAAACAACAACGATCTCAGTACTATAATTGCTTTAATATAGAAAAACATTTACCAGAATCATTTATATACTGAAAAAATTTCTTTATTATCGTCATCATTGATTAATTCAAGATCCCTTTAAATTATATTCAAAAAACTTATTTTTTTCAGATGAATCCTATAGATAAATATAAATATAAGTACTAATATAAGCCCAAGCTGTAGTTTTTGTGGACGATAAATGATAATAATAAAATGTGTAATTGTGAATATTGGCTGTCCCCAAATGAGTACAGTTAGTAGTGAATGACGAAGAGAAAGAAGAATTGCGATTCGTTTTTTTCATGTTCATATAAATAATAATAACAAAATATTATTAAATGAAGACTTTTTACATCAAAACATATCAAAAACCACACAATAAATTAATTTTAATGTGAAAATAGGAGTGTCGCATTATAAGCATATTTAGTATTTATATAATTATTAGTATAAATTTAACGTCAAATATATAAAATATAAATTTTCAAATTTTAATCTTTAATTTGCCATTTAAATATTTTGAGTTATAACAAACTAGGAACTTATTAATATAATACTAGTTAAAACTACCAAAGTATTAAGTTAAAATTAGTTTCTAGAAAAATAATAATACGCTTTAATTACATAATAAGTCATAAAAATAAAAATAATAAAGTTATCGATTAAAATATGTTTATAGTAAGTTATATTAATAGTTTGTTAAAATTCTTGTAAATAGTAAACAATATTATTCTCTTTTATCCTATTTGTAAAAAAAAAAAATATTACCAATTATTACAGTCTTATAATCTATAGATTAAAAATTAAAGAAATAATTAAAATATTTTAAAACTTTTTTTAAGTATTTGTATTTAAATACATTTAAAGATAAATATTTGAACGCATATTAAAAATTCTTTTAAAAATAACTAAAAAAAGTCTACTAATCAAGCAAACATTTCACATAATTTTTAAACAATATGCACATTACGATATCTTTAAATTATGAGATAAATGTAATACTCTGGTACTCCTACGAATAAACATTTAATTTAATTTTAGAATTTAAGAATGTAATAATTATTACAAAATGTAAAACTATAAAATTTTCCATATGGTAAACGAATATAATATCATATTATATTTAATAACAGAATTTATCGACATAATATTTAATTTTTTTTTTTACAGTTCTTCATTATTTATTATTCAATATTCGTATATCCAAACATTCAAAAATTAGAATTAAAATTTTGCTTTACAATTGAACATAAACAAATTTTTACGATTAACCATTTTTATTACTAACACGACGCGTACCATGTACTACATAACCTCAATAGTCGAGATAAAAATAATATTTGGTTAAAATCTCTCTTAGTACAAAAAAAAAAACATTTTTGTTCACTTAAATTTTTTTTTTATAAATGTTAAAGCATCAAGACATACTTCAAGCCTTTTAAAACAGAAGTTCACGTATAATATAATATTTTTTATAATTTTCGTATAAAATAGGATTATTTGTTCACACAAAATAATTAAATATTTATTTCAATGTCATTTTACGGTTATAACAGATAATTTGGATTATGTTTTACCGGAAATTCATCACGATCATTGTTTATCTAATTTTTCATCTTATTTTTTTTTTTAGTGTACTGGCCATATTAAATATTTATGTAACACGAAATTACCCTTTTGAGATTTGTATAAATCTGAATGGGAGATAATTGCTTTTAATTGTTGAAATTGGATTCACATAATTGGTTATCAATTACTGACAGAAATTCAATAATCTAATTTTATTGCTGGAACCGTTTCATTTGAACCGTAACAAAACGTTCCATTGTCATCATTCACGTCATCTTAATATGCTGCATGTATGTATAAAATCTACATCACTGGTTTGTTTCTTCCGTTACACACTTTTCTGAAATACTATTTAAATTTTAAATGTATTGCTCAAAGACGTTCAAAGAAACGTGTTCAAATTAAAAGACTAGTAATTTAATCGACATTAAATTAGTATAGATAAATTGATGGTATTAGTTTAAATCTGATAATGCAACTTTTAGGAGAAATGTAGTTATGAATTTAAAACCACAATAAATGGATTGGTTAAGCTGGTTTAAGTTACCACGCAATTAACTATGATTGAATTTATATTTATGAACAAAAAAACTGAAGTTGGTAGTCAAATGCATTTATTATTCATAGCATAAAAAAGAGTGATGAATGGTATGAATTTCAAGTACAATAATAGTATTTTAAAAAGTTAACCCAATTTTATCCGATGTTTTCTAATTATTTTAGTATTCATCATATTTTGTTAATTACATAATAATAGCATATCATTTCGTGTACAATTTACACATGTCGGTACACTCAGTAATATTAAATTATTAATTTTTGTTAGTTGATTATTATTAATCTTTTACCAATAGTTGCATACATTATAGTATATTAAACGACAGAAAATATATTGTACTAATACAATTTTGATCAGTTTTATAATAAAAAAATGCATATACTAAGAATACAGTTTTTAATTCGTTATAATTATTATTGAAATATTAGTATTTTATAATTTCATAATATAATCGAATTATTGTTTATAGTTTGTTGATAATATGATATCAATAAAAGTTTTTTAATCATTTTATAAACATTTAATTATGTATGAATATATAATAGTTTTTAAATATTTATCATGTTGCATTTTCCTGTTTTACAAGTATTTTGTATGATTCATTCTTTATTTTGTAGGAGCGATCGAAATATTTAAATATTTTAAATTGGCCGTAAAAATTAAGTAGGTACACAAAAATAGAAATATTTGCTACTGATTTATTAAAATTATAAAATTATATTGCGTGCAAAATAAAAGTCCCAAAAGTAGAATTATTATGTTACGATTATAATATGGTTTGGTTATAGTAAAAACCTCAATTCCTAGTGGTAAAAAAATACATTCATTAAATAAGGTTTTATATATTACTTATACTCATTAAGAATTTCACGCTTGGTGCATATTCGCAGGACACCATCTTTTCCACTTTCCTTACCTATATCGATTTCAGTGCGCGTTTTTATAGTTACCGTTTTCTCGGTCAAACAGGAGCGGATATCGAGCTAACCGAACCGACAGCGAATCGCAATTGCGGAAGTGGCTGTTATAGTGATGATGACGACGATGAATACGTAGTCGGTTTGTTCGCCTCTTCGACTGCGAAAGAGGAAGTCGACGATGACACCGAGTTATTGAAAATATATTCAAATCAACGAGTAATGTAAACATCGATGCACTGTGTACCAATATCGCATTATTGCGTCATGTTATTAATATTTTCTTTAGTAGATGTACACATTAAACTTACTATCGCCAATTGTTTTTCTATGTGAAGTAAAAGTTCGATGTAAACTCGTGGTCGCCTTACAATTTTAGGTCTGTTGTATTTTCATTTGGCCCGAGTTCATTTCTAGAAGTTTGGCGCCACTAGACTTCGACCAGACGGACGTCCGCCGATAACCGGACCTGTTGTACGTCAATCGGATAGGCCGGTGACCGTGTGCAGGACGGTTGTCCGGGGTCGGAACTACATGTGTGACCGCGTGGTCGAGACGTGCAGGGACGCGGTGTGAACACCTGGAAGCTATCGCGCAACTGGTAGTGCTGTGCCAGGCTCCCGAGTCCGCCGTCTCCTGGGGCGATTGTCGTTTTGGCGAGTGTAATAAATTTGACGGTTAAAATTAATCATCCGTTTGGGCGAGTGAAATTGTTTCTACTCTCGTGAGCGATACATATCGATATTTTACGTAGTCAAGTGTAAATACTTTAATTTTATTAATTTTTAACTAAATATTTTATTATAAAATGTGTGTTATAAATTATAATATAACTACTTTACTATAATATATTTTTCGAGTTAAAGTTCATTGTAAATCATATTGTACTTATATTGTATGTGGATTTATTGATTTGATTTTAGTGTGGGCGAATTCGGTCAGCTAAGCGATTTATATTTTATTAAATAAAACATAACTACTATTATTTTGGCTTAAAAAAAAAGTAGAATAGACTAGATTTCGATTATTGACAATATAGCTTATAGTAGATTCTATTAAATTTGGACCACAGAATAAAAACTGTCGATTCACCCGTTCTTTTCTGTGTGTGAACCAGGTCTACAGAATACTCGCCATACGGAAACACCGTAATAAAAAAAAAGCATGTACACATACAATACCTCAAGCAACGTTAAGTAAAGTTAGCTATAACATGACGATGAAACTTGCACTGCTCAAACACTGTAATTTATTATTTTAATTTTAGGTATGTTAATCTATCAAATTACACGTTTATTATAGTATAAATAATCAATTTTTGTAACTATGATGTATTTAATTATATATTTAATGAAGAAGTAAGATGTTTGGAATATATAGTTAACTTGGTAAAGTATATAAGATTCGATTGGTCAACATAATATTAATAAGAAGTATTTCAATTATTCTTTGGAGGTAAATCGCTACTTTTATGTTAAAATTATTATTAGTTATACTACCTAACATTATTATAATGTTGTCTAATTGCATAATACTTTTATAGTTTCATTAAAAATAGTTTTTATTTATATTAAAGATGTACGTCTCATTATTATGCATGGATTGTTAAATCATTATTGCATTACATTTTACGAGACATTAAATTATTTATAATATAATATATATATATATTGCATTATGTTGCCAATTGTTAATTTAATGTTCGATAACTGGAAATATGAAAGCCAGATAAACAATATTTACATTTTTTTTTTTTTTTAGTCAATTTTACAACGCAAAAAATTGAAAAATTACGTTTTAATCATATTACTTTCTTATATGTACACTGTACATACTTTAACCATAAATATTTTTTATATAATTTTACTAAAAAAAACAATCTACTCAATTGATATTTATATTTAATTTTAATAATTATTAATAATACTAAACTTTGTATATTAAAATTTTAGATTTTAAATAAGCTATTATAATTATATTAATATAGCCGTAGACTGTTTAAAAATAAATATAATACTAATTTAAATTATATTTCCCCTAAGACTATTATGTATATTTTTACCTGATGAATCAAAAAGATTTTAATTAATCGTTTATTTAAGGTATGTTTATATCATATTTAATATACATATAATGATACTGAGATCTTGATATTATTTATTTATTGCTTCTTTAATAATTAAAATACTTGGCCAATGATTGTATTAATATTTTAACAGAATAAATATTATTTTAAAAACAAAATTATTCATAAAAATACATAGTAAAAATCATCATTTATGTACATTTTTATAGAATTGATATTGTTTGTTTATGTATTTAAAAAAAAAAAATATAATTGCCACATTTTAGAGCTAATAAAATATATTAAAAGTAGATAGTAATTTCTATCAATTATTAAAATAATATTACTCGATAATATAAGTGTCAAAGTAAAATTGGGATGCATAACATATAGTTGAGTTAATATTATTATATAGAATAGGTATGTATGAGGATTGAGAACAAATATACGAGAAATCTAATTGCATGTCCACAAAGACTTTATAATATACATTAATATTTAACATAATACGTATTAATATTACATGGTACATTATTATTATTTTTTAATATTATGCGAGGTTATGCATTTTTGTATCTAAATTAATCATGAAATTATATTTTTTTTTGTTCGAAACGTTCTTGTTGAAATTTTATTTTTAACCCAAAGCATATAGGGTGTAATTTATTTATTAAATCATATAGTACATTATATATTTATACTTTATTAGTATTGAAAAAAAACTTACCGTGGGGTAGTTTTCAATAACATTTTCTTTTTTTGTATTTCATTGGTTTCCATTCGTTTTCGTTTGCCAGGAAACTTTTGACAGAAAGTAGCTGTTATGAAGAAAATGGCTAGCCGTTGATAGGAAATATGTGGTGGCGGTGTTTCTACTATTTTTCCTTTATTTTCCTTCCCTCCGCTTGTAGCTCTTTTTCGGGGGTTTTCTTTTGCAAAAACGAGCAGCAGTTGTATAATAAAAGCATAAAAAAGAACGATTGGTGTGAACCTTTCTCCCAATGACGCTTTGTTTTTCCGCTCGGCCTTCGTACAATCGGTATATTCTATATATCCTATTGAATTGAAAGTTCTATGGTCTGTTTTACTTATTTCCTTTGAGTTTTCTATTTCATTACTTTTTTTTTTTATAAGCTATTATTTCTAATCCTCATGCATATTATTATTATCATTAATGTAAATATAGGTTTTTTTTTTAAAAAGTTTAACTGCACTTTTAGTATACAAATTAAAATATTTATTAAAATATAAATATTACGAAGCAACTGTGTAACTTCTAAATGTTCTATATGTTTCATTACTGTGGAACATTATAATACAATACTCAACTAACGTGCAAAAACGTATTGTTTTATCTTATTTTTATCATAGATTTTTTGAGTTGTTTTGATGTAAAGTTAGTTATGTTATTATTATATTATGTATCTATTGGTTATTAGTATGTTAATATTATACTATTTGGTATAATAACGTATAAAAAAGTAAAATAGAGAAAAACCGTGTAATTATTAGAAGAATGATGTTTTTTTTCATAAGCTCTTTGCACATATTCATATAAATAAATATTGTTTCTTATATTGCATTATTTAATATGATATTTTTTCTCCAATTTTGAAAACATCATTGTAAATCGTAGATACCTTTGGGTATAGCAGAGAATACTTTTTTATATTTACGTAACTTTTAATATAGTATAGACACTACAATATATTGGTAACTGAATAAACTGGAAATAATATTGTTTCAATATAGTAGTGAGATCCCTTTCACGGATAAATATACCTAAACCTGATATATATATATATAAAGCCGATCAGCTCGCAAACGACGACGGCAATGACCATTTAATGTTCAAACTCAATGTGATCCGTGCAGTGAGTAAATGTTATAAATTATACTGATGGTCCATCATTTTGTTGGCTATAAAATGTCATTTTCTTCGTTGAACGTTTAAACATTTTATTTGTTTACAGTTATATGGTTTACAGCTATCCGCCTTTTAACTACAACGACTAAACATAATAATATCTATGAATATTGGGAGTAATTATTTTAGAGAAGGGGTTGGATTGAGGAAAATTAATGATAAGACTATATTATTTTAAAGAGTTTACTTGCCTTTCTTTAAAATGCATGAATCTACAATTATTATTTAATAATTTTTATTTTTTAACATATTTTACTTGAAGCGTATTCTTATATGAGCACCTCATTTTTCGGGGGCGGGGGAGCCATCTAGGTTATTTTGATGAAATCCTAAAAATGTCTTTCTCGTCATATGTATGTTAACGTTGTTTATATATGATTAGTTTATTGAGTGCTTAGTCTGTAATTATTTTGAATAAATCATAAATAAGCAATATTGCTGTCAAATATTTTTCGATCGGTTTTTCATAAAAATATAAAAATAAAATTTCTTACTTGTTTAAATGTGTTATGTAATCATACAATTTACCCCGCGAATTTCTTTTTTTCCTTTTCCATATATTTATAACTTTAAAACGTAAATACTGTATTGTGGGAAACCGTAGCTTACATAAAAAACTTGAATAACTAAGTAAACATTTTAAAATATATTTAACTATAGATTGGTTTGGTTTCTTTTTAGATATTACAAGTTAAATTTAAATATGATAATTAAAAATTAAAATAAAATTTATGTGACAGAGACATGTTTTAATGTGAATATTAGTTTAAGAATAAAAAATTAATGTTCGATTTACCAATTAATAATAGTATATTACATACATATATATATATATATATGCATATAATAAGTACATTCAATACGAAAATCAGAAGCTATAATCTATACTTATAACTATCATATTTTACGTTTTATATAAACTATTTTATAACTGATTAAAAAAAACAAGTCTCGTAAAGATATTTAATTTGAGAAATGATTTTTTTGCAGTAATTAAATAATTGATCTATAAAAATAAATTCTATCATCTAATCAGGTATACATTTATAAACAATATATAAGTACATAACTATTTCTAATATTTTATGATAAATCCAGAGTATCGTGTCTGCATTGGAGTTATAGATTCGGTTTAGGCGCAATACAACTATTTGACCGTCAGCTCTCTTCAGAAATTGTACTACATTTCCACATATACGTATATAAAGCGGATAAGTGGACCACACGCTATCTACACGACTCTATAATGTTATTTGCAGTTAACTAAGAGTAAGCCTGACAATAACTTGCTATTGCGCATAATACGAGTATATACAAACGGGCGGAGATGTATTTTGTATAAGACACATGGTGGTGGCGCCGTTGTAATTAGTGGCTGGTCTACATTATGTGAAACTTCCGACAGAGAAATTACGCAATAATAATAACAGCATATTCTAACATCTATACCGGTATGACGTAAATAAATATACACACTATGTTTATTGGCAGACGTCAATAATAATCACCACGAGTATAAGGAAGAGTATACACTTTACTATTACAGGCGTTCTATGTAATAATAACTTCCGGTATCAATACGCGTAATTTCGAGCACGAGTATGAAATTAAACAGAAAACCAATAATTACATTATTATTATTATTAATAATAATATGAGTAATATGGACGTCGTAAAGTCCGATCGATACGATGAAATTGTCATTGCTAAAACGGAACTCGCTCAGTCATGTGTTTAATATTAAATATTATTTTCTATCAAAGTTAATATTGTTGTTTAAGAATGGATTATTAGTGTACATAGTAATACATTAGAAATACCATTATAATATCTACCCAATTATTTTTCATGAATAACGTATTTGTACATTAACATATTTATATTGTTCAACTGAAATTTTTTTCAAAATATAATAAATAGACGTCTGTATAGATGTTGACATGTTATGATCATGGTGATAAACTTGTAACATAAATGTATTCGATCGATTTTCTAGTTTGTTTACAAAATATATTTTATCTATCGTATCCTGGTGTCTTAGACATTTTTGAATTGTTGAACTTTTTCGACTAACAATTTGTTTTAACTAGTCAATAAAAATATATATAAAATTTTAAAATAATATATACAATATATTTATATATCAATATAGTTTTGACTGTATGAATACTCAGAAAATTTTGATTTAAAGTGAATTTATCAACTTAAAAATGTATATGATTAATAAAATCAATTAAAATAAAATATTATGATATATAGGTAGTTTAATTACATTCAATATTTTAATAGCGGTTGTTTAATATCACAGAAATGACCCTATTTTGCCTATACATTGCGCCGTGTTACACTGTTCCGCACAATCGCAAGGATGTCAGTTTTTACAAACAGGGTTTATTTTTTTGTAAAATTTGAAAGTAATAATAAGCATTGAGTATTCTCAAAATTTAAATACTAAGGTGAGCAGAATTTAGTGAAGTCACATTTACTGACATTTTTTAAAACATTTTTCAACGATTGTTGGTAGGTTGTCGGTACGTTAGAAGAAAGTATAGAGACAAAGAGACAATGAAGAATATAAATTGTTTCAATGTCTCAATAATCTTCATCCAGATTTTCGATTTATTTGATTTAGGTCTTAAAAAAATTATTTTTTCCAATTCATCTATCTAAAATGTGGACTGAAAAATATCAAAATAAAATAAAACTATTAATACATTCGTCGTCTTACTTAGAATGTATAGACACTATACTATAGAGGTATCTTACTAGGTAGTAATATAATAATTTAAAAAAAATCCAAAAAGAACAGATTAAATTTTAATATTATGTTTTTAAACATAAAATTAGTTAGATATATGGATATATTTATTCATTTATTTTAGTTCTCTATAAGTTAAAACCTATTCAATAGGCAGATAGGTACTGTTAGTAATTTTAAATTACATTCAAGCAAAAAAACATAAAATTAAATGAAATATATAATTTGTATGTATATGAGCAAAAATTTGATTTTAATTTCAATTTCAATTTATTTTTGTAACTATAAAGGAACTATAATATAAAATACAAATTGATTTATTATTATTATTATTTATTCAGTATAATATTCGAAGATATGGACATTGTATTATGATTTCCGTACATTAAAGTATTTCATTTTCCGGAGGTTAGACGTATTATTGTAGCGCAAGTAAGCGTAATAATTGCAGGTTTCCCATCAAATTGAATTTAGTTCAATCTAGTTTATTCACACACCTATTATAATGTAATTTGAAATATTTTAATTATCCATGTGCAATATTTGAATGAATTAAATTTGTATTCGGTTACAAAAAAATATCTTATTTGTGGTTAGCTTGTATAATACATGCATCGAATAGTACATTTTATTAAGTTAAAAATGGTAGAAAATTCAAATATAAATGATGTTGTACATTCAAGTTATATTAAAAACGAATTTCATTTCCAAATTCCATCTTACAGTACTTATACGGTTATAATGTTAATATTCAGTTAGATGGTAATAAATAGTATGATACATACTGTATTTTAAATGAAAATTTAAATTTATAAATAGAAAATACTTAATGTGTTATATAAAGTGCTTTTAAATAATTGCAGTATACTAAAATGATTTTTTTTTTATAGTAATATAAAATTATAACGTAAAAAATATATAATACATTTTTCAAAGAAACAAAAAAATAATATTTTATTATTTAATTCTAAATATTTAAAAAGTAATTTTATTCAATTTCTTCCTTATTTTGTTTCAATATTGTTGTATTGTTTTTATGTAGAGTGCCAAATCATATTATTAATATCAGTTTTATTAGATGTACATACTTCTATTTTGAATACTATTTATTATTTTTGAAAGGTAAATATTTTTTTGTTATTTTTATATGTATAATATCGGTTGGAAATTGTATTTATTTATATTAAGTGTTTAGTTTTTAAGATATTCAAAATTGTGAAATTTCTATTATTTTTTTTTCACAAAATCATACACCATTACTAAAATATTTTGATATTAATAGATGATAACAAACAAATCTATTTTATATTTCAAAATGATAACCTAATCTCGCCAAGCATTTTATTGGTCACGCTTTAAATTTGATAGTTGTAGTTATTACTTATTTATAACTACTAGTTTAATATTTGGAATTAAAATTTTTAGTTAAACTTAGTTATACGAATTTAGAACAACGTACGTTTTTATCTAAGTAAAGAGATAATATTCTTGCACTTAAGTTTTGTCGATATAGTCTCTGTTGAAAATCTAGATTGCTTGTGTGGAAGTCACTGAATGGTGATAGTAATTCAATCTAAAAAGTATAATATTGTAATTATTATACTATTATAATAATATGATATAGCAGAAAATTATCTATAAATAAAAATAATTATTTTTAAAATTGATTTATTTATGATAATAAAATATTATTTTATTTTATTTTATTTTCACGATTTTATGGAAAACCATAAAGGTATTCGATATTTTTAGATCTTAACAATAATAGTTTGTATACTGTTTCAAATCGATAAACATGTATTTTTATATTATATATTAGTCATAACTCATGATCAATTATATAAGTTTGAAGCATTATTGCTGGTTATTACTTGCTTCAATAACTATTTTCTGAAATAAAACTCTATATTATATAGTTACCCACTTCATCGTATAATCAATATCAATCTCGCTTTCGTTCAGGATTTAAAAATATTTTTCACATCATTCTTGTTGAAATTAAATCATTACCAACTATTGATTAGTGATAGAATATCATTAAACACTTAAGAAATAAATCATGGTGTGCACAAGATGGTATGTCGTAGTTGAATTTTTATATTTAATTTTCCCTACACGGGTTAAAGATTGTTATCCGTCGTTCTTTATTTTAAAAGTAAATTAAATAGTTAAGTTAATTTAATGCATATAGTACGTATACCTATTTAATTGTTTTTTTAAAAATCATAATAAAACCACGAGAATATTAAGATTAATTTACTAAAAATGTAATTTTCTTTTTTTCAATGTTTTAGATTTATGGTTTAGTTTTTAGCGATGTCTGTACAATAATAATAGGTATAGAAAATGTAAATATTTAATTATTAGGTTGATTATATCAACCCATGTAAAACGGATTTTCATTACTAAATTATTGTTAAAGTCGTACTAATGTATACTATTATGTAACTTATAAAAATGTTTTTTAATTAAGTTTTTATTTATTTTACTCGTTCATTTCAATCGATGTTTTTATGTTATGTTATATTGCTTTTCACATTAAATGAACAGTTTGAAATATAAATATTAAATACATTAAGATAATGCAACTGTTGATTCATGTATTCGTTTCTCTTTTATAGAAACTATACAATTTAGTTACTTTATTAGTTATTAAAATGTGATATAGTATATTTATTTATTAATATGTACTTTAAATTTGGTCAAAACCATCCAAATGAATGTGTTAAAAATATGTGTAGCTTATATTTAATGGAGTTTAAAACCGGGTAAATCCGTTGGCATTATTTAATTTGTCACGGGCAATGCCGTACAGGATCAGCTGCAATTAATAAATATATTTACTATATAAATCAAAGACCTAAAACGAACGACCATTATGCAAATCCACTGTTTTCGACCGATTTTCATAAAATGTTCGTCAATAGATTCAGCAATATCCGTATAATGTCATAGGCTAATTTTTACTTTCCATCACATACCTAAATGTTTAGTATAATTGATTCACGAAAGATCATTTGAAAAAAAAAAATATATTGCTGTTTTTGGTTACAGAAAATAAAACGATTGGATGACATTTTATATTAAAATAACCTAAATTACCGCGCTAAAAAACTATGTAGTTTACATTTAACAGAGTTTAAGAAGAGGTAAATCTATACGGACATTTATTTTGTCACGGGTAACGATGTGCAAGATAAGCTAGAATTAAATATTTAAAAAGTTTGATTTTTTACCCACAGTAACTGTCTGTGCACCATTTATTTTCAAATGTGAGTGATATAAAACAATGTACTTTTTATCCACAGCATTATAGAGAAATCTAAAACTGTATAACTTACCTGTCACGGCAAGTCAAATAAAACGAAATTCAAAATTATTTAAGTTCGGAAAATATGTAAAAAAATGTTGTTAATATAAAAAATCATAATATTTTATAACATGTTATGGGGTATGATGCTTACAACTGGTTAATTTCTGTAACGCACGTTAGTGGGATGATAATCCGGATCACATTCTCCGCCCGGAATACTTACAATTTTTTTTCATAACGTTGTCAGATTAAAAAAATACACACATTAAATAAATATTTTGTTGTATACCTACATCATAATATTTACATTACAATGTTTACTTGGTTATTTGTTAATTTTCAAAAAAAAAAATATAAAAAAAATACTGCGTAAATATGTTTCAGTTGTGATGATATTAAAAATACCAAGTATTATTACATTTTTCCGGTTCTCCGTTTCAATTATATAATTAATTGTGATTCGTATAGAAACCAATCAATTCTTTCATTGTTCGACTGATACATATCAAATTCACAATAATATTTAAATACTATATTATTATAAACGTAGTTATAGGACATTATTTCTTTGTAAATATACTTGTTGGGAATTAATAAATTATTATTATTATTACTGTACAATATTATAGACTTGTATAATATTCTGAGAATCATCATGTGTGCCGAAGTAATGGTTTATGTTATATTTAACCCAATAAAGAAAATCGGATGCGGAAACAAAATATAGTATACCTATAATATAATGTACGCATCAACCAAGGGTTTTTGGTTAATGTGCCCACATTAACCGGATAACGTCGACATTTACAGCCGAATTGCTGACGTTAACTGGAATGCATACTATATTTATATATGGTAATGGCGCGCGTGTACAATAAATAAATAAAACATAGTTGCACGTTTTGCGATGATAATATTAACATTTTTGGTATATTGGCGAATTTCGTTTTCTTGTTTGATTGAGAAATACATAGGCACGTATCTTATTATGGCATATCGGAACTTCACTTGGCTACAGTTTATAAATAATAATATAATAATTCAAGTTAATGCGTTTAATGTGTTATGAACATGATATTTGACATGATTGTCAGAAACGCACAAATCAATTTTAGTTAAAATATTACACCATACAATATTTGTATAAGTCGATAAGTTATAGATAACTTTCTATGACTATTAGTTAATATAATATGGTGTATAATAACTACAAATTACAAGGTGTTTATGGTTTATATAATGACAATTAAATATATATTATTTCTTACTAAACTGAAATGTTTTACAGTGGCGTCGAACTAAAATTAAACTGGGCGGGAAAATATTATGTCTCGTTATACCCATCACCTTTTGTACCATACATACAATATATAAACTATTGTTTATCCCCATTCCTTACGGCCTGCCACACATAATTGTACATTTATAACTTACATAAATATAGTTTTTTGGGTACCCATGGACCTCCACCAACTGAAAAAGAGGGAGGGGCGATCGCCCTTCTTCGATTATAGGTTTGGCGCTACTGATATGAAATTGCTATACATTTTTAATTATTTAACACATTTTTATGTTATCAGTAAAATATTATTAATGTAAAAAAAAATATTTTTCTAAACACAAATATACTAATTAATTAAAACGGTTTAAAATTGTATTTTAATAATGAATGTCTCTATACAACTGATATTATATCCAGGGGTGTCCAAATCGCGGATCGCGGTCATATTTACAAAAACCAAAATTTTAATTTTTTTTGCATACATTTAAAAAAAAAAAATGTGTTTATTATTATATTTTATAATTTCATGTTTCGTAATTTTATATGTTTATCGGGTGTTAGCTATCTTTATTATTTTTGTGGTATAAAAGTATAGATTAGATAATTTGGCTCTTGATATAATTGCATTAATATATGTGGCTTGCGTACATAGTCATGTTGGCCACCCCTGTTATATACCTTCTAACTATTACACAATATAATATAGAATATTAAACAAATATTCATAGTAATCCTATTTTATTATTGTGATTGTTTATGATATCGTTTTATCAACCAGTTAATAATTGCAGATTTTTGTATTGGCAACAATACAAATATTGTTCATTCACATAACTTCTTATCGCAAACTAAAAATGACAGGTTATTTTAAATTTCTATAGTCATGTATATATTAAATACGTTTCTGTTCAGTCGATGTGGTTTCGTGTAATCAACATTGTACAAGCTTTGAGTGTTTATAGCCCATAATCAGTCCGGAAGAACAGAATTGATGAACTATAGAAAATTGTTGTATTTAAGTAGAAAAACCAATAAAATGTTTTTGCGAAATGGGTAGCGTTGTGAAATCTTGGGAAATCAACTAAACGCATACAACCATAAAATAAAGCATTCCAAATCGAAGCATATAACCTCTCAAGAAAAAAATAAATGAATGTACATATTATTCGATAAAACAAAATTGTTTTCACTTAAAACAGTAAATCGATAAATTGAGAGTAGAAACAGTGAAAAATAGTGACAGGAATATTAAAATATGTTAAATAATTTAAACATTACTACTTCGACTCTTTTTCATTGTTTTGTTATTTGTATTATGATGATTTACATATTACTTCTAGTCTTACAAGTATTATTTTCAAATCAATAGCATTTATTACATGCATCATTTCTCGCAACTTGTTTATATTTTATATTTTAATAGACGTGTAAGTATTCAAATAAATGAAATATAAATGTAGTTTTTCATAAAGAAACATCCTCATTTTGCGTAATATAATATTTATGATGAATTTATTTAAAGACATAAAATAATTAAAATTTGATGGCATAAATTAAACGTTAAGTTAATTAAATTCGAAAAATAATAATATTCTTTGGCTGTAAAGTCTAGTAAATCGATTAAGTAAAAACTAACAGTAATTTATACTCTTTTCTCGGGTCATTGGTAAATAATTTTTTATAATAAAAATTGACAGTTATTAAGTGGAAATTCGAATTGATTAATTTAAATACAGCATAGCCGTATATACTATGTAAATAATTCTTGCATTTTATAATTCAAATGCATGTATGTATTTTCTAATTCATTGTTTATGTATTGGCAATGGTTGTGGGAAAAATGTAATATCTATAAATTAATAAATGTTAAATGTTTATACATTTATTTCCGTAAATACATAATATATCTGGTTACAAAAAGAATTACGATTATATAGTTACTTTTGCGATGAAAAATACTACCGTAATAATTGCTATTATTATTGCCATCTACTGATACATGCAGATCTAAAAAAAAAAAAAATGAAAAATTAGCATGACGGTATTGTTTAGAAAAACAGCAGAATGAATATATTATACATAAATATATTGTAGAATGATAATAAATATATATGTTTACGAATGAGCTCGTAAATTTTACATTTCAAAACACTAAATATTATAACGTATAATTTTAAATGATAAATTAACACTTATATAATAATATAAATAAGGCCTGTGCGTGGATCTAGTACTGATTCAAACGGAAATCGACTCAAATTTTCAAGCATATCCTAAAGTCATTTTGCTTGAACCACATTATATTTCGTATGTAATCACTTTAATATGAAATGTATTATTATTTGAACTTATTTTAAATAAAGTATTATTCATCAGTAAATTAGTGCCAAGATTTGAGTTTGTTTATTTCTATCAAAATATGTTTTAAATGTTTAGTTCTTTGTAATTTGTCTATTTGTGTAAAAAAAAAAAATTAAATCATTACTTCTCTACACATAATATAATATATTAAATATAAGTTAATAAATGCAATGTATAAATATATAAATAATTAAAGATTAAAAATAATAATAATAATATAGTTATTATAATACAATATCCTAAATTGTATATCTTTTTATGTATTTTCTTTGACATAAAACAGTTACATACAACATTTTTTTTCTTTCAAATACGTAAAATTTCAGTAATTAGATATGTTTTTTCTTTTTCAAAGCATTCGGAAAAATATTTATTAGTTATTACATATTAATGTATAATATAAAATATCTATTTCAACATTAAGTAGTGCATTTAATAACATTACAGTCTAAAAAAAAAGCTACATATTTATATGTTATGCTTCATTTGTAATGATGTAAAATTGGTCATAAGTATTTTGTGTTTTTAAACATTTAGTTTTTAGTTATATTATACTAAAAAAATATATTTATATATATATATATATATATATATATATATATATATCGGGAATATGTTTACTTTTATTGTGCTTTCTGTGTTCAAGTGTTTTTAGTTCTACAGCTCTCATCAGTTCTGATATTATTGTATTTCAATACATTACATATTTAAACGCAACAATATTCTATAAACTGGTAAGAGCATTTGAATATAGGTATTATAGATTATAATTTATTCAATAAAATATGTATGATGGATATTGCGGATTTAGATATGAACATAATATGCATTGTAAGTATATACGCGTATTTAAATAAATATTTTGATATAATAATTTGGATTAATATATTATATAAATAAATGTTGCGGATATATAAATGTTATTTTATGCATAATTGACAATTCGCTCTTGATAAATTCGATGAAATATTATTGTCTTAAAAAAAATAAGTAATAAATACTACTTTTTTAGAACATATCATCGTAAAATGAATGAGATGTTAATTATATAAATAAAATTCTGTTATTCATTTATTATCTACTTAGCAATAACTTGAATCTTGAAAACTCAAAATTCTTCATAATACGTTTTCGTATTTTAAATAAAAAAATGCGAATTGCCATAACACCGACATTCAAAAAATCATAGTAAATCCAAAATGATTCTAGCATGTTTTAAAATGTTTTCATTCAAAAAGATATACTACTTTTACTTTTTTCTGCAATTATTTTTTAAATTAATGATTCAAAACTCTATTTTTAAGATGTACTCAAATAATGAATTTTCAGTTTTGATAAATATTAAAAAAAAAAATTATCGACACAAACATTCATTGGATGATATGTGTTGAGTTTGAACAAATAAAGGCTTATTATATTTTAAATGTTTTTCTGGAAAAAAATATTGTTATAGACCAATTTTGTTTATGCAAAAACAGAATCAGTCACACTTTTGCTTGCAAGGAATATGTAAGTTACATAAATGTTGAGAAGTTTTCTGTTCAAATTATATCCATGACATTTTTTTACAAATAAAATTAAGGAATGAAGAAAAAGAAAAAGATTAATCTTTATAGTAGATGTATTTGATGTAAATTATTGGCTATATTAATAGCTTTTTTTTTAAAAGATTTTTGATATCTTAAAATGTTTAATAATAAATTATTTTTCCCGTGAACTTAGAACTAATGAGTCACTGCAGAGTATTTAAACTCACGGTAGCAATTGTGGTGTAGCATTCTTTTTCATAAGGATTTTATTTTAATTGATTTATGAACGATTCATTTATTTAATCACATGTCAATAATTAATTATTGTTAAATACTATTATGCTATATTAATAGCGGCTTAGTGTTCTTCTATGTCGATATATGCTTTGACAATAGCTAACACCATTCGATAAATAATACAGTTATAGTAATATTTTTATAAAAATAGTATTTATAATTAACCGATGGAACACTGTCGGCACTATTCAAATGTTTAGATTAAATTAATGAAAACGATGGAATGATATTATTTATTAAATTTAAAATAAAATTATCAAGATTTCATTTAAACCAAAGTTATTTGTTACATTATACTTACTATATTTTAATCATTATTTTTTAAGAAGTTCTAAAATGGAACTGTTTTTAATACAATTATAACAGTTTTTTTTTTAATAAAAAGTATTCTTTACTTTTAATTCTTTTACTTATTTAATTTTTAGGCAGAATTTAATCTAGCCTACATGCTACAGATTTTATTGCAAAATTTTAAATTTTATTAACACTAAAAATTACATCTTTAAATCAACCATGGTAAAGTAAAAGATATTTTTAAATCAATTAAGTAGTCTATTTTAAGTAAACACAATTAACGGTGAAATTTTCATCCAAAAGTTTCATCGTTGTAAGAACTTTTAGTATAGGAAATTGGATCTAGTTATTACTTTTAAGTGTTAAATTAAAATCGATTTGCAGACAAGTTTACATTGACAAAAAAACCTGTTTAGTTTTCTCAACGTTGAAATTTAAACATGCTAATTTAATATATTTTTTAATATTTTAAATTTCAAATAACTTTTATGTTTCGTATTTTTTTGGAAACCAATCACACACACGTTGAGACATGGTAATACAGTCCAATCAGGTACAGCCATGGGTTTTTCAATATATATTATCCATATATCTATCCACTTCCGGGTCATGCAACTTAAATGGCCTGACCGTGCGCAGGGCCAATTTGTTGAAGTTCCCTAGCTGCCGTAGCAGATTTAAGTCTCTGCGGCTGAGTAAGGCCTGCACCGTCACGAAGTTAGTATTCACAATTCAACATCATGAGTTCAGAAAACTTTTAAGCCAATAAAACGATAAAGTTTTTATACCCCCTTCCACCGAGTTGTATATCTTATGGAAATTGAAAAGTTGTCTACCGTCACCCCTACTTGTCTTATCAGTCACGTTCCTTAACGTCATCATAAATTAAATGTTGTACAGTGTACACTCGTATGCGTGCGGTGTATTATAATATTATATTATTATTGTAATGTGCATACTGCATATTATAACCGTATTACCTTCTCATTCTACTAAAAAAAAAAAAATTTACATAAATAAAAATAAATTAAATATTTAATACGTAAGCGAAATTATGTTTATTTATATGGCTAAAAAATAATTCTTTATTATTGATCACACATTTTAATATCGAAATATATATTTTAATATATTTTATTACATTTTATAATAGTTATATTACTTAGCGTAATAAACTGATTTATTTTTTTCACATTTATTATTATATTTGTTTTTATGTGAGTTGAGTCTATGGCGATATTAATATTAGTATACATTCACCCAGAATGTAGTCGAATTAAATTTTGTTTCCAAAATTGTACATTGAAAATATTATTTATAAATAACCATTTTGGATTATTGCTCAAAAATCAAAATTAAACTTTTTAAAACAAACAAAATTTGAAAGTAATGTTACTATATTTTTTCTCTTTAAATTAACTCTAGTCTTTTTTCAGTTAAATTAATGATGGCTAATGCAATAAAAACGTTATGGTAACCATCACAGTGTCCGAAAAAAAGAAAGTGTTAGTAAAATACAACTATAACTATGTGTACCTGTTGTATGTTACCTTTTTAATATGTATTGAATTTTTCTGCGTGCGCATAAAATATGTAATTTAAAATGTAAAATAAAATTATGTTAATTATAATGTTAAATTAATAAAACGAGAGAAAGTAAAAAAAAAAGAGAATGAATAAAAGTTCATAAAATTTTCATTATCCTACTAATATTACAAATTGTAATTTACAATAATACAATATCTAAATTATTTTCAATACTCATATGTTTAAATAAAATAGGTTATTAATCCTGTTAATCCATAAATAATTTATTATAAGCAGTTTTAATAACATATAATACAACGTACATTCATAGCAATCATATATTTTATAATATAATTTGAATACGTATAATAAAAAATTAAAATATTTCTTTACTTTTCATTAAATTATATCTTATGGGTCCACTTAAAATTTAAAAAAAAAAAATAGTAATGCAAAAATAACTCTTGTAAGTCTTTGACAGAGACATACTCTGAGTTGGCATTTTGTGTGGTGCGATTAGTAAAAACGCTTAGGATAGCAAAAATAATAAAGGGCTAAAAGAGAATCGAAGCGAGTTATAAACAATATTTTGGTACAGTCTCCGTAAATTTGATAATAATAGAATTATAACGAATGGGTGGATCTTCGTTGGACTAACGACGACATTCTTAAGCTTAATTTTAGTAACTAATTGAAGACTATTTTCACTGTGATATAAGTTTAGCTGTTGTTTTTGATTTAGCCGTTTTAAAATAGCTTACACACCTGTTCAATTTTATTCCTAGTTGAATACAATCTCTTTTATTACATAACGATTATTTACTATAACAGCATTGTTGTAGGCAATCATAGTAAAATTATTATTTTTTGTGTTTGTATACCAAACACTGTAAATATTGAGTTTCAGTGATATCTGCTAAACCCGGTGAAATATTACAGTTAAACATACAATTTTATATAATTGAATAAGCACCTATACGACAATATGGATAAATAATACAAAATATACTTGAGTTTTCGCGGAAATAAAATATTATTATATATACAATTAAAAAACAGGTTTTTTTGGTATCATTATTATTTGCTACTAAATCTACAATAAAATCAGCGCAGTAACCAATTACTTATTAGCTTAATAATTCAACTTCCCACTGTCTAAAGTCTATGTTCTTTAAACATATAATGACTTATTTTATAAGTTATCAATCATATTTCCAAATTGCATTTTATTTTCACTATATAATATTGTAAACCTATTACAGGTTATGTAATATAATAATAAATATTAAAAAGCAGCTTTATATTAATATTTAATAAATAAAATAATATTTGCGATTTTTTACCTTTTTTTTATCATAATTTTTCAGGTAATATCTTAAGTTCTGTATTTGTTTAAATTGTTTTTCTTTTTGTAAAAATGTATCAATAAATGAAAAATCTTGTGCCACACTCTGTAACAATCGATTTAATATTATCGTTTTCTATATAAAAAAAAAAAAATCAAACATAGAACTTATTGCTATAAACAATTGTATCAACTCTAAATAATCTAACACGTAACAGATCTTTGATTATGTTGTTTTTAATAACGAGGATTACATTACGTTTCAAAATGACTATACAGAAATTGTTTTTTATAGCTAACATAAAAGATTTTTAATCTGCACGATTCTCTGAACTCTGTTGCTGTATTTATAATCAAAATAATTTATCGTAACGTTATTTTTTGCAATTAGACATACATTATGATATTATATTCGATTTTTATAAAAATGTACAATTAATTGTATTTTTAATATCAACCAGTTAAAACCTTTAAAATTATAAAAACATAAAATACGTTTAAGGTAACTAGGTCGAGTTTAGTTCAGCGAATAGTTATAGGATTTAATAACAATAATTATTTATCATACGAAAATGTTTCATTACACAAGAAAAATATAAACAATTTTGGGAATTCTTAAACAAAGCTTTAAAAAAGTTAAACAATTTAATCATTTGTATAGATACTGTGTGATCTAAATATAGAGTATAATCATATTGTATTTCAATAAATTGTGCACAGCATGCTTATTAATATGAAGTTGAACATCAAAGTATTAAATATTTCAATATTAAAAAACGTTTTTTTTTTACTATTCATATTGAAAAAAAGCTGTGATTTTATAATGTTAGTTAGTTCATCAAATTGAGAGTTACTTATTGTAGTAAATTGGATATACACAATCTCGTTAAACGATTATATTTCATTCGAATGTCTATCAAATATTTAAAATATTGTATTACGTATATTTCGTTTTACTATTAATAAGCTCAGTGGGCATTAGCATTATTACGCACTCCGATTTTTCTGCGGAATATTCATTTATATTTATGTATGCAATATATAAAATATACAATAATAGTTTTTTTAGTAGGTCAAAAGTTCTACTTGATTTGAAAAGGTATTTCCGGGGGAATAAAACTTATCCCTGGAATAATAAATGTAAGAGTGGCCACAGGGTGTTTAATATCGTTGTATGACGTGTACGCGTTGTATCACATTTAGAATTAGCGAAAACCATATAATCTACGGAACCCTAAAATAATTTGTATTAACGTCACAAAGGGTCTGCAACTTTATTTGTTTATGTTTTATTACCTATTACGGTCTGATTTCGTTACGACTTAAACTCAAAAGAGCCCATAAATGATGCAACGATGTTGAATAAAACACACGTTCTTCATAACGGACACCCTTGGTTTATACTTGATTTTATATTATCATTCGGCTCAAAAGTCACTTTTTTTTAACCCGTTAATGTCGATTACCCATTAAAATTTAACAGCATTAAAACACTCTATTTTTGTGTTTTCAGTCTAGATATCTATTGAACACAATCTTGATGCTAACAACGATGCATCATAAAGCAACTCGTTTAAAATTATTTAACGTTTTCATGTGGTATATGTTTCATTATTTTTTTCTCATTTTCAATTAGTCAAATTGTACCATTTAAACCGTCGACGACGTAAAACCTTACGATTAATGATCAATACATATATTTATATTTATTTATGTTATTTATCCGACTATGTCCTTGTTCTGTAAATTACTTTATAAAACACAATATTTTGTTTTCAATTGTTTGCACTAAACCTTGGTTTAAAACTAATAAAATAAGTGAAAATATATAATAAATGTTTTAAGATATTTTTCTGGTTTCATTGATCTGCTGGGTTCATCATAATTATATCTATGACTAATACGTATCATACTATATTATTGTCCATACATAAGAATATTACATAGTATATTTTATGTAAATCTGTAACTTTTTCTTTATCAAAGAATAATAACTATGCGACTGACTTGTAACCGTATTGTGCTCTTGTGTGGGTATTTATATATTACTCCTTTTGTGATTTAATCATAAGTATAAACCTTATATGAGACCTTATTATTTCGTATTTACATATTAAATTATAGTTCACTAGACAGATGAAATATTTAAAATCTTTATGGTGTATTTTTTCCCGCTGTCGATAAATGTCTAAACTTTGATGTTTAATAAATATTTAAACAGTAAATCTCGCACAAAGAGATTCTTTTGTAATATTTTAGGACTATTATTTTACATCAATTAATATAGTTTGTTACCAACAGTGTATTTATTTTACTAATTCAATCAATAATCGAGTACGTGTATTATTATAATAGTATGTATACAGTTTATGCTTGCTACCAGGAAATTAAAAGTTCAATTAAAAATTATCATATTGTTAAAACAGAGTCCATAATTTTCAATCGATAATGTGAATACTACGTATAATATACCTGTATGAAAATATCACTCAAACGAATAACTCTTGTTAGGTATGGCAAGCAACAAATCGAGTAAGATGGATTGGTAAAGTTTAGTCCGTGTCAAGAATGAGTATTCTATTCGGAATGACCGTATCGTATCGTACAGTATAAAATATAAATATACGAATAGAGCAAATATATATGTGCAATTACTTAATTTTATTGTTTGATCAAAAATCTAGTCTATACCATGATGTATTTCATTATCATAGGCGTGCGCAGACCTAAATTTCGAGGGTGCCTACATTTTTTTCGGGCCTTTTTCTTAACAAGACATATACAGATATACATATTTTAATAAATTATAATGCACGAATAAACATTACTTACATTATATCACATATCAATCAGTGGTATTACTAGTACCAACTACCAAGTTATATAATATTTCATTGGATATAGTTGAATTTAAAATCTATTTTTAAGATAATTGTGATATTTATTAATTATTTTTACTTTTGTAGTGAATAACATCTAGCTGTTATAATCATAATAAGTTTTAAGTTTTATCACGCAAATTTAAAATATTTTATGTTGTATTTTTTTTTTACGACATATTTTAGAAAAAATTACCATTTTTATTTTAGTAACATTAGTTAAAATATGGACCAATATATATACTATAGGACTTAAATTTTAGGTTCTCAATTACATGTCGGGGAGTGCCCAGGCACACCTGGAACTCCCCGTGCGCACGCCTATGTTCAATATAATCAATTAACAATTATATTTATAAATATTATAAAATAGTATTATTTATACATATAAGTACTTAAGAATATTATATCAGAGTTTCGTATATTTATAGTGTATATTATATAATTAGGAATTTATTTACTATAAAGTGTTAAACAAATAAAACTCGAGTTTTTTAATTTTATTGAAACTATATTCTGATTGGGTTTTGGAATGAAGATTAATAAACTTATAAGTAATATTTATATTTTATACAAATTTTAAATAGATATATTTGTTTTTTTTTTAATTTTCCAGTTTTAAATATTTTGATTTTAACGAATTTGTATTCATAAACTATTTAAAATATTTTGAAATTTAACTGATTTTAAAATATAATATTATTATTATTCATTACTTCAGGAGAATTCATTTTTTTAACTTTTATGGTATATTATCAGTATAATATGTAACAGTATAATGGTATACATATTTAATTGATTTTAGGGCGTATAATTATTATCAGGCTGGTTTATTATTGAACCCCTAACCCCCCACACTCCTATATAAGCCACTGGCCAACATATAAATGCCATTGAAATTTTTTTTTTTTTTTTTTTAAAAACAGTATGAAAGATATGAGACATATTATGAAGATTGTCATCAATGGCAATGGGAATACAATGCTTTAGTAGGAAAATTCTCTTGATATTTATAACATATTGATATACTATAGAGCATATGCATTTTAAATTTTAAATTTTTATGAACACATTTTCTTTTTGCATAATAGTTAAATAAAATGAAATAATATTCTTCATAATGTGCTAAATAAGGTTATTATTAAACTGTTATTTATTGAATTATAAAAAAAAAACTTGTAAATGCTATTATAGCTCTTTGAGTCTATCTAGTATTGACATGTGCTTCCAATGAATTTATTTTTGAAAAATTAATTTAATTATAAAAAACAGGCCATGGGAAATTAACTATTCACCGTTCGATGAATAGTTGAGAGTATTCACACTTTGTGACATTCACGACGCTCTATTTACGTCTACGCATTATGCTTCAATATAAAATATTATATTATTTATAATAATATGAAATATTGACTGTCTTGTGCGGTCATATATTATTATTACATTTACATAATATATATACTAAATTGTCTTCTACGCAGAATCTTTTTCAAAATGTATGAATTTATGTTACAGCTAGCTATATCGCGCAGAGCGATTTACTAGGCATGCTTATAGCTTATCCTCATTTTATTCTGGAGACTGGAAGTGTACTTTTAATTAAATTTGGATTTTTGAAATTCAATATAAATATAGTAGGTATATGTTTAAAGATTACATATTTTTAAATACAAAATATATTTGTATGCTAATTAAAGTAAGAGCCGCGTGGTGACATAACTTCAATTTTCAGACCTCTTTATTTATTGTAAATATGTCGTATTTAAGTATACAATATAAATATATTATAAACTTTAGAACACTAAAAATTAGAATTTTTATGAATTGATAATACTCATTTAGAGATTAAGGATTTTATAGGTGAGAGCATGTTCAAGGAATCATCGTGTAGATAATTGACCCAATCTCTTTCTGTTTATCTAACCCATTGGTTACAGAACATGTACAGACGGCGGCGCTGTTGCTAAGCCAAATTTCAAACGTTCTTAATATTTCACCTATACAAATAATTATTCACTACTAATGCCAGTGGCGCCTAATTCATATGCCATGCGAAGCGATATCTTTACTTCTTAAATGGGTTAATCATATAAATTGGGTGGTTGAAACAACAATTTTAGATTTCGCTTCATAAAAAAGTCTGGTGTCACTGACTATGACTGTATAATATATTATTATATGCGATCCGTTCGCAAAATATATCTTAGGGTTTTTTTTTTATATTATATTTACGGCTTAAACACATACGTTTAATAATAATAATATTTCCGATGACATATACGTAGGCAATATAATATTATTATTATTTACCATCTCCATTTTCGTAGTAGATTTTTACACCGATAATACCACTCGGGTTTTGGGTCAAAAACTTTTATGATATTTTTTGTTATCATCATATGTTTTTATCTGATAAAAAAACATTATATGTGTATATAATATAATATATGTTTTCCGATTAATGCGTGTTATATATAATAATATTGCACCGCAAGTGGGGTATTGACCTGTAATAACGTTTGGGCTGATTTCGATCATTTTCTACTGATTTATATAGGTACATTACTTATACTTTTTCAGATCGATATAAAGCGTGGTGTTTGCAAAGCACATATTATTATTTATTATACCTAAACCTACCTGTAAAGGTTTGACCAGTTGATTCAAAACTAAAATTGTACTATGAATAATTGTACTATTATGAAATAGTGTAAATATGTTGGTGCTTTAGAGTATGGGTGTCTTCGTTATATTATAAATATTCATTCATAACAAATTGGTAATTAGATATTACGCTAAAAGAGATTAGTAGTATAGAAAACACACGTAGTACGTACCTATATTTATTTTATTAAAATTTTATAACCAATGTGTCGTGTTGAAACATAAAAAACATAAATATAATATAATATATTGTTTGTTATTTTGTAGTGGCGTATATTATATTTAATATGCACAGTACCAAATAAATTTAATTATTTGTAAAAGCTGTACTCGAGTCATCTAATTCATCAATTTTTTATCGCGAAATAAGACGATACTGTAATCACTTTTTTTTTATTTGGCTTTAGTTCTAAATCTTTTATTATAATATATGTGTGTATAGCTTGATTTTATAGATTTTGCTTAGTTATATAGTTTAAGTTATAAGTGGAGTAAAAAGATGTGTAGCTACTAACCATTTGTTGTTTTATTTATGTTTTCCATCCAATCCTCAAGTATTTTGTGACTTTTAATAACTCGGCGTGCTCTCTTGATTAGTTTTTGTGTATGATTGCAACGCAGTTTATTGTAAATAATTCGTATGCTGATAATGTTAACGTCGTGGTATCAATTTATTGGTAAAATCTCATTTGTTTTGCTATCATCAAATGTCCTAATATTAAACATTATTATTAGAGGGATTCGATACCAACTGTTATTAAAGAGTTAAACATAGGCGACTTTCTATGTGCATATGTAATATAATTAGTGTAGCTCTCCAGCATATGCACACACATGTCAATAACACACTATACGAATTTTAAATATATTATTTATTTTACTCAAAATTATTAATTATAAATTCCTTACAATTTAATATTAATTTTTTTACATCAATATTATTAACATTTTAAAACCTAATTTTTAAGAGTTTAAGAGGTCAGTTTAAAAAAAGTAGAAAAATTTTTTTTTAATAATTTTTTTTGAATATTCGAGTATGTTTCCAGCATTTTTATCCCATGGTTTGGGTTGTTGGTATATTTGATATAAAATAAATCTATTTTTATAGAAAGACATACGGCATCGAATCACCAACACAACAGATTATTATTAGGGATGGATGGGCATTATTATAAATTTTTATCTGAAAATACAATACGTGAACTACAACAATGAGTTAACAACAACTTCACTACTCGTTTTTGTACCACTAATAATGGTTACAGCCAAATGTACTCATTTTCACGATGACATAATAATATGCTGCGCATGGCTTTGAATGATATTAAATGTATTATTGAAGATATTATCATAATTTGTTGATTTTATTATTTTTTTTATATAGTTTTTATGGTGCAGTAGGTAAAAACGTGACTAAAATTTTAAATGAAACGACTTGTCGTTAAATGTCTATAAATTAAATGGACGTGACGATTATTGTACAGATAGCTTCTGAATTACATTAAATTAATAGTTGTTGCAATGTATCTAATTACTTTATGTTGATAATTCTCGCATTATAAAGTTTTCGAAAAACAATTAACTTTTTTTAATCGATATATTTGTATTCGACAGTGTTTTGTTATGCTACACACCCCAGTCATCTAATTTTTAAATAATTACGGTGTTTCAAATATATATATATATATATGTATTTCGTTTTCTAATAAATAATACAAATTTTGTTATACTTAGAAAAATAACCACTCCGATAAAAATCATATTTATTTGCAAAAATATATTGCAGCGTAATTAATAATTTAGTATTATAATCAAATCGAAATTAATTTAACCCGCGGTTGGTGTCGCTGTGAGAATTTCGCTCACACAATTGCCATTTTAAGAACCACTGGTTTAAATATTATTGGATTTTGACAATAATATTATATGAATGCTTCCTAGAATTATTTACGATAATGATAACGGAAAAATATTAAAATTTATAAATAAACTTACAAAGTTATCGGAGTTCAATGTTGCCGTATACGTAATAATTCCGTGTAATTAGCGTTGTACTCGCCCGTCACTGATCGCCTTACCGTATATTTCATAGTTATTATACCGTTTTTATTTTTGGTTTATTATCTTATAAATTATTATACTATAGCAGTCTAATATTGACATTTGTCAGTATCGTAGTTTATTAATTGTATGCTCACACGTGTATTTTAATAGGTTAGCGAAACGCTAACACGGCACTAACGGTGTAAAAATATCAACGACACCAACGACGAGTTAAACACAATGAAGTATGTCCCGCCGACTTCTGTGTCTACACTGGTTTCAACGATATACGTATCGTATAGCTTTAATTATTACTGTGCACCATAGTTAAACCATAGCAAAATACGTCTTACATGCAGTGTTGCCGAGTCGCCTATAGAATAATTCCTATTGTGTTAGAAAGTAGAAGTAAAAACGTACTTTTTATTTCGAACGTACCTGTGATACCTTTGATTAATTTATTGGTAGTTCCTTATATTGTTATTTAAATGAAAAATTGATTTTTATATTAAATTTTGAATATCATATGCCCTGTGGGTGTAAGGGATAAACTATTTCACTGTAATCGCCACATTAAACTAAATGTCAGGAACATGTTTATTTTACAGTTACTCCATGACTCTTTTGTTTTAAATTAGTAAATTCTCATAGAATACCATGTTTATTGCTAAGAATAATATTTATTTACCCTTGCGTTTCATTTTTCTCTGATATAGATAATGTGACAATAATATGAAAAAAAACTGGGTGTACTAGTATGATATTATATTAATAAATTAATAATTATTTTTCATAATCGTACGAATACGATTTAATTCAAGATGTATTACATATTTACATGGCCAATAAAAATTATAAGAAACAAAATATATTAATGACAAAAACAAAAGTAAGTACTTGCGCAAGTAAAAAAACGAAAATTTATTTGTTATTGAATTTTACAAGCTATTAAAATTATCATTTTTTATGCATGATTATCATGGCTTGTTATTTTTACTTAAGAGTTCCTATCAGTTATTATTTTTTCCCTAAAATTCTTACATAATATCTTAGATATTGATTTCATACTTGCAGAATTCGGTTTTAAGTTTTGAATAATGGATATAAAGTTATAACAAAATACAATCTGGATTAGATCAACAAAAATGTCAAATATACCTTTTGTGAATAAAAATAAATTACAAAACTGTACACGAAGGTTTTAAATTCTTACTTTTAACATAATTCTTAGTGAAATTGATTTTACAAATACATTTAAAAGTTTATTTATTTTTTATAATGATAAATAGGTAGTTAAAATGAATTAATGAATTAATTACTTTTTAAGCTATATCTTATAAATATTAATATATAGTATTAGTTAATTAAAGAGTGAGGCACTTTTTATTAGTTTGCAAAAAAAAAAAATAATAATTCATATTGATATAGGTAGAAACTTAGTTTATTATAACATTACATTTTTATCACTTTGTTTTTTCATTCTTAAAATTATAAATTTAAATATCCGTTTAATAAGTACACCTGAAAAAGTTACAGCCATCTTATTTACGTGTAATTTATGTTTGTTTTTCTACGCTTAAACAAAAATATTAAACATCTTTTAATTTAAATAACAAAGCATAAAACTATTATTATTATAGAAAAAATAACGAAATTTAAATAATATAACCTATATACACGTATTTATTGGATTATACGATTTGTTTTTACTTAACTTACTTCAATACTTAACTACAATAAGAAAACTGTATTCCATCCTATAGCCATATTTATTGAGTGAAAATCACGTTACTTGTAAATTCAAGTTTATCGTATTACACCAATGCTATAACTACATATACTTATAGTTGTAGTACGTGGTGTGTGTCTTACCAAAGGAATTCACTGACTTACTGTGTATACTTCTCGTCTTTATCTCCCTAACCCCAGAATCTATCTTTTATGACCTTTATAATATATTTATAGTGCTTTGCGAAAATTCTCTCTAGGCATATTTTAGATATTTTTTTTATCACGTGTTTCTATAGTTTATATACATAATACATATATACACATGATTCGTTTTTTTTTTTTTTGAGAATATCATTCATAATTTCTGTTGTAGAACTGTGTTTTTATAGGTACCTATAATATATTGTTTTTTACTAAATTCGATATTATCAATCTTCATTATATACTATCAACTACAATACTTAGTATTAATATTGTATGGTATTATATATACGTATAATTAATTCTAAGTATAAAAAATGTAAAATCGTAAAGAAAAAAAATAATGGCTCTATAAAAAATGTATTTTGAGCCATAATTTATATACTATTTTATGTGAGTTTTTGTTATCTATCCTTAATCTTTAAATAAGAAATGAGTAGTTTATATTCAAGATTTTGCAACTATAATTTAATGCAACATAAATAACTACAAAAATGAATTGTTTAAATTTTAATGATTTTCATTAGCGTTTTATTACTAACTTTGTTTCGGATATTATTTTTAATACAAATTTCACAAACACTGTGAAGGTTTATTCTACTTTAATCAGGTGTTCTATTGTCTAAATGTAAACAAATATACCAATGTTTTAATATTTTTTAACTTGGTTATGAGTTATGATTTTATGAATTCAACAAATTAAATTTCAGTGGTATAATATTATTCTTGTTATGTACCTAATTATTCGCGGTATGTTCAGTGGCAAGGCTTTTGCGCAATATTTTAGAAGCAAAATAATATTGTATTGTAAACCATTTAAAAATCAATTATGGTAAATGTAATTAATTCTACGGTAGTATGCCAGGCAAATTCAATTGTTTAAAACGCTGAATTCTGTATTTAAGTGAGTGGTTGGCGGTCAATAATAATAAACAATCCATTTTGTACTTAATTATAGTACGATGTGGTGGACACAAGTTCTGGATAAAGTTTTCCAAGAGGATTTTATTAATAAATACTTTTGTTGTATATGTAATTTTTAATTATACGTTTATTACATTGAATTATTATTTGATCAAGACAAAAACATAACATACTGATTGTGATTACTGATATTATTTCTTATGTACAAAATGGTGATGATAATATTATTTATTATTATTTTATTATAATATAATATATACACATTATAACGACACTATATATTGGTCGGAAGTGGTCGACACAACAGAAACGATAAATATATTTAACACTAACATTATATTAATAATTATTCAAATTTTAATGATCTAAATGAAACTTCCGACACCACATAAAGTTTTTAAAAAAAACATAACGAAATCGATAATAATACACAAGTATATAATATCGTAAATATAATAATATAGTATCCGGCACTGTACACAATAATGAGAAAACGAACAGCTATAATATAGGAAACATTTATACACAGGTCACAGACGCAAAACAAAACTATACAACATCAATGGATTGGTAATAATAATAATAATAATTTTGATATTACAGCTTACAATAATAATATTGTATACGACAGAAACACGTATAGATCATAAATCATAATAATATACATTATTTTTGTACGAGTGAGAAATTCAAGCGGCAAGGAACGATACGGAAAACAAACATCGATAGGTATAAATATTTACAAGCACGTATTTTTTTTCCGTTATCTTATGTTATAATAGTTGTATTAGTAATAATATATTATGATGATAATAATTTATAATGTGTGTTTTATAAAAAAAAAAAAAAATAAAAGTATTTTTGACATGGCAAAAACCACTGCCGTGAAAAACGCGACCACCCGCCCGAATCGCGTCTTATGTCTATAACGGTAACGATAGTAATAATAATAATAATAATACGTGTGTAATATATATTTTATCATTATATATCTCTCTCTTTCTGTCTCTCTCTCTGTCTCTCGTTTAACGCATCATTTAAACTGTCGACACGCCAACGTTAAACAGTCGAATACCGCGTGGCAGACCGCGATGATATATTTTCGGTAAACCTACGCAATAATATTAATAATAATAATAATAACAGTAATAGTAATATTATTGTGTAGAAACAAAAACGAAAACCAAGAAATTCACTTGACGCGCACAGTATAATATAATATAATAATACATATTATTAATAACATTAAAGGTATCTACCTACGTACAATATTACATAATACGTCTTACGGTGGTGGCGGCAACGGTGACATGCGTTTTTTTTCTTTTTACAACGATCATCGTAATATTATTATCATATAATTCATACATTTATACATTTTAAATAATATTGTCGCGTAAACATGCGCGTAAAGTGTAGTTGTATAATATTATTAATAATGATTTCGGTCGTGTGTGCGCGTAGCCGTTCATCTGGCCAGTTTGACGACGCGAGACGGCACGTACACGTCGGTGACCAACAGCACCTGAATGGAATGGCACACGAACAATAGGAAAATTGGCAGCAGCCTGGTCACGGCGCTGTTGCTGCTGTTGCCGTGTTGCATGGCCGCCGGGTGTTCACCTGTCAAAGTCGGTATTTTCGTTATCATATTATTATTATTGTTATCGAGGCCCGGGTTTGCGAGCGAAAGAAAATCAATTTAAAGATATGCAAATATTTTTACAAGGAAAATTATAATAATATATATATATCATTTTTTTATATTATTATTGATTGCTGTGTAATGAAAAAAATAATGTAATTGACACGTGATTAAAATATTTTAGCAATTATAAATTTAGTATGGTTTTAATATAATTATGTAACACTCTACGTGTACACAATGAGACATTATATTTTGACCTTAAAATAAATACCGGTAGGTATAATGTAAAAAGGGGATTTTATATTTTCAAATTTATAACTTCAGTGGTTGTCATGGAATACGCCCTTATAATTTTAAAAACTACATAATGTAACTATTTTCTCAAACGTTCATGCGATATAAAATTATAACATTGCAATATATTATGTAAATATTTATGTTACCTATTTTGCAGAAATATGCAAAAGTATATACAATATATAGATTAAATTATCATTAGAATCGAAACATTATGAAACATTTTACGAGAATTGTTCTAATTCAAATATATAAAACAAATTCATATTTACATTATATGAGTAAATCCAAGTCATTATTGTGGTTATTATTACACTCGCCATTGTCGACGTAATATATCTATGTAGCATTGTAGCTATACCAGATTTCATGTTCTAAAAATTATATGTTTACTACATGGACTTTAATTTCACTGTACGCGTTCAAATATGTGGTGTATATTAACACAATATCAAAGATCCTTATAATAACCCAACATAAAATATGAACTTTTGATTTTTTTTTGAAGTATAAATAGTCAAAGTCAAGAGAAATGAAATTGTTAAAACATTGGCAGTTAAGATAGAAATTGTTGAAAACATCATTATGCATGAATAATAATATTTGTTCATAATATATAGGCAATATTACGCATAAGGTCCTTTATATATTATTACACTACGATCTATACTCGAATTGAAAGGGGTAGCCGCAGGCGGAGGGGTGTTGCTAAGGATTGACGGTTTTTTATCTGCACGAATTTGTCCACCCCCTCGTTAATAACGTTGAAAAATCTAATTTTTGAAAATTTATTTTTAACTTTATAGTTTATTGGGAAAAAATTCATCTGTATTTTATAATTTACAGTTTATTTTATGTTATTTAGATTCCGTAATAACTCAACTATCAAATCTAATAGAATTCTCGAAAGTATCTTCTCCGCTGATAATACAGAGAAATCGTCTGAAATGGTGCTATTTTAGATATTAAAAAAAAAAAAAACAATGGCAAAGCTGCACGTTAGACGGTGCTATCCGATACTTTTATTGAATCTCCTGACGTTTGCTCCTTTGAAGCATTCTTATTTATAATATAAGATTGTCTATATACTACAAATATTCATGTATGTATTTAAAAAAACAATAAAATATATCGAATACCGACAGTAAATAACCATTTTGATACAAGACGTAATTACATTTTTTATCATGATTTCAGGCCGTATTTTATTAAACTACGGAAAAGTCATAAAAATAACGTATTTCAATTTAAAAGAATACTCTGTGTTCAATTTTAAGACTTCGTAGAGGTGAAGGTAATTAAAATGTTTAACTGCTGCCCAATATGTGTTTTTATGGAAAGTAAAAAATACGTGGTTATTTTACGTATTATAAAATTAATATAAATCTCTATTACATTACACAGAGAATGAAAATTAAATGAATTTCAATAAAAAAATTAATACATTTTAATATTATTAAAAGTGGCGGGTCAATATAATTTTGCGTCTATGATATTAATTATTGATATTCACGTTTTTACTTATGCATATTTAGTTATTTACAAGACTATATTGTTGGCATAGGTGCGGTGCTGTAAATTTTAACTTGAGATATTTTTATTAAATTCAAAAGTAGACCTAAATAAAATATATTAAGGGATGCATAAGTCGTAAATTGAGTCTGCATGTAATGTATCGAGGCTGAACAAAAAGTATAGTATTGAAGGATAAAAACGTGAGTGAAATCGAAGATGAAGAAACTGATTCAGAAAATTCCTGTTGTATTTCTGTGACGGACAACGGTACTATAATAGACTAAGTATTGAGTGTATCCAAATGTTAGAAAACTCAGTAAGTAAACATTTTTATTTTATTTTATTTTTTTTAACTACAAAGTTCGTGGATTGAATTGTATAATGGACCAAATAAGCTGTCAAACTAGAATTTTGAGTATTAATATAATAAAGGTTTAACTGACGATGGAATTTTCCAATAATATTATATTGATAGAAACCATGTTTAATTTATTATCACAGCCTTAGTTTTTGTTCACTACAATCGCGATAAAATATTTTGTCAAACTATAAAAGTTATTAGTTTGCTAAACAAATTAACTTTGTTGTTGGATTTCTCTTAAATAGTTTTATACTTAAAGCTTGCGTCTCCAATGAAAAAAAAATATTCAGTTGCCTTTTTATTATATTTTAGAAAATTATAAAAAATTATTATTGGTTAATTTTATTTTGATATAGGTAAGTGAATGACAAAGGTCGGCACGATAAAATATCCCAGGGCTCTAATAATTTTCAATCTGGCACTGATCGTATTAAAACTCATAAAGTACTTGTCTGAAATTCGTTTTTTACAAATCACAATATCTTGAAAAATTAAATTAAATCTAAATGTAATAATTTAAGAGAAAAAAACTAATAAACAACAACAATAAAAAATAATAAAAATAATTTTTTTTCAAAAATATTGTTTTGTATCGACTTAAAATTATGATAAAGAAATATTTTCAAAAACGTTTAAGTTTTCAAAAGTGATGATTATATTTGACGTTAAATGAATCACTTCGTGTTGAACTGAGATTTTTTTATAAAACTAGAGACATTATTTTAGTAGGTACATATTTTGATAAACATTGACGTCATCATAGAACTCATGTATCACATATTATACACACAAACACGAAATAAAAATTAATTTTTTAATAACGATTGTGGTTTATATCGACGATAGAGTTCTACTTTATTTATTTTTGATGAGAATTGTAAATCAGTTCAACGAATGGAAATTTAGGTTACGACCGGTCCTCCGTCTATGTAACTAATTTGTTTTTGATCGACTTTGTAATTGGATACGAGTATTTGTATTTTGTATTTTTTTTCATAATTAATCTCTGTAATGGAGTGTAATCGCAAATTACTTTGGCACGTGCAATACATTTTAATAAATGTGAATACTGAAGGATATATTTGCGCTAAGTGTATATAATTTTAGTCGTGCGTTAATGATACGATTATTTCAAACGTCTCCGCAAAAACTTTACTGTGGGTACCTTCATAATCGTTGTGCAGAATCAGATCACGCGTTCTCTTTCCCCTGCTACAAACCATACTGTGTATCGGCGAACAAGGTTTGCTAAAGGCGTTTAAGAAAATAATATCGCTAACCATATACGTAGTAATACCATTATTATCGTCGAATCCGTTCTATACGCTTGTCGTGTTGTATATAAAATATAAATAGTATATAATAATATATCCGTAGGTATTTCATTTGACGGTAACGCACGGTCGGTTGTAAAATATTTCTCTAAATTCACTCGCGTAGTTTTAAACTTTCGATAATTTATTGCGTGATATTATTATATATATATAATAACACGATATAATGTATAGGCCGATGTACAAACGATCGAAACAATAGTGACGTTGTAATTTATTTTCAAGCGGAGTCCATGTAGTTACAATTATGTTTCGTTATATTATTTATACGACGCGTATTGTTAAGTGCGTGACATTTCTCTGAGGGTTCATTTCAAAATTGATTGTTACTAGTTTTTCATTGACGGCGCACGAACACATTTTGAAATGTATATTTTATTGTTTATTTGATGTCATACGCAATACTTTTGATCGGGTCTAAAAATTTAAATAACAAAGTAATTTTATCACATTATCTTATGTTTAGTACGTTGGAGTCATCATACGACACAGTCGTTTCTTATTTTATGCAGTGAAAAATAATTTAAAACGGTAAAGTTTTTATTTTATAATACTGGTTTTATTGCTGTAAATTGTATAGAAATATATATATATATAGTTTATTTCAAAATATATTTTATAAGCTAATTGAGTTTCCTGGTACTCGAGAGATTTTAATATTTGTTGTCTTAGGATTATTTGACAAAGAAAATAATACGGTTAGTGTACAAAACTCAATAAAACCAATTTTGTATACGATTTAATAAAACGTGCATTCGAATGAGAAAATATTTATCGATATTGTTGAGTTGACTTTAATAAAGGTAGTAAGACTAAGAGTTTCGATCATCTTTCTTAAATAAATATAACCATTTAATATATTATGTTCATGTTTGAAATTTCTATATTTGCTATGATAAACAAACGGTTTCATAAAATATATAGCTCGTATTGTGGCGCTGTGTTTTGTTATAAGAATTTTAAAATGACCATTAAATGGAAAAGTTGCATCGTTGTAACCGAGGAATTTTTATAATTTTATTTTACCTCAAACTACTTGAATTTTTTTTTCTTACAAAATGATCTATTATGTATATAATCTGGAAGACGACTGTAAAATATTGTTTTTTTTTCGACTATTTCTGATGAAAATGCGATACTTGTTATTTTAACACGATTATTTTTACGTCCAATATAACGATATGACATGTTTCAAATCAGTCTTAAAGACGTATTTCCACGCCCACGCACACACACACACACACACACACACACACACATGCATACTCAGCACTCGATTATTGTATAGATGAATAATATAAAATGAATAATATCAAATCATTAAATTACATTATGAAAACATAAAGTTCTACCCACTTGAAACGTTCGTGCAAGAATATCAATTAAAATTTCACACGTTATCGATGTAATAATATGATTTATATTTCACAGTTACTAATAACATCACCGTCGTCAAAGGCGGGGAATATTAATTAAGCAATACTACCTAACCGTAGTTTGCTGAGTCAAGTCTATAGCGACGTAATAATATATGTATCGGTGTTGTTGTTTAATAGTTAAAAAATATCCGCAGTCAAACATTATTCTACCAGTATTAACTTACTACGGTTACTTCTAATGAATTATAACCGCGGTTAAATTTTATTATACGATACCGTACGCGTCGTTTCTATTCATAATAAAATACGTGTGTAACGCTAATGCAACGCGTTTTGATATATATTACCCGAGTTTCAGTGGCGAATGAATAATAAATTAATTGATCACGAAAACGGTGCGGGTTCACCATGAATTTTTATTGTAGAAATTTGTCACGCGTGTATACCGAACGCTTATACGTACACGTTTTATATTGGTTAAATAATAATATATTTCCATGGCGACGTGATTTGTTCCGGATATCGGTTCCGATGTTGGTACTCTTGGTTAATGGAAGTCGGGTGATGTCGCGAAGGTATCATAATTATAATATCACGTTATTGGAGTGCGTTGTACGACTAAAGAAAAAAAAAATACAATAACATCGGAATAATTACGAGTCCCTGGAAAACGGACGAGCGCATTGGTGTAGCTAAATTGCCTATCCAGAACGCCATGTTACCATAATAATTATATTGTATTATTGAAATGCGTTGAAAAAACACGACTAACGAGATACCGGACAAATGGTCCCTGTGATATGTGGTATAAATTACGGTACGAAAAGAGGATAAATCAAATCGAAAGCGTCCACTGGATATACATGCTCAACCACAGAATTAAGCATATTATAATTAGGTGTAAGATTTTTTTTTTTTTAAATTATTGAACCCTTTAATTTTTTAACACCTGCAGAGTTAATATTTGTTGAAACCATAAAGCTTTCACGATAACCATTGTCTAAATACAGATATGATGTTAAAACTGGTTAAATATTATTATAGTGCATAAGTGTAATTATAGACTCTGTGACATGGTCGGGGATTGGTAGTGGAGGGGGAGCTTACGTGGGATTAATCTGCTCAAATAAATTCTAAACTTCTTAAAAAAGTATCTTTTAGATATTTTACTGGTATTTTATTATTATAAAAATCAAAATAATCCATTTAAAGATATTTTTTAATTGGAATCCATTTTGGTTTATCACATGAATTCAATAATTTCTTCTTAAGCCCAACCATTCTTGTTTACCAGAAATACATGAAAAACAATAAATATTTAAAAGCTATTGAATTACAATTATTAAGTTAAATTATTTTTTTTTATGTATTACTGTTATAAATATATTATTACGTTAAATAATATTATTGTTTATAATTTATATGTTTAATGTACTTATTTGTTTTTTTGTTTAAAATCGGTTTAATATCTATTATTATATAATGGACCTCTGACAATGCAATACAGTTAAAGCTTTTAATATAATATATTATATTATATTATTATTATTATTATTTTATAATTTATAAATACGTTATAATATAATAATCGATAATTGATTTTTAACGGGTACACGTACAGACTTGAAAATTTACAAAGATAATCATTGTTTTTTATTGAACAACCTCATGATGTAGTATCTCTTATAATAAATCATGAGAGATTATAGTATTAATTTATAGGCAATAATGGAAACTAACTCATTTACGGCAAGATGAGCGTATTGTGTTTGAATTTGTATTTAGTAATAATAATAATAATTAAAATAAGAATCATAATAATAGTAATAATATAATAATTTCTTAAAGTGTAATCAAGGACTTTCCTCTGCTTACTCCGCTAGTCATATTCCCTAAATTTTTCATTTAAATTATTTTATTTGTAAAAACTTAAAATAAATGGTAATAATATGAGCATTCATTACTGCCACTTTTATTTTATATTATTATTTAAGATTTAATATTTTGCGATATTCATTCGAGGTCCCGGATGTAAAATTGTGAAACGGTAATAATAATAATAATAATAATATTATTAATATTACTTGAGGTTCACGTCACTGTGGTGAGTTTTGCGGAGTATTATTGTATAAAATTAATAAGTTATACTTATCAATCTTAACTCGTGAGTACATGACAAGCAGAAAACTTTTCAGCAATATCAACTAGATAAATTATATATATTATATTTTATAATATGAGATAAAAACAGTGTATTGCGTTTGCGGATATCTTTGTTCTGAAAAGTCAGTTGTAATTATTGAAAAAAGAATAAATATTATGTATTATGTTGTATGTTTAAAAAAATGTTCGTTTCTCGTTAATCGTTCTACTATATTAAAATTTATTTCGGATTCAAAAACTATAAACATATATTGCTGGCTGCTTCTATTGACAACTATGTGTATAGTGTTGAAATACATAATATTCGTTTCTGTCGCACAGTTATTCATTACTGCAGTGTTATTGTTACAAAGAACACGTCGTCTAACATATTCTGTACACTTTGTTTCCTTTTTATTCATCATAAAACTATATCAACGAATATTATACAGCGTTATCATGCAAAATAATGTTATTACATCCAACGGCGAGACCCTATCGCCGTTTTTTGCGGCCGAGCATCAGGTGATGCTGCCAGTTTTAGCTGAACCACCCGCGAATAGACAATGAGGGTGGGATAGTGTTTACGGTACCTACGACTTAACGTGAATGTCGTACGTGGTGGAAACGCATCAAAAAGTTCGTCCGTCGGCTATTGTGTTGTGCGTAATATATAGGCATATAGCCCATAGTATAATAGTTATTGAAAATAGTATATTGTTTTTCACAAATAAATATATTTTTGTTATATTATTTAATTGGTTTTTGTATATTTTATTTTATGTATTATTATTAAAATAAAACTATCACAAATTTGTAAAAAATGTTGACTTTGCCTAAATAATAATACAGGTACTTCGGGTTTTTTTTTTTTATAACCAGTGTAAAAAAATCTTGAGGTTAGGTTAAGGTATTGCATATTTTCAAGCTTTTTGACAAGTTATTATACTTATAGATTTGGTACTTAAAGCAATGACATTTTAGAACTTAACAATTTTTTCTTCTGATAACCTCCCCTGCCCCCCAAAAAAGAACCGTCTGGTATCTAGATTTATTTTTCTACCAGAACAAATAATGAAGTTGAAAGTCTAAGCATTTTTACTGTTTAAAAAGGCGATGATAAAAAACAAATAAAATAAACCTACCAGACCGTGTCTCAACTATTATATTATGGTCTTATTATTATTTTTAATTGCCATACAAATTACGTAGTATTATATTAAGTGAAATGAAATAGTCAATATTGTTTTATAATTGACAGAGAGATATAATGTATGTTTACTTAAAGTATGTAACTGGAGAATATGACAATTTTTTTTATTGAAATTTATATTAGTGTTAAGCTTTACATATTTACTTAGTACACTTTAATTATATTAATATATTAAGACATAGTCACCGTTTAGAACGTGAACTGTAACGCTTGCCGAATCTGAGGCAGACGGGGCGCACGTGTAATTTCCAGTGTCGGGTGGCTGTGCCTTGGATATCAGTAGCCTGCTGGTCCGTGTCTGTTTCTCGGTCACCACACTGATGCCACCGCGTCCTGAATAGTTAATGACGTCCCTGTCTCGGTACCAATAGATGAAGCTGGGTGGGTCTGGTGTTTCAAGAACAACGCACGTCAAATTTATGTCACTCCCACTCCGGATGTACATTTCCGTGTTTCCGATGATCTTTGCTTTCGATACTGTAAACGAAAAAAACATACATTTTGGATTTTTTTCACACCCTAGAGTCATTCATGATATTTATTAACGTTCCACTAGTAGTCCACATACGTGTATTTCTAGTTCATCGTCGTCAATAGAGTTGTATTATTCATAATATTATTATATTATCGATACGTGATCAAAAATGGATTCAAATTAGAATAATATTAAGGTTTTCTATATGATTTTCTGATTAATTAAAAAAATTGTTTTATAATACAGTCAACAGAGATTGATACTACGATTATTATTATTTTAATGATTTATAATTTCAGTGATTACAAATTACATTACTCTTATAAATTACAATCGGTGTAACAGCTACTTATTAATTATATTTTATATAATTTCATTATTGACTGCACCAGTGTGTCATTCAAATACTTGACTTAAGTCATTATTTATTATTTATTTATATGAAGTTAATCCATCTTTGTCAAATCGGTATAATATATAAATATATATATATATATATATATGTATTCATAATGTATTTAAATATTTCTGAAAAAAGTTATTGTTAATTAAATATAATTATATTCGTGGGTAATTCAAAAATAATATAAATCACCATTCCTCACACTCTCCAGTCTCCATATTAGTCGTGCCTTACCTAAGAAACAATGTAAGGTGTCGATAGACGACAATCGTTACACTATTATCTGAACATATTATAATAGATTTTAAGAATCATGAATATCTGAAATATTACAATTATTCAAGTTGAATTGACAATTAATGTAATAAGTGTAAACCTAATTTACATCGTATTTACATGTGATAAATTATCACTGGTAATTCTTAAACACCAAACGAGTGTTATTTTATGTAATTTATAACAATTAATTGATTTAATATTATAAGCTAAAAAGCAATTATTTCTTAATTAAAAGTGTAAAAATCTCAAATTCTATAAATGTGACATACATCATTTTGGCCTCCTACCAAAAAGATATGCCCAGCCTATACAAGCGATCAACAGCTCCGGGAGTACGGGTGGCCGGTATATACGTATATTATGTTAACGTGTACACGTCATCGTGGCATTTCGCCCATACGTGTTGTATACTACCTATATCGTATGTATTACGTGTATATTCGTATACATGTGAAGGGAGAAAAAAAGAATGTGTAAGTTGTTGAGAAGTTGATAAACATCGATCGTAAGAAAACGCCACCATTAGCATGTACTAATTGTACATGTAGTAGTCTCAATATCAATGAATTTAGGTGATTTTTACATTTTGTACCTTTATTGACGGTTTAGTTTGATAATGTACTCGAAATACCAAGAGCATTGATTTATTTGTTGAGGGGGAGTTATAATTTAGAATACGATCTTGTCGTGCTTTGTATCAATAATTTTTTTTAATTAATATATCATATTCAATTAAATCACATTCTTGAAATTGAGTTAGCTATTTACCATTATTATTGTGATATAATATTATTTTATTGTTTATTGAATCGGTAACGGTATCATATCACACAATTTAACGAATGAAAAAAATAAATCGATTTCTACTGCGTTCAATATTATTATAATGATTATATTATACCATATTATTATATTAACGAGGCGTATAATAAACCACGTGCGTTTAGCTCAACGTCTCCAGCCCTTTCTATAGTCGCCTTTATTGAATCTTACGTGCTGCGGGTACTGCTTTTATTATAATAATATATATATATATATATATATATATAAAGGCAAATACAGCCTTTAGCGTATTAAAACTGACGCGGTAACGATAGTAAATCGAATACTTTTCGTAATAAATAAAAACAATTATTTTGTGTTTGCTCACAAGGAGTTTTTATTTTTCAGAAAACTCCGCGAACATATATTTTTTTATAAAAAAAAGCTTTTATGAAAAATAATAAATGAAAATCTCCTACTGGTAAAAACGGTTGAGAGAATCCAGAATTCAGATAGCCTTATCTAACGTAATCGGCGTACTAACCTAGCTACATTTAATCGTGAGTTTTTAATTATTTTCATAAAGTTTATGGTTTTTAATAAGCGGATGTCATTTTGTATCTGTGTACTGCGCCCGATGGCATATTACCAAGAATGACATAAGTTATGGACGTGGAGTCATAGGCGGTCGCAGACTTTACTCTAGGCGCATATAATAGAATGTATTCTGATATTACAGAAAGGAATGGGCAATTTCTTAAATCCTTTAAATTATTCTCATTAAGTTTCGAATTTTTCTTTGTTAAAAGGGTTAAAAATGTTATTAAGATATTTTTTATTTTTTATATGCCTTACACGTGAATGGAACATCCAGTTTATCATCACTCAAGGCACTCTACTGCATTAATTAGTATTGTTTTAACAAAACACTATGGTAAAAAATACGTGACAGAAAAAATGGTAAAACTCAAAATTTTATTTGATAAAATAATTAATGTTAAATAATTACCTTTTTATTCAGTGAAAAATAAAAATATAATAAATAAGTAAACAAAAAAAAATTTAAATTAAATACAAAATTAAATTTAATAAAAACGTTCAATAAATATCTAACATTTAAACCTTGGAGAAATATAAAAATATAATTTATAGTTGATAGAAATTTTCATTAATAGTATACTAATGATAAAATACAATAACTTATTAATCAGTTTTTTTGTTGTCGTTGTTGTTTTAGTTTCGTTTTTTTTTAGTTAAATAACTCATTAGTTGCAAGTTACAAACAAAAAAAAAATGTAAAAAAAAACATAGAACACTTCAATTATTTGATGTTGAAAATGTTATGATAATATAAAGAAAAAAACAATTAAAAATATCTGTGTAAACTATAATCAGTCTTTCTTGATTATTATTTATATAGTTCTTTGCAACATCCTTTAGTATTAGCAGTACTAGCATATAGAGTATGACCTTAATGTTTATTGTTCGTATAATGTGTTTTTTCTTATTTCACATATTATTATAATAATGTAAATACAATGCCAGATGCAGCCCCTGGTTATGCTGCATAAACTGCAGTCGTGCGACTGGCTACGCAAAAAGTATATTAAAGTACTTAGTAATTCGCTTAATTGAAATCATGATCAAGGCCTGTATTTAAACAGGCATTTTTATTATGTTATTGTACTAGTATAATATTTGGTTTGAACTGTAAATCTTTAATGAGTTTTACGACATAGTTTATAATTAGAAGAGTAAAGTGATAAAAGAAAGTAAAATAGAAAAATAAGAGAGATGAATAACCGCTAACATTATTAATAATTTGGTGCCTTTACTCATTGATACAAATTGCATTAGAATTAAAAATTATACAAAAAAGAGGCATAATATTGTTGTCCATTGGTTTTCAAGTTTCATTAGTATTTTATTTACGGCCGGAATTCGTATGTACGTGGCAAAGTCAACATTCTGGTCAAGGGGAACTTGAAAAACACTTTATTGTGGATCGAAACGAAAATTCTTTGGAATTATTCAGAAAAAAACATTAACGTTTTTATACCAGCATGTTTATTTGAACAGAATTCACTATCCATGTAACTGAAATAAATTTAAACAAACCGATTTATTTCTGACTAGAGGTTTTTTGTCTATGCGTTACCTACTAGCGCATTTTAGTGAACAGTACATTGATCTACCATTGTATTTTAAAACACTTTAAATAAGAGAACGATATAATTTTTTTTATCAAAAAGTCTTTTTAAATAGTTTTTACAAGGTTCGAAATAATACAAATCGTTATAGTTCTTCGTATTATAAAGATTTAATCCTATCTCAATATTTATAATAACGTATAAATATTTAATAATTATAATTTTTTTTAGAAGAAACTTTAAAAATGCTATATCAGGACACTATGCTAGTAGAATTCTATCTGAATGTTATGTATTCTGAAGTCTTATCGATGATAAACAAATTCTTTTTATGACTTTGAACATAACTGTCACTTTATAGAAACATTTTTTTTAAATGATCGATAGAGATAATAAATAAATTAATTTTTAATAAATTGATACCTATAAACATATTAATTCTTTGCTATTTAAGCCGTTCAATCACCTTCCAAGTTAAAGGTAGATAAAATGTTATATAGTTTCTAAAATATGATAAAACATGATTCAAAAGTGTTTGTATGTAGGATCTATACATTGACGATAATAAGATATATAATTACCAAAATAATATCAAATTAGCGAATGATGTCAATAACCATTTTATCGTTTTTCAAATAAAAATGTCACATCCTATCTTTAAAAGCATTAAGAGTATATTTCACGATAAAATATAGCTGATATCTATAATTTGAGCATCCTCGTCCAAAATGTTTTAGTAACTACGAGTTTCAAAAATATAATTCATTTAGTTTTAACATTTCAGAATTTTGTTTGTATTTTTTTTTAATACTTGAAACACGAAACATTCAAATTAAGGAGATACGTTTTAGATTTTACATACAACTAAAAAAAAAAATTGAAAATGCAGTATTTATAGTTTAAATTATATGATATTAAATAGTCAACAAACAATTTCAAACTTTTATCAAAAAAATAAAAATAATTTACAACTATGAGTTTTTGGTTGAATAAAAACTAAAAACTAATAAGTAATAATGTAATAAATATAGACTGTATACATTTTTATTTTAATTTCTCTAACCTTTACAATAGATAATGAACATTAATTTTTAGTAAACTTATATCCACTGTAGTTAACTTATTTTCCGTCAAATTGATTTAGTAAGTTCAGTGCACACCTCTAAGTTTATTCTATTCAATGGTAACATTTTTGTTGAAAAACCATTATATTTTTTGGACAATAGAATCATCGGACAATGGTTTTTAGTTTATTTCAGTCCGTTAAGGTAATATCTTGAGTTGGCACCTTCTATACTTATATATCCCAAAAAAATTATTTTCAAAATTCAGAGTTCATGATTTATGGAGTACCGTCCTCGCCCAACTCACCCTATGATTATTAATATTGTCAATGTCGTGGAAAAAAAACTCAAACGCCATAATGTAATTTTTTTTTGTGCGTTTGGTAATAAGTCATAAAACATTTATTGAATATTTTTTTATGCATTTAGTTTAAAGTACCTGATAAATAAGTATATATTGCAAATGCGAGTGCACCATTTTTTTTTTAATCCAATAGAATAATTCAAACATCAAAATTACATATAGATTTTAATACAATTTAACAAAACTGCTAATCAGATTATTTTACATTAGATATATTTATCGTCAGTTAAAATTAGTTTCAATGTTATAACTGTGCATTAATATGTACACTTTATAGATGTAATTTCACGTTAACTTAACATACCATAACTGTAAATATTAACTAAAAATAATGTTTTTGTAATGCAAGTGCAAATTACTGTGAATACATACAAGAGGATGAATAAATTAAACATAAAATAATATGGAAAAGGTTTGAATAAATATTAAATATTACAATATGTGTGTAATCTATTAGGGTTAGTACTATTTACTCAGAAATTGATAGAAATATAGCGGGCAAATGAGTTAAAAAAAAAAAGTTTTAAAAAATACAAAATAAATAATTTTTTGATCATTCAATAACATAAGAGTACCAATAATAGCCTTATTCATTATATTCGTATCATAATAATCGTATATTATAATATATAATTATAAATTCATATAAAGAAATCTTAATCTCTAGGGAACTATAGAACTAAACCGAACAGGATATAAATGTAACGAATTTTAAATCATATTCCTTATACAATTCATGTTTAACGTTGATTGTAGTAGTTATTACCGAATACCTCTATAAATTACCAAAATTACAAGAAACTCATTAAATGGTAACGAAAGTAAAATGTTTAGGGAAAAATGTTTCACTAAAATCTACTTTTATTTCTACTATAGAATAATTGTCATAAAATCAAAAATAACTTAGGAGAATCGAAAAAGTGAAAAATCGACAAAAACTATTTTTCTCTTATTATAAGTATCGCTGTCCTTAAACGACAAATTAGAAGATTAGGTTAGGTTAGACAGGTAGGTGCATCGGGCGACGCAGTGACAGACATTACTAATAACACCACACCACACAGTATAAAATGTAAGATAAAAATAAAGAATACATCCGACCGACGAATTCAATAAGAGAAGAAATGATTTAGACGGTAATACGAATAATACTCGCGGAACAACTGATTCGAGTATAATACAAATAAATCCCTCTCTGATCACAAATACAGCGGCGTTTTAAACACGCCATTACAATCAAACGTATTTTAATCTGATAACCGCGACAAACGGAAGAGAGAAAATTATTCAAAAGACCAGGCCGATATCAAAGAAACCAGAAACACAACCGGCAGAAAACGTTTGAGTGCTGGAAAAGTGTTTAAACGCGTTGAAATTATTGCGGTCACGTACTCACGTATACAAAAATGTAATACATTTTGAATGTTTTGCACCCACTGCAGTGCGTTCGCAAAAGGTTTGCACAAAAGTGTTTCTAGGTAGTGTTATTGTAGTGTTTTCGCAGACATATAACTACCACAGCACAGGCAGTATTGTCATTCGTATTATAAAGGTCTGTTATAAATACTTTTGCTACACGCCATAAAGCGCGATTAATAATTACAATTAATAAAAGACAACGGGACCGAATAGCAGTGATTAGTGTGTGGAATTGAAACCAATCAAGTATAACTGAATCCAGGAGTCTTACTCTATGATCTCCTATCTATGTTGTTTGTTTCTCTATTTACTTTACAACGTTAACGATAATAATATGCACCTAATATCCGCGTAATAAACAATAAACGTATATAATAGTATTATGTATACATACTTCTAAGAAGCACTACTTCGCGTAATGAACGGCGGGAAAGTATTGAACTGCTCTTGACGAGAACATAACATAGTATATTATAGTATTAGGTGTTTTGTTGATCCGACGGTTTTGTATCATCGGGACGAAAAGATAAGCAAGTATAAGTAAATAAATAAATAGGCTTTACGAATCTCAGTACAAAAAGTTAAGGAACTGAACAATAAGATTTAAAAACTAATATAAAGAGAACCGAGTGTCGAAGGGAAACGAAATCTCGCCAGATGTTACGGAAACTATTAATATCAACGGCGTCACAGCAGTAGAACTACAATATAGGATACGAAATTCAAATACCTATAAGATTTTTGTTGAATAAAGTCTAGAACCGAGAATTTCTAGTACATATTTTTCATAATGGTGTGATGGCCACACGACGTACGGTTGAGATGAGATCAATTTGGTTAAATAAATCGGTATAGCTATATCACTTGTATAACGATTGCCATGGTTGAATATACTGTTTAAAAACATTGCTTGATAAAATATTATAAGACATCGGATAATTGGTTATATGCACATTACCATTATTATATACTAGGATTTTAGTTTAAATGGATACATCAATCTTGTTTTTACCGGATAAAATCGATAGAAAAGTTTATAACATAATAGCGGTATCTACAATGTACAATTTAATAAATAAATCTTCATTATTTTTTGTAATCACTAATTAAATTTCGAAAAATAAGCTATACTTATATATAATTTAAACCACGAACATGTTCAGTTTATTGTGTTGTTTTTAAAGTCAATTTTACTGTGTTTATATTTGTATGTTGTCTATATTTCAATCGAAAGATAAGACTCTTTATGGAACTACTATCGTGCATTAGTAATTAATCACCGATCTTAAATTGATATACTCGTAAAGTTATTTAATACATCAGGTTTAAAGTTGTCAATCGATCATTTTATTCTTGAAACAATATCATTATTATTATTTTTTTTTTTTGTAATAAGAGATAAATTGCAATATAAAAACAATTTAAAAAAATTCTTATAAGTTTGATTATGTTTTGGTACTATTTTCGTACTGGGATGCGTCATATATTTTTTAATATTTTGGTTGTAACCTGATTTTTTTCTTTTTATTATATTTTTTTGTTATGTATTTATACCCCTGTGGATATTTTTAGAATAAAAGCAATGAAGATCTTTTTATGAGATTTGAATAAAATTTGACAAAGGTAAAGTAGAATATCTCGGTATAATGCGAATTTAATGAATAATTTTGTAAACGAAAGCGGCAACATGAACCATAATCAATATTGAGTTATTTACTTTTGCAATATGCAATAAAAGACATTTTAATGAGCAAGCTTTATTTTTCTACATAAATTATTCACAAAAAATTACAATTTCATAGCGAGACCATAATCAATAATATTATTATGTTTACGCAAATGTATATTACTTCCGCGATTCACTTACACCTTTACACGTAGAAATCCAAACACGTCTTCTGTTGATTTTATTTAAATTTTCAGCACATTAGTCTGTTAGTCTATTGTTTTTTTGTCTTTTGAAAACCATCTCTCCAGTGAATTATTAATTGTTGTCAATAGTTTAGAACTTTTGAGATACCTTAACTGTTTTAGATGGAATATCTATTAATGAATTTATATTGAATTGATATTTTGGTTGAATTCTTAAGTGATCTGTATTATTAAAGGTTTTAGTTTCGAATAAAAATATAATATAGGTAGAATAGGTAGATACCTACCTGATTATTTTCATAATGAATGAAAAAAATAATTTCAAAAGTACTTATAACGCATACATTTAAATTGCATAATATCAATATATTTGTATTTGAGATGAAAATGATTACAAATAATAAAAATTTAAAGCAGATAATACTGAATGAGATACGAGTCTAGTTCACTGTTGTTATTTTTATGATGTTGATTGTTTCATAAAGGTACCTACTTTATCAATTATGGTTTAAAACGGATAAAGAAAAATATATAATATAGTGTTTATCTTCAATAAAATAAAATGTATTTATGTAAATATAAATGGACAAAGTTCAAACTTCATTTGAAATATATTTTACTTAAACGCGTAAACTTAAGAATTATAAATACGGGTTTGCTATAGTAGACACTTAAAATTACGAAGGCTTAGAACATTTGTATTTCAATGTTATACCGTTGAAAACTTTTATTTCCTTTGTAAAGTTTATAGTAATAAAATGTTATATTCAATATAACCATGGATTCATTAAAATTTATTTAAAGTACCTAATAAAAACATTAAGAATAATTAATAGTTGCGGCTTTTCTTTGTTGTTCGAGTATTTAAATTGATTTAATCCAAACGGCAGCAGTTTTTTTCAAAAATAAGTCGAATTAATGTGGATATTTTTTCAAAAGGTGATATAATAAGTACATCAAATCTCGTATTTTGTATAGAATATTTTTAATTTTAGCAAAAGATTGTTTTTATAGAAATTTTAAATACATTTTTCAATTATTGGCTTTATATTTGGCTATGGGTTATTCATTGATTGCATAGAACATTTTTCTGTATTATGCTGATGAAAAAAACAAACAATAAAATTAAAATTGAACGATTAAAAATTAAAAATATTATTAAAATTATTAATTGAGTTTTTAATATTTGTATTTAATGTAAATTAATCGATAATCCTATATTATTTACTTCTGAAAATTTTAATTACTGTTTGAAAATAATTTACAGCTTCTTATGATTTAAATAAATAAATATAGTTATATAATATATATATATATATACTAAATATGCTATTAATTTGTCATTACAGTTATTTGAAAACAGATTCGCATTAAAAATCCCTAGAATGGATTATGAATTTTAATTATGAACTTTATTTAGTCAGTATAAAATATGGTATTACGTTGCATCGTTGTATTACACGCTGGAGTTAATATTATAATTTTAAACAGTAATAATGTTGAAAATGTAAGTATTCTCACTCGTTACTTGACTTGAACTTTATTCGAACTCTTATTTATACTCTAACGAACTTTAGGCGAGAAAACGGAGTTCTTATAATATAGACTCGTATATAGTGGTTATCGGATATACCTACTACTACTACGCGTATATACATACAATAACGCGAATGTTTAACAAGTCGCATTGTGCTCGTCGGATAATATTCGGCAACGGACAGTTTTCGTGGGGTATTCAAGCGATGGTGAAAAATGTACAATATATTGTGCTATTATACACACGCCGCCGGTGTATACGAGGGTGTTAACCGATCTGATCTAGATCCGGTGAAGGGAAAAAATGGAAATGTTCATAAATGTATATATATATATATATATATATATATGTATTATATTACATTATATTGTATGAGCTCATCGTAATATATAATAATATGAGGTATTTTCACTATTGTCGGTTGTGGCGGCGCGTTGTACATAATAACAAAAGCAGCAGTGCTGTTTGTTCGAACACACATACACACACACACACACACACACACACACACACACACACATACACACACACACACACACATACACACACACACACACACATACACACACACACACACACATACACACACACACACACCACATTCTCAGCCGGATATAATGGTACATAGGTGTGTAATTTTTGGACGGCGCACCGGTTGTTGAAAATCGTGAGAACTTTCACGTTCCATGGCATTTTATATTTATATTTATATATAAATATATACAATATATTCAACTATATACAGAGTAATTCATTAAGTACGCTCATCCCTTCCCTTCAATATTTTCGTTTTTTAATTATGAGCTTGTTTAAATCTCGCGATGCATAAGTATACTTTAAGCTTATTTTTAATTTTTTAAATTGTGCATTTTAAAGCAGTCTACCGTGTGAAATTGTTCCACTTCTTGATTTACAATATGTATATCAGGAATTCTCGTCTTAAATTAAGAAGCCTATGTCATCACATAACTACTACATTTCGTAAACGGAATAAAAAATGTTTTCAATAATCAGAAGTAAAACAAAATACGCATGATTTACACAAATCTCTATAATAGGAGTGAGGAATGTTCATGTTTAATGAATCACTCTGTATATATTATGTTGTATACAGATTCGTCTAGACCGAATATAGTACGATCCATTGGTTTCCGTCACGTACGCAAAACTGTTTTGTACTCACGTCGGAATTGTCACCATACACACAGACCCATACACAAACACCTCATACACACACATGCGCATAAAAAGCCACGATTCGATTTTACTTACTTAGTTGTGACCCTCCTTCTTTTTAAAAGTCCACAGTTTAATATTGTTATTATTATTTTTATTATTTACTCACTGACTACGTTCAACTGGAATCCTTGGCTGATTTTTGGTTCGGTGCTCACTTGACACTCGTACGTCCCAGAGTCTTTGATCTGCGGAGACGTGATCCTGAGCGTCCATTCGTCCGACCCGTCTGAATGTAGCGATTGAAAACGCTGGTCGTTCGTGTACGTTAGTATGCCCACGGTCAATATGTGTAGGTCACGTTTCCTGATCCACGACACCTGGAGAAAAAAAAATAAAAACGCCGCACCTTAATAAAACAATATAATATAAAAATGCTCTGCACGTGAAAATACTTTTGCGCTTTACCAAAATTAAATTGCGGTAACTGTATAATATATCGCACTTAATGTATATATGGGTAATTTTACAGGGTGGATGGGCCATTGCACTTTTCCGTTTTTACCTGTATTATAATCAGAAAAAAACTATAGAACACGGTATTACATCATATATTGCTCTATATGAGGTGATATATATATTTTTTTAAACATAAATTGTTTATTTTTTCTGTCGATTTTTGTGATTTTGAAAAAAAATGATTTCGACGATGACTACATAGATGTATATTTTATAAAAAAAATAATAAAAGATGATCTATACTCTTAATATGAAACGTACAGATATTTTGATATTTTATTTTAAATATCACCAATAGTAAGAATAATGTCCATAGTCAATAACAATTAATTACTCCTAAAAGACCATTTTTGTTTTAATAATTAATAATCGTATCATATACTATTATTTATATTCTGTTTAATTTCATATGCATATACATATATAAACATTTTGTATAAAAGCTGACTGAAGTAAATTCATATAAAATAAAAATATGGGTTATTGAATCAATTTTGTAATACTATTATTAAAATAATTCAAATTGAGTCTAGTACTAGCAGGTTTATAACATATAGAAGTTAGTGATAAATATTAATCTATTAATATTTGTAATTTGTAAAATTGTTTAGATATAATACGTGAAAATAAAACCAATATAAAAAAAAAAAAAATGACTAAGTAATTTATACCAAAAAAAGGGGATTTTTATTTGAAAAAAATTGATTTTTATCACCACAAAATACTTTTTTAATAAATAGGTAGCACAAAGTAACAGAATAATTTTAAAATAAGGAGATCAAGTGTAAATAAAAATTCAATGAATCAGATTTAAATAAATTCTATACTCGAAGAAAAATGGAGTTGAGCTTAAGCATTGTTGCTGAATCACCTGTATATTTAGAATTTACCATGTAAATTATATTATATTGTACATGTAACGACACACGTATAATTATTGTGTCTCGCGCCATCGCGGACGGTCCACGGTAGTAGCACCAAAGTCGTAGAGCAGAGGAAACACGGTGAAAAATCAGCAGCGACTGTTGAGCAATTACGCACGTCTGACATCCTATTAGGAATAGCAAATATAATAATATTGTCGGTCCATTTCACTGAAGAAAAATAACGCGTACGTTTGACATGTGTAACTTTACGCAGTCACATAAGTATTATATATTATATATTGTATAGAATATGTCTTAAGAATCACGTGTTAGAATTTAATGCGGACATTTCTAATCGAATTTCTTTTTCACGTGAACCCGATATGGCTGGGTGTAAAATAATAAAAATACAAAATAAATGGATATTTTATGTAGCAGACGCGCGTATCTCGTTTTATTCTATGCTAGAAGTAACAAAAAATATATACTTATATAAAAATAAAACGAAAAATGTCCATTCATGTCGTTTGCTCTATAACATTAGCGACGTGTCTTGCTATTAATTCAATATGTTATTATTAATAATTCATGAACACGTATACACATATTCTTATTTTAAGACAACTTATAATGGGGAAATTAGAAGACGTACAATTTAAATTTATTGCCAAAATTGGTAGCACGGGACATTCGTACGGCATAATTGAAACGTTTTATTAAAACCTACACAAAGTCTTTGATTAATAGCTCGGACAGACAAACGTAAAACGCATTAATGAATATTTCAGCTAATTTATTTTACCGAATGCCTGTTCGTACAATAAATCTGGACTAAACTCAATATAGCTTCGATTAAACAAAAATACATGATATTATGATGTAACGCATATTTTGATGAACTTGTACCTGACAATTAAATTATTGAACATTTTAAATCCGTAATTCGTAAACAATATATTCCATACGATTTTCTCGGAATAATATTATGCAAGAGTTTTGGTAAAAGTAAGAAAATACTTGTATGTCTTCTTATTTTTATTGGCTACTGACTAGAGTAGCATAATATAGTCGGTACCTAAAACTTTTATCGCATAAAATATTAAACTATTTGTTTAATTTGCTATTTATATATCAAAACTACCAGGACAAACACCATAACTTTAAATGCAAAACATTGATAGCAGTAGAAAATGTTGTGTTTTCTTAGCATAATAAGACATTTACTGATTTCACAACAGTGTTTCTTTCATTATTTTTATTTCTTTATAACTTTTTGGCAAAAAGAGTATTCAAAATACTTCATTATTACTATTAGAGATCGAGTTTAGATAGTTAATTTTTCGATGTCTTAGTAACATTTACTATATCATGAAAAAACAACTTTACGAGAACTGTATAATATGTTGAAGAAACATCGACTTAGAAAAGCTCCTCTTCTAATATTATTTTTAAACGCATTTAATTATTATTAATTCAAATGTATTACCGCAATGAACAATATCTATTGTGTGAGAAGAAGACAAAGACGTATTAATTGTACCAATCGTTTTATCTGGATATTTTTAAATATAAGTTGAACAGTGCAATATATGAGCAATAGTTGTATATTACTGTATAGACGATTTTAACATTTTGATTGTTAATATGCTTCTTAACATAGTAGATATACACTGGATGTCAAAAAGTTCTTTATCATGCCGATAATAATATATCTATGAGACTGACGCATAAATATATGTATTATTTATACATGACTTTAAATAGTAGTATTTAAAATAATTCATATTCAACGTCATACTTTTCCATTTAGATTATAGAAAAACAGTATATTTTAAATAATATATTGATTTGCTACGTAAATAATAAGAGCGATACAATTTTTTTGGAACAACCTATTCCCACGGCATATAGGAATTTCGTTTTAATAAAATCATGTTTGATGATTTTAAGCAAGTAAACTACAATATTATTATTAGCTTTAATGGTTTGAATGATGTGTATCTACTTGAAAGTTGCTTGAAGACATTAAATATGTCTAATTTTAAAACTATTTTGAATAAAAACAATAAAAAAATAATAATTATCATTATAATTATAATTCTTCATGATTGATTTAAAATACAAAGATTTCAAAAATAATAAAATACGATTTGAATCCTTCTGAAAATGAAACAAAAGCCTATTTTCATTGAAAATGTATTAGTCCTTGAAAGTTGAGGAGTAAGTTCAACAATATCATGAATTTTTAATGCGTTGGCTTGTGGAATTATAGCAACTACTATCAGGTGTTGGTTTTGTTTGGTCTAACATCTCAGTTATACTATAGTTCAGAGATTATCTTTAAAGTTGTGTTAAATTCAGATCATGTCATCTCAATGTATAAATGATCAAACATAGGGTGTCGTATGTAATATTTTGCATATTCAATTTTGGCGTGTAGCATTATTAAAATATGTGCATGCGCCATGTACGTTGTATAAATAGGTTAATTTGTATACGAAAACAGACAAATGCAAACTAATAGGTCTTACAATTTATATGCGTGAAACGTGCTTGCAATTGATATGGCTGTGTTAATATTATTATAAATTCAGTTAAAATACACTATAAACATTAAACGTATTACAAAATAAATATTGTATATTTGGTAAACCATTAGTTACTTAGTTCACGTATTTTAGTACTAATTTGAGGATATGAAGTATTATTTTTAATAATATTTAAGAACCAGAATACATGTATACAATATATCAAATTGTATTAATCAAGATAATTAACTATGATAAATACCGTATTTTAGTTACAGTGGGTCTTTATGTTAACATTTTACGTGTTCAGGTAACATACATTGTAGGTTTTTAAAAAGTTTTTTTTAATATAGTTATATTGTGAATTTATTTCAAAACATTGCTTTATAATATAACTTTGAGTTGGTTTAATACGAAATAAATTTTGTATCCTTCCGTTCAGGAATATTTATGCACAAGGGTTCGAAGTTAAAAACTATTGAATTAAATTGTATCTCATTAATTATTAAGTACACTATGATATAAATTCAAAAAAGTTAAAATTTATTATTAAGTTTAAAGAGAGCTTACACTGCAGTATTCAATTGTTATAACTTATTGTAAATGCGCTTAATTTTTAAAATGATGTATTTCTTTACATAAATTCGACATGTTATAATGTAATGTTTATAAAAATATAAATTAAAATTCGCCAAATCACAACAAAAATTTAAAATTGCTTCATTCAATATTTCAAGTATATATTTAAATAAAAAGCCCATATTATTGGAAGACACAAGATAACGAATATTAGTACCTACACGATTAAATGTGTGGCTAAATAAATGACAAATTCGCTAACGATATAACACGTCATGTAACTCATTTTATTCCCAAGACACGTAGTTTACGTAAGAAATGTTGAAGTTAAATTTGACTGGTGTAAAACATAACCACAGTACAATATATACCAATACAAAATAATGATAATATTAACAAAAATAAAAACAAACAAATGGAAACAAAATTCGATAAATATATTTGCAAACTTAGCATTATTCTTATAGTTATAGCATATTCTTATTTAGACGCATTGGAAATTGAAACGTATTATATTATGTATTTAAAATGGAAAAATACTACGGAAATACGACACCCACATAAATAGAGAATGTCAAATCTGTGTGGGGATATTAATAAATAAAAATAACCTAAAAATAATATTACTCGAATGTGTGTTTTTCGTTTGAAATTAACGTATATCTATTTACTATATAAACACACACACACACATATATATATATATATATTCTATGAGAAATTGTTTGAAATAACCGAATTTAAACTTACAGACAAATACTACTACATAAATCATTATTTTGGTTTTTTTTTTTTTATTGAATACCCAATTTATCGAGATTGTAAATTATATTATAGTAACATTTCAATTATAAATATTTTGTATTATTTTTTTTATATATATAATAATATATTATTATTAGTGTTTACTAATGGAGTTCACGATTAATACAACACATCATTCACGGCCTTTTTAATTCACATAGCCGTTATACAACAACTTACAGTGGGTATAACCCATTTTATGCGTTTCGAAGATTTGTGTATCCGACCCGATTAAACAGCACTCAGCTAATACGCGTGTGGTCTACTTAACTGCGTCGTCGGATTCTCTATCTCCTCACCCATTCCAATCCGACCACGTTAAAGGCTTCCAAATTCGTCAAACGCACCGAAACGGACCACGGCAGTAGTAGAGCGCTCCGGTAAAACTACTCGACATGGCGAGCGCTTTCTACGGTCGTATCGTTTTAGACGTTTTCCATTATATATATATTATATTATATTTTATGTATCGGAAGCAGTTATCAACCCTTTGCGCGAATACGTCCCTCGTGGCCTACCGATGACGATGACGCCCGCAGTGATAATAACGTGACACCGGGGTTTCCGGAGAATTTTCGAATTGGGTCAAAGTATTCGGATTTCTACCACCTCACGTTCAATATTGCCGCGCGAGACGTGCGAGCAGAATACTCGACACTGAGATTGGTTTCGGCGATACTATTATATTGTTATATGATTCACCGTCGTGTATGATATAAGTGACACACTTCGTTGGGGGTGCCGTTTCGGGTTTAAAATAGTGCTACCAAACTTATAGTCGCAACAAATTTTTCCAGAACCAGACGCAGAAAATATTATTTGTTGGAAACATTTTTAGGTTTTTTATTACTCTATAATGGTTTAAAGGAAATATAGAAAAACGGCGGAAAATAGGTATACCAACATATGGCTGTAGAGTGTAGGTATATAGCAGTATTCGAGTACTCCGCGAGTGTATCTCGTCGTTGAGTAAGTTACTATACGTAATGGTTGTGTTTAATTTGAATTCAATGATAAACCATTGCATACGAAAAATGATTCTGAGCGGAGATGGTCTTTAGTCAGCATATCGTCATAATGTATAAATAATATATTGTCATTAATTATCATTGTAAATTATTTTTTCAATATTAGTAATATGGTATAGATTATGGACTATAAATGTTTGATAACATAAAATTGATGAAAATTTTTAGGAAATGTCATTGTGTACGTATTTATAACATATAATAATATATGTAAACGTTTCAAATACCCACTAAATCTATTTTCAAATTTATATATAATTTACTTTTTTTTTCGTTCCAGTAACTTATGAGAAGCCATTTTAAAAATTTTTAAGTCTGGCGTGTGAATATTTAAAACTGAAAGAATTTTTAATTAAAAACAATTTTTAAATTTTTGCGATTTCGCTGAATTTCATTCAAATTTTAACTTAAAACACCATTTATTTTTGATATTGTTAAATAAGCATATTATATAGTAAAAAATCAAAATGTCAATAGTCTATTAATATTTCAAAACGAATTATAATATTTTGACAGTCTTAGCATACATAAAAAATGTTAGTTCAACCTTTGGTGAAAATTTCAAGTATAGGTTTTTACGGTTTATTCGCTTTTGAATAACCAACATTTTTTCTCGTTTTTCCCGTTTATTTAATAAAATACTGAGAATAATACTGTAATCTCTTAAAATTACCGATTAGATTTAGTTGGATATCAGAAACTACTCTCAAAGTTAAAGATCGAAGATCTCTCTTCTAAACATTGTGTGTAAAGATTACATAACATATTTGTAAAATCCATACGTTTGTTACTCTACTCAAAATCTAAAACCTACATAACATACGAACTAGATGAATTTAACTGATTTAAATCAGTTAATTTGCACATATTTCATTGATCGAAAAAAAAAATTATCCAATAATATTTTAAATTGAGATTTGATAACTTAGGTCTGAAGGAAAAGTTAATTTTGCAGTTAGGTCTGATTTATACATGAAACATAGCAACTAGTATAATATGTACATTAATATATTGATAGGTAACTCAGGACCCTCAATTTTAGTATTTTAATTTTTAATTATTTTTTTTTTGTCAGTGATAAACTAACAGACATGCAAGTGAGAAAACTTGACTCACAACAACGCGAGAGCTATAGTTTATCATAGGTAATAATATTAATGTTATGATAATAATAATGCGATAGTCACACGATGCGTGCTAGTCTGAAATAAATTACTAGGGTTTTAATCGCAAGAAATGAAATGTTTGATGGGCGCGTACTTACAACTATGCATATATATGTATATTATAATAATTCTCGTTCAATTTTTATGTATCGTAAAATAATTAGGCAATTCGTAAAAAAGCAACCTTTCTGTGCGCATAGAATTAATGTGAACGACCAAAGCAATGCAATAATTATTTTACATCGTATGCAAGTTTATTTAAAAAAATTACCATTCCTTTCGCCATTAAACTTGAAATGGTTGTAAATAATAGTAGGTTGGTAGTTTATAATTTCACTGGTTAAAAATTGGATATCGTTGTGTAAAAACCCTTCTACGATTAACCACTTTACAGGAACTATTTAAACATTTTTGCAAACTTCAAAAACTTAAAAGTTTTAATTTTATTTGTATGACATGATATCATAAAATATATTAACGTTATGTTTCACGCGCAACGGTGTATCGCAGTTTACTTCAATCAGTTCAATCAGTCACAAAAACACGTTCAATAATAATGAAATATTATATTGTTACGATAATCGTAGTATGATATTGTTAACCGGTTTGGCTTAAGCACAATAAACTATAAGCTTAACGACCACGATGACTAGCTCAGAAAAGCTGCAACGTATTGAACTCATTTGATACATTATTTAAGAATAATATTCGCAATACTCAAAGAAGTAAAATAGTATATTAGAACTTCAATAATAAAGAAGCACTTTTTACTAAACTGTTTTTGATTCGTTCTTTTATGCATTTTGATGTCTCAGTTTGTTAGTCTAATCTTATTTTAGATAACTACATAATAATGTTCAAATAAATAATACCGTATTTCCCTACATATCAATGTTACCAATATAAAAATCAGCTTGATATAATATTGTTTTAGTACGATTTATCTTACAGAAAAAGAATATTTATTAAACTCCGGATGTATATAACTAAGCATAGTAATATTTAATACAACGATTATGTCGTAATGTAAAAATGAAACCCACGTGTATCGTAAACTAGTATGATCCGAACACAATAATAGGATGCAATGTCTATATTGTTGTTATGGCTGTGCAGGTCTTTGGCGATTCTTGTACTGTCGTGCACTATAATAAATTATTTATACAGAGTGGTTCTACAGTATTTTTCGGTTTCAACAGTGTTGGAAAACGGGAAAAATACAACGGTCCATTCTGTATACAAATTCAATATAGGACAGGTGTAACTTTTGGCTCTATCGGGACGACGAAATATTTTTTTTTTCTTTTGTCATTCGGAGCGTTTCTCTTTGATATATATATATATATATATCCATATTACGGGTAACCAAAATACGAATAAAACGAAGACGCTGTCGTCGGAACGACCCATCTCAACGATTTTGTGTGTATATTATTATTATTATAAAATATAATGTTTATTATTATAGGTACACACGTAGGCGCTTATTTTCGTTCTTTTGCGTAATGCGTCGTAAAAATATATCTATGTAAGCACCGATGTACTGTCATCTAAGTATAACGACGCGGAGAAAAAAAAACCAAAAAATAAATGAACAAAATTCACGATGACGACGTCGTTAGGTCATTGGATTTTTATTATTATCTATACTAATAAAAGGCAATTTATATGTGTGTGTGTGTGTGTATGTGTGTAAGCAATTTACAGCCAAAATTTTCGGGCTCATGGTTCTGAAATTTGGTGTATAGGTAGTTTTATATGTGTTAAAACGTACACCTCATCGAAGCACCGTAAATTTCGCATTTTAAAGAAGTGCTATATGTAGGAATTCGTTGGCTCTAGGGTTTCAATTGGTTACAGAACATGAAATAGTTAATATAATTGAATGTAGTCTTATATGTGTATTGTGTATTCGTATATATATTTGATGGAAACTACCTCCTGGACGACCACGATAAAAATATGTATAGTTTACACGTAGGGGAGCGTATAAGAACGAGTAAATGTACTGGTATTATTTAATTTGTCACGGGAACCACCGGTACACAGGATTGGCTATAGTTAAATTATACGTTTTAGCGTACGGTATGTTCCAGCAGCTGCATGTTTTTGTAATTTGGACGCCTCCCTTCGCCCTCTTCGTACGACTACTATCCCGAACGCCACCACTGCCGTTTACTCGATCAATTACGTCGGCGGTCGCGATCAATTTGTCCGCGGACGTGTCCGAAACTTTTCGACCGAAGTCTAAAAGTGCGCTGGCTGTAGATTAATGTTTAATCGATATTTACAGTACAGCACACTACACACACACACACACACACACACACACACACATGCGCGCGCTTGACAAGCGGCACACCGGACTTAACGACACGGTATACGACTGCATCGGCTCGAAACGCACCGGAGAGAGTAGTGGTGGTGGGTGGATGACTTACCGATCGGTCTCCGAGATTTCGGACCCTGCAGTGTAAGTACGTCATCTGACCCACGGTCGCAGTCACATCGCGTCTAGTGGCGTTGTCGAAGTAGGGCTGCGAGAACGGTTGTTCCCAATAGTTGAGGTTGCCGGTCTGCGACGGCGATTCGATCGAACCATCTGCAAAAGTAAACCACGAAACGTTATTTGATGTATTTTTTATAAAAACAAATGTTATATAATATATATATTATATTATATTATATCGTGTGGTATATTATTACGGTGTCAGTTTAATTGCATTACGTACGGACTAAGATTATTAAGTTTGTATAAGCTACTAATATATGGTTACAGAAAAAATAAAAAAAATTAAAGTAAATTATAATAATAAACATTTTATTACTATTTGCATATTTTGTTTTAAACTAAATTACTTCTTGAAGAAATAAAATGTTTTTATTGCATGTAATAATAATAATAATATGTCATGGGAAAAAAAACACATATGAAAATGTATTTGATTTATGACTTTTATACACCATATTTACAGTAATAAACTTAAGTTATTCGGTCCGTTGTGTTATATAGGAGCCCATGGGGTTTTTAACGACCACAGTGTTATTATACAGGTGGTACTTACGTATTATACTTACGATATACATGATTTATAATTTTATAATTTAAATCATATTATTATATTCTCATTAAATATAATAATGTCAAGTATGATATACGTACAGTGTTTATTCAAGAAATATTCCTGAGACTTAACCGTATGCGAATCGGTGCTATACGCGTCAATTACACATTATTCATATTCAATGTTGCCTATCCAGAGAATGCGATATATTCGGGTTAGTGGTATTCTCGGTATCACCATTATAATATATTCGTACGGAATGCTTAAACTCTGTTTACACGTTACTCTATTAATTTGATTTTGAATATCGCGAGACAAGCCATTGTAAGTTTCGTATACATTATGTGTATCTGCGTGGGAGCTGCTCGCGTCGCGTATACGTTTTTTTCGAAAATGTATATTATGATATGAGTCAACAATTAATGATTGCTTATTAAATAATTAATAATATGGAATTGACATAGGAAGCTTAAAAAAATAAAAATAATTTCTTTCCATCGTCACATTTATATTTGTATCAATAAATTTAAGACGTTCATAGAGAGTGGTGTTGAAGAAAAACAACAAGGGAAACATAAACCAATTATATATTAATATTATTATAGATTTATTATATATACATAAATACATGATATTCGCATGTTTTATTTGTATGAACATTTTATTGTTAACATAATATTAGTTAAACTCATAAATACGTATATACTGTAGGGTGCTGAAGTGAATAGCTACGAAGTTCAACCCCAACCCCAATATAATGGTAACGAATTTTGGAGGGTTTAGTAACTTCGTATTGTTTTAAATATGCTATATAGTTCAGATATAAATTCTAGTTGTCGCCGACTTTTTCTCGGTGGCGTGCTATTTACTTATTTAATTTCAAGCTCTTTGGATTCGACTGTTACGTTTATTGTATATAGTCCTGAATATGGAAAACTCTAAATTCAATGTATGCAGTGCTTTCTCAAATCGATAATGCAAATTATCAAAAAATTAAAAACCCAACTTAACCTAAATTTAAAACAAATTATTTTTATGCTTGCATCTCGGTATGTAATATTATTTAATTTTTACTTGAGATTTTTGAGCCTAAACGATTTTTTTTTCAATATATACTTTTATAATATGATCTAAAATTAATAATTAATATTTAAAATAAAATGACCAATTACAAAAACTATACTCATAGTTTACAATTAATAAATTATTTTTTTGCTAGTAATAAAACTAAAATATAAAAACTAAAAAATACTAAAGCATTAATCGTTATTCAGCGAAATTATGATTATTATTATTATTATTATTTTTATTAATTAAAAATCAAACAAAATTGTAGTGAATATTTTTTAGCATACTCAGAGCACAGATAGAAATTATTAAATATTATGTAACGGACAAAATTCAATGTCGTATATTTCTATTTTTAACATATTACATGATGCGATAGTGCTCTCCGTTCCGCGCGGGCCCCTCTGCCGCCGCCCGAAGACGACACCAATCTATAAAAACATGCACACATACACTATCACCATTTTCCAGTACCCGTGGTCCGGAGTAACCGGCTGTCAATGTATTAATTAGTGCTACCAATTAAAATATTAGATATAGCATATTATACCGGCCAAGTATTATTATATAACCATTAGGTAATGTCGTCGACGTACTTTGTCCGGTGCATGATACGCCTAACGGCATTTATCTGACACTTTTGTTTTTCCACTCCACCGGACAACATGTTAGAGTAGTCGAAAAACCTATCATCGAGGGCGTCTCGGGGACGACGCTTAGGACAATGGATATTTCTTGGTTATATTTTGTATTATTATTATGTACGAAATAAATACCATGGCCGGTATTAGTTATAGTCAGATGTAAATATATATTTATTATTGTTGGTATATGTGCCGGTAACCGATGAGCCGTGCCCTATTATTATGTTGTATTACATCTTTGTAATTTTATTATTATTATTATTTTTGGCGTGAATTTTATTTGGAGCGAAGTTTTTATGCCGTATGGCTTTTCTTGGCCATAACTTATATAATATATTTTTTTCAATTATTAATATAAATATTACAAAATAACCATCCCAAAAATAATGCGTTAATTATTCTTTCTTGTTAGTTTTTATTTTTTTCTATCAATATAATGTTATAAAATCCCGCATGCTCCGGTTTCCGAATCCTGGCTGCGGATTGGCGACCTTACCATTTTCGTCAATGTACGCTCCACACACCGAACCTGGGTACAAAATTGTGCGAGACGTTACAATTACTTAAAATAATAATATAAATAAATAGCGAAAATTAATTAAAACACTTAATTAACTAAAGACTATAATGTAATAAATGTACAATATTACTTAAAACCGAAATTATAATAATAATAACAATAATTATTTACTCAAATATATTTTATAATTACATTTAAATATATTTTCCTCTTGATATTTTTTTAAAAATTACGTAAATAATTTTTGTGGTAATTAATATTATTTTATTTTTTTCTATATTTCACGCATGAAATTCAACGTTATCATGATATCCCTTATACAACACAACTTATATTAAATCCATACATCGAAATATTTAAAAAACTAAACCCCGTGAAAAATGTATGTTTTGTTAAATTTAAAATGTATTTATTTATTGATGTATTCAACTTTATATTAAACATTTAATTTACATTTATAAGTTTATACCTATTCCCAGTAAACATGCTTGAAGTGGGACTTGGGAGTTTAACTAAAGTCTATACTAATTATGTAATATAATATTACATACATGATTAGATACGTATTGTTATATTAAAGATAACATATTACTTGTTTACATAATTAAATATAATACTTGACTGTTACAAAAATAAACAAGAATTATAATAATCAAACAATCGCATATAAATATTGTTTAACATTAATTTAAATTTAATATTATAACCAATAAATTTAATTAAATTTAGTAATTGATTAAATAACTGTATCTCTTTATTTGTATTATTAAAATTCCTAATTGACGTTATGTTTAATTTAATTAACCTTAAATTTCCGTTGTTCTCGCTCTTTGTTTTATGAAATTTAAATTTTATCTTCGTGTATACCTACTTTTTTTATAACTAATAGCTTATTGTATTATTAATCAACTGTTAATATGTTCAGTTTTTTTTTTTTAATAAATCCTTTGTATTATACTTGTCATGTCATTATCGATGTACCTATTTTATTATTACGTCATTGTTATGGATTGAACAAAAGCAAAATAGACTACTCTTGACTAGAAATATTCAACGTAACTCCTGAAAGATATATTAACGTAAATTTTCTCACACACAACATTACAATATTTCAACTTAAAGTATCCCTTTTACGTTTTTGCCAAACATTACACTTAAATATTCTCCTATATTTACTCTAGAAATTGTACAAATACAATTTGCATACATACATCTATTACACTTTTTTTCTGTATACTTATTATCATGTAGTTTAATTTAAATTTGATTTGGTTGATTATTTGACATTGATTGATAAAGGAGAAAACTATTTAGTTATGAAATGTGATAAAATGTTTAATTATAAAATTATGACGGTTTCAAGGGAAATAAATTAAGGCGAGTTTACGTCACTCAGTGTAAACAATTTTCAAAAAATCAAATTATAATAAGATAATATATAATATACAATACCAGTGGATACACTTGGACAATAATATTTTATTGGTCCTTTCTATATAATCATTATTTTTCAGTATTGTGGAAAAAAGTAAGAATAACATGTTTATTACAAATCCATATTATATATTGGTATTTTTACATGGTGCACATTATCTGTCACATATAAAATCATAACGACATTTTTATTTAGGATGCAAGTAACCCATTAATAAGTATGACCGGTAACTCGTGTCGCTGTCGCATTTATCTATCGTAATATTAGAATGTTTTATTAATATTTTATGGGACGCGAGTAACACACGGCCATAAAATGCACTAGTCGTAATATTTTAGACTGAATGAAGTGAAGAATGTATTGGTTCATGGCAATAGTGTTTTGTTTTTTTACTATACTATATTTTTCAAGTACGTAGATGTTTTTTCAACACTATATAATACAAGCGCTGAAAAAGTTTCTTATAGCACGTACTGTCCATTCATATGTTTACGGTATTCTTTGTTAAGAGATAATATTTCGATTTTTTTCCTTGGTAGTTTCTCTGAGCACGGCAAAGAAAATCTTCTTACAAAGTCGACAGTTCAAAAGTTTCGAAACTATGTCAAGGAAATAGTTATAAATTATGATTATTTAACCGTGATGATCCGATTGTAATCGTGTTCTACGATTGATTAATATCACTGTACTATATTCTGATCCAAAGCGAGATGTATTATGAGACGATGAGTTTGTTTCGGACTAGGACTTTTGGCGTATTTCGTCCGATCGGTTTTGTTTTTCTGTAATATTTATAATATTATGCTTTCTACTGTTTCTACTATCGATCTATGCTATTCGTATGCGCATTCGTGCGAGTGAAATAAATCACTATTTGCCAACCACCGATACCGATGGTTCCATATATAGTGTTGTGTGCGGTGGATGTGATACTGTTATACATATCATATCACGCATATTAATAACACACACATTTATTTTAGTGATTTCGTGAATTTAGTCTGGCACTAGGACAGACTTGTGGAGTCATTCGACGGCGAATATAAAGACCACCGGAAAGAAACTATTTGCAGTGATGTGGTTGTCGGCGTTTTCGCATACCTATTGTACGACTGTATGCGACTTGGTACACTTTTAAATGTGTCGCGTATTAAATAAAAAAAGTAAAATAAAATGAAAAGAAAGAATCAAATTCAACCCCGCGAACGATCGATTTTCTAATCAAATCCTGAACGCGTGTATTATAAAGGTATACCTACAGCTGTTTCAGACATTGCTGCACCGACGGAGAAGAAGAAGACGACGACGACGACGACGATGGCGACGAAGATCCCTAGGCAGGATTTAATACATTTCATCTTTTGTCTTTGGCTTATACATATATATATATATACATTATATACGCGTAAACGTTAAAAAAAAGTTTTCTATGTGCGAGAAATATTATCGTTGTTTGCGAATCTAACGCGAAGATGCACACGACCGTTACGTATATAATAATAATAGTATATATATAAATATATATACACAATATACACATATACAGAAACTTACACCCATTCACACGTACATATATATAATATATATGAATACGGCATATTCGTATTTTATATTCAACGGTAAAAAATTGTAGAGAAACAATAGGGGAACGGTGCCGTTTGCTTTGCGATTTTTTTTTATACTTTGTAGAAATCCGCTTTGGCGTACGTTTATCTACACACATACACACGCACGTTTGCGCGCGCGCACACACACACACGCACATGCTACGAGCTCGCTCTCGACCCGACATGACCCGACCCGGTCGTTCACTAGTGTCTCGATATCCTATCCCTTTCATCCATTTTTTTCGCCTCATTCGCGCTGAACTCGAAATCCTCCTAAAACGCGGGAAATGGCATTAAAAGCGCACAAACACCGCTGAACGAACATTGTGCATAAGTTTCTGTCGTCCTTTGCACCGTGAACTTTGGCTATTGTCAAGACAAAGATGTATATACGTACGTATATATATCAACTATACACATACACACACACACACACACAAACACACATCCGTGGCAGCATACACTAATAATAATAATACTGGTCGATTCACATACGCGTATGGGCCAAAAATATGCACCCGTTTAATATTAAATACCACCGTAATAATAATAATAATAATAATAATAATAATATGCCGTCGACAAACTTGACCCTTTGTGAAGCGATGGTGGCCACGGGGCCGTATGCGGTCCCGGTGATTTACCGTCAAGTATAAATTGGCCGACAAACTTTTGGCACCGCGACCAAATTTTATTTCAATATATATCCTCGCGCGTCGCTTTTCTGTACCTCTCCCCATTCAAACGCATCGTTCGCATCGGGGGTTGCTCTCTTGCTGCCCGTTCCTCTGTGCTCGGTCCCCCCTCTCTCTCTCATTCTCTCTCTCTCCGTTTCTACCCGCCACGACTTAACACGTATAACACGCACGCTGTACGTCCAAGACGGCTTCGGGGGCCATAAAACACAGCAGCTAACCGCAGTCAACGTGCAGAAATTCCAACTGCCAAATGTAATAGCGATGTTATATAATATATATATTATATTATACGATATTGTATTTAAAGTATGTTTGCAGGTCGAACGAGGAGACTGAACGGAACATTTATCGGAGGTGCGATTTCGTCTATTCGTCACCAGAGCTAGTGGCAGCTTTACCACCTACCCACTCACCTGCAGCTACCAATAGTTATGTATATTATACGTATATTGGTCTGCGTTGACGTGGTACACCAGAAGAAAAGTTATTCGGACGTCACCCTCTATACTTGACGGGTCCTGTCGGAAACTGAACGCATATTAAAGTTCAGTACGGGTTTGACGACGACAACTGAGTATAATAATTATAATCAACTATGAAGAGAATTTGTTTTTGCTTTTTTGTTTATTATCAATTCGAATACCGACGAGAAGGAAAACGTGATATATACAGTTGATGAAATTTAAAGATGAGTATACAACATGCTATACGATGCAATATCATATAATGTTGTACTGAGTGGATTACATTTTCCCGTCAGTTTATACAATTTATATATGTTAGAAAAAAAATTAATAAATATTAAATCATTTTATAATATTTCCACGGACACACATAAAAGCAAGCGTTTTCTAGCTTTCTGTTTTTACGATAAGGGATTTTTAAGTTTTCATTACAAGCATATTATGTGAAGTTGTTTGATATTTACAGCCAAGGATGTCGCTACCTTTTTCATTATGTACTTTAAGGATAAAAGGTAGCGAAATTCGGTTTTTCATTGCAGGGATACCTATATGTTATATATATAAACATATATATTTATGCTAACTTATGATTCCATGTAATATACACGCGAGCCATTTCCTTTAAATTCGACATTATAGAAACGGAAGTTTAAGTTTTTTTTATAAAGGGCCAGTTTAAAAAAATGAAAAGATATACCTTTTTGTAAGACTGCAATATCATCGTATATATTATGAACACAATTCTATTAGGAAGGACTGTTTTCTGAATTAACCGATAATATTGATCGTATACATTATAATATTATATTCATCATCGTATAATCGATTTATTGAGTTGTATTTTTAGGTGAAATAAACATATTTATGTTACATACTTATTTAGATAGATTGATACTAAATTTAAGTTTATGACATTTAAATTTAGTTGTGTTCTAGTGAATCCTGCGAAAAAGCCAGAATATTAGAATTAGATGGTAGGTGGGGTGTGAATTTTTAAGTCAAATTGTTTTTAAATGTATAACAAATTGCCTTATACGTAAATTGTTCTTAAAAAATTAAAAATTATTGAAAATACAAAAGATAATATACTAAAATTTTAAAGCATTTTTTTATACCTTAAATTTGAAATTTTAATATAAACGTCAAGTTTCCTCTTAAATTGTTTTCACAGTAATTTAAAATGTTCGTTTACACAAGATGAACATTTTTTTCGTGTGCTTATGAAGTTTGAAATGAATATTGATCAAAACAAAAGTTATTACATCAGTTAGTCAATTATTACACCTGTCAACTAATTCTGTTATGCCCTTAACTTTAATATATTATCCATCATATTATATAATATAGTTGAACGAACGTGGGGAATCGCTTCACCATCTCAATGTCTATACCACTGAGAGTTGTAATATTATCTGCAGTCACAATAATGTACATGATGTGATTACGTAATGACATAATCATTATTAGTGTGTTGTAAAATATTGTTATTCGAATCAAGGATATGTAGATAGGATTTAAATTTATTAGGTTTGACTTCGTACTCGAAATGAAAAATGTTTGTAGACAATTTTTTTATTGATATTTAAATTAACATCTAACAGTTTTTAAATAAATACTGTTCGATCAAAAATAAAAATATCTACATGTCTACTTAAATTTTAAAATTAATTCATTGAATTTAACGAATTTGTGATGGAAACAGTTTTTAAATCAATAGAACAAATTTTATATTCTTATTGAACTGAAGAATGATAAATATTGTTTAAGCATTAATGATGGTTCAATTGTGAAAAACAATAAAAACTCCATTACACATATTGCAGCATTATCCAAACATTTTTATTTTTACATTTACCATACGTAGAGTATACATTGTTCACTGGACACTATAGCTTATTCATTTGTACATTGATAACATTATTAGTGTACACTGTACGTAATACATTTATGTATATATAAATATGTGTGTGTACATTTTGACAATAACCTCAATAAAAATATTTCATTTTAGTAAAATGGAATTATAATAATAATAAAAAAATAATAATAAAATTGAAACAATCGAATTTAAACGTGTGTTCAAATAGCTGAAATTACGATTGTGAGTCGCATCATTAGTGTATCTTTGTGGATCCGGTAAAATGGGTTTTTCGTTATCCAATTCCCCGAATCAAACAATGAAATATCGACACCAATTATTCATTCAATAAATATATATGGTATAGAGGGGAGTATCATCGGTGCTGTAAATTCACATTGATGGTCAGTGACATTTGCAAATTGCGCACACCTTTAAATCCACTGAATATTATTTTAATGGATCGTTTCCTCTGTTAAATTTACCTATCAAACAAACGGCCTATATCCAAAACGCACACTATATTAATTTAAAATATACATTATACGTTATACATTTTATACTAAACTACGACAATTATTTAGCGGTCAATTAAATAAAAATATTGAGGATATTTTTCAATTAAGTTGGCCACCATAGATCGCATTTATTATACCTGCGATATAATATTATGTTTGTTGATAAGATAAAATATTAAATAATAAAAATAATTTATGTAACTTCTAAGTTCGAATTGTATAGGCTGTAAATTAATATACGCATAATAAATTAATAAATAGGTAAACATTATTTTTTATATACATGTAATATATCTATTGATGATTTTAAGTTATAATTTACGAATATTTTTTAACCTTCAATTGTACAATTGTAAGTAAAAAAAATATATATATATATAAAAAAATTATATTTAAAAAACAACCAAGTAATAACTATTATGTAATATAATTTATAGCGTACCTACCATGATGAGATTTAATATTATAATATTATTAATGATGTATAAATAAATTATAATACAGTAGCATATATTTCAAAGATTGTGTTTATAATTAAAAACAAGGAGAAACTTTTATTTTATACATGATATTAAAACGATGTTATATAAAATAAAAGTTTTCACATTTGTAGCCATTAACATTTTATAATATTATTACTGTTATGTTCATGAAAAAAATAAAAAACTAGCAAATAACCTAACAAAGATTTTAATTTAAATATATTTTATAATAAACATGTATACATAAGAATATTACGTAGAATATGTTTAATTAAATTTTATGAATTTTATAAGGTTACCTATATAATTGTTAATACCTGTTGAATGTTTTATATGTAACCAATATGATATTAATTTTCACATTATACTTTATTTTATAAATCATGTAAATACTAATAAATAACTATATAAGCCAATAAAAAAGTCGCTGTTGATAACTGAAGAGTTCAATAGAGATTTAATTTAATTTAAAAAAATCTTTTTTTCGAGAAAACGTAGGTATTCATTTTTTTCGTCAAAAGATAGATGAATGAAACTTTCAAGGTGTTTCTCAGTTGAAATGAATTTTTAATAACAACCGTTCTTTGAAACTCGTGTATATTGAATAATATCAAAGTGATAATTTTGATATTTTAACCGATGTTTTTCAAATTAATTATATACCACTAGTATACATTATTTATATGAACTTTTAACATTGAACTTAGCGTACAAGTAGAATGCATGATTTTAAAATGTAACCAAACAACACGTTCAAATAAAATTTACTAATATAAAACATTCAGTATATAAAAAAAAAAAACTGTAATTTAATATTGGCGCCCGTCTGTGACTTTTGCTGGACACGCCTAATATAATTATTCCATATTTATTTATGTTTTATATTCATGAATGTCAAATAAGTATGCGCACGTATGTCTATATTAAATTGCGTATATATATTTATTTTTGTTTTAAAAACACAAAACGTTCTATGTTAATCATTTTTTAATCAAATTAATTTTTTAATTATGTTATTATTATTATTTTTTTTTTTAATGGGTTATTTAAATAGGTAATGAGCTGAACAAATTTTTGTTTCCATTTAGTTTGACATTAAAAGTTATGCCTTTTAAATTATTGAAATACAAAAAACCTTTTACATATTTTATATTAAGCTGTTAAAACTGTTCACACGGTGTTGCCGTAATTTTTATTTGTATACTTTTTTTTATGAAAACATTACAGTATTACAATTTAATATATTTTATTTTCTAATTTCAAACCGTTAATCACAAATAATAAATTTATATTGTTATTTTTTTTTTAATAATAAGTATTCATGTATTATAAGACGTATTGCACGAAGCTAATCATAAAAATTTATTTGTTACAATGGCCGATCATTTTTAAATAAAGCTTTTGGCTCACTAACGTTTGTGGCAACCGCCTGTAGACGGAAAAATGTTTCCTTTTTCCCCCCATAATTGTAATAAAAGTTGGACGTCTCGGGGTCGGGCCTGAAATGAAATCTATATAACCTTGAACTTAAAGACCGCCATTGTTATGTGCTCATATAAATATAATTTTGACCATCCATCGAGAAAAAACACGGGATAGGTATATTGTATATAATATGACTGTTCTTTTCTCAGCGCTCCACTATATACCTATGCTATTGTGCTATTCTTACTTATTATGAATATAATATAAAAATAACGGATAATGAGATGAGAGAGGAAAAAATAAATAAAGAAAAAAAATCATTACTCTACATGGAGTTTCCTTGTGTCATAGACCTGGACTGTAAAATGTCAAGATTGGTGAACGCAAAACGTTATGATAATAACGTACCATAACAGAGGGCGGTAATTTATCGTAAATGGCCATTTTTCGGTTGCAATTACCATTTTGTTTGTTCACATATTATATTTAACATTATCCGAAAGTATTAAAATAAAGGGTCGAGGGGGGAATAAGCGCTTTCGAAAAAATACTGTTTTAGCTTATCTATTTAGTATTTTATTGTATTTTGTAATCACAGACTGCCGGTACTGTCTCCTATTGTCGGTGTATAATTTATTCTCGGAACTGATTCGTTCAAGTACTACATGATTTACAATGTTGTAATAAAAACTACAAATTATATAAATAATATTATCAAGTGTTTATCGAAATCGGTAACGCGAAGTTCCTAAAATTCTTTTGATATATGCAACCACCTTTGCGACTGAATTCGATGGTATGATTGGAAAAAAATGAATAACAGCTGCTTGGGGCCAACTTGACAGTATTTTCTAGAAATACTCAATCCAGTCAACCCTATGACATACGAGTGCCCATTACACGAATTCAATAATAATTATTTATGCTGTGTTACTGTCACGGGACGAATGTATCGTATCAGTAAGTGCCAGTAATACCCGTATATTGGTCAATTGATCGACTCACGTTTGTTGGAAAATCGTAGTTCGAATAAAATGTTATAAAGGTATTAAAAAATAACCTGTTTTCATAAAATCTAACTTTTTAAATTTCTATTATATAACATGTTGACGACTCTAAAATTAAATTTATAAATATCGAATTTTATCAGGATCCAAGTAATTTGTATTTAATTTTCAACACATGCATTTTTATACTATTTTTTTGAATAAAAGAAATTATACTCTTACCAGTTATTAGACATTGAATTTTTTGTAGATTTTAATTTACAAACAAACCATAATTGTCAAAATTGGTGGACACAAAATCGCACGATAACTTTTGGACAGTGCGCTAGTCGAACGGATTTACAAATATCAAGAGTAAACACAGCACACAGACGCAAATTGTCTGATTACGGCCAATGGGAGACTACATTGAATACATTGAATATATGACAGAATGAGAATTTGTTAACGAGCAAAGTTTTCATGGACAGGACAAACTAAGCTATCAATGTATGTTACGGAGTCAACACCAAACAGATGTTCATAAGATGACAACCGTTGATTTATTAAAACCACGAAACTTTCCACCGCTATATTAGGAAACATTATCGGACACAAAATCCATATTGGAAATAATATATTTTCTTTCTTCTCCGATTCGCTAAAATGTTGGTATTATTTGTACGGTGATATTAAACATATTCCATAATTAATTTTCTATATATAGGAAAACATATATTTCCATAGTTTTTATAGTTTTCGAGCCACGATATTATAATAATATTGTAATGTATAGGTGTATTATGCAATAGAAATGATAAATTTATGAAATAAAAAATGGTTTAAATTAAAACTATATAATAACTCTAAAAATGTATGACTTGGAGTTTAATTAAAAAATGTGTGCTTTTTTAACCGTTGATAATATGCTAATATAAAATTCACCTATTCGTAATTTAAATTCAAAAAATATTAATATGTTTGTTTAGTATAGTTGTTGTATAAGATAGCTTAATAGTTAATTATTAATCAGTTATACGTACGTGGTTTTAGAAATGTTTTTGCATACGCTTTTAAAAATAATAAATCTGTTAAAATATTGAAAAAGTTATTATTTAAAAAGTAATTTAAAAAACTTAAAACGTATCAAAGACATAGGTATTGAGTATATTATATAATCGTTCTCCACGGGTAGTGGAATATATATTATCCCAACTTTTTATGATATTAGAATAAGTATTGAATTATATTTTATGATTTACTTAAATGATATTGATTTCAAATTATAATTTATGAATATAATTCCTATCATAGTGCTGGAAGCCTGGAACATTGTCATATTACTTTACAATAAAATAGTTCTATTTTAATATTGAAAAGCTATACTAAATTTAATTTATTATATTCTATTTGTCATACAATATGTTGAATTAGCACTCCTTGCACGAGGTTGGTGCGTAATTCTTATATATAAATATTAAAGATTGGGTGACCACCGTGAGCAACATTAAATGTCCACACAGATAAAAACAATGAATAAAATATTTATATGTATAGATGCTGTATTATGTATACAAATAATTACAATATACAACAAGATAATAATAACAAATATTTAATAAAATGTACCGGCAATACAGGACCTCCGATGGCTTCGACTGCAACACTGCTACTTTCGCTGTGGTCAAAATTAATAGCAACAAACTTTCACGTCAGCGGTGACGGAAAGCCGATTGTTTGCCGCCGCGGCAGAATGTGCAAGACGACACCAAAATGCCGTGTTAGAATGCGACGAAACGCGTTATGACAGCATTTTCCGTACAGGTCGTACACGTGTAACACAACGCCGACACAAGCCAAAAACCAAATAGAAGAACGCACACTTAGCGTAGCCGCGTAGTAAAAAAATGAATAACAATTAATAATAATAATAATAATAATAATAATAATAGTACAAAACGGCGATGGCGACCGTCCCCAAAGGCGGTACACAGCAGTACAGCACCAGGCCGCCAAAGAGTACTCTATGCACAAGACAGACCGGGAAGATAAAAACAATAATGTCTTGTGGCACAGACGTCCGCATTGGCCGCTAAAGACAGTAGAGCCAACTCAAGAGTAATGGAAGCTCAAACATATATTGTTTAAATATTTTAAAAATATTGTGTATCAATGTTCTACATTAGTATTGCATACGGATTATCGATAATGGTTTTAATTTTTTAACAAAAAATATATACGGATTTTTGGCTGTAATAATTAATAATGTCCTAGATATGATATTTTATTCAACGTCTAGACTTAGTATTCTGTACAAATTTTTAATTGTTGTCGCAATAAGACTGCGTATTTTTTGTTTATATCGAATCGATAGGGTACGATCGTCGACCACTGAACGTTATTTTACGAAAACTGTTTGTCGACCATCGCAAACGCACGTCTTCGAGTTCCATTTTAACATATAATATGACTGCGTATTAAGGTTTAAATATTATAAACTTGGTGAGTTGGATTTACCGTAATTTTGTTGAATTTTTTTTTCAAACTGTACTGATATCAATATTAATACTAAACGTAGATACGGGATTCTGCAGTACGTGTATGTGTTTATCTAATAAATATACATTATATTTTTATGGCATACGTAATTTATAGTTTACATACTATAATAATATATTTTACTCGGAGCTATTTTGCGTATTGTCGAGTATCGCTTTGTACATCAGTTACCATGGTAGCAGTGCAACGTTTCGCGTTTCAATACGGTTAACGCTTTAATTTCAATAGCCATCCACCCTTTTACATTGTTATTGTAATAAAACCTTCACTATCTACGAAAACGGATCGGGGAGGAGCATTAGACAATAATGTTATAATTATTATTTCTCGTTGTTTAAATCTACCAGTTATAATTTGCGTCTATTCTATACATGTATATATACTGTACGGATTTAATTTAGCGTCATACGATATACATTCAAATACGATGGGTCATCCCATAACAGTATCTGTAGTATACGTATTGTTAATTTTAAATCTCGCGAGTCTAATGTTCACCGTCGACGGAGATTCTCCCGACGCGGTCATTGACGGAATAAAAAAATCACGTACAAACTGCGATTATTACAATTATATTAAACGTTTAATGTGTACGATAATTATAAATGTAATATGCGCACACGCGCCGTTTGGAATATAATACAATATAATAGGTAGGAGCTTATGAAAACTTTTTCTTTAAACTCGGGTGAAAATAAAAAACATAAAATACAGTCTATTATGTCTATATAATATAATCGTACTACATTTACGAGGCTTATGCGGAGCCATATTATATACTACTACTACAGGCCTTACCCGACTCGATGTTGGCACAATAACGTAAAACCCCTCAAAGCCTCTTACAGTTAAGTATTAACATCTCTTTTTTTATGACATATATGCAATTAGAATAGGACGGGGTTAACATATTATTTCTCTTTTGTAAATTGTTGTATTATGTAATGATGTGCGCTTAGCCATTATATATTTTAAATTTTAAATGTATAATAAATAATACTCAATAAAATACAATAATATATATATATATATATATAATAATTGTAATAATAACATATGTATAACAATATAATAATTGATAGCTTTAAATATAAGATAAAACTCACACATATGCACATTCTCTTATCCGTATAAGAATTAGATATATAAGGAGACTAGTAGTCGCCGACAGGGCCCTGTGTGTTGTTGCCGTCTTTTTGTATAAGGATTCATAAGCGAGTGTAAAAGACTACGCAGATCGTTATACAAAATGCGTATACAATTATTTAATTGTGAAACATGTGTTAAAATATAATTCATGTAGCTTATAAAATAAAGTTAAATATAAATAAATAGTTAATTTAAAAAAAAAAGGGGGGTGTAATCATTTTAATATATAAATCAATCTCATCACGTTATATCTTGAATACGAACTGCGATTGCAACAAGCAAGTCGACACAGGAATCAGAGAGTTAATATCATCAAGTTATAATTATTTAACAAGTAATGATTTAGAAATATATAATAGTCCCCGATTAACTTACCAGCATTTTCTCTATTATTACAATTAGCACTCTGTTAAATAATAATTGATATTTTACAATTCAAATTCATGTCATTAAATTTAAATAATCCCAAATTGGAATATTTACTATTATAAATTATTAAATTATATACATAGTTTATTTGTATTATTAACTTTATTAATATAAATAAAACATAAGGTGGACTGCTCACTATGTGAGTTACCAATTGTACATAGTTTACTACTCAGTATAATGTGTATATAGTTATGTTCAAGAGAATACGTAGTAATGAATCGTTAGAACTAAAATTAAGGCCAAAATAGCTTTATTTATAAGAATAATCATTAAATTTAAAACATAAATCATGGTATTAACTATTACTTCATAATACTAATCATATAATAATACGATACGTATGATAGCATAATATGGTCGAGCCATACCGTAATCTATATGGTTTGATTATATTCAAAGGCCTCATCTCATACCATCTATATATAATCTATATATAATGGAAAATGGCGCTCAATCGCTCGCTCTATACTCTATAGCATACTCAATTATTTTATATATATTTTTTTGTTCAAATTACATGATTTAAGTTAAAAGTCAATTGTAGTGTTTTATTTTTATTATTAAAATATGAAATTTTAATGTATCGCTTCTGCCTTAATTTTTTTTTTTTGTAATAACCCAAATCATTATCCATGAAAGAAAAATTATATAAATACCTGTCCAAATTATAAGTTACATGAAAGGTAAAAGATATTTATTCAACGCGCATTTCATATAGCTTTACTTAAAGTTTGTTATATTCTAAGAAAAAAACTCTCATAATTACTTTCTGCGATAGACTGTCACATTAAGTGAATAAACACATGTAATGAACTAAAGATATTAAATCAAATGTGTATTATTGAATTAAACTTTGTATAAATATATTAATAATTTCAAAATATAATTGTATTATTTCACATTCTCAAAATTAATCATCATTTACTTTATTAAATACCTTATTTTTAAAGCATTACTGTGTATTTTCAAAGTATTATGATATCAATGTTTTATTTGTTCTTTTCGAGAGAATTAACTGATTTATGTATTAAGTATATTTTTTTAGCTCGACTTAAACAAAAACTTTGAACATTTTAAACAAAAATATATTATTTATTTAAATACCACTTATACATATTAAAATTTTTCACGAACGGCATTTTTTATTAACATTTATAGCCGGATTCTACTAAAATCGTTGTTTAATTTGTTCCCATATAGTATAAAAAATTATTTCAATTAGTCACTAATTGATTTTAGAAGTTATAATTAGTTGCCACTGATAGATATACTCGTCGTTGACTTTGGCACACAATATTGTATAAATAAATTTGTATTGATCTTTGTCGTTTTTGATGGTTGCAGCTGGATGGATAGTTAATTAGATTAAAATATACTTTGCAGAGAGATTGTTGGTTCAGTAAATTTGAAACATGCACATTGTGTTCAGAGTACAGTACTACACACTTAAATATACGTACATAATATAATAGGACGGGAGACTATAAATTACTGTCATCTATGTTAGAAACCTATTATCATATAATACGTTCATAATAATGTATTATAATAACACGGACATAATTATTTATTTGTAGTTTTATTATAAATTTAACTATTAGACTATTAAACTATAGCTAATATAAATTGTATATTTACAAGGAATTAAAATAAGCAGTCTGAATTTACTATAATTTGTGCTAATAATGATATTGTCTGTTAGTGTTTACAGCTTTAGTTTGTATATCAAATATTTATGTTTGCCAATTTAATAAATTGCATTTAATAATATTCCAGATTATTAAGATTATCATAATACGTGTTTAATCCTAAATAAATCTTTCATTTTAATGTTGTATATTTACGTATGCGCAGTCATGTTAATTTTGATTTAGATGATTTGTAAAAGAGAGTTCAAGTATACATTATATTGAGCTTACTCATTCGTCTGAAACAGCTACTTAATCAATCAGAATCCTCTCGATAGTTATTTATTACTATTACATTTGTGATATGTCAACATATACATTTTATATTGTGTTAAATAGTTTAAAAACAAAAGAAAATTGGTTTCGTCCGATGGAGTATTATTTGGTGTTTAATATATATTAGTGATATAATGAAAACAAGGTGCTATAATAATTTATTAAACATTATAGTCGGGTTTACCGAATATCTATAAATAATATTTTTAATGTATTTTATATAGTGCTTATATTATAAATAATTGTTTTATTGTTACCTAACCTAATCTAACGTTTAATGCGATATTTTTTTTATTGTTATTAAAATTTTGAATATTTATAAAAATCATATTTTTCTATTTTGAGTGACAAATTTGTGCTTCGGTGCTACTGAGTCCTATCTCTTAATAAATTATTTTAAAAAATGGACGAGATGAATATCAAATTGTAAAATATTAAATGTTCAGTAAGCTATAGTCAAGGATTTCTGACAGGCCATGCATTTCTTAAGATGTAAATTGAACTTCACAGACCTGAAAAGCCAAATTTGTCTACATTTGAATTTTTTATAAGTAAAAAAAATAATCAGTAACTTACATATCCCCAAAAAAGAACTTGGACATTTATAACACTATGGTGTCAGTTATAGATACTAGGTACCTAATAAGTTATTAATAATACATTTTAGAAGGTATAATAATATGGACTTCTGAGCAACAATGTACCTATATTGCCTATATATTACGCCTTGTTGTCATTTAGTTAATGATGAGAAACGTACAGCTGTGCTTTGTTTATGACAGTATTTTTATAGCTTCCAAAATAGATTATAATGTGAAAGAAAAATGTCATATGATAAAGTGTTTCGTATAAAAAGTTATCATGTCAAAAGCGTCCCTTTTGCATGCGATCATTGGTAAATAAAAAGATTTTTAATAAATAAATAAAATAAATAGTTTAAATGTATTATTCTTTATATTGTATTAAAAATGGATAGAAAAAATGACATTCATAATGTTCGAAGTATTTTTATCGAAACAATATTTTAATTTTCTTTACATAATTTATACAATATAGGTAATTTAATAGTGTATAATATTGTCAGTGAGAATTTAAATTATAAAATTATTATTTCCTGAAAGACATATAAAAACCAAAGTTCGATTTTATGATTTTACGAAAATCCTTGTGCACTGTAATATTTATAAATATTATATAATGCTACAATAATATGTGTATGTGTTTTTTTTTTATATTTACAGTAGTTCTTTATTACGATTAGGAAATATACTGTGATGATCGCACTCCCTTCATTTCACGAAATGCAATTTACGATGCATGTAAAATAACATTGAAAAACTAATATAAAACCTAACCCTAGATAGAATCTTAAACGTCAGTCGAAAATTTGAAAATGTTGTAATATATTATTTTAATACCCAAAAGTCAGTGTACCAACTCTTGTAAATTACTAGGTAGGTTATAAAATAAAATGATTTAATATATATATATATATATATTTAATACAAAAATGAAAAATTGTTGATTTTGAGTGGAGTATTGTATTGATTTTACAATGTTGTGTATGTTTTTTTTTTTTGGCTAAAAGTACTTTTTATATAAGAAAAAATTATTTAATTTCCAACTAAAATATCTTTTCTGATAGAAAGTGAATCTTATCATATTTTTATTTTTTAATAACAATAATAAATGTATAATAATAAGTATTATATTGTATTTACTGTGCTGGTCCCACTATAATGTGTACCTACATTATGAAATTCATAATAAATAGGAACCTTTATTGTATCTTTTACATATATTAATAGCTATATTTTATGTATTCGATGAATTTTCATATTAAATAATATTATTATAAAAATGAAATATTACTTATATAATAAATATTATATTGCTTTCCAGAAATTAAATTAACCAACATGAAATAACATTAAACATATTCAGTATTACGATTTGACAAACTTTCTTTGTTCAGAATAATTTTTTGTATGCAATACTTAATAATTGCAATTTTAAAGCTTACACAGTAACTTAGTCAATGATAAAGACAGTATACTCGACACTAATTACTAAACAGTAGAGAAGTATATTCAATTTCCCACTTTTTTTCGTTAGATTTGAGTATTATTTAAAAAATTATTTTTAATTTTTACATGCATATAGCTGTTCAAATAAATACATAGAGGATATATTTTTATCAAGTAATAATTTTGTTAGGATAAAAGAGGTTTTTCGTACTTTTTTAATATATATTTTTTATAAAATAATATATATATTATTTCAACCTTATCCCATAAAAATAAATAGTCAATAATATGATGATATAATGTATATGTCTCTAATATTATTAGTAAAAATTGTATATTTTATGTCGTTGGTGGAATATTAATATTGACTGTTTCCGTTACTATATATTATAATACAAACATAGTAAAAACTTGATTTTTATGTAAATATATATCGTTTTATTTTTAAAAGTATTACTGAGATTAATTCAAAGAATTATTTTATGATATCAAGTTACTAAGTCACTAAAAATTATTAGCATACCATATATAATTTTTAACACATTATAAAGGCACATAAGATAAATTTAAATCGCTTTTCTGTTATTTAATTTTTCTGCTTTTGTACGTAATTAATTTTTTTTAAATATTGGATCAAAATTAATGAGTTAAAAAATAAGTTGCTTTGTATAAACTTATATGTACTTTTTATTTTATTTTGATTATTTATCTGATACGTGATATAAGTACTGTATTGTAGGAGTAGTTTAAATTGGAAAGTATGTGTGTATACTATATATAATATTTACAAATATAACATGAGTATAATAGCGTGTATAATAATTTCATTTTTAACTTGAAAAACTACTTTCAAACATTGTTAAAGTAATAAAATGTTCTATCTGATATTAGATTTAAAACAAAATTTCAGACATGAATTTCTATTTAAATTTACTGCGTTTATATGCAGCATGTTATGCGAATTAACTCAATGCTTGGAGTTAATTCGCTGCGTATAAATCTAGTAAGTAATTGATGAATAATAATTTTAAATAGTTCTTTAAGCTTTGATAATTATTTTAAAATATTATATTTTGAATAAGCTTATACGAATATAAATAATACAATAGTATATTTTAACTTTGTTTAAGTCGAAATAAAACATTTAATTAAATTAATATTGATTTATCTAGTTTATCTACCCGTTTAAATTCATACCCATGGTCATGTTCGTGAAATTATTTTTTGGTCTCAACTGGTCATTACAGGCAATGCATTTTAGAAGTTAATTGTTCTAAAATTTATCCTGGCGAGTCTATATACTTGCCCATTAATTATAACCGTTGGTAGTGACGTGTTTAAAGGGTTCAAGTGTTTTATTATAAGTTAATTTTAAATTATTTCAAGTTTTATTCGTATACCTATTTAAAATAATAACCACAAATTTTTATTTATATTATAAAATTGAACATCAAGTTATACTTTTATTACAATCATGTTACAATTTCATGTATGAGCAATTTTATTAGCTTAAACTATATTTGGTATAATAATACGTAAAGTTAAGACTACCATCGCAAATAGCTAGATGGTTTATTATTAATAAAAACGAAACAAAATTTGATATTATAAAAGATAAAATCGTCAAAATTAATTGTTTGTGTGGGCATGAAATCCAATTAAGAGAAGAACAAACGAGATACAATCATACAAAGATACATTAGTAATTTTATTAAAACTTTGTATGTAGGTAGTCTAAGATTATGTTAAGGAGCTCTGAAAACGCAAATCCTCTGGTGTGCACATATTATCCTACACATATACATCTTCATGAAGTTAAAAAAAAATCCAATCGTGATTTAGTTATAGAAGTTTCAAAAGCAATTATCTTTTTTTTCAGTACGTGACTGCGAAATCCATTAACTGTGTGTGTGGGTGTGTGTGTGTGTGTGTGTGTGTGTGTGTGTGTGTGTGTGTGTGTATGTGTGTGTGTATGTGTGTCACCCTCTTTAAATTTTTATTTATTTCATACAGAATTTATTGTGGATACGTTATAATAGTAGGCAAGCACATTTGCATTATAACTTCTAATACGCTATACTTACGTATATAATGCGCATATAATATACGGTGTATAATTTCCTTTGGCGGTGTCTACATAATTTCCTCGGGCATAGGAGTTGCGTTTTTATTTTTATTTTGTCGTACACATAATTATATTACGTATGACATATAAATATAATATATTATAATGATAACATGTATCTTTTACGGGCAATCTCACTCTCGAAATTCATTTATGCGGTGCGTAGGTAACTAAATTCGAGCGGAAACTATTCCGGCGGCCGGTGACTCGACGTGTTCAGGACGCGTTATGCGAATCACGAGTTCCATATTGTACGTGTGAAACATTGCAGTGACCTGCTGCGCACCGGCGGCGGCATTACTGTGTACGCGTGGGTTTATCTGGGTTGTCGTAAAAACCAGTGCAAAAAAATGGCGGCGGCGGCGGCGGCGAAGAAAGAAAAACAAACATCGACTATATTATATAGACACTTCCTCAAACCGGAAGACAAAAAAAACGCACGCAAGACTTGTCGGAAAACCCGAACCATATTTTCTGAATTTCGGCGTCGGTCGTGTACAATAATATAGCTGAACATGGTCGTCGCTGAAAGAAATTCGCGTTCGAAATGCAAAACATATTAATAGAAAAATGCCACCACCGCGACTTGGCATCACTTTCACATTATCATTTATCGCCCTTTGTTTGGACATTTTTTACACGTGTGCGTCTGTGCGCTAGATTCGGCGGGGCCTTGATTATTGATTTGATTAAAAATAACGGGAGCAATAATAGCACAATAGTAATAATTACAAAACGGAGCGATACGGGGTCGGGTATTCAGAAAGGCTCGCCGGGCTGACGGCGGCACCGCATACACGTGAGCAATATATTATTTCTCGTCCGGCGGCGGCAACGATTAAGGGTGAAATGCGTTTAGGACTTTTGGGTTGGGTCCAAAGACAATAAATGATAGACAATACCGTGGTATCGCTTCGATTCACCTTTGGCTTGTATTCAAACCGTGGCGTCGGGACCGATCGAGCACACACGCCTGTCAGATCGAATTCCCGATGGGACGGTATACGTTTTTTCATACGCGGCCATCACTTTTTGATAAGAAGTTTTGTTCAATATTCGTTAACATATATACAAGGTGATTCAAAATGTATTTCATTATCATTTTATCATATAAATATAAAATATTCATAATAGAGAAAAAATATTCGATATTAAAGTTTTTCTTGCATAGAAATATCTAAAATGATTAGTATTTATTAAATTTTTTTACAATATTTTAGGAAGGGGTTACTTACGAAATTCAAATGAGAATTTATATAGTATTTTTAATCAAAATGTGAAGTAATAAGTAGTAGACCAATATTGTTTGGTATATCTCTGTACCATTCAGCTTATCTAAACTTTAAATACATATAACTCATATTTAAATTCAAACAAAAACCTGAAAAAATTAAAATAATAATATAAACGTATCAGCGTTAAGGTAAAATTATAAATAAATTATAGTATGACGCAGAAACTGTGCTGCGGTTGATAGGCTGCTGTGGGTGATAATATTATATGCTTGTGTTTCGAAATTTGTTAAATTTGAGAGAATATTATTGTTTTCCAACGGTAATGTTAGTTAACATAAATCTGTTATTTCATTATTTGTTTATAAAAAGATTTTATTAAAATAATAATAAAAAAAAAAAAATGCTTTGATCGTTAATTTTTTTTTTCAGGTAACCATACCGATATTTTCAAACTACATTTTTAAAATACCTTTTGATACCCTTTGTTAATATATAAAATATAGAGCAAAAATATTATGTGGTTGTTATATCCAGTATTCACATGGATCTCTTGTAACATTCTAAATCTTAAATCTTATGCTTTTTGATAACACACGGCAGTTGATAGTATAAATCACAATAATATAATATTTTGTTTTAGTCTGCATGGTATCTCAAAACATGGCATAGCATAGATAAAGAATTATGCAACGCCTAAAAATTTTAACAGGTGACAATGGAAATGGTATTTATTTTTCGGATAATGATTTTCTATAAAATATAGGCTACTTTGAAAATTATGTATAAAAATAAAAGAACTTAACTACTCGTCGGTACCACACTACCACTATTCCTACGTGACGTTATCTACTGTCAGCACGAAATACGTATTGTATTAGATAATTAGAACGCAGGGATTTTTTTCCTATCCTTAATACCTGTAAAATTTACTTGATAGATCTGACAAAACAGGCAACAAATATGACACATAGCACTCAACATTTCATAAAGAATCATGCAATTACTCATCACGGTGAATTCTTAATAACATACAAAGTGATTTAAGAGATACTATATTATCATTAAATTTTATGTTTTTACAGGAAAACCTACTGTTTTTCGTAAAAAAATAAAATTTGACGTAAACATACGTACACGTATTTATACGATATGAATTTATATTTGTATATCCTAAAAATAAATTACAACATAATATATTATCGTGTTTAAAATAAATATAGAATGTTATTATTTTATCCGTATAAATCACGCTTGTATACCATCTAAAAGATAGGGTACATGAATGATTTTAAAATCTTAACAGATTAATTCACAACACATCTTTGAACCTATTTTATCCTTTAATTAAATAATTATTTAAACTATGAATCATATAGGAAGAAATTCAGATATTTAGATTTTTATTTCAATTGAATACCTATATTGTTGGGAAATACATACATTTTTTTCTGTTCAAATTTAACCACATTATTTTTTTTTGTAAATAGATGATCAGACGATTCGCTTTTAAACGTTAAAAATTTAAAATAAATGTAAATTCAGAAAACTAATATCTGGAGTTATTAATTTTGGCTCAGGTTGAATGTTGTCAATTAAAATAGATAAGAATATAATATGAAGACTATAATTATTCATAAAATATAAAACAAATGTAATGCTTGAGCAAAAACTTATTATACTTTTACATTTTTTACAAATTCTAAAATGCTCATAGATTAATATATTAATTAATAATAATTATAAAATAAACATATAAATTAAGATTATAATTTACAAATCCTCATACAATTTTTAATTTAAATAGAATGTTTGATAACTTAAAAAATATTTGCAGTAAGATATGTGATAAACATATATATTTCAAAAATGTCATAAGTGTCCATTTTAGATTAAAAAGGCTGGTTTTCAAAAAAAAAAAAGTTTAGTTAGAAAAAAGACACGTCTTGATCAATATAAAAACTTGAATTATTAAAATTATTGATATGTTTGCGAACATTGAATGTTCTGTATATTTTCGAATAAATACAAATTTAAGTATAAGATTCAAATGAAAATTTGTTTGCTAAATTATTCTATACATTATATCATACTATTTCATAATATTATTAGACATTTAACGTGTGTAATGGTATATACCCAACACGTTTTAACTGGTTAGGTTTATCATTGTGTGTAGCTGATATTTTATAAATTTCTATCTATAACAAAGAGTAAATGGTCAGCGTATATTTTATAAGCTTCTATTAAATTGATAAATATTTAAATTTAATTAAAAATGATAAGCCACTAAGAGAAACACGGACATCATTTTAATATTTTGTTTCAAATAAATTTTGACTAAAATGTTTGGTACTGAGGATTCAGTATGTTGATAATTAAATATTTTTTTTTTTATAAAATTAAAAACAAAAAATAATGAACGATTATAATTATTTAATTACATTGAATAATGTTCATTATAGTTTTTAAAGATTAAATTAGTCATGAGAAAAAGTGAAATTAAATAATAAAAGCTTTTTATGATTATATAAAGTTTTTTTTTTTTTTAAAAAAAAAAGCACTGAATAAATTACCGGATATTAAAATTATAAAATACAATTTTACATTCTAAATAATATATGAGGTGTTAATTTTAATTTTTACCACAATTATTATAATAAGAAGTCTTATTTTTCTAATTAAAGTATTTATTATATAAATTTAAATCATAAACCAGTCAAGATGAAATTATTAGAGAGACTATAGAGACCATATTAATCATAGATTGTTGGCATTGATAGTTGGGTGTACTCCAAAGGTGATTACAGTTAAGCAAATTTTGAAGTATACTTTGTTTAATTAATTGATCGTTAATTTGTAAAATGTTATATCCATTATGTAATGGTTATAGTACTAGAAAACAAATAAATAAATTAGATTCTTAAAATCTTAAAAACTTTTACATATTTCCACACACAATTTTCAATAGCGATGTTAATTTTAATTGAATTATATAAGACCGTGCATTTTTAAATAAAATTCTTATTTAATATATATATACTTTTAAAAATTTAAATTATGTAACAGTCGTATTTTTTATTAAAATTGACGTCGTATAATATTGTATCTTAAATAAATTGACAATTGAATATAGTATTTTCTGAACTATATATATTAAACACATGTATTAATGTGTGTTATTGTTAAAATATATCTTTTTATAAAATAAATATTGTAATAATTATTCTAAATACTAATTTCTTCAATTATTCAAGCTATGATTTATTTTGAGTTGAATGAATTAATAATATATTATTCAAAAGCTTTAAAGAATAATAAAAACAACAGATGAAAGCAATATTGTTTTGACTTATAATATAATAATAATAATATTATGGTGGAATATTTTTCTAAATATATCAATAGTATAAATAGAGAGTATTGTGTATAAAACAATTAAAGATAACAGAATGAATAAACTATCAATTTGTTGCAAGGTAAATTTTTGTTAATTTGTAGAAAAGTATTTGAAAACAATTTTGAGCATTGATAACTGAAATTTATTTTCATTCTTGCCTGAATATAAATTCGTTATTACTTATCGCATTTGAATATTATATACGATTATAGAAAATAATAATGTATTATACAAGTTGTTTGCAGCTTAAAAACGAGCTTAATATATCTCATTTGTGGCTGAAAATATCCAATGCGATTTTAGAATTAAAATACCTTGTTAAGAGAATTGGAAGCGATGATTTCTGTCTTTGTCTTACACACGTGGAACATAGGAAAAATAGCTATACACACCTGATAAAAATTAAGGTACTTCTAGTTGTTCGATTTAAAATATATAAAGATGATTGAATTGGTATGCAAGTTTACTTTGCATCGGTGGAAGCATATTTTTAATATTAAAAATATATTAAATAATAAAAATTGACAAATTTATAAAATTTAAAATATTTATTCTCATCAAAGTATTTATTTTAAATAATAAAACAATCGAAAAAATGCTTCGACCGATGCAATGTTAACTTGTATACCAATTAAAACATCTTTACATATTTTAAATCGAACAACTAGAAGTACCTTAATTTTTGTCAGGCGTATATCTATGTTCCACTTGTGTTAGACAAAGACAGAAAGTCACCGCTTCCAATCTCCTTAAGCTAACAAATACATTCTTATGTAAGATTAAACGTAACGAGATTTTAATAGGAAAAATTTTTTAATAGAAAATTAGCTCTACGCGGGTTTTACAGCTGTCGGTCATAACTTATAACTTTGTATTGTTCTACAACTCTCACAGGAATGTATTATTTACACCGTCACACTGCTTCCTATTATAATGTTTCGTTATTAATAATATACAATGTATATAATAGCTGCTGCGTAAAAATCAAAATATATGCAGATGTGTTTTTGCATTGTTCAGAGTGTTTGGACCCGCGGGTAATGGATTGTTTAAAAATTCTGCGAAATGTGTATCGATCGTTTTTCGGTACCTATCCAGTGGCATCCCATTTCTTTCCATTAGAAAATTAATGAACGTGATTTGGAACCCATGTCACTGATTAAAGACCTAGGTGTGGTATGTTCAGTGATCTGTATTTTTTTCTTTGTGTTCATTCGACACACGAACCGAAACAACGTAAGCCTTTTATGGCGGCAACGGCGCACTCTAAGCCCTCGTGTTCCTCTTGAAAACCGCGTTCAATTTGAAAATATAATATTTATTGAATATTTTTTACGGTGTGCAATATTACATACTTCGAGATGGCTCGTGGTTTTCACTATTTCCATTGGAGTATTTTAGTATTTTCGAATTTCGATTTTCGATTTTATAGCTTTTGGTCATTTCATAAATCAAATTGACATTTTATTAAACTTTGTATTAATATAGATCATGTGAAATTTGATTAAATAAATTAATAAAATTCAATTTAACTTAGAAACGGGCATATTATTTAACAGTTTATAACAACATTAATTCAATCCATGACTTAGGATGTAGTAAATTAATTAAAGCAACGACAATTCTAATGAAAACTATTGAAGCAACGTAATTATGAATACTACCAGTAATACTTTTAAATTAAAATACAAAATACAAAATCTAAAATCTAAAATCTGAACTATGAAGATCAACAATCGCATGGTTAGTCTGTAACTGCATCTGTTACATTTCAGGTATTATTTTAAAATATTAATGTATTCTGGTTTTAAAACAGTGTGTTTGAACATTTTATTTTTTTATTACAGTATAATCGCGTACTGACTGTATTACACGACTACATATTACTTGGAAAAAATGTACGAATATGAAATACGACTCTCAGTAATATATTTCAAAGGAAAGTCAATGTTTGCGAATCTCAATTTGTGGAAAAATCAAACTGAGATTGTCAGTATTGACCCATCTGCAGTGAATTTAATACAACGTTTAGTGTATTTTGGTTGAAGTACAGTAACTAAATTTATAAACAAATGGGTTTAGGTTAATCGTTGAATTCTATCTGGAAAAAGCATGAGTATTGTAAAAAATATAGATTTTAACAACGGTCAAATCATTTGTCAAATCATTCGTTCTGTAGAAAAAAAAAATTAAAAATCAGACAGATTGCGTCATAGATGTAATTGTATCATTTTTTTTTCAATTTTATATGGATCAAAGTTGTCTCTATTAACTTATGCTTAAAACTTGTTGCGTATAGTGTGCTCTGTAAATTAAAAAAAAAAAAACTTGACAGGATAAGTGGCTCTAGAGGTGACCTATGACAAAAATACTAACTTTGATATCCTTTTTTCAACCCCTCAGAAACTTGATTTCCGTAAACTCCTTTTTGCTGTTTGCCTATATAAGGAACCCTATCCGTGCAAAATTTAAAGTTTCTAGAGATGGTGATCTGGGAAGTACGTCCATACGTCAATCAGTCAATTTCTTTTTTTTATATAATATTATATAGAAGATTAATTGATTAACTTTTAATTACGCGCTTTATTCTGCATTAATTTAGTTTAGGTACCTGTTTTCAAAATAACTATATAATACAAAAGACAATGGATATTATTTTGACAGTCATATAGAATATTATCATTTATCACGATGACATATTAAATTTGAATTTTACGTAGTCATGCAGGTGTTTTATTCTTATTAAATTTATTTAAATAACCAAAGCCATGACAATTAATGATATTTTTCAATGTCAGCTGCGAATTTTACGCAGGTACGTTTTGAACGTCTTGTTATAGTGTTTCCGACAAGAGAAGTGAAAAAAACCTCGGAAGATTCATATAATAGGGCGAAGGAAAGATTTTACCTCGACCCCTTTCTACTCCGATTATACTTCACCATCCTTTATGTTGAAATTTGTAAGTGGCTCACGCACGCAGTTATCATATAGAAACCCAGGAGAAAAGTGGATCTTTGCCTCGGCCGAATATGCGTGTGTGTGTGGTATGGTCATTAGGAAATGATAGCGTTTTGAATTCGCGTTTAACCGAAATTCGTTTTCGGTGACCCTTAGTCATTCTTTAGGAGCTGGTCAAAGTGCACACCCCGACAATAAATCTGTCAGTTTCGTTTTACCACAACCTTTTTTCCTCTTTTTTTTCTTTTGCGTAAATAATGTTTGTGTACGCCAGACTGAAGAAGTACCTAATTCCCAAGACTGCTTTAGTCAATAGACATATTTAAACAGCGCGCAGTAGAAATGAGCTGAAACTAGAATTTATACCTGTATAGTTAATAATGCCGATGTGACTTTTGTTTTTTTTGTTCATTCTTGTACGTGTTTGGTAGAAAAATGGAATTCGAGTAGACCATGATTTAAATATTATAATGAGAGAATTTTAATTATTATAATATATTTGTCGTTTTCAAGTAGACACATATCATACCGTGTATTATGTAATGTAGTGCAGAAGTTCAGACTTTCATACAATATCGTACATTAGTCATATTAATAGTATAGTAGCTATCGTGTGTATTATTTTCGCAGTACATTGTTAAGACACGACAGGAAAAGAGCCTGTCAGTGTGTACATCGACGCACAGTTTAAATCGAATAACGCAGAAACGAAAAAATGTTAAAATAACTTTTGATCGGATCGTTCACGACATTATTTGCCAGGTACACTTTCGACGAGAACACAACAATATAATATATAATAGCAATAGTTCTAACGAAAATAAACTAGTAACTGCAGTTACCGTACTGATAACTGATAATAATATCATGACTGCGTCGCGCCTACGTGTTGCTTCGACGGCGCCCCACTCGGTCGCAACTTCCGCTGATCGATGTGGCTGTTTAGTAGTAAATATACGCAGATAAAAAAAAAAAAAAAAATGACCTTTTTTGTTTCGAAAATCGTCGTTTTTCGTTCATGCGGGGCCGGTCCGGCGTGGCGACCGCTAGCGAACAAATCACTGCTCACGAACCTGAAGGTGGAACAACGCGTCCGGGCGTCCGACGAACGTGTAATATATTAAAACGAGTTGAATATTCATTAATGTGTATATATCTGTGTGTAATGTATGCACACGTGCACGTAGATGAATAGCTGGAACGCGAATATAATATGTGATCAATGACGATTTTATACTATCGAATAACTGCTGTGACCCGCGATGACCATTTGCAGTGGTGGGGAGAGGGGTGGTTGGGATTCCGACTGCGGGACACGGGATGGTCGAGTGGTGCGAGATAGCGATGATGGGCGTATGTGATAGTGGAACGTTGCGTGAGAGAGAGAGAGAGAAACAGCTAGTGACCGAGGGATAGACCAAACGAATCGTGTTTTCTGCGGTCTGAACAAGTCCGCGGTGACCTGCAACACCGCCTCCGGCCATTAGGACACGGGATTATTATATTGTTATTATATTAAATTAATATTGCGTTAAGAAGATTATAGCCGACGCCACGCACATAATACAATAATAACATACGGACAGTCGTATTCAGACAGAACTATTCCTACAATAGTTAAACGTTTTGGAGGGTGGGGAGAGGAATTAAATGCGGCCATGTCACACAGGTTGATTGTTGTGTTATTTGGTACGTGACGCGTTCACCGGGATAATTATTTGAAGTGCTCGGAGATGTTTCGCTAGAGGTGAGTTATTAGCTACAGCGGTTAAAGAGGATTTTTTATTTTTAAATAAAATCCTAAAAGTCTGTTCACTATTAATAACTGTTGGGCAAAAAAAAAAAAAGATACAAATGTAGATAGGTAGTTAAAAGTTTTTGAAAAATTGTTTTAATGTAAAAAATATTGTTGATACAAAAATATTAAAGGAATAATAAAAAAAAATATATCTTGTGAGAAAAAAATAATTAATGTTTACATTTTTTTATTAATACCCGGAAATACAATATACAATATATTTTGTTATATTTATTTAGGATTTTGATATTTCACCAGAACTAATTTTAAGTTAATTTTTTATGAAAATGTGCATATGATACATAATTTGATTTTTTTTAAATTAAACTTTGAAATATTCTCTCGTTATGTTTACTCATATATACTATTAATATAGTAAAATACGGTATATATTATATAAAAAAATTAAATGCACATCCAAATTAAATTAATTAAAACCAATTAAGTATGATGTGATATAATAAAAAAAATAAACGCATTATAAATTATATCTATACAGGGTGTTCAATAACTTTGGAAACGGTAACTAAACTAATTGGGACTAATAAACGATAATCATATTTTGATATAATTTATGATTTTATTTAATATTTACATTATATAATATGTAAAATATGAGAGTTGAACTGTTATTGTTCCGTGTTGGTACTAAAATATGTATACCGTAATTATGAGTTTCCAAACTTTTATAGGCCATATAGCATTTAAAATATTTAAGATACCTATTTTTTTTCTTAAAATCTACATACGTTGTATTAAAACATTTTGTTGAATCTATGATAAAACAAAATGTCGAATAATATATGGAAATATGTTATTTTATAATATTATTACAAATAAAAAAATGTAAATAATATTTAAGTGTTAAGTCAGGCTGGGGAATAATAAAGTAATGAATTAACTTTTTAATTTTTCATTCTTAACCTAATTTACATTATTTTATACAGTAAATAAGAAGTTCATTTTTAATTTAATATGTTACTTTTGTTAATTTATGTTGATACACTTGATAAATTATTTATCTAACTAATTCACTAAAAATAACCTATTCAGATAAAATATTAGTTTATTTAACTCGACTGAGATGAAATCATTCATTACGTTACTCAAACTGGCTTTTAATTAGTTTAAATTTATTCCCGACAAGTTTAATAATCCGAAATAAATAGTAATTGTATTATTGTTTATTACATAGGTATGTAAAAATTCAAAATAATATTTATGTTTATTTAATATCATTGCAATAGAGATAAGTGTGTCGATAGATATGTGTTATAGATATTTATATTATTTCAATGTTTATAAAATGGATTTAATCATCTAAAAATTATTTATTTTATTTTTCAAGAATACAATTCTGTTTAATAATTAAGATTAAATTCATCAATAATTGAAATGATTCATTAAAATATAGTTCGTTTTAAAACCACGGGAGTGTTTTCCGTTCTTAAAAATAAATTTTTTAAACAACTTCATGTATGTTTACAATACTCATAGTAATCTACTTATATATTTACTTTTCAGACTTTACAATAACTTACTATTAACTTTATATGAAACAATTTAAAATTATCTCAGTACTAATTAACTTTATAAATCTGTAATAATTATTGTGTTTTTATACACATTTAATTTATTCACTAGATTACTGGCTGTTTTAGAGATAAACACAAAAATTGAAGTCAAATACCTACCGGAAATAATATGCGCATAATCTATGACCGTTATAGGCATGGAGAAAATACTATACCGATTAAAAGATGTTTTATAATAATGTATACCGATATAATATAGGTAGCCACCATACGATGAAACGCAATTGTCAGTTATCATAATAATAATAATAATAATAATAATAATGATCTAATAAAAACTTGTCCTTTGTATCTTTTTGGTGGATATGCGTATTATATGGGATAATATTTTTAACCGTAAACTCCGCGTACAAAAGTTTTGAAACGATATTTTAGTCCGGCTTTTATTTTTAGATATAATTTCTCTCTTAATGTGCCGCATACAGGTCTTATTCTCCATAAACTATCCTATTTGATTTACAATGTGTATACTCTCATCGTTCTGGCCATATAGTTTAGGCCGGATACTTTTTAAACAATTTGGAAAAGATTTAGATTGTTATTTGTTACAGCGTCCACGATTCAATGTATAAAGTCATTTTCTAAAAGTTGTGGTTCTCAAAAAATACATTCGAGCTCAACGTTAAAAAACAGGTATTTATATATTATTTATCACATGTATTTTTATAATGTTATAACGATTGCAGTTCTAACTGAAACCACGATTTGATGTGAATATATTTGATAATCTTTTATAAACTTCAAATACGACGTATTTTAAAGGTAACTATAAGAAAAATAACGTAAATAATAATGATGTATGTAAGTGAGTACCCATCTAAAGAACTCACCGTATTGGATTTGTTAAATTTTAATTCAATGATATGTATGAAAAGTGTTTCTGAGCAAAGATAATCTGTCAGAATATCAGAAAATAAGAGGATTTCATATGTTTTTTTTATTTCCATTAATTATAAATTATTGAGATCTTTTAATTAAATTTTCAAGCTTTTTGACTGGGAGAAAATAATTTTATTAACATCAAAAAAAAAAAAATATAATTGTCTATAAATAACTAAGAGTTAAAATATTTACAAAATTATACAATCTATAAAAAATAATAGTAAAAAACTTATTGAAAATTTCAACTTTCTAAAGTTGTTCTTTTTTGAATTCTTATAAAATAAAAAAATACATTTAATCAAAAACTGATTTTGCGAAAACTTCTATTTTTCCTAAACTTTTTTTTTTGTGTTTCTCATAATTATTAAGAAACCTTATGTGAATTTTTAGTTCAAGCCTCTCAAAATACCAACTATATGCAATTTTATAACTAAAACTATACAGAAAATTTAAAACGAAAACATTTTTGTTGCTCTAAAAAGAGACGATAGATATAATAATAAAAAATAAATACAAATACATATCACTGTAAAACAATCATTCATTGTTCCACTTATAATCTTAAATATAATAGATATAGGCCCTGTATAATTATTATACAGTTTACATGGATTTATTATTTTTTTTTTTTTTTTTTTAAAGCTGCCCGTCGCGATATAATAATTACTACCTATACAAATGTTTATATGATGTCTATCATGATACTAGCTACCTAATTGAAGAAAATAATCAAATAAAGCTCAACAATATTGCTTGTTAACAGAAACATATTATATAAATGGTTATAACTGTATTATTTTATTTTTCGCTCAAGCTTATTACAATCAACATCGACGTTATAGGCAAGAACGGGAGGGGAATAAGAAGCACAGCATCTAGAGAGGGAATGAAATATCTTTGGCATCTTTTCTTGTACAAAAAAAAAAGCAAAGTATTCTGTGGGATATGGAACGCCAATCACGTGCGCGTCCCCTTCCACCAAAAACGATTCACGGGGAGAAAAAAATTGTACGCACAGCCAAACCATTTCTTTCGTTCTCTCCCTCAACGACTATCGCCCCACCACCCCCCTCGTACAGTCTCTCTCACTTTCTCCATCTCGTCTCTGTGAATCGTCTATATGTTCCTATATATTTATTATATATATATTATATATACGTGCATCTCGGTGGCCTTCTTCATTTCACGTCACGTATCTAAAAAGGTAACATTGCCGGAATGACATATTTTTCTCGCCGGTACTATCAATAGTCATCATACGAAAATTACCAGTCGCACAATGAATAATGGACCATATTTTTATCGCAATTTGTCCCCCAACGCGACACGTAAACCGTATACACTGCAATACTTTCATGGCGCGGCGGGCGGGATCTATCGTTCCCGCGGATTTCTCACGGCGGCCCCTCAACCAATGCAGTTTTTGTCAACGCCGTACTGTTATCATTCGTTATTACTTATTATATTAGTTTTGGCAATATGCCGACCGCAATTGCAATGGAGAAATAAAAACAAAAACAAACGGGTGAGATTTTGTTTTTGTTTCTTTGGTTTTTTTCTTCTTTCAATTTCAAGATTACGAGCACATCTTATTTTTATGTAAATACATTAAACGTGTAATTAACTTTAAGAAAATGCCAGACTTTTTTTTTTTTAAATTTAAAACATTCATAAAATATATAACTCTCTACGATTGCACAATCTTTTGACGGCGATCATAGCATTAAAGAAAAAATATATATATATATATATATATATTTCATTACAGTACAAAATCTACAGTCGTAAATTCAATTGTAAATAATGACGTAACAGATTCAGTTATTTATTATTCTGATGAGATTTCTTTTGCGACTCACATGTTTCAGAAATTACTACAAAACTATTTGCTTGATGATATTTACACGATCCGATATGGTTGTCAAAATTGCATGCAGTGATATAACAAAATGTTTCGACAGACAGAAATCTTTTGAGGTTACAAAATTAAAGTAGTTTCCATAGTCTTACGTTCACGAGGAGATATATACAAGACGTAGTTAAGACCTTCATATAGATATATTATTTATAAGAGAGAAATAAATATTCGTATTTTTGAATATTGTTATTCATTTAATGAAAAAATAAAATGTATTAAACAAAAGCTTCCACGAAATCTATAATGTATATTACATTAATACTCTAGTGGTATAGAGATAAATGATAAAGAGAGTGATTTCGACTAGAACTGTTTATGACGGACGAAAATAAAGTTAAAACTATTGTGCTTTTCTTGCGGAAAACCATTATTCGTTGAAATCATAATCAATTTATATAATATATTATATATACGAGTACATAGACAATAACGCATTCATGGAATAAGGGTAAAACAGTATTGTGCTATTGTTAACTGATCAGTTTTAAGAGTAAATCGGAAGTACCAATTATATACTTTAGGTTTTAAATGAAATGGTTAGAACAAAATATCAAATATGTACAATACATAGTTAAATATTATACAATACCTATATACTTTATACTTATATAGTTATATTATTATTAGGATGATATAAAATATAATTATCAGTTAGACGAGAATTCTAAATAAATTTCCATCGATATCCCTAGTATGTGCATTAAACGCTATGCAAATATGTAATATAACATTTATATTTATAATGTACTTCGGATAAATTACTGAAATTATCTAGCCATGGTTTTAGCCAATGTTTAATAAAATGGTTAATATTAATTATTATTCCATTGACGCGCGAAATACATTTTACTTTTGTATTGTTATAGACCAGATGTCTATTACAGTGGACGTTTTTTATCATTCTTACTAAAGCCCACAATTTTATTTATCTAACTATAATTTACAATTTTGAGTAAAAAAAGGTAAGTATGTACCTAGATACCTACCATATTATAATTATAATTATATACATATGGTATAAATGATTAATCTGACCTAATAAAAAAACAATTTAGTCATAATTTACACCATCAACGTTCATTTAATAACCAAAACTTTTCATTAAAAATATAGAAATAAATTTAAAATATTTTTGTAGGTAATTATTTATATTTTCAAACAAGATTTGTATTTTGCTCAATTAAGTAATACGAATTAAATTCATTTAAGTAGGTACTGCAAGTATTATAGAGAAATACATTACATCTATATTTGTTTTATTTCACCCGTAAATAATGTAAATTAAATTTGAGACAGTTATTGTGAATTGTATTTTAAATTATATATCGTCTAATGATTATTGAATGAGGTAAGAAGAGAAAAAAAATACTGGCCGTTTGTTTTTAGTAGTATATAAATGTGTACAATAGGTAATCCTGTTTTGTGGACTTGGAGGATCAAAGGATCTAAATTATGGTAATTTTCTTGGATATCTTTCCGAATGTACGCCTCTACAGTCTATAATGCGTATGTTTCGGGATATCTGTGTAGTAAAATAAATTTCAATGGAACTCTTTACTCTCAGGAAACGCCGTTATTGGACGACACCATAATATAAGGAATATTCAATAAACACTACCATCCCAGGATACGATACTATATAGAAAGTGAACAATAATAAACGCACAAAAAAGTATACGTGCATTTGTAGTATTGTTTTTACTACCAAAATAATCTGCTGTTGTTGTTTTTCCTTCCGGTCCGTGTTAAACACACACACACACAAAATCAAGACGCGAAATGGCTATTTTTCGACCTTTTCAACCCGCGTATAGTTCGACACAATTCAAGATAACGTTATGAGTCGAATAAAGACCACGTGATGTAATAAAATCGCGTATCGAATTTCCATCTGCGAATCTCTGGATATAAACTGTCGTTAATACACAACCGTACATATAGACGGTCCAAGGACCCTATAATACTTGTTTTGAGGAAATGTTAATAACGTGCCCGCTGCTTATTATTGCAATAGTGGTCTGCTGCAGCTCATGCGATGCGAGATAATGCTACGAGACCAACCGTCGTTGCAATATGAGTTTGTTAAGAATGAGATGTTACATTTGAGTTGGCATTACTACATATTGCATGAGTATATATACAGATACAATATGTTAACTAACTTTTAGATTTGATACGCTCGGGACAATTTAAAAGTTTAGACGTAGACAAACAGTTGTTTTTTCAGCATAACAAATACGTAAGAATATTAGCTTTAATAGTGTTCAACATTGGATTGACATTTTACCGTAATAAATTATTATTATGACCGTTGCGCAATTAATAGATGGCATAAATACCTACTCGTAACACTGAAAAATGATGAAAACGAGGTTTGCTGAGCTTATTATACTTATTATAGAACATATAAGTATGAAGGCAAATTATCACGATGTAATTGTGACCACGATTTCAGTTATGTTATGCTGGTATAGTAGTTATGATTATATACTATGAAATTTAACTGTAAATAGTAGGTAGCCATCAGCCTAAAATTCATTGGATTTGATTTGATTTGGCCAAGCCGATACAGGTGTTTAAATTCAATAATATATAAATATATGTTCAAATTAAATTGTTATTAAATATAAAATAGTTGCTATATTACCGACGGTAATAGTTAGTGAAAAATTATTTTTCTACATTCATATTTTGTCACTGTTTCAATCGATATATGAAATAAATAACTTCGTTGTAGCGAATAATTATAATTAATTAAATATGTGTATGACATATCCAATAATTTTAAATATGTTCACCTGCATTTTTCATTATTATTTACGATACATTATACAATTTTAAAAATAAATAACAGAATTTTATTTTTAATAGCTGAATACATTTTAATCATGAATAGACCTAACCTTTACATACCTAACATAATTTCCACGACGGTATTTACTCATAATAATAGACTATGAAAAACCTTAAGTTTAATATTAATTAACGGAATTTCATTAAAAATTGCACGAATAAAAAACAAAAGTTCGTATTTTTACTCATAGCTGTGAATGTATAATGAGTTTTTTTTTATCCCGATTGACAAAATATTTATTTAAATTTAAAAAAAGTAAGATTTGTTTAAAACGATAAAATGTATAATAATCAGAGATAAAATCCATCAAAAACTATTTCATTTTTTTATTTGTAAGTATCGTTTTTCTATATAATACTATTATGCATATTGAACAATATGATAATCGGTGATGTAATTCATTTAATTTACTGCACTTATTGTACAATAACTTCGAAATACTATCTTTGGCGATGCTATTATCCACATTGTTCTATAAATACTTAAATAAATAATATTATTAGTTTGTTTCTGACTTTTGTTTTTTTTTATATTTATAACAGTTCGAGTATGTTAAGTTTAAAATAAGGTATCCAATCATTTTTTTTTAAATTGCACTAAAGCACTTGTTTATCGTACAAAGTCAGTGCTCACTGAATGTTGACAAACTAAAAAATTAATATCGATTGCTTCTACTTTTATCGGCAATTTCATTACAATATGTCTTAAAAATTATGATTTGAGTAAAATTGAACGGTAAAATTATTGATTATATTTATAATATTTTATATTATTCGTGCATCTATAATATTTTATTATTGTCGTAAAATAAAATGTCATTTGATAAAATTTGAAGGTGTAAAAATATAAGACAGGGAAACTTGTGCATATATTATCAAAATGTCTCAACTGTAGAATCATTCCGAAATATACAAAATGATATAATTATATATATTCTATCGTAAATAGTATATTAAATTTAGGCTATAAAACACGAATTTGGTACATGTGTCCGATTAATTTTTTTTATTCAGACCATGAGTTAAAAATTAAAATAAATTGGCCACTGGTCACAAAGTATAATTGACAATGTTAACCACGCTTCAACAAATATGGTATAAATAATATATAATTTTGATACCACAAATAACTATCTAAGTAAAATCCACAAATTAATTAAGTGCTTTGAAGTTTGAATGAATATGCATATTACAAATGGCACACACAACAAAAATATAGACAAGATCAATACTTGTTCATAGGTAATCCTGAAAATAAATTGTATTGAATTATTTTAATTGGTATGATTTCAAAACAATTTGATGTTTATATTATTGAGTATTAAACTATAAAAATTAATACATTTAATTATCATTTAAACAGTTATAAAAAGTACCCAGATGAAAACTGATTATTTTTTATATTTTTTCCGTCTAACTTTACCCTATAACCATAACCCAGAAGTTTTGTCGGTAGACGGTTTCTCCTCTCAATAATTCCAGCTAAACCTAATTCTAATATCCATTAAGCTTATTTTACAAAAGTTGTATATATTTTTAGATCAAAACTTAAAAATGAGAATTCATAACATTTATGATTCAATCAAAACCAAAATCGTTTTAATTTTTTTTTATAAATTACTTAATGATCGATAACATTACCAAAAAAAGGAACTTTTCAAAAAAGTCGTTAAACTTTCATGAACAGATATTGATATTAACTTAATATTATAATAAGTGATTTTTAATTTTAACACAAGTAATTTATAGTATAATAATTTTAAAATAACGATGGACATTACTTTTTATTAAATGTTATTATTTAATTGTTTGTTTAAATGTAAATTTATGGAATAAACTTCATTTCAACAAATATAGTTGGATAGATAAATGATGATTCATTTATTAGTTTGGTTTTATATATTTAAGTAAACAAATCATTGGCATAATATACATCAAGAATGTTTATACAAGTCATTAAATTGTATAATTATTGTACATAATATAAATATATTATAAAGACATGAATAAGATTTTCTTCGTTAAGTTATCTGAAGTATTCTTCTCTATCTGCTGAACTTTAGTTTTGTACTTGTTTATACGTACCTATCTGTGGTATTTTTGGAAGTACTTATACTGTATTAATGATGTGATAATTATTATGTGATTTCAGTTGGTTTATAGATTAAATTCGTTGATTATAATTTTATTTTTATTTTTTAACATAGACAAAAATCCTTTTAAAACATTTTTAAACATTTTTATTTTTAGGAAAAAAAATAATTGTACAAAAATAAATTGTTATAATTGTTAAAAAATATTTTTCTCACGTTATGATGGCTGGCGACAAACAATGTGAATTAATTTATGTGAACATAATATAATGCAATATTTTATTAACCGTGTTTTTATTTTTTACGGATTAAAAATTTGTTAATATATCCAAGAAGGCACCTATACAAGATTGGATATATTGAAATAAATTATAAAATAATTATGTATTTTGTAGTTCGCTATGATGTACCGATTTATTTAGAACAATCAATGGCGTATAGAATACAATTTTTAATATTTAAGTATATCTATGTATAATATTAAAATTTAATATGTCTAAATTTTATTAAATAAACTAATAAATTAATTATTTAATGAAGTATTATATACACTATTACCAACGGGTGACTATACTACTTAGTACTTACATCGCTTTTTAGAAATATTACATTTATATAATAACTAATTAAATTAATTTATTTATTTTATGCTTTTTAGTAATTCAAAATTAATGTCATATATTATTCATACATCTTATTTACAAACAATAATGATAAACTCTTTATCTTTTATCTGTTATGTTTATTATATTAAATTACCTTAATATTCCAAAAAAAAGGTAGGTATTTTACACAAATTTAACTTAATGGACATTTTATTAGGTTTTCTGAATGCTTAAATTGTAATTCTAAATACGTATTGATTATGACTTAATATTTTAATATTTCAATAATATAAAAAAATATATTCTTACTTTGGTGGCTTAATTATATTTCATAGTAATATGCTAGAAACTTGATATGTTATTTAATTAATTAAAATAATATCTTATTAATTTAATTTTACTTACGAATGTTTTATATATATAAATAAAAATATTTCATCATTAAAAGTTATATAAATATTATACTGTTATAATTTATTTTAATTATTATAACTCTTTCTATTTTATCTTCTGGGTTTATAATTTTTATTTACTACATCTACTATAATGTAGTAAAATGTAAGTCTATAACTATGTATACAAATGTTTCATTGGTTTTAGTCGGTCAAAATATAATATGAGTATAAATTATCCAAATAAATAAAAGACATACTACGTTTCCTAATGTCAAAATGTAATCTAAATGTAAAATTTAAGCTTAATGTGCTACCGTAAAATTTAATGTCACAAATAAAGCATCAAGTATTTTTTTACGATACATTTACTGGTGTCTGTAAATAATATATTTAATGTTATGAAATAAAAATTCTCATTAAAACAATTCACAGAATATACAACTAATAAACAACCAAAATATTTTTGAACAAACTGTTAATGTTCTGTAAGACATATTCTGTTACTATTCTACGCTGATAAATTAAAATGCTTAAAAATAGTAGGTGTACCTTTAAACCTAATATTGAGTGAACATGGACACAAATATTAAATATTATTTATTTAAACAGTTAGTTTCCATTTGTCCGGTTTTTATTAAATGTAATTCAGTTGAATGAAAATTAATCATTATAACCACCATACTTGAAAATTAAATTAAATGTTTTAGTGTCTATAATAATTTATAAATACACTCAATCATAAATAATATTAATACGTTAAAAAGATGTATTTTCCCACAATTGTTAATAAATAATATATTATAAAAGGTAGGTACTGAAATATTTATACATATATAATATATAACATGTTATGCATACCTGCTCTTAAATTTTATGTAAAAATCAATTATTTATTTTATTTATTGAGATACACCTGAGCATCTAATCCATTAGCAAATTATTGCATATGTACATAACAATATTAATATTAAATAATTATACTAAAGCGAAAATTACGTAAATTATATCTATCTTTTCTTTATCCAACATTTTAAAAAACAAAAATACATTTAATGTGTAATAAATAATTAATATTTAAATACAAATAATAACACGTTTAAAATATTTTTAAATCTATATATATATTTATAGATAGTCAATGATAACTTATTAACTCTTAATTTTAAATTCTGGTAAAAGTTACAATTTTTATTATTTACATCTTAATATTAAAACTTTTTATTCATTAATCATTGATTTAAGTTTTTCAAGAAACATAGTTCTTATAATATTATAAACATTTTTAGGTAACACCTAAGTTATGAAGTTATGTATAGAATTGATTAATGTTAAATGCTTTGAAACTTTAAGAGTTTATATTTTTAAACATAAAATAATAAAAAAGTATTTTAAAATACTATATAAATATATAAATTACAATAATTATTTATTCATAATAAGAATAACTATTATTGATTTATGATTATTTAAAATGTATTTAATGTAATTTATTTTTAAATACCTAAGTGTTAAAATATCCATTTTCAATTCCTATATTAATATATTAGTTATTACAATATAAGCTAGTATTATCTTTTTAAGACATAGCTAATAAGAAAATTCTTATCGATAAATATATACTTTTGTGTTATACCTATATTTTAATGACAGTGATAAATGTAATGTACACATATAAAATTTCGAAATTTATAATATATTGTTGATTGTACGTTTCTATATTGTGTTATATGTGATATTTCAAAAAACATATTAGTTATAGTTGATTTCACTTTAAAACCTGTTGTAGACACATTATATGATGTGTATTTTCTCACTCAGACTGACGAATAAAACAATAATATTGATTAATGTTATTTTTTCAATAGGCATAATAAAACAATTAATAATTGTATTTGTATCTACAATTGTATTTTATGTTAACCATGATGAGGAACAGAAGTTTTAATTAGAAATATTATAATATGACATTAATCAGTATTCGTTTTTCTTAGAGTATTTTAATGCATCGTCATTAAAAACAAAACTTAATGTGCATTTTTAATATAATTTATACCCGGAACAAAAGTTTTTACTGTAGTATAAAATATCAACAAAATAACAAAAAAAAATCGTTGAAAAAAACTATGCTGTGACCGAATCAATAGATTATAAGCAAAGATAGATATTAACACAATTTCTTCTCGTGCCTTTATTATAATTAATTTAATTTATGTATTTATAATTCTTAATCAAATATTTGTGTAAAATAATTTCAATAAATTCTTAAACATAACAAATCTAAATTTTCTAGGTAATTTTTAGCGTTCATACAATAAGGTTTTTGTAAAAAAATAAAAAGATTTTTTTTTTATTAAAATAGTTTTTTTTTTTTTTCATATAACGGTTTGGGAAGGAAAACTAGTTTTGGTATTTTTGTGATTGTCTAACATAATAATAATTATTTAAGCTTAATATTAAAAATAAACTCCTATTTTCGTTGAACGATCAGTTCTCCATACGATAGACAGAATGTTAAAACTTGTTCACTCACTCTTACAATTTTTAAGTTATTCACGATGGCCTAAAATGTATACAATAATTGGATTTTAATAATTTATTTAAGTTAATTATACACTGCGCGCTATAATAGTTATGAGATGTAAACTTTTCTTCTACAATTGAATTAATAATATGACGAATGATATAGGTACCTTATGCCTAATGCAAATATTAGGAATAATGTATAATAGTAGAGGCTGTTTGCTGCAATGTTTGCGCATCAAACAAACTTGTATTAATATGACGTGAGTGCCTATACGTTTATTTCGTAGTGACCAAATATGTTTGTATCATTACTGGTGTTATTATTATTTACATTATAAAACTTTAAAAAAGTATACATACGATTTAAAACGGAAAATAATGGATAAATAGTTTTTCATACAAGTTATACCGATAGCTATCACGGACAATACACATGTCTAAGACACACCTCTAACGATACTGTCACACCGATTATGTTTGTCAACTTTATCATTGATACGACAATGAAGCGTTGTGTCACTATGATAGGTATATAGCGACGTTAACGTAGACGTCACGATAATGGCAAGCAAATAAGAACGATCATGGATAGTGATTCGTATAACAGCCCATACGACAATGGGTGCATACTATTTATAAAACATATATCTTTTTTTATGAAGAATGTATGGAAACATTATTTTTCAAATTGTTTGTTTGTTTGGTCGTTTATAAAAATAGGATAATAATATAATATAATATAATATTATTAACATCGATTTTAATACTTTATAAAAAAAACGTTTACATTAAAATGTATTGTTTATAGTTTATATTCGATATCATAGAAATATTATAAGATATTACGTATTCAGTATTATATGTATAAAACTTGTTTTCATATAAATCCATTTATACTTTAATATATAACGTTTTAAATGTGGAGAATCGTTTTGATTTTTATGTAAAATGGGTATTGAAAATAAAATTTTGAGATATTTTGAATGTTTTCACAGATACAAACTTTTTACTCGTTACCAATAATAAATATTATTCGTGTAACGGTTAAAAGTATTTTCTACGTGAATAAAAAGTATATTCGGAATACTCGTGTTTGAGAAGGTACCTATACTTTCATCTCAAACGCTTTCATATTTATATTGGAATGCAAACATAGTGTTAAAATACAATAATTATTATTCCAACAATACTTTAAGAGACTCGTTAAATATAACGATATTATTATTATTACTTGCGAATTACAGTTAGTTTTCTCGATAGACGGCACCGCCTAGGGTGATGCAAGTGCGGTCGACACGGAAAAACCTTCGCGAACACAAAACAGACTGTAAGGCGGAGGCCCGTGTCGTCCACGACGACGACAGTGAAATAAAACGATAATAATAATTAATCTCTCGGACTCTGTGTAGTTTTTCTACACAATTTACCTGCAGTAGTAATAACATTATTATAAATATATATAACACGTATGTTAGTTTGTGTATGTGAGCACTATATGTTTACAACATTTCACACACACACGTCAATATAGTGCAGACGACTCTACACACGCACACGTACACCGATGGCCAGAAGGCTTCAACGGGGTGGTGGTGGCAAAGGCGGCGGTGGCGAACAAACGTTTCGGCGGCGTCGGCAAATAGTAAATGACGTGACAGTTGGAACATACAATCCGATTATTAATGATATAGCCGACTTAAAACCGGTGATCAAGAGTCCCCGCGGCAGACGATCGGGGGAGGGTTTTTTTGGGTGGGGAGGGTGTTTGTGCGTGATGAGAGGCGGTCGCGGCGGACAGGAGAGGCGGCCGTGTATATAACACGGTCGTGGCGTATAAACAAGGTCGTTCGGCCGTGAACGGGCCGAGAACGAACGCCTCGCCGCGTATTTCGAACGGGGGCGCGCGCGATACACTCGCGCGTACTATACATCGCACTCGAGTCCTGAAAAATGGTGTTGCCCACTTGATAAAACCCGCAGTGTTGTTATTTTTCTTTTTTTTCCCCTCTTTTGAGCTACATTGATGTCGACGCGTTTCAAAACGGATTAATGAATGACAACAGACAGCGGCGGCGGTCCCTTTACACGCTGCGATAAGCGCAAACACGCATTCGCACGTGCGTTATTGTTATAATAATAATAATAATAATATCACATCGCACCTGAATTATGATGTTATATTATTGTACGAATGTCACAATACACAGTGTTACGCGAATAATATCACGTGTAACGGGTCAAAGTCGACATTACCCGGGTAATATCGACGTTATCAGCGTTCGTCAAGTTCTCACATACGAAACATTATAGTGGGCAAACTTAATATCATGTAAATTCCTAAACGAAAATGAAAACACCACCCGCACAGCAGAAGTCATCGTAAGCACAAACACAAGCCAATACGTATTATCGTTCACACGCAGAAATATATTACTTTCTGTGCAGTAGAACACTAATATAACATGATCTTAAACTATCCGGGCATGTCTTGTTACTTTATACAAACACAATTTATGTGCATTTCTTCAATAAATTATACACGTTCGTTTAATTAATAAGTATTGGATTAAAAAACTGTTGATGCAGCACAAAAATAAACCGATGATTTTAACTGTACGAGCAACATTTAATCAACAATTAAATAATTCAAATAAGTGGGTAAAAAAAATTGTATTCGACAAAGCATAATGATAAAGTATATAAATATAAAAGCTTGAAATTATTACGTATTGTATAATTCAACCAAAAGTACTCTCGGATTTGATGACTGAAAACAAGGTGTGGCAAAATATAGTGCTCGTTGGTTACTTACTAAATATTATGATTGTGTATCGAAGGTCCAAAAAATACGTTAAATAAAATGACACGTTGAGAGGTCTTGATGACTTTGGGAAAATTACTGAATATAACTTAACTTAAGTACAAAAAAACAATTATTTATCTACCCAAACAATATTATTATTTAAAACAACAAAGTACAAAGAATAAATTATATAAATGAGAAAATATTTAAATTAAAACAAAATAAAAAATCAGTAATATTTATATTTATAATTTTTTTATTAACTGATGATAAATTATTGCCTAATATTTTTTATAAAACACCAACTGTAACTTTAAATTTACCATTTACACGTATATATGAAATTCACATTTTGTGTTAAATTAATATTGCTATCAGTTTTGGCATTAGTCTTCATTTATACATTTAATATTTAAAATTTTCTCAGAGATTTGAGTAAAGTAGATACCTTTTGGAAGTTCTATAAAAGGTTGATAAAATTTATAATTGAATAAAAATTATAAAATATACGTTTCAACGTTATCGGGGAAAAAACCCCGGTGAGTTATCTGAAATAACCCATTTAATGGAGAAAAAAACGAACCAAATAATTTTGTCTCAGGACCGTACTCAAGCTGACTGTGTAAGCTCAACCTTATATACAGGTATAATTTATCTACAATACGAGGATAACCGTGACATCATAATTTGTTGCGGTTATATTATTATAATATAATTATGATGTACTATTTATAATCTACTATACACACCTTACGATAAATGTGATAAATGTGATAATGCATAATATTATTGTACATTTTTATTTTAGAAGCACTTAAGACGCCTTATTTCAAGAAATACACGTTTTCACAATACATCATTGTGTTTTTTTCTCTTTGATAAAGTGACCCTTTTTGATCCCATTCGCTGAACCAGAAATTGTTTTCTGGACATTTTTATACACAAATATCAACTACGAAAATAGGAATATATTGCATGATAATATACATTACAATATACCGTTTAGTATTTTATTCGGGGGGAATAACTATTACTCGAAAATTCACGGAGTTTCTTTACTCTCGTCACTTTATTTCAAATACAAGTGCTGCATCAAAATGTTCAGGATAATATTTAAAATTGATCAGGATACCCAAAAAACACGGTATTAAAAAAAAAAAAAAAAACTTAGTATCGATAATTATATAAAATAAAAATAAATAACTGGTTTTTTTTTTTTATCAAAAACCAATCGATAAAATGACAGTTCCTCGTGACTCTTATCGCGAATTATAATAATTATATGTACGCGCACCATCATGCGATTGTATATATCATTATTATCGTCCTGCCCGTCGCCTTTATGCCGTCGCCGTCTGTCCTCGTTTCGAACGAGAATAATAATAATAATAATTTGAACGTTTTACGTACGACACGTCGTTGTACGTACGTCGCCCACGAGCCACAACACGTATGATTCACGCGGGTACACGGTGTAATACCGTAGGGTTAGGTCCTGAGTTCGTCAAACGCACGTTTTCGACGTCGTCGGGAGCGCCAACGGTTGTCGAGCCTTCTGGGGTCTTAAAAAGTCATAATTCAAAGGTCACTGAGCAATAAAGCCACAGAGACTAGTCGCGTATATAATAAGTATGCTGTTTGCGTTTGAAACGTTCATAATAATAGTAATAATAATAACAACAACAACAACCGGCGATTAAAATGGCGGCTCGCTATTAAGGAACGGTTATTATTACTCTTGGTGTGTCGGGGGGCACGGGGAGCGGGGTATCCGTGGTTTGATGTTGTCGTACGGCTATATAATATAATATGCTAATTACGCCAGTCAACGCGATTTCCGAGTGGAAAAGTAGTATAACACACACATTTGCGCGCGCACGGACGCCAATGCGCCGTATAATAAATACGAGCGTTAATTCAGTCATTAGTCGATTAGAAAACGCCTTTTCCGGCATCCATATCTATAGGTTTGCGTTCTCGAAAATTAAGCTTATTATCATAACGAGAGTTATTTGCAGGAGAATGTGTACTTCCCGCACGCTATAGACTGGCTGCAGCAGGTCGAGAACACATTAAGTGTCGCAGGCTATGACACGGTCTGCAGTAGTATCCGCGTTTTGAGTGGTAATACCTTTGTTTCGGAATAATAATTATAAGAAAAAACAAGTCAGAAACACGTGAACAATAATATAAAGTCGTATAAAACAAAATAAAATTGCACTCAGCACAGCCGTACACGATACGCGTGCGCGGTTTGCCACCGCCGAATTCACTGAGACAACAATCGTGTTGATTATTGACTTGTATACGTTTTACATTTTATTACTATGGTTTTCACGTTTTATGTGATCGTAATATTCATAATAATATGATATTATTACAACACGGCGGTATTGCGGAGCTACTATTATCATATTAGCATAGCTTGTACATTTATATTCATACGGTAGGAGCTATTATAATTCCACATCGTGTACATATTTTTTCCTACCTCTGCATCCCTTATCGACTCGAAGGTGATAATAATATAATTTAAATTTGGTGTTGCTGTATTATTATTACAATAATATTGTATAATATTCTGACACATTCTTTGCGTTCAATAATAATAACAACAACACGACACGAACACACGTAGCATTTTTTTCTTTTCACATAACATTTCTGTGTTCATTATCTGGGAAACCATCATATTATAATTTTTATATACCTGCTGAAAATATTCAAGAGTAACTCGCCGTTTTTTCTTTATTTTGTAAAATGTCAACTATTGCATATTTCGATTTTCGCAGACGGTCAAAGAAAAAGCTAATATAATTTACGGAGAATCAAGAAAACATATTTTTACACAACTCGGCAAAGAAACTTTAAGATTTATTATTTTTCTTCACGTCAAACAAACGCGATGAAATATAACATAACCGAAAACATAGAACCAAGACAGATAGAACAAGACATTTTTTCTACTGTAAAGTTATTTCAAACCTTGGCGTTGAAAATCATCAATGAGATGTATGCATACACATATTGTTAGATAAATATTTCTATGCATGTGAAGACAATTTAAAAAATAAAAAATGAATTTCAAATGCGTACGGAGACTGATGAAAATGTAATAAAGTCACGGGGAAAGTTTAATATCGGAGCAGATAAATTGAAAAATGTCAATCGTAAGGTTTAAAACTATACGATTACTTGTATTATATACGTACCCATATGAAATAAGAAAATGTGAATAGCCCCGAACACGTTGAAACACGTCCCTTCTAACTAATGAACGTGTGAACGTTGAAACTTGTAGGGATTATACTTAAGGCCTAAATAATCCATATAGCTGGTTCTGAAGGTAATTGTCTTGGTTATCGTGTTCTGACGGAAATTGCTGTTCATACAATTTTAAAAACGTGTTGAGAAGATGTTCAAAATTAAACAGTGATCGGTTATTATGAAAAAAATACCGTAATATAAAATAATGTTTTAGACCGCAACAAGTATTCTTGAACACCATCAAGGTTGAACGTCGCAATAGTTATGTATCTATATACTTAGGTACGCCATTGTACCTAAATCATCATTCTGGACACTTTAGGTACCAGTAAAATAAGATATTTTAAAGTAATATTTATCGATAAAACAGTGTAGGGGAAGAATATTTTAGTGTAAAATGTTATTATTATTTTTAAACGTAATCATTTATTCAATATTTCCTTTTTATCATATAATACCAAGGAAGACCCTAAGTTGTATAGCTTATATATTATGATGCATATACCTCTAGGTATACAGTTAATATATAAATATGAAAATACCTTTTAATTTAACAAAAATTGTGAATTAAATAATAACCTAACCTAACTGAAATAACTGTACATTTATTTTTAATATATAATTAGACAAATCTATATGGTTATTAAATATATATTTGATTTTTACTATTTTAAAATTGGTAATTTCTAAAATTATTATCAATAAACAATATTAACAATTATTCAATAAACCACAATATTCAAAAACACTTTTAAATCGGAGAATCAATTATTCTTATAATAATTATAATATTTACCTTTAAAGGTTTAGTATTTTATCATTCTACATTATGAATTCTGATTTTTTGTAATTTGTTTTTTTAAAAAATAAATTATTAAAAATGTATTTAGGTAAATAATAAAACATTTTTATTTTTTTAATAAGCTTACAAACATTTTTGAAATATTTTTCGGTTTAATTAACAAAATCAAAAATTTATATTCACTTGTTTTCACTTGTAATTTATCTGATAACATTTAGATGTTAATTTTTTTAACCATATCAATATTTTTATTTTATAACATTACAATTTTAAAAACTTATAATTCAAAAAAGATCATAGTTTTATGAAGGTACTATTGTAGTTTTGACTTTCCAACTAAATTATAGAAAAATTAATCATTTTCACGAAAATTATGGATATGTATAAAACAAAATATTTAAGCAACTTCTTGAACGTTTCTACTTACTTTAAATTTAAATTATGTAATTAAAAATGTCATTTTTTTAACTTATATCTTAAGAAAAGCAAGCTATTCACTTTGAATTATTCTATATAATTGTAAATACATTTTTGTAGCGAATATAAACACATTTAACGGTTTTATTAAAATCGGAATCTTAGGTAAGTAGGTGTTTTATATTATAATTTTAGATTTAAATTGATCGTGGACGATTTATATAAATGCTTGTATTATGATCCCTTGTATTTGTAACTATTTTGAAGCATTGCTAATATACCAATTATTTTACAAATATTTTAAATGGACCACATAAATTAATCTGTATTTTATTCATTTTAAAATAAATATTTTTTTGCATACTTGAAATTTTTGCAACATAATAATTTATATATTATATATATATATATATATAATGTTATGTTTATAATATGTCATCGTAGAGATTTGATTTGACTTCAACAAATATTGATTGAGTTTCGAATTTGTAATGAACACTTCCTCATGTATAATATTGTAATGAATGACGTTTTGTCAAAATAATAACTTTAAGAGTTTACTGCATGATAAAAATATTTTTCAAATATAAATTAAAATGCAGTTATAGTTTATTCAATTTGCCAAAATGTATCTATAAATTTACCAGTATTATAAACATAAAGTAATTAATAACAATTTTTATTATATAATATTTTTTCTTGATTTCAAATCACATGAAATAAAGATTGAGAGATTATTTTTAATTTTTTATGATTTTAAACGTTACTGCATAATTGCTTAAGAATTCATAATCAATGTAATAATAAATTAGACAACCTAATAAGTGATAACATAAATTAAGAAAAACACATTTTGGAAAATGAATGATTACAATCGTGTGACTTAAATTTAAAACTAACACTTAAAGTAATTATAAAACTATATTCTATACTTAGTTTTTCATTTTTTTGTTTACATAATTATTATTATTATTAATAATAATACCTGCGGAGACATAGGCCATAGGGAAACATGTTATCTTACTTAGTTTGTCATTTGATTGGTATGTTTATATTCATATACGTGTCATTTCTGAAATGGTTAACTACTGTATATGAAAATGATAGAGGATAGTCAATTGATTAACACATAATAATTCTTATCTATACCGGGTTATAATAAAAGCTTAATACTTTAATGTAGTAAAATCACCTAAAAATGTCTTGTTCCTATTTTCTGCTTATTAAATAAGAATAACTCATGTTAACTAGATTTTTAGAAATATTCAACAAATAGTTCCTACCTACATATTATTATAATAAATACATAAATAAGAGACCAACTCTCTTTAACGATTTAAAGTAAAACAAAAAGATTTATTTATATGATATATAAATTGATATTTATTTTGTAATGGATAGCGTCGTTGTGTTATTGTAAGTAATATTTTAAAATATCAATCAACTTAAAATTTTAAAATACTTATTGTTAATAAAATATATTTATAAAAATGTTTGTTTTATTTTTTGTATTTCCTCATAATCGACCCCGTTTCCGCAAAACCTTTGATAATTTCCGTTCCCTGGAATTTTCGGATATGCCAACCTTGAATAAGTATAACTTTCAATACAAAACTAAAGGTTTTCATTATAATATTATTTACTTATTAAAATCACTTTGTAAGACGTAAATCGATACAATGAACCTATGTGTAGTATTGCTTCAACTATTTCATTAATTTTTAAAATACTAAGTTTTTCAAATATTTTTTTTCTCATTACAATAGGTACTGGAAATAATTATATGTTATTGTATTCAAACACTTTATGTTAATCGATTTAAAAATAAAAAAAAATATTGACAAACATTGAATGAGATGCCTAAAAATTTATTTCTGTATAATAATATAAAAAAACCGTATATATTATAATATTTTTAAGTTCATATTTCATTTCATTGCCACCGTACACAAAATTAAATTATAATTGGGACACTATTTTACTTATAATAAGAGTATATGCGCGTTCATTGAAGACATTTATATATTAGTAAGCAAATCATAATATTCATCCGTAAATCATAAATTATACAACCCAATAATTTTGACGGTTGCACAGTTTTCCAAAATGTTTTAAACAAATAAAAAATAAATTGAAATGACGTTAATATGTATATATTTTTTTTATATTAAAATCTAATTTGAATTGCATGATAATACATTGAGCGCGTTTATAGTCCAATCTGAAGTAATTCAAACGATGATAAATTTGACAATTAGTTTCTAAACTTTTTAATAATGTAAAAAATTATCCTTGAAAAAATTATTCATGATTTAGTATATAAATAGCGATAAATTAAATGAAAAATATGTAATTGTAGTTGTAGCAGATCCAAGAATGACATTAAATCGCACTTTTGCCAAGTTGTAATTGTTTCGTTTTAATTAAACATTTAAATCGATAGAAATATTTAGCAATATAAGTTAATTTATACATAATATTATGTTCGACTATGTATGTTATTATATTTTTTTATATTTTTACATTTTCATGAATTTTTAATGTATATCTATCCCTAGTAAGCTACCTGTATTGTGGTTTAAAATCGTTTATGACTTTATATTCATGTCCGTACCATGTAACTGGAAAAGGCCTTTATGTAACATTTAATGAAAACCCAAAATTAGTGGGGTGTGAACTGGATCTTGATGTTTCACGTTATCTTTTTGTTACCCTATGTACTCCCAGGAAACGCCCATAAAAGCAAAAACTCGTTACGAGTACACTTTTATTCTACTGACAATTTGGCAAAACAAATATTTTTTTTTATGAAACAAATAAGAATTTATTTAAACGTGGTTGGTTGGTATTGTTCTAATGCATAATAACAATAATAATTAAAATTACCAAAAATGTATAACCTCATCAGATGGCATTTTATTGTTATTAATTGTATATTAGGTAAATATTATCATATGACAATAATCAACGTTGCAGTGAAAATAAGGAGTATTATTATTTTTGATATGTCTTATAAGTAGGTAACTATATTAATATAATAGCTATATTATATTGTATTATATCTGTTGTTAAAATTATTAATTTTTTCTTTTATAATAGTCATTCGGTGTTCTGAAGGTTTTTTATTATCATTTTTACATTATAAATTATAATATGCTTTATACATTATAGTAATTATTCACTGAGTAATATTCAGCTTTATACAATTTTGGAATATGCCTATTGAAAAATATTATTAACAAATCGTCATCAAATAATATCTCTACATTATATTAAATTGAATACAAATTAATATTTTTATATCAATAGTTAGAAGTTATTTTAATTGCTTTAATAGGATTTGAATTAAATTTTATAATTGCAATATAATATTTACATCGTTCGTGTGCCTTTGACAAAAAAAAAAAAACAAAAAACGATAAATTAATGGTAAAAATAATAATGTATTACATTTTAAATCATAAATTCGTTTCCATAGTTTTTTATATTTTCATTTAAAATATCTTATTTGACTATTCGACGAATGACGCATACGGGGTTATCGATGTTTCGAGGTAAAAAAAAAAAAATACAAAAAATACAAAAAATACAAAAAAAAATAACAATATATAGTATTGATTTGAACACGAGTACACGGAGGCAGGCAGTTAACCTGTTACGATTTGTATTCTCGGTAACATCACTAACATTATAATATTATACAAACCACGAGCCTGCAAAACTTGGAAATCGTATACGTATGTGTAATGTACAGTATCGCACAAGACGGATGAAGAGCCAGCTAGACATCATCCGTATATATATATATATATACACATATGCTCTATTACATCCGACAACCGTATGAACATCCTAATGGGTTTCTGCGCTGAGCCGTATTGCGAACTATTAAGTCCAATTTTACCTTCATAATCGTACCTATCTTATACGGTCGGGACTCGGTGCAACACAATTGATCTGCTCGGAGCACTATATATCCGGCACAGGCCGATTTATACATTGTATCGCGAAAACGCGCGTTGCTATGCGGACGACATCTGGCGCCCGCGCGTTTTATATTGAATTTGGATTCCATTACGATAGCCGACTGCAATCGCAGAACGACCTTACCGTCGACGGCGATTCGGTCAAGTCTATTTGAAATCTATGATCTCTGCTTACATGCGTCCGCGCGCAGTATAATGTACTGCGTCGTTGAGCGATATCGTTCCAAACACTACAGATCATAATATATTATTATTGTTGTTCATTGTATTATTTTGGTGCGGTGACAATCGGTCTTATAAAAAATGCCGCGTTCTCGTGTTCGCGTACAACACACATTCGAATAAACGACACAAAAACTATTCAAATATATCGTCATAAAATTACCTATTCGGAATATTTAAAAACTATCCGAATATAACTTTTTTAAATTTTATGCCGAATATCGTCAATTTCAATTATAACCACATTTCTTTGTGATTTTATGTAAATTTGAATATGTTCATTTTATTCGTTTACATTTTTTCTTCTTTAAATACTAACAGTTAACTGCTACATAAAAAGAAGCTCATTTTCATTTCACGAAAACAAAATATTAATACTTATTATTATTATTACGAGTGTGATGTAAATGAACGCTTATTCGATGATATGTTATATAAAATATTTATTCTAAGTTTTTTTAGCATTTTTTTTTTTTTAGGCCTTTTGTTGCTTTTGCCCAATCCCTCCAATGATCTCTATATTGTCTACTTTTTTCCATTCTTACCGTAACATCTACCTGATTTAAATCTCTCTTTACTCGATCTAGCCAACATTGTCATGCTCTCCCTCTGGGACGTGATTTATATGGCTTATATATTATAAGTCTGAAACATAATCCTCAAGCATATACTCGTAACTATAATATATTTCGTTTTGCTATTGCTTAGGTTGAGGCCAATTCTTTAACTAGATGAAGTTGATTTCTTTACAATTTTTTCTTCTTAAATTTGAGAATTTTCAAAAATAAATTTCTATAGTGTCAGTAAGAAAGTCTCCTTGTTATTTGACTCAATTTTTCGATTGTCTTGCGGGTTATATTTTATTACTTATTCCAACTTAATGTTAAAAATGTGAAAAAATTATTAATTTCTTTGTCTGGAATCGAACTTGCATTGAAGTTTCTTGATTCTTTTCCTAAAACTTTGAACATGACACACAGCACAAACATTGTGCCTTTTTATCTAAATATAGCCAGTCTTATGTATAATTATTATGATTTTTTTATACAATATAAAATGTGTTAATTATTAAAAACAACATTTTTGGAGACTGATTATTTTCATAGGCGATAGAATATTAGATATTTTCACCACGGTAATGAGAAATTAAAAATAAATCAATACATTTAAAATATTTTTAAATGCAAAAGGAATACAATAAATCTTTTTATTCAACTATTTATTCTAAAATATGCCTATTTAAAGCCACAAAGGTACTTTACAATACTGCGATCTTCGCTCGACGATATAACGACATGGTAGTATTTGTTATACGTTTATAGGTCGGTATGGTTTTATAATATATGCTTATAATCATTCATCGTGCGCAAAACACTATTATAACAACAGAAAACTATATTCGTCGTCGTCGTCATTCTCATGGTAATACGCCGTTGACGTATAGTGTATAGAGACGTGGAACGTTATTTTAATGATTGTACTCGTAATAATTCATGCGATGGGTATTGTACTGTGCATCATAAGTTAACAGTGGCCATTGTTGTTGTTATGCGGAGCCAATGGAATTGAAGGTATACCTATTATCGGTAATGTTAACTCCACGGTATGGGCTACAGTGATGTACCGTCTTCAGTAGCGGATTATGTGTTTTTTTTTTTCATTCCAATGTGTAATAATAATAAATAAAAAAATAAATAAATATAATAAATAAACGTATACCCAGCTTTTTATGTTTGTCGCACGATGGCTCGTATTTACATTATTCCATTATTATAATATAAAGGGATATTATATTCCTAGATGCATTATAATACAAGGGGCGTCTAAAGAAAAGGGTAAACGCTATCGAACGTTGTTGGCCAAACAGCCACCGAAATGATGATGGTGGCGGTGGCGGTGGCGGTGGCGGTTTAAGCGGTTATTCCGCGGGTCTAAAACGATTTTTTTTTTTTTTTTTGTATCAATGTATCAAAACATTTATTATTATTTCTTTGAATATTATTCGTCATATATTTTTAGAATTGAATTGATTAAAAAAATAACTTATTTATTCTTGTGTGTGTGTGTATTTATTATAGTTATTCCGTTTAATTATGGTACAAGACTTGTATCATTCTAAAAACTGTGGTTTATAAAGCATTTTAATATTATATATTTATAATTTATTTACTTAATCTTTACTATTGTAGTAGTACAATGGTTTAAAGTTAAAACATTATTTATCGCAGGAATAACAGGTTAGATTAAATTTTTCATCAAATTTTAATAAATTATCGATTTTAATGAGTTCACATTTTTGGAACATTCTATACGTGAAAATATGTAAGTTATGATTATTCCAACTAAACGTGGAGTAAAAAGTTACGGTATATGTTGAAATAAAAATATTACTTTGGACAAACTATATAATTGGTGCCATCTAAGACGCTTTCCAGAAGAACTATTTATTTTATATTTCATCAATTTATCAAATAAAAAATAATAAAATTAAATAATTTAGTGCTAATGTGAATTTATAATGAATTAAATTATTTTACTAAGTGTTTTCAATGTATAAATAATTAAACATTTAAATTTGTATTGGACTAAAGTTGAAATCAAATTTTAACACCAGTAAGTCTAATATCAGTATACAGTGAAAAAAAATCATTATTATAATTATTTTGTATAAAGTATATGAAGAAAATCAACAAAACAAATAAATCGTTTTTTTATATAAATTCAAAATTGTATTAAAAGCATGATAATAACAACAATGAGGAATTTCGCAAATTTTATTTTTTCATAAATTATATTTTCCTAGAGAATATCAAGCAAAATATTATAATATTGAGGTATGTTCAAGCATATTTTTTTTTATGGATTTAAAGTTAAAATTTCGATGAAATCCGTCAAAATCACCAACAATTGTAAGCTATTTTATAGTTATAAAGTTTTGAAATCTTTTCTTTTTATACCTAAATTTTTATAATGTATTATACAAGATTCTTAGTAATTCACTACAGCAGATAACTTAAAAATAATAAATATATAAAAATATATGTAAAGGCAATTATTTTTTATAGAAATTTCAAATTCAAATTTACATGAAATTACCTATTTAAATGATAAAAAAATGTTAATTATTTTGTTACAATTTAAAAAAAACTATAAGTAGAAAAAGAAGGTAAAGGGTACATATATTTTACGTATATAATTATATTGTTATGAATTTTTCTGTATGCAATGAAATTTTTGATTTATTTTAAGTTATTAACTATTTATATTATGAATCTATTTTAGTTGTTTTACGGTATTTACAGAAAGATAAAACTACATTTCGAATTATATAAATGTATAATCTATATATATATATAATAATTAAATACTACATTTTCCATGAAAAATAATATTTCAACCTATCATTATATTAAAAGTAAAATAAATCACTTTATTAAAAATATATATGTGTATATATATATATATATATATATATCACAAAGTATAGTTTGTGATATTGGGTGAGAGACCATCTCCGTTCTGAATCGTTTTTCCTATTCAATGATGTATCATTGAATTCAAATTTAACACACCCATAAAAGTGATTAGTGACCCACTCAAGACCTAATGTACATCAGAGCGGTACCCACTTACCTACCTTTTCTAAATTGATTGCCAATTTATCTACTGATATTGTACATCCTGTTTTGTACTAAAACATTAAACCTTTACAAGTGGTTTTCTTCAAGAATCTGAAGTATGTTTAGATATAAGCGTTTTAATGTAAATCATATTAATATTAAAATAACACGATATCAAAGTTCATACTTAACCGAAAAGTATATTATAATATACTTATAAACTTAAAATATACTTATAAATACTAATAGTATTTTATATTCCATAAAAACCCATTAAAAACTTGAAAACAATAAGTTCATTAATAAACTACACTTAAACTCAAATGCATATACTTTGCATCAAAAATGTATCTACAATTGCTGACTTTACAAATATTCGAGTGAAGTATTATTTGAACGAATTGATTTTCCACATTTACATAGGTATATATTTAATACAATATTGCGTTATACATTTATTGAGTTTACTTTACCACGATTTTCTTTAAACTATAAATATACATCTTACACAATATTACTTTGTTTACAATTTATATTTATAGTTTGAATTTATAAAAACAACTCTGATAATAAATTATAAAATGTAAAATGCATTAATTTTTTTAATTAAAATATTGTATTAAATAAAATTTAGATTAATAAAAAACTAATAAGTATAATATTATACATTATATTTACATAAGATACTATGAACTGTTCTGTATTCGCGATATGTGCATTTAATGAAAGTATTAAGTTTTATAGTAAATTTTATTTTAATTTGTTGAATCTTTGTATATAAACAATAAATACATAAATTATATGATTAGCATATACTTTTAAATCAATATAATTGTGTTTAATGCATTATTATTATTATTATTATTATTATGTTATTTATTGTTATTAAATAAATTAACTCACTTGCTCTTATAAAACATAACATTTTTTTTAGTTGACATGTACATTATAATACAATTTATTACGGTTCTAAATAATATTCAACAATTAATAGCGTGCTAGTAAGAGATACTATTTCCGAACTTTTATAGATTTTAACTAGGTATAATGAGAAGAATAGATTTTTATCTTAAGGACCATCTACAGAGGTTTTGGCTTTAGTAGAAAGTGCTTCAGTGAGACGAATCTTAGAATATCTACCAAAGAGATAAGATTTAACAGTTAGAAAGTAGACGGGTTGCATTTTATTATTAGGTTTAAACATAAGATACCGCCGTGCCAAACCCCGTCAAATGTCTGTGAGGTAAAAAGAAATCCATCGTTCGATGAAGTTATTAACACATATTATTACAAACTGATAAAGCTTTTTTTTTAAATTTAAATTTAATTTATAAACATACTAATATATTACATTTATAGTTAAAATATATACTTACTCTTTATTATAATTCGCTAAAACTTAATAGTCGTTCACGAGTTTGTTTAGTATACCATAATTAGTTTAAAAAATTAAAACAATAGTCAAAAAGAGGACAAAATTATTTAATGATTTTAAAAATAGTATTGTTAACCACATAAAAAAGTATTGGAAAGCAGTTGTCACTTTAAAGGCTAAAAATAAAGTATAATATATACAATATATTATTTAGGGCCACTATTGGAATTTTTCATTTACTTCACTTTGTAATTAAAAGAAAAAATACTCATTAAAAAAGTTTAAGGCAGGTTCATTTTTAAAAGGAAAAGTTTTTTTTTTATAAGAAATCCATGCAACACTAATTGGAATAGCCTTCCTCGTTATACACTCAAGGCTAAGTTCTTTTTTTTTAAATGAACAACGAACGGAAATTTTTAGATGTTGTATTTTTTTCTTTGTTCGTTAAATAATTTCTCTTTATTTAATTTTTTGTTAGACGAAAATGCATAAAATAAAACGAGTTATGATTTATTAAACATTCGTAAGAAACAAAAAAATCCACATGTAGATTATCTTAGATGTTATGAAAGCATAATATTTTTATTATAATATATATTCCAAAATGTTATTTACTTGCATCTTTTTGCTTATATCTTCACAATATTCCCTATTGCATAAGACCAGATCAATAGAGCTTTTTTTTTAACTATCAATTAGGTACTGTCTTATAATTAAATTAAATATTTATAGAATAATAGAATATACTAATTATAAATTAATTTGACAAGTAACATTGTATAAGCATTTAAAAATACATAGATAATTCTTACAGTAACAAATGGAGTTAAAAATAACTATTATCATAAATATAACATACAATTAATAAAGTTTAAAAATAATACTTAAATTAATAATTTGTCTATATAAATTGTGAAAAAATTACCAACAGTTATGAAAAAAAAATCCAAGGTACCACCTCTGTTAGATTATTTATGCAAAACGTTATATTTTGCTGTCAAGTCAAAAAACTATAAATTGTAAATTTGGTAACATAAAAAAAAATTATATATAACCTAGTTATGAATGAGCACATAAATTAATATCAGTTACATACCAACACAATAATTAATAATTTTAAATCTCTATTATATACACGTTTGTAGAACAGATAGTATTAATATTTAGTTAACACATAATATGATGTAATCAACAGTTTCGTATAATTCTAACCGATATCTTCAATATAATATGGTATGAAATTACAAATATACAGTTTAATTGAGTATTAAAAATTATATTATGGTATTATAAATTATTATTCTAAACTGATGTTTATTAAAATAATAAAATAAAAATATTGTAGGTGCAATAGTTTAAGCCAGAAGATTACCATCTTCACTCGAAATGTAAAATAATTTAAAATATTCACATACTGATAAACAGAATACAAATGACTGAAATTCAGAAAAATATAAATGGATTCTTCGGAAATAATATTGTTACATGGTTGACTTCTCTAAACGATTTGGAAACAAGATCTGACTTTTAAAGCATGTAAAAAAAAAAGAAAAGTTTTTGAAACAAGTTCATATAACTTAAGGGATTTGTTATTTGTATAATACAATTTCTTGTATACGTGAAGAGTACTTCTAAAGAGGTAAAAAAAAAAAGAAGAAGAAGATAAGATTTTATCGAGTGACATTGACTAAACTGATGAAATAAACGGAATTAACCGTAGTTGATGTTCAAAAATAAATAAAACAAATAAATATTAGACATTTGATGCAAAAATGTATCTATAAATATGTACCACGTCTATAATAGTTACAATCTATTATGTAGTGGTTACAATTATTTTATAGACAACATTGAACTTTTAACATATTTTGGTTATTGTTTTAAATTCAAACATCATTTCAAAATTCAATTATCATTAGCTATATATAATATATATTGTTAATACGAAAAAAAAATATTATTACTTATTAAGCCATACCATTACCGATGTTATTTTTTATGATTTATTAAAACCAATTAGTTAAAACATACTAAATAGTAATAGCTATATATACAATTTACCTAGTGTACAATAATAGTTGAAAATTAAATATAAAAATTAATGAAGAATTTTTAGTTATTGAATTAAATATTTTGAATACCCATTTGAAAACAACCTAGTTTCTATCTGCAAATAATTTGATTTTATTACAAATATATATTTATTAGGAATTACCATGTAATGGTAGTGTTGAACGACTCGATGGTTCTTACCCTATCGGTCGCTAGTAGAACCCATGTTTTTAAACGCCTCAAAGTCTTCAAATATTTAAAGGTCTTGATGGTCCGAGTGTTTAAACTTGAGTGTCGAATATTAAAATCCGTTCAGTGGCGTATACATATTATGCTGATTTATAGACAGTGTCCAAGTATGTGATTTACCGACGGTCCTTTTTTTTTATTAATGCGAATCGCCTACTAACCACAAGTTGTTTAAACATAAATGGTGAGCTTTATTTATGCTTTTTTTCTTGTTTGCCAATCAGTGTTTGTCATTTTTGTTTACCATATATTTTTATTTTATATTATAATAGTAAATTATAATATGTATACGTGTTTTATGATTTTTTTTTAACACATTTTTTTAAATAACAATAATATACATTTAAAAGTGTTACTTTACATATCTTTCAGTTTCACATGACTTTTAATGATAACTTATACGAATAGTCAATATTTTGGTATGATTAAATTATATTGTATTGATTAAAACAATTAAAATTAACATTTTGAATTTCTATAATATATTATTTTAACATAGTTTATCAAACACAACTAAGAGACAAAATACTTGTTGAAATATACTTCATAGGTATTATAACAAGAACTTTAATGATAATTAGAAAATGATTTGCATGTGATATGACAGCATTGCGTTTTTGCGTCCAAGAATATTATTATAAACTATAAAAATTAAATTAATTTGAAATGATCTTTAAGCTGATGAATAATATAAAACCTTAAAAATAATGCGTAAATACCCTACTATAGACATCCAATCAATACCAAGAAGGTAAAACGATTTTTAATCTCCAATCGTGGTTTTATTTTACATCTAGAAACGCACACCAAATGCATTTTAAATGTACTCATCTAAAACAATAATGCACACGTTATCGTTAGCTCTATTATATTGATAACAATTGTAAGTATAAGACATGAATGGGCAACTGGCGGGCCACGTACCATTTTTAACTGGCCCGGTGGCCCGTGCTACATTTAAAACTACTTTATAAAATTATAAAATATTTGGATTTTTTTGTATTTTATTTTATTACATTTATAAAACCAATATAATTTTTATTGTAAAACGTAGATATGAATTCTTATCTAGTATTGAACTATAAACGTTAATTTATTGTAAACTTGATTGACCTTTTTTTTTTTGTTTTTTCTTTATATGTTCTCTGTCTTGCTAAATTTTTACTTTCAAAAAATTGGCCCTCTAAAAGAATTGAGTAGCGCATCTCAGGTATAAGGTATCATAAATAATCTTAAATTAAATATATTTTTCATAATATTGTATTCATTGTACAAATATATATTTTATCACTAGAAATCGAACATAATTTATAATGTATTGGCGCATGTAAGATGTTGGTACTAAATAAAGTAGCTAATATGAATTATTTGGTCTATTTTTTTGTATTTTTAGTTTCATAAAAACGTACTATGCTTAAATTTCATATTCCACGTCGTTAATTGTTGAAACTAATTAAAACAATTCAAAACTAAAAACTATTTCTATAAGCATATATAATATATATATATGAAAATTATAACCAAACCAGCTAATATCAATATAATAAATACACACATTTGGAATTTTTATATTATATACAATTCTTCTCGATACACATCAAACTGATCTATTATCAAAATATATAGGTAATAATATATGTATATATCATGTACAGAGAAATCACAGTATGAATTATATACAGCCGAAATGAAATCATATTCTCATTCTTACACTGCATCTGACTATTTTTTATTTAATATTTACTGTATCGGGTAGTTTGGATAAGTTCAAAGAAAAGAAAATAATACATCACACTGTATATCGCTTATCTTGCAGGTATGTAAAGCACGTCCAAAAAGGTATAAACCCTTTACAATTGCATTGTGTACAATAAATCCAAAGTTAACCAATATAAAATCATTGTGAATGTTCAAAAAACTAAAAATTCTTACAGTAATGTATTAGTCAGAAAATTTGAATGATTTTTATTCGAAAAAAAACTGTTAGAATGAATGAAAATTAAAAAAAAAAATCTGGTTTTCTAAAAATTTTCAGGTGAGTACACAATTATTTGTTGTAGAAAATATACATATCATATACATAATACAACAAAACACACTATATTATACGATTTTTATTTTCTGTAACTATTACTGTCAACAGAACCTGAAAAAATTGGTTTACCAAGATGTAACATGTAAAAAATAAAAAATAATATTTATAAATATTTTACAGCCAAATTTGTAAATCAAAACTATCAAATTAATATTTACAACAAAATATGAAGAACTAGTAAAATTAATAAAAAAAATAATGGTGGCTTACAATGTGCTACATAAAGCTAATTAAATTTATTGTGTCCACGAGTAACGTCATATTTAATATATATTAAATATATTTATGAGTCAACCTTGCAACTTGTGTAAGTTCAAGGTATTCTATTTGGAACAAAAAAAACAGATAAGCACTTTATTGTATACTACAGGTGTAGAGTATATCTCGTAATCAATAGGTAACTTAATTGGATGTATTAAACTTGATTCGATGATAAATAACTGTATGTGAAAAAATAACCGAGTAGGTCTGTCAGAATATTATTAAGCATATTTTATGATCACTACAGATATTACTATTAGTAATATGATAGGTTTAATATATTTTTTAATATTATCATGTATAGATGATTATATTATATAAAGTTATATTTGGTAACAATTTCAAGTACAAACGGTTATTCACTTATAAATTACAACAAAATTATGAAACTTGACACATCACGTTTAAGTTACCAAATAATAATATTGTATTAGCTATTCAATGTATGTTCTGATGTTTCACAATTTTACATAATAATCTGTGAAATACATCATTTTAAGAATGAACAGAAGCAGAAAAAAGAGGAGAAAGAACAATCCCATAACAGCATAAAATCCTGGTACCGCAAATAGAAGTAGAACACATACAAATAAATAAAAATATCTTTACAAATTAATCTTGAACAAAAAACCATTGGAAAATAACAACAATTTTAACAATGAATGCAAATTATATTATTAAATTAAATTTAAACATTTTTTTTTTTTAATTAAATTTTATAATTTTAGTATAACCTTCTGTTAAATAACCTCTGTGGTTCAATCTTTAATGTTAAAAAGAGCCAATAACAAAAATAAAAATTTACACAATAGATATCATCGTATAATATATTTTATTTTCAGAAATATCCAAATACTTATGAAATATTATACAATTACTTTTTATAATAATTCACCTAAAACTGTTTGCAAGTTTTAAGACATTTTATAAGTTTAAATTTCCTCTGAGTTAGAACGACCATTACGCATTTAATCATAATATTTCATTCAAAAATGGGAAGACTGTTTTGGTTTTTATTGCCATACGGGTGAATAATAATTTATACGCACAACAGTCAGCTGGGGAGGTTTTGGTTGATTTTCAAGAAACCATTTTCTGTGGTTAAAAATGTTTACAGAGATGACAGTCTTAAAGTTATATAAACGGTACTTGATGTGAAAAAAACAAAACAATAAAATTTGTAATATGATAATTCAAAACGTAGAAATTAATTTATCATTATCATAATAATTTTTTTTAATTTCATTCATGGTTATATGAGATAAAATTAAATTAATAATATTATAGTCATTTTAGAAATATATATGTAATAGATTTCTAGAAAATGATATCTGCAATTGCATTAGGGATGATTGCAATATAAATGGAATTAAATTCAATTAATTTTACTTAGTCATTGTAGATTACTTGAGCACCTACCTCATCCGAATATTAAGTTCAGAATAACGAATGACACACCTAAATTCAAAACGTATATAATTGTATTGACATTTTAAAAATATCAAATTAAAGCAATAATTGAATTATTTAATCACACGAATAAGGACGTAGCTATTTAAGAAGTTTAGATTTTCATAACATGTTTTATAAGTTACAACATATTATCATTAAGTCTTACATATTATTATATTACAAATTTAAATTAAAAAAATTAATTAAAAACGAGTGGAAATTATTATTTGTTAAAATTAAGAAAAAAAAAATACTTCGGTTATATTATATAAGTTAAAAGTTACGAAAACGTTACATATTTTGCATTTAAACCATTTAATTTATACTACAATACCAATTGGAGAAATATGTTCTAAGAATATATTTAATTATAATATATAATAATATTAATGTAATTATAATTGTATGTATTTATTTAATTTATGTATCCAACACACACGTGGCCGGCGTAAAGAAACCCGGCAATTTTCGGACAAAAAATTTTACTTTAAAAAAATAAAAGATGCAAAAAGTTGTTTAGTTTCGATTGGAAATATTACAGTAAAAAAAAACGTAAGGCAATCAATTAAATTTAGTGTTTACAGTCCTAAATCGATCTGTGGAATAATACTGATTTTTTTCCAGTAAAATAATTTAATGTTTGTAAATTCATTCTAATAATTTAAATATTTGTATGATAAATCGAATTAATGAAAGTGATATTATTTAATATCTTTTCGATCGTAAAGTTATAAAAAACAAAACAAATGTCGATCCGCATGAAACAAAGTAGTGTCCGATGTATATTATATTATAATATCAACGTAGACCGAGTTTGAGGTGATCTAATGGAATTGGTATATGGTATTGTAAAAGCCCAACGAATGGTGTTAAGACTAAATATAGGTTACTGATAGGTCTTAAAATTACGTTCTATTTGATTTATCGAGTTGAGTAGCGCTCGGTAAATATTGTTTTGTATGTTCCAATTTTTTAAAAGTCCTTTAGTTTTAGTTTTTTTTTTTTTTTTGTTTAGTTTTCTTCTTCCATAATTCATATTTGTTCGCAAAATACGGGATAATCCCGTGCACACGTTCGGTGTACGAGATAACTATATCGTATAGACTAGAGATATAATTTAATAAAATTGTTTTTGAGTTAGGTATAAGAAAAAAATAAAGCTTATAATAATAATGATACGTACGTTTTACAAAAATACTTCATAAAACTAACAGTTGGGTTGATGGAAAAAATACTACTGCAAAATGCCATCATTTGTAAGTACCTATTTTATCTGCATACACGTTTCACATAAATATAAATACAATTTGAGTACCCATATCATAGTTTTTTAAAATTAAAATATTATATATATAATATAATATTTTTTTTTTATTTTCTTTAATTATTTTTTTATAAAATTGTATAATTTAAGTTAAATTGCATAATATAATATGACTGCAAACAATTCAGCATAGTTACCGTTAATAAAATTATTTGTACTATTTTGAAATGATTTCTGCAAGTTAATAATAAATACTTTTATTTTTTTAAGAATTAGTGTGTTTATGCAGTATAAAAACTAAACTTAAACTTAATTTTAGAAGAAATATTAAAATTAAATCTCTAACGTAATGAACCTTTTAAATAATACGTGCGTTTGACATTCTGAAATTCTGAAAAATGAAATACCCAAGTACTCAAAAATTAAAACACGTACTTTCAAATGAATTCAAAATAGCTCTGTGACTGACATTTTGAATAAAACTATTAAAAATTATTTTTATAAAAATTGTTTAATACCTAATAGTAATTGAAGAAGCCATACATAAAATGTATGTGATTTTATATAAAAATTAAAAATTAAGGATCTTAAAAAAATATATCATCGATGACCATTAGAATTTATTGTATTAACGAATTAAAAAAATATATTATTTTAATTGATCTAGCTATCTAATTTTATTACCTTTAATCTACAATATATTATATTAAGTAATATGAATATGATAAAATAAAATATATTGTAACAGTACGAATGTTTCTAAGTTAAAAACTAGCGTTTGAAATGTTAAATTGTTAAAAGAATATTCTCATCCATAAGGAATAATAATAAAATTTTATTTTCGTATTAATAGTTTTAGGACAAAAAAGTTTGTATTCCAATAATAAAATAAATGATTTATATTTTGAATACATAATAATAATAATAATATAAATTTGGTATAGCTTTATAACATATGAAAAACATTGCTATGCGTTCTTAAATAATGTGCTGTATTTATTTAGGTAGGTGCCTATTTAGTATAATTTTTATTTCTTAAGGAAAAATAATATAATATTTTAGTCGATTTACTGTAGTATAAGTTTTTTCTTTTTATCCTCTATAGAGTAATATATAATGTAATATATTTTATGTTTTAGTTAGTCTCTTCTTGTAGAAGATTGTTCTGTTTTCTATAGTGAAATGGAGTTTTACAATTACTTTTCAATGGTAAAATACGGACGAGGGGGAATTATGGTAATCAGCATGTCCTAATTTTGAATATTAAATTTTGTTTGAATCTTTCATGTCTTATATAATGCATATTTTTGTACGTTTTATTTATAATACATAGACATCCTGTCAGCTGCATTTGTTAAAACTATTACTTTTGAAATTACCCAAGGAGTTTTGTGTACTTACTTAAAATCTAAATATTACCAAAAACAAAATAGTTTTTCAATAGTTTCTCACTGATACAATATACATATTTCTCTTTGAAATGATTATAAATAATTATTAAGAATCCATTTATAATAAGTTGTTATCCTTTTTAATTGAATAGTATTATATACTCTTCAACATACCCTCTAGTACTCGTATATAGGGAGATTTCTTTAACAATAAATATTCATTATCCAGAAAATAAAATATTGTTTTTTTTTAATTATAATTAAATATCAATATATTATTATTTAATCATCATTATTTGGAAAAAAAATAATTATGTTTAATATTTCTATCGTTATCATTTATTTTATTAAATTTTTATTTTATATATTGAACATGTGCATATTTTTTTATTTCATTTTTTGATTCAAAATATTTGTTTAATAATATTTAGGTATATCCAAATCATAGTTTTTCATTTTGTTATAAATATTTAATGTTTAGATTATCAGGCTAGTGTATTAACTTGCTGTGTGGTTGATCCTTGTTTTACACCACTCTACTCAACTAGAATTTTAATACTTATAAATAATTATGATTATATTCCTTAAGAATTCTATCATTATAAATAGACATTTTCACAACAATATTGTCTGTCAAATTATAAGTGTTTAAGACTATACAATTTGAAAAAAAAATGTCTTAAAATAAATAGGTGTTTAAAAGAAACATTATATAGGATTAAAAACGCTAAACTACTCTTATCGATTAAAAACTAAATATACTATTTTTAGTTATTTTTTCCAATTCTAGATAATGCGATTGCGTAACACAAACTGATAACACATTCCATGTCGACTATTCTATTCAGTATCTTTGAGGCTCGCATCAAGGTAGTGTCATAATATTATACTATAATATCATGTATTATGGTAAGTATAAACTACTACGATTGTTTATTTTTTGAAGAAAATTTATTAATATCAGTTACGATTGAAGATACAAAATTGACCAATTTTACAATTTAAATGGTATGTACGTACTATAAACTACACTGATTACTAATAATTGGAGATTCATATTTAACTGCAATAAGAGCAGCTGCACGCCCTGTCAAACCTAAGCATATATCTGTGTTAATCATTGAATTTAAATTTAACACAATATACGTTCCAATGATCTAGTCAATATAAGATAACTATAGTCTTCGTCTTTTATACAGCAAAGATAATTTTCCATTTTAAAATGTTTAATTTAAAATATCGTTATACATTTCATCACCAGTATGTACCCGTAATTAATTTATATTAATTATACATAGATATTTACAATTTTTATTTTTATAGTTTTTCATATGATTTTTTTTATTTTATTTTCATAATTGACACCAGACATTTTTCAATTTTCACAGAATTATATTGCATTTTTTTATTTTTATATGAGGTAAATATTATGAACTATGCGTAGTAATTTCAGTAGCATTTGTTCTTTAAAATCAAAAGGGTTTTAGATGGAATGTAAAAATGTACATTTACTAGTAAAAAGGCTTAAAATTAAATTTTTAAACGATTCGTATAAACAATTAGTTAGAAAGCTATAGTTTCATAAAACATAATTGTCATAAACTTTTTTGTCATTATAATTATTTATTAATATATATATATATATATATAAATACTAATTTATTTCTAAACAGACGATTGTGACTTCTGACTTTAACAAGGCATAGATAATTACTTTTTGTTAGAAATAAATTAAAATATTTTAGCGTGTACCTATAACTATATTACTATAAAAAACCAAGAGCATAAAACTATTTCTTTTATATAAAAAAAAAAAAAAATAACAATAATTCTATTAAACATTTTATCGTTATTTCTAACTTTTTGACTAAGGCATTGTTTAAAGCGAAATGAACATGAAACTACAGTTCCAAGGAATTGATGCTTAATTTAGTATTAATTTAATGTGTTTAATTTTATAGTTTTTACTTAAAAATATTTTAATTTATTATTTTATTACCAAAGTCTTTGTTTTTTATAGATTTCAGTTCTATCCATATATTTCTCTGTACAAGTAATTATATTTTCTTTTCGTGAATATAACTATCAAAGAGTTAAAACTATTATATATTTAATTAAACATATTCAGTTGATAGTTATTAACTATACATGTAAATAAATACTATATTAAGTAATGTAACTATTAATATAATAATTAATATTTATTTTCATGATAAAATACCTCCCTTGGGAGTCCTCTACAATCTTTTATTTTCATTTCATTATTTACTTTTATCATATTAACCTTAGTTTTCAGCTTTGTAACAGCAAGTGATCGAATGAAAAAATGTTTTTAAATATATATTATATACATTTTTTTTAAATCAGATGATACTTTGACAATAATATTTATCGGTAGATACGACTAAAATACTGTTATTCAATACAAATAATTAAATAAATATTTTGTATTTTATGTTACATTACTAATTGTGATGAATGATTGTGATCACAGCTTAAACGTAATTCATACCTGAAAAAAAAAACAATAAGTAAATTAATATTACAATCATTGTATAATTTATAATTGTCAAACATATATATATATATATATATATACCTAAGTATGATTAGTATAATAGCTGTGGAAAACTGTTCTAACCGTATGTTTAATGTATAGTATGATATGGTTTTATAAACTAAGAAGATACCTAAAAGCCTCTAAAACGTGATACAAAGTTTTAAAACTTTTCAAAAGAAAAAGGATACAATTCGTTATTGTTTATGATATGACATTTCTGAGATTCTTTTTTGTTACTCGCAAAACAACAAAATAAGTATTTTTGTATATCATCAAGTAACTTTTGAAATTGTCAGTATATATTATCGTCTTTGCTATTATACAGCTTATACTCGATAATATACGTATAAAATGTTTAATTTAATACATTTACACGTCATTAGATAAAACACGAGGGTTAATTTGAATTATTTTCATAGTTTTGAAGTACAATAAAAACACAACATTCTTTTTTTGAGCGTGGGAAAAATAAAAGTTTTCTGCTTCATTTATTTAAGTTTTGAACTTTATTAATTTATCCCTTTTTATAAAAAAAGCGTACCATAATATATTCATTGCAATATTTTACAGGATTTAATTGAAATAACTTACAAATTTAATTAATTAACTACAATATTATTATAACAATATATCTTCTAATAAATTATGTACTATTTGTATTTTAATTATTATTATCGTAAAATTCGGATCTTTAAAATATTATATAATCTATGAAAATATTATGATAGATACGTCTTGTTATACTCATTTGAATACATAAAATGTGTCGATTCCAAAACTGTGTTATATACATAGCAAATTTTTTACTAGGTAATAACTATTATTTATCTTCTTTCTTTTTATTTAGTGTTTATATTTTAGAGATTATGTCCCCGTCTCGAGACGTCTCGCCACCTATTCCTGCAGTGTACCTACAGCTAATTCTTACTAATCCTCTGTGTGTGACAAATGATTTCTCGTACTAAATATTTAACGTCCTCGAATTTTTCAAAAGTCAACCCCCGCGATACCAATGTTTATCAGACGCATTATCTTGGTTTTTTCTAATTAATCTGTAGACCTATCTTCTCAAATGTCCCTTCCGTCACTTAAACTGCTCAGTGATATGTCCCACAGCAATTTTTCTATAATGTCAAAGTAATTTTGAAATCCTACGCAGATAACACGGTTCTCATTTATCAATAAACTTCATTCACAGCTCTGCAACTATCACCACATTCTCTAAAAGTTAAACCGAACAAATCGTTTCCTTACTTAGATCAGTCGATGTTGTTAAAGTGTAATACTATCACATTATTATTTTCTAATCATACTTTTTCTTGCATTTTTTCCATACATATTATATTTTTTACGTATAATATAGTTTTTAAGCGAGCCATATAATATTCATAAATTATATCTACGCAATGATTCTAGTGCTTTCATAATAAATACGCGCACTAAATATGATTTTATAATTGTTATATAATATACACATTAGATACGATTTTACCTATTCATATTTCATACTTCCTAATCATTTTTTACGGAGAAGCCTTATTTAGAAATCGTCAAGACTACTATTCTGTACGAATTCGCAACGTCTATATTATATTCGCGACAACCGGTTATGACTTAAAATTATGTGCGCCATTATGCATTGATATAGGTAGTGGAAAGTTAGTTTCGTTAACGATAGTCGCGTGACAGGGCGTATGGTTGATTATAAAAATTAATTATGGGTCCTGTAGCTTATATGAAACTTTCAAACGTTCAAGCAAATGTAAGTCGTGACATGCTCAAGAATTTATAACAATATAATAATATACTTTTAATATAAACTATATTACAAAACAATTATTTAGGAGTACATAGTACACATTAAATGTATTTTTCCAATGTCAACCATGATAATAAAACAATGATCAAAAGAAAATTGATTTTAATATAATTTAAGAAAAAATAACAGTACTAAGTACAGGATCTAATTGCAGTTTGTCTCGCTTCTTAGTTCGTAATAACAGCAATTAACACGATTTTCAAATCAATAATAATATATATATATATATATATGATAATATGAAAAAGATTCCGAACGAAATGTATTGAATGTGCTTTTTAAAACGTAGATATGGTACCTTTGCTCTTGGAATACAAGAAACAAGAAACTAACGATTATGACCCAATAGCTTGTAAAATAATAAAACACGAAAGTATGTACACAAAAAGAAATACATTAAATTATTGACGATAAAAATGATTTTTGAATATGCTAACGTTTTTTCTGTAGGTCTATCGAATTGAAATTTAATTCATTATATTACACTTTTTATGACGAATTATTTGATTCAATTATTAATCTCGAAAGACGCATATCACTGTTCAGCTGATCACGTTTTAGAGTTAAGAATTGAATATTTCATAGAGGTGCATATTTTATGTTATTTGTGCATATTATATTACGGTCTTCATTGCCTCTAAATATATTATGAAGTCAGAGAACCTTAATTTAATTTTGATTTAAGACTTAACGATAGACAGTAGGTATTTCCGTAGAAGCATCTGTACTTAATATTAATCAATTCAAGTAACAATGGAAAATAAATAAATTTAATCAGAAAAATAGCTAGACAACACAGTCGTCAAAATTGCTGTTTTCAATATATACACGAAAATTCGTTTCAACGCAACAATTTAATTATTTTTCATTCGCGGTTTCATTTTATTTCCGTTATTATTTTCCAATTGTATTATATAATATGCGCGAATTCAATACGGAACGTATACAATATAATATGCAATGTATGTGTACTACACTGCCGCAATGTATAGCACACGGTTGAATAATTTTTAGCGATTCTTAGGATTACAACATACATAACGCACAATGGAAATTGGGTCAATAACGTACGCTCGAAAAATTTACATCCATTATATGTGGTTATATAGGTTCCTATATCCGCGTCTCCCTTTTTGTCGTGGCGGGTAGGTATATCCGAACTCATTTTTCGGCGTCGTTTAGGACGTTAAACCAGCTCATCCTCGGTAATGACCGTATCGCAGTGCCAATAGATGAATTTCGGAGCACCGGACGACGTCGGGCGGGGCGTTTAAAATCTCCGACGGCGGGAAGAAAAAAAAAATATCGAAATCGAAAAAAAAAACACACAGAGAGCGAGACAGTGCGATATCGACGAAGAGGAAGTGGGGTAGAGAGAAATATAATATATCGGAAACGGCGCGGAATAGACGCCGCCGTTATCCGAGCATAATCCACTTTTCGATTATACCAATTATCGATGTGTGCGCGCGGGATTATCCGTTTTATCGGATTTTTTTATAATATCATTATTTATTATTGTATTATTGTTATGTGGTGGTGCGACCGCGACGCAGTACGCCGATATCGTAGCCGCATCACCACCGTCACGACGTAAAACAATAATAATAATAATAATAACAATAATATAGTGACAATAATAACATTATTGTAATTGATTTCGAACGGTCATCGCGCGCGTACACATTGTTATTGGTCGTTACTCGGCCGCGGCGGCGGTCCGTTTTTATCGTCCGACGTTTTATTCGCGAATAAAAACGGCCGGGCGGCGTATACAACACCGCCGTTATAGCACTATTGTTATTATCATCATCATATTATTATTATTATTATTATCATCATGACGTGTAGTGGGGATCAAGAAAATATTGAAATATTCGAAACTGTTCATCGTCATGTTATTCCCTCGCCAGCCCACAATAATTTGTGTACGGACTCGCGCGCGCGCGCGTGTGTGTGTGTGTGTATAATGTAATGCCGTACGGATTAAAAAGGGCTCGATCGGCGACGTGTGGCGGTCGGGTCGAGACTGAATAACGCTGGAATTTATTATTATTATTATTATTTTTTATTTATTTATTTATTTTTTTATTTTTTTCGTTTCGTTTTGTTTTGTTTTTACCCGTCGCACACGCAGACCGCGTATAGGAGCTTATGAAAACCGTGTCGAGCAACGCGACTTACGTGTGTTGTTTTTTCGCCTTTATTTTATAAATATATATAAATATTTTTTTTTTTATGGTTGAAGGCTTAAAAAATTAATCATTTTAGGTCGGGGTGTCCCTCGACAGTAAAAATGACTTTATGATGTACCACGGTTTAAAAATCTACCAACACAAAAGTGTGTATAATAACTCGGTTATTATTATACGACGACGGCGACATTCGTTTTACGTACGTAATCATTTTGTCACGCGGTTTTCACGACTGCGGTGCATTTTTTTTTTTTTTCAACTGAAACATTTTTAATGAAAGCTCGTGTTTTGGATCCCACAAAAAGCGTATCCGGTTCTATCTATTTTCTTTTTCGGGATTTATATTCTTATTATCACGGCAAGAACCCATCATATTGTACCTTTCGAATTTCGACACCATTAGCAATACTGTAGTTTCATAACAATGTAGTTGTATATGTAGGTGTTCGGTATACCCACAACACTAAAATTATTATTATTTAATTTTCATCGACATTCTACTGCGGTACAATGCATTTTCCGTTAATGATCTCATCCAACTATCGGCATAAATGCTACATTTTTCACAGGATTTAACTTTCATAAGGATAGTTGAATATTAATCTCTGTTTTTAAACAATTGTAAACAATCAAGTAGTATATTAATACTGCCCCACTATTACGTGAACATTTATAACTATATTAGTACACATGTCTATATTATAATGATTCATATCTAAAAAATGTAATTTCTAGACCTATTCTACTCTTTTTTTTTTTAGAACGCTTACGTATTACAAAAAAAAAAAATTAAAGGTCACGGCAGTGCTAAATTTACCGCTTACAACTGAAAGAAATTCATAACGAATAAATAAATTGAAAAAGATGACGTAAAAGTCGTAAGACACACATTATACGAAATATCAAACTCTCTATTCTCTTGAGTTGCTCCATGCCTATCACAAAACCAAAAGATAAAAGTAAGTACTAACATCGTTTTGGACAGATGTGAACGATATCAACCGATATATTGAGCTGCTAAGCTCAGGGACATGAACACTTTGTGTTTGGCGGTGTCAGGATAACTGACTTGTTTGAGTTGCATTTACAGTTTACAGATTAGTCAAACATTGTTTATGTTTATTTAAATGCGTACATCGTAAGCCACTGGTTATCGAAACCGTCAGTATAATCGTTTCAGTATATATATATATAGTTTGTAGTCACCGAATATTTGTTTGTTCAGTTTTGACATGTTTGCAGTGTTCATTACCAAAAGCCAATAGCGGTACATTAAAATAATGATTATTATTCTTGAATAATGCCTTATGTCAATAAACTGTATACACATTACGCAGACACCGAGCGAAATTATTGTACCGGTGTTCAAGTCAAGTGCAAATAAGTTACCTGTGCGAAGACGCGCTATCAACACAATAGGCATATCACATAATCACATTGTTTACAACGGCCGGTGCCATCAATTTGACAGATATCCCGTGTAGAACCTTCTCGGGTGATCTGTATTTTTTTGGTAGAAAAATTATACAATGTTATCAGTTCGACTAATTATATTAAATTAAATAGTTACTTATAACTGCGATTCCTATGATTACCCCGACAAGTTCTGGTGTTCGGTTATATAAATTATTATAAATTAAACGTCATAGTTTAAGAGTGGTAGTTCGATCAAACCGTCATATTATTTTATCGAAAAAAATGAAAATCTCAGCGTACACATTTATGGGATATAATAAAATATTAGGAATGTCAAAAATACCTGCATTTGTTGCCCTATACTGGTAGAAGCGATTCCGCAGTTATCGTGCAGATTCGCATATCCGTTGATACATGCATACACCGATTCCGAAAATAATATATATATATATAGCACATACACTATTCCGCATGGATTTAAATGCAACGTCGACTTATAGTATTCTGCGCAATAAGACATTATACAATTCTCAGAAGTTCGTAGATTTGATTTAGTAGATTGAGTCTATAAGATGATTAATGTAAATTATGTTAAACAAATTAACTAAAACCAAAAGTATAACAACTATATATTATACTACACAGTATACGTACTAATGTAGGTACGTGCAATATCATAATGCCACCCCGCTAATTTACTAAAAATTGATCACTCACTGCACGATCGCCCACTTGTTCCGGCCACGCTTAAATATACCTCTACTTTTTTTCCGCCACGTTTTGAAGCCGACGTAAAGTCATCTTTTCCGTTCTCAACGGCTACTCGGTCGCATTTATTCTGATATTTTATAAAACATAATACTTTGTGTATACCTTCTTATTATATCAGTAGAATATTCTCATTTCCATACTCATCTTCGTCTGAATCGTTGCTTCGTTACATTTATGATAAACTTTTACACCTGACTTAATCCTAAGATTCCATTTGATGTTGTTAATATTTTAATTGTATACAATCGCAATGTATCGATTGTTTTTACCATATAGGTGGTCTAATTTCTGTTAAATATCGTGCAATCGTGTTATTCTCAGACAAGACTGACATTGACTTTAACGAATTAAATAAACAGATACAATTGTTGCCGTACCAAAATATTCATAAACCCAAACATTGAAACGTTCATAGGCGATATATGGCCAATAAAGGTACTGACATTCATGGCTATATTGACGTTGTTCAGTATTTTCAACAACAATATTATATCAATTTACGCATTCCATTAATTAGTTTTTAACGAGGTAAGTCATTATATAATTAGTTGATTTAAATAAATGTATGGCAATGTTGGAAATCGTGAAATAGATTGTTTTTTTTTTTTTAAGTAATCTCTACTTTGTTCGAGTATAGGTAATAGAAATATCACGATAGTACGGCACTTAATTTAATTTAATTTCATAGCTGGTATTATTTTTTTTTTTTTTTTGTGCGAATAATAATGAATAATTTTTAATATGTTCGTTGATTTTTAAATTAATATTTAAATTATTTATTTATATTTATATACATTGTATACTTTTTCCTGTAGTTATATGTCCGCTCAGCTGTAAAAATTACCAAACAAACGTTCTATCGAATAAGTTATTTTTATTTATGAATAATTATAAGATAATATCAATACATTTATAAATATTATAATAACAGAAGCTTACGAATATTATGGTGATGTACCGACGTTGTTTTTAAATTTATATGAAATAGCGTATATAATATTATAATATGTGAAATTTGTGAAATTTATGTAAATGGTTATTAAAACCTGCAGGATTTCACGATTTTTATTTCGGAATCTCGTTGTAGCATTTCCCCAGAATTAAAACATTGCCGTTGGTTCCAAAATATTGCATAATGTGCTGTAAGACACATTAATACAATTATAATATTATCCGAGAATGGTATTCAGTGATTGTAACTTTTTTATACAGGTATACATTATTACGAATCATAAAATGTGCGTTTTCGACTAAAATTTACGCAAATTTCCGCAGTGTATATCTACTACGCTAACCAGTAAAATATGATTTTTGTTAATTATATACTTAATTACAGTCATGATAGATAAAATTAGGTAACCTATGAATTATTCATAATATCTCACTTTCATTAGTGAAGTCCGTCAAATATAAAATGGATAATTTCTAATGATTCGTGAGCTATAGAGTTATGTAAGTAAAATATTACATTATAAATTATAATAAATAATAAATAATATTCCTAAATTTTAAAAACGTTTATACTGTTATATGATACAATTTTACCTTGGGGTTTTAAATTTAAAAACGATTATTTTATTATACACAATTATACATGAGATAATACTATAATAAATTATTGTTTACATGAATTAAACAAAATATATGTACTATTGAAATATACAAATTAAAAAAAAAAAAAATCACATTTAAAAAAAATTTATTTATTTTTATGTTTGATCGTAAACGTGAGTGTTGTTGAAATTAAGTAAGTGGAAATTTCACTAAACAATGTCAAATTTATCATTTGTTATAAACTAAGCTTGTCCCTCCTAAAGTGCATACTGCTTTAATGTATTTTATTTTATTTTTTAAATATTCATTTATTATTATTAAATAGTTTATTATACAACTGTACAATATATCGCAACAGTTTATAATTAGAAATGGTTAGTCATCAAAAATTTAAATTTTGGTAACATTTGGTCGTTTTACATTTATTTCGATTTTTATAATTTGTATAGACTTCAGTGAGTTTTGATATTCGACGCTTACACGAACATCTTAGTAGGATTTCGTATAACTATTTGTGGTTATTTTTTTTTTTACAGCATTTATGTTTGTGGATCTTTTATTTCCCCAAATATTTTAAGTAACCCTCTCTAAAAAAAATATGTTTTCAATCCTCTTATCATCTTACTCCTTCAAACCATCCTAAATATAGTGTTATATTTATTCATATTATGTGAACGATAAAAATAATGCGATACGTCTAACTCTATTATTTTTTAATATATTACTAAATATAAGCTTGTTTCTTACTTTAATACTTGACGCTGTTATTATATATTACTCATTCATCTAAATTGATATTCATATAACGATATTATTTTTTTTTTTACTTTTCGCACATTTCAATACTTAGAAAAAATGTATTTTTTAATATAAAGTAATGTGAACAAGTTTTCCAGATTCTAAAAGTTTTGAGAAATATAGCAAATACTAAACGTCCTTATTTTTAGGTGCTAAATATTATAGTGTACTATAAAAAAGTGATTGTGAATGTTCCTTTGATAAACTGTTATTTTCAAGCACATAAAATATTCAATTTTCTTAATAAATCTAAGTATAAAATGATTATGTAAAATCCGAACATTATGAAAAAAAAAATACAGGATCAAAATAAATATAACGTAATAATATAGACATAATATATTAGAGATGATATATTGTTGTAATATGGTAAAAATGGAACATCGACCATCGTCCATTCAAGATATTTGTGTGCTCTATTTTTACTTTTATTATCGACAATAAATCATAAAATTAAAAGAAAAAATAAGTATACCATTTTAGAAGAAACTACAGATTTTAAAATTTGACATTATCTCAATTTAAAGTTTTTATAAAAATTGTAACTTTTATGGCACTATTAATAATAAAACATTATTAATTTATAAATTTCAGTTCATTAATTATCTACTATACAGTACCTGTAGCGAGTAATTGCTCGCTAAAAATGTTGAATTAATTTTAAATTAAATAAAACATATTATATTTAAGAAATATACGCTAACATGTATAGTTTTTGTAATGTATGGTTATTTTATCTATTCTTTATCTGTAATCAAATATTATACATCACTGTTATTTAATTTTTTTTATTTTATTAAAAACAACAGTGTAAACATTTACAAATAGCATGTAAATTGTATATATTAAAAAAAGTATTTATAAAAATAATATGTATATTATATCAATTGTAGTATGTTTTAATCCATATCTGTAAACCAATTTCAAAAGTTTTTTTGTACTGAGATAGTTCTTAAATACATTATTTAAACGTATACATTTTAATAAATAGACGTAATGTTACTCAAAGTTATTATAACATAATTACTTTGATACATACATATTATATTTAATACATTATAATACATACATATTTATGCATCATTAACAATAATAGTAAAATATAAATTTAAAAAAAATATATTATACCTACTTCAATGTTAATGGAAATGATTGATATTTGTTTCAATAAAAAGACTAATGGTATTAAAGTTGACTTGTTATTATAATATATTGTAGACTTTGTACTAGTTAAAAAGAATATATTAAAATTTAGCATTTTAGTATTTAGATATATGATAAATTTAATACAAAGCTGCTATGAAAATTCAACTAAATCATAATATGGTTATTGGTATATATCAGTATATCACGATAATGTTATGCAATTGTATAAATATAGCAAAAATGTCCTATATGCGTTTATTTCAAGAGTTGAGATTTAATATTTTTATAGTATGTCAACATTAAACGTGAAAAGTGATGAGTAATTTTTAAAAATGGAAAGGGGGAGCAGATAATCGTTCTGCTGTACAGTATGTTTCAAGTGTATCCCGCCATTGAGGATAAGTCATTGTAATCACGATAAAGGATTCTGAACGAATACTTACGGTCTGTCAGCCTATATAACTTAATACTTATATTTGTTAAGGTATATTTACATTGCTATTAAATTAGTCTATTTTACTATTAGTAATATAGTGGATTTAATAAATAATAATTTAGTTGTACATTTTCAAGGTTGAAAATCTAGGTATTTTTTTTACTAGAAAAAGTATCTCCAGGTATACAAAAATAAAGCACACATAATTTATTGTAATCTCGATCTCAACTTAGTATTTTAAAAAGTATTAATTGGTATTAAAATGTATAATAAATTAATAAATTGTATATGAGGTATCATTTATTCGATTCAAATAACTATATAATTAAAACGATGTTACGAGTATCGTTTATTTCAAAGTAATTGATTATTGATCTGTAACAAATGTACAAGTTATCTCATTTCGAGAATGCATATTATTATACTGTTGGTAGATATGTGTATTATTATCACTCGAAGGAGTTGAAGTTTATTTTCATTAACTGTTACTTATAGTTTCGTGTATGTGTTTATAGAGTAAATATTATATGAAACTACAATACATTTAATTCTATTTTCTTTTATAACTTTATTTAATTTCTATCAATATCGTTGTCTAGTTGTCTGTTTATTTTTGAAGAAAATAATAACATAAATAGCTGTATGTTAAGGCCACAGTGTTGAATATATCATGATGATTTTCGAGATTTGTCTCATGATTTCGCTTTGTACAATAAAATATATAATAATTTATTTTACGAGTAATATAACATTTAAATTAAGGGATTATCGATAAATTAAATGATAAAATTCAAAGCTTAAAAGCACTTATATGTATAAATAATGATAAAAAAAATGCACCAAAGATTATGGAAATAATAAAAACTAATACATGTTTTTTTTTTCTAAAAGTTCAACGTGAATATATTTTTTTTATACCTACTCAAAAATATATAAAAAGCATATATTTTTAAATTTATGCTTCTTTAATGTTAGTTATACAATGTATAAATCCGAAATGTGACACAGAAAGTTAAATTATTAATAAATGGTAATTAACGGTAATGGTCTTTATATTTTGATTAAAAATATTCGTAATTAATTTTCTCAGCGTGATCGTTATTATGAAAGTGAAATAAATGTTTAATTTAAATACCAACCAAAAATGTTAGATTTAACCTTCGGATAAAATATAAATTACAATAATTCGTTTTATCTAAATACAACAATACAGATGATAAACTCTTAGAAGAGTTTAAAAACCCTTCTTCCAGAGTAGAAGATGTTAAGAAATTATATCTTTATACCGGTATAATATGTCCGGATTTGGTTAACATTAATAATATCATGCTCCGCCAATCCGTCATCGGCGGACAGTTTAACGCGATGCATCTGTAGGTACCTATACTTATCAATACGTAGGTAGGTATATCATTATACCTGTGTTATGTATATATATGTGTATATCTATAAATCATATTAAACTAAACGAACTTTGCGCTTTCCACACTTTGATCGATCTGATTTAATAGTTATTATACTAACGTCGTATCATTTTATATTATATTGACCATACACCTATGTCATTGACGTACCTATAATAATAGTGCGATACATAATTCTTCTTAATCTCTTGCGTGCGTATAATATTTCCATCGCGGTCGGGTTGTCATCACACGACTATGGTTACAGACAGAAAACCATCTAAATGTCACATTGTATTATGCAGCATTATGAGCGGTTGGCTTTTTTTTACTGAAATATACAATTTATGGCGGTGTTCCTAGTAATATATGTTATAGTATTCAACCTCGAAAATGACGAATTTACCAGTTTAAAATCATTTATAATTTTCAGTTGTCTATATTAAAACCCACAAAAATCACTAAATCAAAGCTTTATTTATTTTAAGCGTTTATTTACTTAAACAAACCAATTAGATATTGTACAACTATAATTACGAATTTATTTTAACTATTTAACAGATCTTTTTTAAGTATTTTTATACCTGAATGATTAATTTACATTTTATATATTGTATTATCATTAAATTGACAATAAAAATACTTAACAAGTTTATATTTTGAATATAAATTAATCATAAAAAATAAAATCCATTTAAATAAACTTTTAACTTTACGTCAATATTTATACTAAAAAAAACTGCCGCCCATGGTAAATTATAATAATGTTAAAATGATTGAGGGGATACATTTAAAAACGTACTTTTTTCAAATTTCATAAATAGAGTTATTGATATATCGATCATTATTGAAAATATGACGAGAAATTGAATAGTGTTGTGTAAGTGTATTATAACTATATTTTACCATGTGAAATGGTGTTTCGTGAGCAATTTTTGCATAGCGTATTTATTTCAGATAGTAAATCTATGTTATTTACATTAATGAATGTAGAAAAAACGCACTTAACCTAAATATTATTACAAAATTTTGTATTTAAAAATCACCCCAAAGCATTATACTACATATAAATATTGCAAATAAAATTAATTTAATCATATAGTACACTATTTACACTGTTGTTTTATAAAATAAATTTACATTTATTTTATTAATTTATTATTGAATTTCTTTATCAAAGTTAATTACTATGCAAATTCTTTAAATTATTAATTTACTTAAAACAACATCAGAAAATAATATTTCCATACATATAGCCTTATTAAATTGAAAAAGAAATATTTATGCTCATAGTTTTTACTTATCAAATTGATGTTAGCAATCCAAATGTTGACTATTAGAGTCTTGTATACTTCTTTTTTTTTAACTTCTGACTTAACTTATAAAATATCACACAAAGAAATTGTATAAATTAAGAATTTGATGTATTGTGTGTCAAGCAAAATAAAAAGCAAGTATAAAACCTACAGCTAATAAAGTATTTATTAAATAATACAAATTTAAATGTAAACTCTAAGAAATGTAACTATTTAACATTAGACATTATAATTTTCGCGTACAGCGTCATAAGTACTATATTATGATTTTATAAATAGCTCATAATCAAATTATTATAAATATGAAATATATATTGAATTTATTTTTATTTTTTATTTTACACTCAATAATTATGATGACTATTCTGTAATAATTACTATTATGAAAGTAAAAGTCATAATTTAACCATAATTAAAAAAATAAGTTTTAATTTATTTTAGTAATTATTGAGAGCAAATTTGAATAATATTTGGTATAAAGTATCTTGAGCTTTGACACGGGGAATTTGAATTTTAAATAAAGCTAATAATAAATATTTACTGTGACGATGGCTGTAGACAAGAACGATTAGTGATTACTTAGAAAGTAGGTAAATTATTAAATCTAATATTATTCACAATTTACACATATTTTTTTTAATTTAATAGCCTAAAGGGAATATATATTTACGTGATTTTCTCAAAATTGTAACCTTTTTCAATGTTAAGAAACATTTATATTCTTAGTGCAAAATAGTTTATTACATTTAATTTGAATAATTTAGATTTATAAATATACAATATTATAATGTATACATGACTGATTTTATTTGTCGGTGTTCGTTACTTTTTCGTTTGATGTACTTCAATTACTGAGCTCTAGAAATCCGTTTGGCCGCACCGATAATGAGAATTAAAATTATAGACTGGACTGTGTTCCATACTAGTAGAATCACAACGACAAATCAGATAATATGATTGTACCAACCTATAATAAATTTCCATTGTTTTTTGCTATCTGAAAATGTGTTTATCAAAATGCTGATTGCTAATCGTTTTTTATTGGTCTGCAGAGTATTTTGGTTAGAATTTTTTTTTTTTTTACTAATATCACATTATACCTAGATATTTAATATTTATGAATCATTCGGGACGCAAATATACGAGTTATAAATAACCGTGATGAATTGTCGCCTTAATAGTCTACACTATTTTTTTTATTTAAAACTCTGAGGAGCACCCATTGTGCTGAGAGGTCTAACGATGAACATTATTAAGATTGACGTGTGCAAACATCAACGCTGTCAAGGAAACGACAACGCGACTATGGTTTAAGTTCTACAATAAATTGTATAAGAGTAAAAAATACAAGTAATCATACATGGGTTTAACATGATAAATTGTGTGTAAAATATTTATGTTGTATTCAGTGCTACAGTTACAATTTCAAGACCGTGGTGCAAAATTATTTTAGTGCCTAATAAATATATGTGAAAATGTGGTGTGCCTTAATCTCCTAGTTAGAAATTAGCCCTTAAGATATTTTTTGACAGTAAAATTGTAAGTTGAATTTTTGCTGGACTTATTATTTGCACCTGTGGCCATAGATCAAGTCAGTACTGTCTTGTAGTTAGATACAATTTTTATGAAACTTAAGTGCATAACTTTATTGAAATTACTGTACTATTAAATATTTTATATTATACAAAACATCAACACATTTTTTTAATACTGGTATTTTATTATTACATATGAATAATTATTACGTCATGTTAATATAATTTATAGCCAACTGACAAACATATTATGCGGTATAGTTGTGTCAAATCTATTTTGTTTTTGTATTTTATTTGATTCGAGTGGTATCGTTTAAAAAAAGGTGATTCTTCTGTTGTGGATCAGTCTAAAAATTATTTTTTCTATTTTATCACAATAATAATATTATATTCGTTCAATATTTATGAAAAATTCATTTTATATAATGATAATATTGCGAGAATTGCTAGAAAATCTTTGTTTTCGAAATACGTGATTTTTCTAAGTTATTTTATTTTTTCACTTTCACGGACAAAGTCAAAACCAGAATATATTGTTTAATACATAATATTTTTTTAAAGTGTTTATGATAAGATGTTATATTATTTGGACTCCCGGTATTATACTAATTTTAGGTTCATAAAATACGAGAGTATTAGTCAGTAGTCGTAAATATTGCTTGCAGTTAGAAATTGTTTATTTACGCGATAAATATTCATCCCTAGCCGATTACCCATAAAGTAATGATAATGATCAAGCCATCTAGTTTACATATGTATTATGTATCGAATCAACGTCACTATTCCTAATACAGTTGGCGTTACATATATATGTTCATCAGAATTGTACATTTAATAATATTAGAACATAATATATATTTTTGACAAATTTAAATTAATTATTCTATAATTTTGCAGTGTATTTTTATTTTATACATAATAATATAATTAAAGATACGCTAAAATTTATTTTTCGAGATTTAAATAATAATTGTTTTTTGAGTTTATTATTAAAATACATACCTATATTATGCTCTCAGTTATAAATATTTGCTATTCATATTCATTACCATATTGTCATAACCGTGTACCTATATTATTAGATTTATTAAATTTAATTAATATTTATTAAATTTATGTTACAAATCTGCGTAGGTAGTTAGCTACTCATAAATAACTTTTATTATATCATTTGAAGTTCTAAAAAGTAATATTAAAAATTAAAATTAAATGTCGAGCTTCGGTTGAAATCGTTATTTTTAAATGTCACCTATCATTTATGATGGCGAATTGACGAATCGATAATAATAATACGTCACCTCAAGGTGATTGAAATGAGACGAATGCTACACTCATCATACCTATCTGTATTATTATTTTTATAAAAAACCTATCTTGTATAATAGATTTTGCTTGTATTATACATTCACTTTTGAGTTTAGTGCAATTCCATTAAGATTTAAGAGTATTGTTCACAAGTAAAATTTTCGGAAACATTCGTTTTATTCGCTGTTGCGAGCACTTGGATTTTGAGTCGCTACCACGGAACCTTCCCGTTGTGTAATGGCCTGGGCATTTTAATTTTTTTTTTTTTTTTATTAGTGTATAACTATATAAATATTATTTAAACAGAATTTTGTTAATTTTATTACCTTTAATATTTAGTTTAGAAAAAACATAATATATATATTTTAAAATTAATTACTACAATTACCACCAACTAACTCGAAAATATAACATAAATATATACTATATTAAAAATAACTAAATCAACTCGTTTAGGTATATGGTTTTAATGAGTTCGTACATGTTTACATGTTTATATAAGAATAACAAACGATCACGTTTGTTTTAGATCCTATGAATTTAAATTTGAATCTTGAACGTTACACAACTTGAAACAAACCAGGTAATGCATAAACTTATCATATAGATAGTATAATGGGCTATATATATATCATACTACAGAACGAAATGATTGGAACATAAATAGAGCAAATACTATTGACATTGCAATCTATTTAAGTATGCTATTTTGACATACTATTATTATTAGTAGTAGAAAATATAATATCACAGAATAAATTAAAATAGTAGTAGTATTATATGTACTAATCATAATCAATGCTGTATAAAGATAACCTAACAATTATTTGCACAAGATAACAGAACTCGTTGAAAATGTGTCTAGATATGATAATAGGTAAGACATAAAATATTTATATACATTATAATACATAGTATAATAAAATTGTTGTTATTTATATAATAATATAATATATGGTATACGATTATATGATTTATTCGGCATAAGTTATTTATTTATTTATTTATTTACTCAATTAAAAACATAAAATATGGAAATATGGGTAGAATGTTTAATTGTTTTAAACAAAGATTATATAATAGTATCGATTATCTTATCACTTACACAATAAACACATGGTACCTATACAACTGACAATGTTAATTATTATCATTTCTAAAACTATAAAAACAACTACTCAATCATGGTACTCGTACATAGAAACATAAATATTTGATTTTCTGCTCATAGAAATTCGAAATAAAAACTTTCTAAACTTTAATATATGCCTAAAAAATAGTTAACGCAACAAACAATGAACTTTATGAAAATATTATCATAGTTTTAGTTTTTAATATTTATTGCTAATGTTTAATTCCTTGGTACATTATTTTAACTGTATGTTTATCATATTAATTTTAAGAAAAACATTTATTAGATAAGTTTTCAGTGGTCCCCACACAAGCATTCCCAATGGGACTCATTATTATTCTGTTGAAATAAATAAATAAATTATTGTCGTACGATTTTTAACAGCTAAAATTAAATATTAAAATTAAAAACGGTTAATTTGAAAAGAACTACTGAATATTGTATATAACCGACATCAATAATAATAGCTATTCATGTATTACGATACAGATACAGATATTAAATAACCTTATTCGAAAGCATTTAAAACCTACACAGATGTTATGTATTGACCTACTTTGTTATCATTATATTTTATATAATTGGCAAGTACAATGTAGGTTAAAAAAAAAATGCATATACCGATACACCTCTACAAGCCCGTGTTTACTGTATACTTCCGTTTGTTTTGGTACTGTCAGTGGTTGAATTTATCATTAGTTATTACTTCAATCATGATAATCCAAGTTTATACGTCGTTATTTATGGAATGTTCCGGTTAGTTAATTGACGCGGTATGTGTTCACAGCTGAAGTAACTACCTATACATGTATATTATTTATACAATCGAATGATAATTGAAATAATACGTCCATTATAGTATGTTATCCGCGTAAATTATACGATAATGCATATTGTGTATAGAATAGTACAATAAATATATTTAGACACTAATCAGTGGTTATTTTTAACATATACCGAAACATAAAAAAAAATTTAACATTTTAAATCACAATAAATGATATGGATGATTTATCTCAGATAAACTCAGATATATTTTATCCTAAGAACATTATTATTTTTACTTAAATAATGCACAACACTGATATAATATATTATATTGTGCATAATATAATTAATAAATAAATGTTTATATATAATATATATATATAAATCTCGGTTATTAAAATAAATATAGTATACATGCATTAACTGTCAAATACTTTTGAATAAGTTACAATAAATTAATTTTTTCTGCAAAGTTAAAAACTTACATTTAGTTTATGTAAGAAAAAAACTTGTTTCTAAATGCTTTTGGCACCAAGTTTGTGTGCGCAATGTATATAGGTAAGTGTAAATAATATTATATATAGGTTATAATACCACTTTATTATACACTAGAACTTCTGTAAAATGTATGAAACAAATCATAAACATTATGTCGGATGAATGCATTGTAAAAAGAAAAAGCCCGGACACATATTATTAACCACAGTAACATTATTTTCATCTATCTTTTACTTCGAAATGGCGTTGCGATTAAACATTTTTCTAGTACAACAAATAATATATATACACATAGTGTAGTTATTTAAAAGGTAGCTTTTGAACACGGTGACTGTGTAACTTTAAAACACGCATTAACAATGTTGAACATAAAACACACCTATAATGTTTTTTTCTTTCTCGTTCTGTCGCCTTATTACCACAATTTATGACTTATTCTTTCGTACATTCGGACAATTGTTTTTTTTCTGTTCTCGGCGGTTAACGTCCACCCCTCACCCGTACCAAGCCCCGTGGCGGTGTCACTCGATACTTTTTTGTCAACTGTTCCGTTCTAATGGCCTCCTATTGATCTTTCGTTTCTAAAAACGTAATGGGGTGTGCATGTGTCCTTTTGAGCAAAAACTAGATCGTCAGAAGTGTGTGCTAAATTATTTTCTACTTTTGTATGGTATAACATAAAAAAATAAACTAAAAAAAAACTACAAAAATATATAACAAAAAAAAAAAGCAAAGGACACGAACGTCAAACACGGAAATATCTACATTTATTTTGAGTACATAACTTATTTAAGTTTTACATAAATCGTTAATATCTACATATCGACATATCGCTAAGCGCTTGGATTAACCTTATAACCAACATTATTTTATAATTCCGTTACTACACAGTGTTCGTTAGAAATAAGGTATTATAAGCTATAGGTACACGGTGTATCCGTACACTTCTTCCCATCACTGCCATATGTAATTATGTGATCATATTAGGTATATTGTTGTCGAGTAAAGTTGTTTTTAATTTATTTATTTTGATTTTTCTCGTTTTAGGTTTCTACGCACAGTATATCATAGAATTCTTATCATGTATTATATCCTCATATTGTCCATTACTCCTATCAAACTGTTATGGTGGTTATCGATATTCAATACCGTCATATATATCGTGGTTAAGTCTTAGGTATATTATTTAGTTTTTATAAACATATTTTACCACCTTTATCACACTTTATAGTTTATGTGATAACATAGTAATAATATATAATATGTGATAATATATAAAACTCGATTGTGTAATAATTTATAAACTATATTATTTTAAAACGCGAAATACGAAATTAAGTTATCGATTATCGTATGTACATATCGTGTCTATACATAAGTACAGTGTGACATAATAACAATTTCATATCTAATTTATCAATATAATAAAAAATAAACTTATTTGAATGAAGTTTTTGTTGACAACTTGATTGTAGATTAAATATTTATATACCTGAAAAATCTATTTATAAATATTAAATTGAATATTAAAATCCAATTTTAAAACTTTTTAATTTCTATGAATATATATATATAAATTTAGAATAATGCATTTACATGCAGTGCAACAGATTAAGCTCATGGATATAAATATTAAAAAAAATATTCATATATGTAATCATTAATATAATTTCTTATTTTAAGTTTTATTATCATGGTTTTACTAGTATAGGTATATAATTATTTTACTTTAATTTACATTTATATTGCAGGCATGTTTTATAGTTATTAGGTATTTTAAGTAATTCGTGTTTTCAGATTTTAATTGTATGGTATTAACTGATTTTATATTTTTATTTTAACACTTTGATATTTTTCCATGCAAACATTATTACCTACAATTATTATGTACTAGTTAAGAAAGTTGTTTTTAAATAATATGAAACAAAAAAATAACGCTACATAATATTGATAATATTAAAAAGTGTCCTGTAGAAATAATCACTTCTGTTTTTAAAATAACAACCCTCTTTTTTACAGTAAATTATTTAGAGTATAATTTTTCTGAAAATGTTGTATCAAAATCAAAATTTGAATAAATTTGAAACATTTTAGTGATTAATAAATTTTATATATTTTTTTAAATTACTAAAGTATAATTAACACTAGATTTAATACTACATTTATTTTATATTTTTGCAAAACGGTTTTTAAGGACTATTTATTTCGTATAATATTATTATTATAGTAACTGAAAAACTACTCGGTCGAATTTTGAATTAAATACATTGTTAAAAAAAAATTATCCATTAATAATTTACAGTAGAAAAGAGGGAATGATATTTTCATTTAAAAAACAGAAGTTTGTATCGCCACAGGACACTGCTTGTGTAGTACAAAAAATCTTAAAAATTTAAAGTATGGTCTTTAAATACATTTAATATTTTCAAATATCAAAGTTTGAATAAATATATTATTAAATTAAAATAATGGCGGATAAACATACTTAGTTAATCATACTGTATATAAGTGATCTATGTATTTATTTAGATACATTATATACGAATCAATCCTGAATTGCGGATTAGCACATAGTCATAACCGTGTGGGAAGTATTTAGTAATTCGAAGGTACATTATCTATAATACATTTGTTTACCGCGTAATGCATTATGTTTGTACTCGACATGATGGTGTTACATTTAACAAAGAGCCAAGTTATTTTGTGTAGAATGTAGATGGTTCTCGTTGCTCTTTACTTGAGTTTTAGTAACGTTGCGGTCCGTAAAGTTTCAAAATCGTTACCTCGATTCCACACTGATACAAAACTTCTTCGAACACGAGTACCTACATATCGGTAGTGAGAAATACGTCAAGTATTTTAGTACATTATCTATACAAAGAATTTATCACAAATTCATTGGGACAACGAAATTTCTTAGTTCGTTTATGTCTCGGCACATCTGCCTGTCTCACGCTGTGCTAATAATATTAATTGATCGTAATTATTATATAGTATGCAGATTTAAATGCACATTGCACATTCCATACTTTTTTAGTCCTCATAAATATTGCTTTTCGAGCACACAGTTTGTTTTATACATCGATCAAAGGATGTAAAAATAAAACTTTTACTCTTAAAACTCAATTACGTTTATTGACATTGTTACTTTTAAGATAATGAAATTCACAAAACTAAAAATGCCACAAAATTTACTTAGTTACGTACAGTCGAATTTGAGTTTATCACGCCATTGATTAAGTCACTGTAATTTATGCAATTAATTATTGTATACATAAAAATTAAGCTAAGCAAAGAAAATGATAAGGTATATAACGTGCATAACGTATAAATTATTAATTCCGATGCTGTGCTGTAAATTATATGAATACCTAAATAATAAACAAATAATTAAATATCTATTAAAATTAGTGTAAATATTTCAAAAATTTCATTGTGTATTCAAATAATAATACACTAAATTATGAAAAGTTTCGTATCTTAAATTTAATTTTTTTTAATTACAATAAAATTAATAATATTTTCATTTAGAGGACAAATCAATATTTTTTCTTTTAATATCCAATTTTTTCAGCTTTTAAACTTTAGATAAAGAAAAATTGTTACAATTTATTGTCTTTTTTTAATTTCTATAAGAAAAACTTATCATAAAATATATATTAAATCAATAAATTTTATATACCAAAGTGCCAACTAGATAAGATTTTCTAAACAAAACTACCCTTTATGTTAAAAATTGAAACAAATTAACTGCTTTAAAAAGTATTGTTTAAACGGATTAACTATATTAAATGCGTATAACGTATAAATAATTGTAAAACCAATGCAATATTTTTTCCCCGGGTAAAATCTAGGACATAATGACTCAAATAGGCAATTATTACTAATCGCAGTACTGGTTTAGACTAAAACAGATGATATTATTAAACCACATTAATATCGGAGTATTTTGGAAATAATAGTCATCAATTTTTGATATTCATGCTGTGCATTTAGTATTTACTTACAATTAAAGGTAATTTTAATTTTTTCTACTTAACCTCTATTTTGAATAACTGTTTTAACTGTCAAATATTGTTTACTTTATATTATGTATTTTATGTTTTTTCTAAAGAGTAATCACTGTAATCTCCGGCTATGTTTTTACAAAACATTTATGAGTATAAAGTTCACTTAAAAAATACAAATCATTGTTGTTCTTATAATACAATGAAAAAAGTGTACATCGTTTTTTAACGTGAACGTTTTTATTGGTGCAATGCGATACCGATCCGACTTCTCCACGCCTACGCCTAAATAGCCTTAATCATAATATTATATTAATGTTAATGACGGCGCGTTTCTCGTCATGATTCACGACAGTTGTTTTCAATTTTTAAGGTACGATCAAACATAAAATAATAATATTATTATAGGTTTACATTAGAAAAAAATTTGTTTTTTTTTCTAATTGCAACTATATGTTTGTATTGGTTATTAGTTCGGTTGAAGAAATTCTATTATTTTTTTATATCTAAAATGTAATCTTAGTTCAAATAGATAAAAATAAGAATAAGCTTGTCCAAAACTCTCACCGCTACTGACACTGGGTACTCGACTTCACGCAACACACGATTGTTCAATTTAAATGCAAAAATAAATCATTACTGTTTAATAACTGATTGCAATTGAGTTTACTAAATGTGTGTATATACTTTATATAATATGTTAATTTACATAATATACCAAGTGATCATACAATTAACTATGTAGGTACATCGAATTTCAAAATGTTATAAACACAGTTAAAATAGGTAAATTATTATTACTGTTATTCTAGATCCATTGTTTATCGAAACAATTATCGCAATAGTTCAAAACTAAAATATTTAAAAAAATATATATGAGGTGAAGAAAATACATTTTAGATAGCTGCTTTAATACACTATCTCTGACTCTAGACCTGATACTAACGACATTTTTTACAATTAACGATCTGATTAAAGCAGTATAATATTATGTTCAATTTCAAATAGTAAAATGAATCATATTATAATTGTATAAATTCAAAAACAAAATCATATTGTTATATAAAAAAAAAAAAAAAAATTCACTTTGATTATAATAAAAATACGTTTTTATTTGAAGCAAAGTTTGAAAACTTTAGATTTTTATTTTGATTTCGTGAATTAAAAAATAATTTAATTTATTAATTTAAAAAAGTTAAAAATAGGATCGCTCTATCTACAACTTTATTATAAACATGTTTACACTATACATATTATAAATTTTATAAAGGAACTTCAAAATAATACTTTTTTTGGTTCAGTAAACTCTAAACATTAACAATTTTGAAAAATAATGAAAACATGTATAGTTCCCAGAAAGATGTTACGTTATTGTAATAGTTTATAAAATATGTTAGTGAGATAATTTAAAATTTGCGTTAACTGGAATAATATTTTGTATAATATTATTTTACAAAACATAATTGTGGATATTATTTTAGTATACTACCTAATACCAAAAGCCAAAAACACACATAACAAATTAAAACAAATGAGGCATTTATTGTTTTATTAAAATAACATTTTACTTATGTTTAACAATATACAGACTGATATAATATTCTACATGGTACACTTAATTCTCAGTAATTTATTATAATTTAAAAAAACAAACATGTTATGTACAAGGAATACTCTTCGTATTTTTTGTCATATCGATTTTTATATTTAGACCCCGAGTGGAGCGATGAATGTATCCCACTTTACAATAATTATGTGTGCCTTTTTTTGTCTGAAGACACTTTGTCAAGTGAAAAAATGCTTTAATTTTGGAGTTTTTGGGTGATTTCTGGTAGAGAATTGTATCTATAGTACTTGGGGGGGGGGGTATGAAAATTAACGAGTTCCTTACATTTTTTAAATTAATCTAAAGTACCAAATACAAATTTAAGGGAAAACGAGAAATTGTCAGTACATTGTTCATATCTATGACATTATTTATCATTCAATTCAAATTTAGCACAAACATTATACTGACAAGCTCAATGATCAGATAAATACGACATCTACTGTATGATAGAGTGATTATATACTTTCTCCGTTTTTTACATACATTACGTATTTCCGAGCTGAATATTTAGCCGAAAGAATGTTCGTCATCAAATGTTGTTTAATATATAATTGTTCATTAGTATTTACAGTTATTTGGTTGTGCTAAAATGCATTAGAGCATTAAAGTTTCGTGATGTAATTTAAATTGTATAGTCAGAGACGAGTTCTTTTCATCAATCATGACCTGTAAGCGACTGATCAATCATATGCTTATTATTTTCTACCATATGATTTTAGACTGTATCAGGAATATGTTGACCGTGAGTCCATAGGTGCTAAAACACCTTCGGTCACTTTCTATGTCTTACAACAATGTTAAATAAAGTCTATAATGCACAATAATTATGTACTATTGAGTGCTGACAGGGGTTCCGCATTTTGTGATTAAGATTGATTTCATAGTAATTAATACCGTCGTGTTAGTTGTGATACAAATCTTTGTCTCGTAATCATTATATGTAATTTTTTATTTTGAACGTAATAGTTATTATTATACAAAACTATATATTATACGGTTCGAATATAATCAGGCACGCACCCGGGATTTTTTTTTTTTTGTGGAGAGGAGGGGATTAAACATTTTCCTACTTTCCTCAAACACAAGTAAACAATAACCACTAATTTTTATTTTATTACCATATAGTACGTACATAATTTGTTAAATTATATATTTAATATTTATAATTATACACATACGCATTCAATACAACCTTGGGTGCGCCACTGAATGTAATTTTTTGATACGCAGCTTGTTAATTCGATATATCGAATGTACACATGCAACACTATAAATTGCATCATGTTTTTTGTTTCGTTGAGATGTAAAATTCGAAGTAAAGGTACTACATGCCATTATATCCTTTTTTTCTGGGCTAAGTGAAGGGATTTTCTGGTTTTAAAACGACAGTTAACATTTTTTTTTTTAAATTGGATAGTAACTAGTATGTAATACGTCATGTTAACACAAAAAGTGTGTATCCTGCACGCCATCTGCACATTTACAGAGGAACGTAACTATTTTACATTAATATGGGATTTTTTTTATTTTGATTTCTTAGTCATTTTCGAGAATCAATAAAATTCAAAAACTGTAATATCACTGGTTAATATTATTTAATATAGTACAATGGTCAAGATATTTTTTATCGAATTGAGGTGAACCATGTTGTACATATAAAAAGAGATGTACAGTTATTGTGATATTTTCTATTTAATATTTTTTCTGTTAAAAGCCGAAATCACAATACTGCCGTCCACTGTTTATAATAATATTATATATACCTATTATATGCGATACGAACGTTCAACGTATCTCTCGTGTGTGCGCGCGCTTGTGTACTGCACTATTATCGAAATGATTATTTTCTGGTCCATAGCCTGTATGAATTGAAAATCAATATGCACAGAAAATGTAAAAAATATTAATTTAAAGACGATACGGGAAATAATACTTCCCCGAGGTTTTCGCGAGAAATCAAGATGATTGCTAAATATTCGAATTCCTTTGCATACGTAAACCAATTAACTGGTTTCATTTACATTTTAATTTAACGCAATAAACATTCTGTTCCCCGGGCTCGAATAATTACCACGTGAATATCAATTATGATAACGAATGCGCATCTATATCTACATTTAACCACCCGGAACATGTTGTGCTGGTATATTATTTTCATTCACGCACTTACAAAAACTATACAGTACTACCAGCTACTACTACTATGATGATAAGTCAACATTGTTCTCAGTACTATACAAACAATGCGATCACTCGTTGTACATCAATCACTGTATGTATTTTATTCAAATATATCATCTGCGATATTTGGTAACATGACGTATTTGTGGAGGTGCCCATTTTACATTAGCGGTTGGTTTAAACCATACGTTCGACGTACAATATCATACGTTTCCATTAGCTTTCGTTGAAATATCCACGAAAACCGACTCATATTATAGGTAGTTTATCGAAACGAAGGGAGTCGATTTATAAGTTTATAGATCAACAATATACATTTTTTCTAAATAAAATATTGTCAAGTAAAAAAAAAAAAAGTCGTGAATGTTTTTTTTTTTTTTTAATTAACTCCCAAGTTAAACTGTGTACGTGAGATAAAAAGCTATTTTTCTTTTTATTTCACCCAGCAAAGTTTAATCAGTAGGGCTTGGATTTAGAAGTAAAAAAAGCATAACACTATCTAAAAAACTCAATAGAAAATTTGTTTAGTTTGTAATTTTGTATGCGTGTTTTCATTTCATCATATATAATTCGTTTTATTTTTCATCACTCTTGAAATTTTGAATTCTTATAATTTATAAAATTAAAAATTAAAAGCACTCCTTGCCAAACTCCAATATTATTAATTTGTTTAATATGGAAACACTTTTGACTGTGTGCGTTTGAACGTAAAATGTAATACTAATTAAAACATTTAAATTATAAACGTACTACATTACGCGTATTATGCAATGCAATACATTTTGTACTGCCTTAAAACATAATAAATTGTATCTTTCTAACAATTACGATCGCATAAATTAGAGATAATTTGGCTAAAAACCTTTCAAATCGATCATCAATTTGTCATGTATACGCAGTGCGGTATTCGGTGACTATAAAGTGATATATTATATATTGTACGAAAAAAAAAATAATATATTACCGTATTTTTTTTTTATTATATTATTATATCGTAATTTATTATGATAGTTTACTTCATAACTAAACGTCTGTACCAAATGTATTGACGGTAGCACGCAAGCGAGAGAAACCCAACGATTTAACTTATAGACTTTTTTGATATTTCTTAAAACTTCAGTTTAGTTACTGACAGAGTTAGTTATTTAGTCATATGGAAACTATACGGAAAGAAAATAACGCGATCACGATTATGTTACACTATACAACTTAACAATTGATAGCTAATTGTCGAAGACCACTGTCGTCAATCGAACTGTAGATAAAAATTAAGACGTTTTCAAAATCATGGTGATTAGAACGCTTGACAACTATGAATACCAGAAATGTTATGAATATTTTATACATATATTATATATCATATCCAAGCCCTATTAATCATATTATCGTGAAAACTATATTACGAGAAAAGACATAGGTTCGAACGTTATAATCGGAGTCGGTGCATAAGACCTAATGGATACATGCTCTACGAGCATAAATTATTGTTATTTTATTAAGATAAATTATTATTATAATGTAGGTATTCGGCATTTTCCAGTAACTAAGTTAACACGTTTTCTACGGACATCGAGCTATAGTTGTAGATGATTCCCGATTTACTGCAGGATCGCCAGAATCATTTTGCATTCGCTCTCGTAGAGAAAACGTACCTAATAGAAATTTATATTAATAATACAATTTTAAAGTAATATCTATTATCAAAATTTACGGTATGATTTTAACAGTCGAGTATAGTGTATAATTGGATTAAAATTTAACGTTGAAGCATTCCATTGCATCGGGGTCTCTCTGCAGGGAGTCATTATTAGTTATTGCAAATTATACAAACGAACCACTAAATAATACATATATTATGTACTATATTGTTTATATATATATATATATATATATATATATATATATATATAAATAAATACAAATATGCACACACACACAAACTAACTTGTTTATTATTAAATACATTTCTGGGATGTTTGTAAATCAGCGTGTACCATCGTAAAGGACCCATTACATATTATTATTATTTTATCGTGTTTTTAGTGTAAATTTGTAATAATTAGTAAATATTTTTACGAGGCCATTGCATTATTATTTACTATGCTATTGTTACATCCCGGCGACGGTAGTATTAGCAAAGTTTTAGGTATGATGTGCACTTATCTGCACCATCAGATGGCCAACAGCTGCAGTTTTGTAGTATATTATAGGGGTATTATTTGTGGACAGTGGCGAGCACATCTTATCTCGGCTGGTTGCCCGGAATTTTGTGGTAATACGTGGGTAGTGGTGGATTAGCACATATGGTCACTACGGATAATTCGAATACATGTATTTATATATAAAGTACGGGACTGTGTATAGGGTGATTCACCAATTATACTTACACCATTTATTCCTCTGAAAAATAATTTATTTGAAACCTGTTTTTTAAATTTTAAGAACTAGTGGCCTTGTGATGATACAAATTATTACTATTCCCCTTTTTGAAATACAATATTTAGTAAGAATACATTTATTTTGTGTGCTTGAATTCAAATCAGTAGTTTTTAAACTATTAAAATTTTTATTCTAAGAATAATAATTCTTAAAGTGGTTTAAAAAAAACTAAAAATATATAGGTATAATATTATAAAATATTGAATTTAATATTAATATTAGACTTAAACCATTTTTACTAATTATAAATATTGATAGATTAATATTGTAATTACCAAAACGTTTAAGTCACAATTATTACTTTAATATCCTTCAAATCCATTACTGAGAACAAGTGTCCTTACTGTATGGAGTTAAATTACACGACGACTGGACAATACTTAGAATTATGATTTAAAATTGATTTCAGAATTTTATAAAAAATTATCTGTTAAACATTTTACTGTAGAAAACACGAGTTGTCATATGAAAAAAGAAATTTCACAGGATACTCTTTAAATAGTACAAAAAGTCTTAAGAATTTTAAAATACGGTCTTTTAGTATACTTAAAAAGTCCAATAATCAGATTTTGAAGAACTGCATTTTTGAAAGAAAAAAACAGATGAGCGTGGTTAGTGAATCACCCTGTACACATGAGTAGATGTCGACGGAAACCATATATGGTCTCGATAGATTGGTATAAGTTTTATATCAAGACCAATGAGTAATAATGATGATGATCCTCGCTTTATATCTATATAGACATATTATAAGCTTATAACGAGAAATACGCGCCGATCGATCGTACAATATTATTAGTCAAGCGGGTGTGAGTTAAGAAGAAAAAAATCCCGTTTGTAAGTTTTTGAAAACACATTGCGTCGTGTTCAACAAAAGTCGTGTAAAGGAGGTGGATAGGAATTTTTAAAAATTGAAAACACGATAGGGAATACAAATTTAAAATACACACATGTTATACTCTTTCGATGGTAACAGCAGCTGATAACCGTCCCTTGTCTGCTTGTAATACACATTATTATGATTTATGAGCACTTTTCCCAAAATTCCTTATTTTATGATTAAAATCATTATGTAAGTATGTAACTATTTACTTTATATATATATAATATGTTTTTTATTTATATAAGTAAAAGTGTGATACTGGACTGGGGTGGATATCTTTGGATAATAAATCATTGCATTCGATAAACAATTCTGAACGAAACTTGGTCTAAAAACAGACAAAACTTTATACCACGGAAAGTGATGCTTACCAGCATTATTCCACTATTGTTGCAAGTCGCAACATTCAAAATTTTCTAAAATCAGTTAGGGAAAATTCGAGAAAAAATACAACCCATACTCCATCTAAAAAAAAAAGTGTATGATGAAACTTTTTGTGGGTTTACACTAGCTAAAATAACGTTTTCTGGAAAAAATACGTAAGTGTACCGACGTGAAAAAATTCATCACTATTGTAAGGTTATATTATAGTTCCTTCACCGATCTAAACAGAATGTCAAAGGTCAATTGTTTTCAACTCCTTCGCAATACAGTTTTTTATTTACACAGCGTCCGGGCCTACACAAGAAGTATTTTATTTATAAGAAACTGCTACAAAGCACTTGAAGATATTAATAAAATTATTTGTTGGTCGTGTCACTCGAAAGCAACGATAACAACAACATTATAATTCTTGGAAATAAGATATAATGTTATGCGTCATTTGATATAACACCACTAAAACTATACTATCTATACTATAAATCGTTTGAAAATAACAACACTAAAATATAATATTATATGTCATCGCGTTATTATAATATTACATATCCACAAAATTTGATAATCCGACGAGTGTTTTTGTTTTAAGTATACGTATCCAAAAAATATATAATATATTATACGGGCATGAAATGAATGAAATTTAGCACTCAATAATTAGTTTTTCTTTTTCTTTTTTTAAAACATAATTATTATGTATTTACTATTTACTGATCAAATTCAATATATTTTCAACATTGCTCGTTTTTTCTTCTAAGCTACTAACAATAAATCAATAGATTGTTCGAAATCATTGTTTTACGTCAAATAAAACTTTTTAGCTGGCAATATTATAATGACGTTTTGATGTTAAAATGACATATACGTGACAATTATACCTTTTAAATTTAACAGGAAACACAGAAAATTAGAACTGTTGGATAGTGATGTTTTGCTTCATATGTTGATTACATATCAATCATATCATAATATCGTTCAGATGTTTAAAACTAAAAACGTTATAGTCTTTATAATTGTCTTGGTTATTATGTTATATATGTGAAATTCGCTGTACGCCCGTACGACTCGCGGGATAGGTATGGCGTAAAGTTTAGTCTTGTGGTTTTACTTCGGTACCATAATTAAACCCAATACGAGCATAGGGTATGCTAAACAAGCTGTTCTATGTACCTGTGGCTACTATATAAGCCACAATAGTCTTTAGTTAATATTAATGTCGAAGACGTCGCATTGACCACGAGAAGCGTTGTCGTGTCTGCGGGGAGCAAAGAAATAATAACAAGAATTTCAAATAAAAGTCCAATATAAATTGATAATTTTCCAATAGATATAATGAACTGTGTTACTGCACAACAATTTTATCCTAATACGATTTTGCTCCAGGGTACATACGAATTTACTTCACACTTGAGGTAAATCCGTATTTTTCCAAAAAAAAAGTAAAACACAAATTAAACGTATATATATATATATAGACCGTAAGTTTTTCCATAAATGCCATTTGAAAATATTTAATTTCGTAAAAAATTACAAGATTTATAAGCCATGAAAGCTTAACCATACGGTGTGTCCCGCTTTCACTAATTTATCTACACTGAAACGACGTACTATGTCATTATATGTTTTCGTATTCAACGCAATTAATGCGTATTTATAAAATCGAATGCATATTAATAATAATTGTCTTGTGTTATTTAATAATTTATATCTTAATTATTTTTTTTTTTTTTTAGTATGAAAAAGTGGTACTCACAATTTCACGGTAGGTAACTAAAATTGTAATATTTCGTTATTACGTTTAACTTTGTATTAAAATGTTTCAACTTAAAAATAGTATTATATTATTAAACGCTTTTAGCTTTAATATTATTTTATTCATTTTTATACATAATAGAATAATACTGTTCGTTCTTGTCAATTTATCGTTTGAAATACACTCTTCTTTTTACCCTGCAAGTCTTCGAATATTATTCTATGTGTAATATTATATTCATTGAGACGTATAAAAATAACCAAAATCAATACAACTGTTGTAAGACGTGTTTTTATTTTTTTATTATTATTATTCATATAAATAAGTTTAATGCTCTACTTCAATGGTATAAATAATAAAATATACTAAAATAAGAACGTTATTTTTTCTTCAATAAACACGGTATCATATTTTTCATTTGATTTTATTAAATCGTACCTTTACTTTAATCACACATTAATATTTTTTCGTGTAACATAAAACAAAATAAATCCTAATATAATAATAATGATAATAGTAATGAAGTTATAATCTGTATATTATGTACCGTAGTTATAAGCGAATGTATATTAGTGCATAACAATAAACTATGTGGTATTTATATTTAAAATATTTTGGTAACGGCCAATATTTTCTGATTTGATTACTATTAAAATATAAAATAACATTTTTTTAATAAAATTGAACGAAAACATTTGTTTTGGTTACAATTGCTTGTGATTTTTATGCTTCAATGATATATGTAGATGTAGAAGACAAAATCAATATCAAGTATTGTAGCTAATACGTTTCTTTTATTTTTTTTTATATATATTCAAAATGCTTGACTTGAGCTTGTACGAAGAAAAACAGCGTGAGCAAAAATACAGTAGGTATGTTTAACAACAGCAGTAAGTACAATAGTTTTTCAAAAGAGTCCGTTATCCGTGTCGGTCACTGATGACGTAGTACCACTTTGTAATCCTGTAGTTTTGGGTCGTTAAGTTTAAAACTTACAGCTATGACGTTGGTTTAAAAAATAGAGAAATTCATTTAGCCGTTATCAAATGCACGTGAACACACAATGCGTTCGTTTATAATGCTGAGTGTTCCTATAAATAGTTATACATATTATACTATAGGTAGTTGTGATTTTCAATACCCCATAAGTATGGTAAGTTGTTTCGCTAAATCATTATTGTTAACTTTGACATAAGCTTTAAAATATAATATGACTCTTGAGCTTCTGTGAAAAAATATTGGCATTTACATTTTATAAAATATTTAAATTTACATTCAGTTTTAAGTAAGACTTCATATGTATACAATATACCTAATTTTATTTTTGTGCGTTATTTTGCAGCAATAATAATATAATTATGAATCATGCGGTATATACGTTCTTAAACTTATATTTTACTTAGAAAAATAGTTTTGTTATAAAGAATGAAATAATCATGTTTTTAAAATACTTTCACGCGTTTGGAATATTTCTCTGTTTTGAATGCAAAATTCGATCGGAAAACTTATCAATTTTTGGATACAGGTGTACTACTAGTTTGGAAACAGAGATTTCTGAAAGTTGTGACATTTTAAATTATACTGAATAAAAATATCTATACGTCCCAAAAGAAAATGTCAAATACAATGACATAACTGAAGAAACAGTGTATACGCTTCATACAAATAATAATTGAAAACTCGAAATGTAAAAAAGATATTCATAACGATAAAATTGCTTGATAAAATACTATGGCATGCTATGTTTTGAATATAAGTTTATCACTAACAAATGATTAAATAATTAATGGGTATACATTTCTGTACAACTATTATTCGAAAAAGATTATTTTCCGTAGGTTTGTGTGTTCATTAACCAAATCCACTGTTTGAAGTTAGTTTTTATTAAAAATATGTGATGTATTTATGATACATTATATAGTGATCATATATATATATATATATATACATATTTCTGTATTAGAACGTATTACCCACCAGTTTGGGGAGAAAATATTGACTTAAAATAAGTTGCAAATTACATTCTAAAAGACAAAATCAATAACTTATAAAATATATCATTAAATTGTTTTTGGCAGTGAATGATAGAACAACAAAATAAATAAACATTTTAATAGTAATAATAAAAGTTCCGTAAAATTTATCATTTTGTTTTGCTTCTCTCGGAAACATGAATTTTTTACGTATATTATACATATACATATACTACATTGCAGTGAACATAAAATTATATAAAGTATATTTAAGTATAGTTTTTGTTCATTTAACTTTAAAAAATAAATAAATGTTTTTAACTATAAAAATCTCTATAAGCATTATATATTTTATGATGTGATAAAAGTCGTCGTTGAACGACCATTGGTCATTTTTGTACCGTGAAAATGATGGTACAAAATATTAAATATTTCTTCGAACGGATAAATTCATACCAAAACCTGCATTATGACGAGTAAATCCCACATGTTACAAACATAGTATTTTAATCGATGTTGTTTCGCTAGAACTATAACCGTAATAATATAGTATAGTCAATCATATTTTATATTTTAAGAAGTGCATTTATATTATAACACACAATTCCGAAAATGTATAACATTTATAAATGATATGTTATCTATATATAATATATAATCACCACTCATTAACGTCCAAACAAAATCGCTGGACTTAGGCACTGGAAATTTAAAATGATGGTTCCTTTAATAAACTAGATGTTCAACAAGAAGTACATATTTAAAATGCATTAAAAAATTTAAAAAAATTGGACTTTATAGACGGGTATACGCAAGAATTTTCGGTTTGGAAAATGGAAATCAAATGTTTTTTTTTTTTATTTGTATATATGTGATTTCTATTGATTATGTACAATAATATAATTAGTATAATAAATTATGTATAATTTCATCAAAATCACAGTGTAAATCCCCCGGACAACACTAAGTATAATCATTGCAGTTAACATATTTGTGGTGTATATAGTCTAAATTTTTTTTGTACCTAATATTTTATTGTTTATCATTAACTCTTTGGAATAAATATTAATAATATTAAAAATAATAATAATTATTGATGGGTGAATGTTGACAATGTAAAAGGTGCATTAGATGGCTATTATTATAAAGTCTTAATTAAATACGATTTGTATCATCAAAAGTACATCTCACTCAAAGAAGAAACCTTCATTTTGAATAAAACAATATTATACGAAATCGTGTACTTCTTTAGGACAACTCCTATTTTCTATTGATTATTACTTTTTTTTAATGAAACTTTTTTACGCGTTTTCGTTTGATTTATACTTATAATTACTACCATTTTATTTGTTTTTCCCATTTCTATTTTTATTTTTTTTATAAGTTGTCTTTATCTTTTAAAATTATTACAATTTAAACAACTCTTTCTTCTTCAAATAAATATAAATTAGTTTTCTTTGCTATTAAAATCAAGTCTGTGTAATAAAATTAAAAAGCAAATTAATTACATTCTAAAAATGTAATTTAAAATTTAAGATTTTAATTCAATAAAGAAACACGAATGTGAACTTAGTAATTGACATAATACATTTACTTATTTTGCGTATTTTACTTCAATATGCATATCACACAATATAGTTAAACACAAATCTAACACAATTTGTTTGAAGTTGAACGTGATTACAATACTTTTGTTTCGTATAATAGCCATGTCATGACTTATTTTATTACTACACAATAATATATGATTTGATTTAATTAACGATAAACATTGGAAATGATTTATTTATTTTATAATTACAAAATATTTAATTGTGTATACTAGCCTAAAACTAGTTTATTAACGAATAAATATCTTTGAGTAATTCTTAAAAAAAAAAAAAAAGAAGAAGAAGAAGACTTAGATATTATTCTAAAACATTTTGAATTACGCAACTATAGTTTATAATTTCTTAATCATACATGATAACGCTTTCCCCTTTTTAACTAATAAAATGTATGGTTGTATATGACACAATGCGTATTAGTAAATAGTTATTTCACAAAACAGGTTATATTATTTTTATTTGCGTAGTATTCAAATATGTCATTCACTCGTAATATAACTATAAATAACTATACACAGCCTTATGTTATAAATAAATAATACCTATACATTTGTATTCTTATGAAAACCCATTATATTGAAGTTATAAGCAAATATATATATATTGAATATTAGAATATTAGAAAAAGGCAAATTAAATATTTTAGATCATTGTTTTCGTTATTTTTACAATATATAATGATACAACAAATATTAAAATATATATATTTTACCCACATACTGAATGTATTTTTTATATTAATTGAATACATACTTACATATAGATTCACGTAGACTTATTCAATAAGTTTTATCTTTAAATACTCAAGATCGTAAATAAGAATTATTCGTTGAAAAAGTTGTACACAAGGAAACATTAAAAGTAATTACGAGTATAGGAACACGAGAAGAGTTAAAATATAATAATATAAAAACTAAACTAATTGAATGTAATAGTTAAAATTTGCATAATACAATATTCTCAGTTTTTGGAATTTAATAGAATATAGAAGAAAAGATAATTAACAGAGGATTAGAAGGTCTCTTCTGGAATTAAATCGCTAATAGAAAAAAATAAACAGAAACAAGATAACAAAATTTGTAGTAATAATTAAGTTTTTAATTAAATGTGTCGTGCGAATAAAACATACTATGTAGATGACTTCAGTTACTATATTGTTCAAAACACAGATACAAGCTTAATTCGAGTTAGTAAAATATTTTGTGTTCGAGGAAATAGTAAACTATATGTACGTGCCAATGGAGTTGAAATATTTTTAACGACGTAAATTGTTTTAAATATACGCAGCAAATGTATATAATTCAAATTTGGAGTAAAAATGTAACTTATCTGCACTGTCGTCGAACGAGGTAGGTAAGTTTGAATGAATTAAAAGGCACTATTAATAGTTATCCAACGAATGGTCATTCGTACAAATTAAAAAATATAATCATTTACTACGTTATAACAATTATTATGTAAGAAAATAATAGTTAACACGAAAACATACATTTTTAATGTTTTATAGCATTTCACATATCGAGTGAATAGATGATTAAATACGTTTTACTAGGTAGTTTTATTTGGTAAATCAGAATATTTTTATCATTAAAAAACTAGATATTAAATAATAATAATATAGGTAGTCTTTAATACGGCAGGCTGCGCCTATGTTAACCTAACATAATATTAAATCAAATTTCCGTGAAAATAGTGTTTGAATGAGAAAAATATTTTGAGGTTCGAAATTAGTCCTGGCAAACGAAAAGTATTTTTAGCGATAAGATGATGTTTGATTTTACGAACAAAAGCGAAAAATGTCATTCACAATGAAATTGTGTGTCGGGAGAATGGTCAGGATTAAAAATCAAATATTTGCGACACCGTAATTATTGTAAACAGGCTAGATCAATAAATGCGGTTTGACGAAGGAACAATGACAATATTATATTATACAATATTATGTTATTCGTAGGTATAATAATATGGTTTATAAGAGAACGGTTTTGACAGAATTCTTCAGGCCGATGCGCTGCAACAGCCTTAGGCTGAATCTCTGTTCGCAGAGGGACTGAGTTCCGGGTCGAGGGATAACAACACTATAATTGTGTTATTGTTCAGCGTGATGACGTAACATAGAAAACAGTCGTGACAATAATATTATAGAATATTTTAATGTAAGAACTACAATAATAGTTATACTAAAAAAAATGTATACATTATTATGCGCACAAAACGTTGAAAAACGTTCAAACGTTTCGAAAAAGAAACTCGAATGTCCGCTGATCGGAAGTCTCTTCTTCAAAATAAATGTCGGAAAGTGGTCGCGCGATCTGAGTCAGGACTCGGAAGATTTACTTCAGCAGCAGCCGTGGCGTTTTTAACCTACAATAACCATCAGGCGTTACTAGTGTTACGAGATGACGACGGTCCGATCACGTAGTCTTACCATAACCGGTTCAGACTCAATACGTATATTATATACTCCATAGGTTATTATTAGTACCATAATAATTATATAATAATATTGTGTTGTTATTATATAAATATTGTTATTACCGTGACGTTAAAAACATGACCTAATATCATATTATTATTTACATTTTTAATTATTAAAACAATACATTGGTATATTACTACTTGAATATCATTATGTTATTTTTTTAACGAATAGAAGCATTAAATCAGGTAGTAAATAAACTTAATAAACCAAGTGAAATAGTTACTCCATAATATGTGAGAACATTTAGATAAATAATATGAAGAAGAAAAAAAACTATATCTAATAATAAGATTTAATTTTTTTTAAAAAAAGACTAAAAAAACATGAACAAATTCATATAATATATTATTATTTAAAAAAAAAATGATCCATATAACATAAATTGCATGCTTAATGTTGTAATTTATAAATATAACTTGCCAATTTGCATATAATTATCAATAATCAATTAAAATATACTCAAGTGATATATCAATATAATTATATTATACACGCATCATAGGACTAACAGTAAAAATTTAAAAATAAATATTTTAGATTCTGAGTTTTCCTGTAATAATTGTATTAGATTTACAATGATGATATGTTTTACGATTGGATGTAAATTTCAAGAGCAGTAAAAAAAAAAAAGTTATATTACTTCGTAGTCAGGTTTCTAGTCGAATATTGAATCTAGTCAGGGAGTCAAAAGTAAAATTTCAGTGTATTTTTCAAAATAATTCAAACTAAAAATTAACAAAAACCGTAAGTATTTACTTATAGCCGTATTTTTCGGGTATAATAAAATTAAAATTTTTCAAATATTTTAGATCTTTTTTTCCAACTATATAATATAAATGTTTTAAATTGAATAATTTTTAGTCTTTTATATTTATTTATACTTTTTATTTAATTTAAAAAACTTGAAAATATAATAGATTATAAATAATTGTCATAGGGCATTAAATGTTAAAATGTTAACAATATTGGATATTTAAGCAAATAGTTATAATAATTAATACATTTATATTTGACCATTTGTTATTTTTTATTATTTAAAAAATATTAATATTAACAGGTAAAAAAACGTATGCTTGCTACTTATATTATTATTTTTTCATGTAAAATTATATCAAAAATATATTTATTGTAATTTTGAGCTACGCGATAGTGCATTATACAATTAGAAATATTGAGATTGAGATTTGAGATTGTTCCCCATCAAAATCATTTTTCATATGCAATGATTTATCATTAAATTCATATTGAATCTAATATCTATTGCTTTTAGTGATTTACTCGTCGTCGAGATTTAGGTACACTCAAAATCAACTATATTGCAGAACAATTTTACAATTTCTTTTTTTTTATCTATGTGTTCATATTTTCTTATAAGTTATAACTGCCTAGTACTTAATATTTTGAAATTTATCAATAATTTGTTTTAAATATTTAATAAATAAAAAAAAAAACACTAAAATCAATTATCAAACATTTCGATTGTCATAACAAATTATGATATGAATAATAAGTTTATTATTCCATACATCAGTTACGAGCGTATTATGGTTCCTCTTATAGTGATACCAACAAGCTGACAACATATTTTCTCGATTATAATTATCTACCTGTATTATGGTCGCACTGCTTCCACTACTACAGAACGCACTAATATTACAATTATTGCATTAGTGCGTTGTGAAAAAATAAATGTTTTATAAACATTATTATTATCGTGCCAGATCCATATTGACGTGTCGTGTCTGTTGATATTCCTAGATCGAATTATCCTTAAACACATACAATTCTGTTTTCATCGCATACTTTTGTACCATATATTTGGTAATTTTCAGTTCATCGTGCACATTTTAAGGCTTTTTCGGACACCGTATATATATATATATGTGTGTGTGTGTGTGTGTGTGTGTGTCTACGAGTGGCTCTGACCACATTAGACGAACGATCGGGAATAGACGAGACGGCGTTGTCCACCGGTCGTCGTCTTCGCGTCACGGGGATATACCTACAGCCAACCCATAACCGTCGTGGGATAACGTAACGCGTAGCTGCTTATAATACAACAATATACGCATAATACGCATAATATGTAACAGCACTGCGATACAGTGCACTGTTTATGTCGTATTTATTCAATAGGATTTATGTTCTATCGCAGCATCATACGCGATTATAACTGTCCACGTTCGTCCGGGAAGGGGCTCGTCCGATCCGCAATCGACCGCTTTCTCCGGCGGCCGGAAAGTTTTTTTCTTCTCAGAACTCCATCGACCGCGCTTTGAACACGGTCGCACATCATCATAGTGGTATCCGGGCAGTTTAGCGGTCAGGTATTACGGCGGCGCGATTAGAACATTAACATATTTTTTCAAATATATTATAATCCATGACATAATATAGATAGTACACCGATAATCCTACGCGCGTACTGTCCTCAGTCGGCCGAGTCTTCCGACGGAATTGCACCACGTGAGTACACACATACGATACAATATATTGTTATTTCGATCGAACGACATACAAATATCACAACAATTACGTTTAATAATAATATCACTGTAATATCGCACCCATAACACGTCGTCGCGCACTGGACTCAAAAACATTTTTATTTTTATTTATTTTTTTTTTTTTTGCCGATCGAAAGCACAATGGTCAAAACGTGTTTTCTTTTATCAAATCGTGATCGTTACAGTTTTTAGTTTCCCGAGCCCTAGTATAGAATTTCAAACTAAAGATAAGACCTTAAAGAATAGTTATTTCGTAAATATATACTTTGAATAGGACAGTTTTACATTTTAACTGTTCAATTATCATAAACTACCTTAAACTACGAGCATTACTATTATGCTTGGTAAATGGTATTTTTTCCTCTCGATACTTATTTTTTTTTAGTTTTTAATAATATTGTTATATTATACACATATAAAAGGTCATCCAAATGTTTTATGACAATAATTCTAATAAATAATTAGGTATTGGTAAGTAAATCAAGCAAATGCAAATCGTTCTAATATTATATTAAAATGCATCTGTTATTAATCTTTGACTAGGTATCTAATTTAATAGATGAGAAGTCGTGTAATACAAATTATGTATTGAGTCTTCGTTTTTGGACACTGCACGTATTTAATTTTTATTAAAGTATGTACCTACAATAAAACTTTGTTACGTTTTAGCTTAATATTTTATACTCGCATCTAAAAATTATATAATATTCGATACTTATAGATATTTTATTTTGCAATTATTGTCTAACGAAACTGTAACGATCAAGAATTTATAAAAATAAATAAGTTTATATTTTAGGAATCACAATACTTGCAACTGATATTTAATCATAGCAAAATTAATATAATAATATAATACTAATATAAAAATATATTCAATTTTTACTTCGGGGGAAGGGTCTAATATAAAAATATACAAGCATTTTTCAAAATACTGGTAAGGCAATATCAAACTAAGAAAAACGGATATTTTCACCCAAAATCAATTATTCTTATAAGACTATTTGAGTTTTTTATTGTATCATATAATTATTTATTTTTTTCGTAAAAAATTGAAACATTCCACAAGAATTCTAGAAATAAAATATAATATACACGAATATTTAAAATTAAAGTTTTTTAGTTGATTTAGTGTTGATAAAAATGTTTAGCCTCTATCAAAATAAAGCTTTCATTGAGAATGGATATAAGCAAAAATAGTCTTTCAACAATTTTAAAATATTTAAAATACATATAAGCACTATCGTTATTTTTTATAATCATGCTTGAAGTTTAAATGTTGATATTATTAAATAGTTAATTTATATAGTTTATAAAAATTGTAATTTTGATAGCTTGGTCTTGAAAACGTAATATAAAATTACACATAAGCAATTTATAGTAAATTTATAGTATAGGCGTAGTTTTATTTTACAAATAGGTATTTTAACTTTTAAGTTAACACGAAATTAGATAATTAAACGAATGATTATGATTTTAGTTATTTCTTTGTTATTCGACAATAGTATTATTGAGAATTTAAGATTTTAACATATAATATAAGTGTCTAAATCACAATGACATTTTTAAAACATTTATTTTAATCTATATTATTATGTTTTTATACCATGATTTTTTTCACATCATTCTACGGTATGCATGAATTGGACTCAAAACTGAGTAGGTAACAAATTATAAATTAATAATAAAATAAACGAATAAATGTTTTCGAAAAAAATGTATTTAACCTACTGTACTTATTCCTGACAGTAAAATAAATTATTATAATAGCAATATAAATTTATTATAAAATTACTTTCTAATATAGGCTGACAAAACGTTTTTACTCAGAATGGTTTTTGGTATGCTTTGAGTTATCATTGAAATCAAATTTAACATATACATTAAGTTATTGAACTTACTCCATGACAAGGTACACTCGACTCTTTCTGCGGAGTGTTCACCTGCTTTCCCCCTTTTTTTTTATAAAAGTTAATTAAAAAAAAAAAAAAAAAAAACTATTCAGCCTAAATTATATTCTAAATCTTATATTAATGTATATCATAAATACTTCAAAGTTATTTAAATTGTTTTTAAATAAGCAGTATAATTTTGAATTTATATTTTCATTTGATCTTATTTTTTAATAATTATAAACTATTAAAATATGTTTACTAAAACTTAATAAATTATTCGTATTAAACCGTTTAAACTATATTTACATTATACAAACGTAAGTTTTTTTAACAGTATTTTTACATTTCATATTTTTCTATATATATAAATATATACATTATAAATATTTATTTATATTATTATTGTAATCTTTGTTTTTCAATAATTTATAAAATTGAATTAAACTAACGAAAAAATTCAATTATTATTTTAATAAAAAAAAACATTAATTAAAAATACCACAATATTATTATACCATAATCTAAACAAGTAATATTTGTACAAAATATAAAATATCAAAGAATAAATATTACTTACATGTCAATAGACTTAAACAGTGTATTTGGAAACTTTACAAAAAAAAAAAAAATACTAAATTGAATTGTTGTTGCTATTATAATAATTCTTCTGTACTTAATTAATTTTAAATTGCATTATATATATATATATACATTTTTATATTTATTTTATTATAAAGTTTTCCTGTTAAATCCATGTAATAAATTGATAACAGTTTATTTTTTTTAGCAATTTAACAATTGTTTATATATAATTATTTACAAGTATATACTTTTAAAAATATTAACTTGAACATTGATTTTCAAAAATCCCTTAGACATTTTTTAGGTTACTATCAATGAGTTTTTTCTTATTTATTCTTGTTTACATTTTGTTTTTTTAACTATAGGTCATAGGCTCTGAGTTTTTAAATTCTAAACATAAATATTCCATAGTTATCGTAGTTAACCAACCAATAATAATATTTAACATACTTCAGTTTCAGTAAATTTTAAATGTTTTAACTAAAAATAACATTTTTTTAAGATCCTGTTGATTTACACTGAGTGTTTTGTATTTATTCTATGTGGACGAAGTTGGATTAGTTGCATTTACATTTTTTTTTATTTACCTGCCATATAATAAAACTACTTTCTACAAATAACGTACATTGAAGTTATTAATAGTTGTCTATTCCTCTTTTTCAAACTTTTCTGTAATATTTGCTTTGAAAGGTTTTAAGAAAAAAATAAACTTATTATTTCATTATACACTTGCTTTTATTGTGATAAAAAAAAAAAAATGGTACCAATATATCATAAGTATTACTAAACTAATAGCGTACATCCGATTGATAAATATAATAGATAAAATGTTTTTCGTTTAAGTATTCTATGAAAAGTTGACGTGGTCACGTAATTCTTCAATCGTATAACGCGCATAGAAACTCGTCGTAGATAGGAGTGGCTCGAAATGGCGGTGGTTAAGACCAATAGGTCAATGTTTGATGCGAAGAATTCTGGGTTTAACCTATCGTCGAAATAGTTTTATGTATTTTTATCGTATAATTCGCAATACCTATTCTACTATTGACCCCGGTGAATCGTACCTGTATTAAAGTTGTATAAACTTTCTACATATGCAGATCCGCTGCGTATTGCTCAGTACTAGGACCAATAAAATATTATTATACGCAGCTATCTCAATAATACTGTAATTTTATAACACTATGAGTTATTATATTTTATTCTCAACTACTATACTAAATCATTTACTTACAAATTTTGTATTTCATTTTTTTTTTACACAGTGGATGTTTACTGTAGACTAAATATTCTTACCTGTGAAAAATAAAAAAATATATATAATTATTATTGAACAAATACTTAGATATGCTTATTGAATAAATATTGTGAATGGGTGAAATAAGAATTTCCTATCAATTGTAATGATGTTATAAATCAAAAGCAACATTCAATTATTTGAAATAATACAAAATACAATTATGGATATACGATCACTTGATACAATATAATATATTCAGTGATACTTTAAAAAGGTGGAGAATTAAATTTTAATGATGCAATAATTTATGATTCCATTTGAAAGTTAATCTCAAGACAAAGTTGCACATAATAATAATAATAATTTATTTCGACAAAGGTAGTATAATAAAAGTGTTCGACTCATTTTATACGATATAACAATAATTTTAAACCTATTTACTGAGGAAGACTTCTTATTGGTGATACAGATACGTTTGACATGTATACTTCAATTTGTATTATCCATCGTGTTATTGCACATGTATCGATATCACACTTTAAATACAAGTAAAAATATTTGCGTAAGATTATAAACAAATGTCAAATGAGACATTTAGTATTGGTTCTAAAATGATTTTATTTTTTTCTCATTACATTCTAAATTTCTTAAGTGTTTGTGTACAATTATGGATGATTTAATGTTTAATTAAACATAATTAAACATAATCATAATTATATCATGATATTATTCTAATCTAAATATATTAAAAATCTATACCTACTGTTCGTTTTATTTAACAATCGTAGTGTATTTTATAAACACAACATATAAATAAAGTTCACAAATTATAATGACAATATAAATGATTATTGTTTTTTTTTTTTCTAAGAAATTATATGTATAATTGTACACCTAAATTTGTCATTTTAAAACAGCATTAAAAATACTAATTATTCAAAGGGTTTTTTTAGCATTTGTAATATTCCATAAAATTGTACATTGCAAACTATACTGGTTATATTGGATTCATAAATTTTTGAATCATGTAAGCACTCCTGATTTATGTGTAACTATTATTTAATTTTATGTGATTGTAATTATTTTTCATTTATAAACTAAAGTAAAACATTTTGATTAAAACCAATACGTAAGAATTACAATAGTATTATAGTCATTCAGTTGCAGTATACTTACAATTATGAGGCAGCTTTTGAGAAAACGCAGTAATACATTATTATGATATGTAAATAAATAAAAATTTTATCGGTAATGCTTATTATATTGTATATCCATGTGTACAGGGATAATCCGAAAGTTTATTTTTTAAGGGTTCAGAATGAATTTTCCTACTTCAGAATATTAAATCTGATGACTGATTTTTTTTTATGGGTTTATGATAACTGATATTTGTGTTCTCCGATAATAACATATTTTTCTTCGTTTATACTTATGTTATTATAGATAAAAATGTATGAAAAATAATAACACAATAAAATAAAATCTTAGGTATCTATTTTTAAAAGAAAAAAAAATCAATAAAAAAGTACATGTAGTGAGCTTGCAATATTGGATATCAATGTAAGATAGGCAGGTTAAAAAATACAATAGGTATAGCTAACTATAATTGTACAACTTGTATCAAGTTTAAAAAAATATTAAAATATAATATAATAGAAAGTTCAAACGAATTAATATAATTAAAATTGTATGGCAAATAATATTATGTATACTTATTCTTATGAATAAATAATTAGATAAAACTAACAATTAGTAAATTGTTAACATTTTATAAAATTTAATATAATTTCCAAATCTATCTTGAGAATATTTAAAATCTCTAATGCTTAAATACCACATAATCATATTATAAAATTAATAATGAATTTGGTATTCAATGCACCTTACATTATTTCTCTAAGCTAACTATGAGATGTTTGTTCTATTATAAGTCCGTTTCACGAATTATTAAATGTTTACTGAGTATAATATGTTATGTACAATTTTACTTTGAATTATTTAAAACGTTTTAATTAAAAAAAGAATTTTAAAATATTTAGGATATTTTACACTTCAAATACGTAAATACTAAATATAAATAGGTACTAAAATACCGTATAAATTAAAAAACTACAATAAAATAACACCTAATTAGTGTTAACTATTAATTTCATAATTAAGAAAATATTAAATTGTACTGTAGATATGTATAAAATATAAATTACTGGTTGTTAAATCCTAATTTTAGTTTACATTTTATACCGATTACTGAAAATGAACGATAATGAAACTAATCTGGCTTAAAGATAACGATATTTATAATAAACTATCATAACACGAATCTTCCGTGTATGCTAACCGAGGATCTCTTTATCAGTATATTATCTGCATTTAGATTATTTAGACATTTTTATTTGTGATTAAGTATACCTCTCAGCTTTCACAAAGCTGGATGATCGGCCGTTTGTATTATAATATACAGTGTAATAACTAATAAACCAATAATTATATAACAATAATATTGAAGATATTATTTAGATTTTCATATATAAAATGAACATAGTTATGATTTCGTCAAAAACAAATTATTTGTAAATATTAAACTGTGACGTTAAGTTTCATTTGCCAATTTTAAAACATGAAAAAAAAATGTAATCTAAAAATTATTAGAAAAAAAATTCTCTATCCGAATCTGTAGAATAAATTATAATATTGTCATTTAAAAATTTTAAACAGTGTGCACGTACCTAAAGTATTGGAAATTAGTCTAGAAAATATGTATTTCGGTACTTCATTTCATTACCCAAAAACTCTATTTCAACAAAGGCCATTTAATTGAAATATTTAATGGTACCATTTAGCGTAAACACATTGTAAATGATTTGTTGTATCTGCTTTGATAGTTAATTAGTTATTTAGTTAATTACTAATAGTTATTACTGCAGTCTCCTAACCTAGGTTTCACTCAATAATCACAACAGCGTATACAACGATATACCCTGGTTATAGAACTGCTGCAGCATTCAAATACCATACAGTTGTTAAAGATTTAAAATGCCCGTAAATATATACCTCAAAAAAGCCATAATATTTTTAAAATGATTTTATTTTTCTAATTAAAAATTAATGTAAAAAATGTATACTTTGAATAATAAAAACAAAATATTGATTTTTATCAAAACTGTAGTATTGCCGTTTCTGTTAATTTTTCCTCAGTAATATTAGAAAAAAAATATTATTTACTATTCGTTTTATTTTGTACTTTTAAAAGTACTAAATAATATACCAAAATTAATAATAGAAACACCCTTTCAATGTTAAATATTTTCCGTTCCAAAATTTGACAATAGGAACAAAAACATAAATACATATAACAGTTGAATCATTGAATTAAGCGTAATACATTCTTTACTTCACTCGGAATCTAGAAATAATAATATAAACGGTAAATTATCATTTGACTAGCGCTGAAATAAGCAAAGCGATTCAAGTGCCCTGCAACACCTACTCGTAGTGAATCCACTGCTGTTGGCCCGCAGCATCATACATTCATGTCTGTGGTTTTCTTTTTTTCCTTTGTAACATATTTTATAGCAAGTCTTACAATTTATTGCGCTTAGTCAAAAGTAGTGCACCACGACACTCACACTCCAAAACTATAAAGTCCTTGTGAAATTGCACACATGCTATAGAATACGAAACACCAATTTTCTCATGGAAATGCAGACTCTCGGTTAGAAAAAAAAATATTGATTTTTCGTTTTGAAATGAATCATCAAGTAATATTTTATTACTTAATAATTTATTAAGTACATTATATTTTAAAAGCCACCACAGATGCTTAATGTATTTTGTCAATGATAATAAATTCACGCATTTCTATTCTACAATATGAAAATGTATTATGCAATTTATGCATTAAATTTGTACCTATAACTATACCAAATAACATCAAAGGATATGCGATATGTATTATGTAATATGTAGGTATTGAAAGTTTAATGAAACGTTTACCATCAGTGATTACGCCAGTAACACTTCCAATGCTCTTTTTTATATCTGTATAACTGTTGTTCAATTGTTCAGTCATATAAAGACGTATATTATATATTAAATAAAATTAACTCGGAGAAACTTTTATTTAACACCCATTATAATTATAGTATAAGTTATAAAAACTTACTCACACATATTATTTTCTAAAACGTAGTTTTTCATCGAATCATAATTACACGTCTATTAAGATGTTAGATAATTAATTATACTTAGCGATCATCGAAAAAATGAAAAGGTCATTATTCAAGAATAATGATAGTATTTAGACATATAGTATTTTATATTTATCAATCGATTATAATTAAGTTTGGTTCAGTGTATTTTAACGTTGAGTAATTAGTTATTGACTTGGATTATTTCGTGCTACTTCTAATATAAACGATTAAGTTAATAATACGTTTTCGAAATAACAAAATGTTTATCCAATGTTTTAGTAAAACTATAATCAAGCAAACATCGATTTTAACTTGTAATATTATATTATGTATTATTTCGCACGTATTTCTTGTATCAATAAAAACACAATTTATTAATACAAGAAAGTTATATAGAGATGTAAAAGAACTTTTCTATTTCGTTTTTCGCTCTGAATTCAGTTGTATAATTTATTTGTAGCTAAATACAAATGATGCAATTGAAAGCATTAACTAGGATTATATTGTATATTGAAATATTGAATTATTTTCACGTCGATAGTCTTAAGTTTTTAAAAAATTGTATTCAATATTGTACAGAAAAATCATTCTTCTTATTAAAATACAATTGATCGTACATTTGAAAATAAAAATAAAATAATAATAAATTTTTAGTTGAAATAAATAATAAGTACATAGGTACCTATAGTTTACAATTAAGGTCAAAATAAATGATAGGTATACATTTATCATTTAAGTACTTACTTGTTATCATTTATATCACAACATTATATGACGTACAAAATAATACATTTTCATAAAATGTTCTGAAAAATGACTGTACTTATATGCACCGTTCTTATAGATTTATTTTTATTATTTCATGAAAGGTACAATTTTTTTTTACTATACATTTATAATTTAATGGTCAAAATAATGGAAAAATTGTTTAGTTAAATAAAAAAAAATGCACGCAAGAAGTTTTACGTGATATCATAAACTTTGTATAAGTAGCTGGCAGATAAAAATCTAATAGACGTTATTTGAATTGTTTGACTTACAGTGACCGCATCTACGCTTTTCTATTATATTAATAGCATCGTTATTGAATTAAATCTGTCTTAAATAAATTAAACCATTTTATTTAAGTTTTTCAACGTTGATTTTTCTTTAAATATATTGATTACAATATATGTTTTATGTATGTACAATAGGAAAATGGATAATTTTGTTTTACTGTTTTGTCGTAAAACTTTCTATTTTACAACCATGCAAAGGAATTTACCGTGTAGTGTTATATAATATACTCTTCCCACTAACAATTATCATAAAGTAAATAAAATTTTATTATAATAACTCTTTCGATTTTTTTTTTTTACAGGCTATATTAATCTACAATATTTGTTTTGCTTACATAAAACATCTGTTTTTAATTTTAATTTCATAGTAATTTAGGTTTTTAGTGTTTATACATATTTTAATAATAATAAAAAGAAATTTTTTTATTTAAATTATAGTATAAATACTGCATGTTAAATGCAGTTCAAACGCATGTCAAATTGCAAGTGAAAGTTTTTTGCAATCACACATTTTAATACGGGAAGACAACAGTGAAACATTTATTCATCGGATATTATAATAAAATTATTGAAGTCAGCAATTTCAAAAGGATTTATACGCACTGTGTATCAAACTATATTATAGTATGTTTTCGTCTAAATTCCAAGGAATGCTCGTTTATAAAAGATATTCTAAAACAAGGTTGGCATATTCGTTTTACTGAATGAAAACGCGCAGACGAGGGTACACAGAAATAACGAAAACTAATTAAACGGGGTGGACTTGACGGTTTGTTAAAGCCGATTAAGGTTTTTTTTTTTTTTATGTTTTCCAGAAACTTTGTTTCAATAATCGATGTGATAATAAATCGTGGTAAACAATTTTTTTTCCGGGAAAATTATGGTTTTACTTTAATAATGTTGGATAATAATATCTAAATATTAAGTTTAATATTTCTTAATACTTAAGCAGTTTAGCGATAAGTAAAAAAAAAAACAAAAAGAAGAAAATGTTTAAGTATTTGATTTCATTTACTATAATATTATAATAATTAAATGTCTTTTATTATATAGAATTCGATCCCGTTGACAACTGTATAGTTAAGAGAGTCAACAACTTACTTTTTCGTTAGTGATTTTCAAATCGTTTATATAATATGAGCAGAAATAGTTTATGAAACAGATTATGTTATCGAGAACATACCATCTATAATATATTCTGTATATTCTATACAAGTGCACCGTGAAAACACTTGTGTCGTAACTCACGGTTGGGAGGACCTCAGAATACTTACGGTTTATTTATTTTAATTTTTACTACCTACGTAGATAATATTATACATACTCTAATTATTTTAACCGTCACCCATCGTAGTCTTTTAATTAAATGTCACTTACTCACTTATATATTATATTATTATAAAACACAGCTGGACTCACGGTGCTTTGTAGTGACACGCGACTACCGTACATTATTAAAATCTGTATAGTATAAAAATCCCAACACACCCGAAACATAAACACAATTGGGTTAGTTTAAAATATATTCACTGGAACATGCCAAAAAGAAATAAATAAAACAAGTTTTTGTTAGAGGCAATGCTCGAGGCAACCGTGATGCGGCTCTTGAATTTCAGCATCTGGTTTTTATAGCGATACGTAGGTACTGAGACCACAGAAGTTTTCTAAATATATTCGGAAATATGAAGTTCATCCAAAGAAACAAAAAATAAACAAAAATGAAAATAAAATAGCTAAAACTCTAAGAGTTATTTTTTTGTTTTAAAGCTGCCACGGCTAGTTAGCTAGTATTTAGGATTGATCAAACTACCGCGTAAAATATGAGACTATTGCTCTGTATTTTGTATTTATTTTTTGTATGAAATCGAATTGTATACAATTGTTAAATTGCTTTAAGAACGGTTTTTTTTTCTAAGGCCAAAATTCGTTTATTTATCAACAAACCAATTATATACTTTGTAAGTACTAGGTTTATTTTTTATGAATTCATATAATATAGACTAAATTTGATGACGCATCGTAAAACGAAAACTTTATTGCTTGAAAAAAAATTAAAAAAAAATAATTATTTGTAAAGTTTTTTGAATTATTACAGAAAACATTATCAATAAGTTATACCTGTTCACAAATTCAATCTTGTTACTCGGTATAGACATTATTTTTTCTTTTTAATAGCGAATACACCTATAGATATTTTTAGAACGAATATTTTATGAACATAAGAGTTTTTTTTTTTAATTTAGTCACATAATCATAACGTGCTACAGTAAAAGTTTATAAAGGTTTACTAGATTTAATTAAAATAAATATATTTTTGGTTTTTTTATAATAGTAAAATAGTTTGTTTATTTAATATAAAGTGAAAAAATAACTTCGTACATTATAGTCGTGGATGTTCATAATAACAATATAAAAATTGTATGTGTTCTTTTTCTAGCCCCGTATCATTACACAGCCATGTAAAACGATATCCGCATGTACCTAAATATTGTAAATTATCTACACAGGAACATTTCAAAATCAGATTATATCTTATGGCTCTTTTTATTACATGTTTATTTGATTTGTTGGCGTTAAATCTTCTGTTGAACACAAATATTATTATTTATTATTTAAACAAAAAAAATATATTAGCTTAATAATTTGGATGAAGCATTGTTGCTGTAGAGTTCGTATAATAATTGCCATTAATCGACCGAAAAATTAAATAAAACCATCGTCGCTCGTACGCACCATTATCTGGAGTTTTGTACATCACCGGACGCGAATTGCAATTAAAGTTAATGTAAATATTAATGGACAACAATGAAAAAAAAAACATAAAAAAAAGATGATCTTTTTTATTTTAATTCCAAAATCTGAACGGGTGGCAGCTTTCCATTTTGTCAAACCGCTACCTGGTACTATTGCGACGATCACGACATTATTATACATCAATTCCCGCTAATATTTATGCCAGGATCTATATTTAAATATCATATTGTAAACACAACGCAGACGTTTTCGAATTGAATCTGATTCGATTGAAAACTGATGTTTACCCATTATTAATAGGACCTTCAAAAGGTTAATGGGCGACGACAGTGCTTAACATCCTTTCAGACGTCTGCGAATGTGGTTTGTGTGGTTGAAAATCGGTCCTAGTCCTAATCTTATATTATGCACGTTGCCACGTTCCATTAATCATAAAGTATAATATATACATAGTACTATAGTAGCGGCGTCGTTGTAACGTCTAAATACATAAATTATGTTTTCAATAATTGTACAATTGAATAATAATAATTTTGTCCAGAACAATAATAAATAATTGTTTGGAACGAAAAATAAAATATAATTTCGAGGAAATATTACAAACAGGTTAAAACATGTAATGCAAAAATAAATTTATAAATATATTTTCAGTTTACACGCATAAATAAATAATAAGTAAACGGGGCTGATTAGATTTGATTCAATATAATTTTGCATTATTCATGACCTCTAAAGACAACAATTTTTTGTGTTGCATAAAGTAATTACGAAATAAAAAGAACATTATTCTTATATTATAATAATGTGTTAATATAGTTATAGATGCTTGCAATTTAATAAAACAATATTTATTCATTCTGAAAAATAAATTGTGTGAAGTTTGAAGTTCCCGTATTATTAAATTAGAAAAAAATACATACAGTTATTATTATAATGCACTGTGCTATTTCTATGCACCACAGAAAAAAATGTTTTTTCATAATATAGTAATTTAGTATTTACCTAAACATTTTGTTATATTATAAATAATAATTGATTTACTTTTTCAGCGTATAGTACAGTAATCTAAAATCAAATAGATAAAGGTTATTATTTATCGATTGAATAGTTTTGTAATTTAAAGGACCCCATACAATTTAATAAATAGTAAACGATCGAATTTTAACTATTTAATAGTTAATTTTATTAGTATTTTCTATATTGACTCATGTTTATAAGTTTAAATAATAACTCATTATTCGTAACTTATGAATGAATAAAGTTAAATTTTTCTTAGAATATCTTTACAGTTTTTGATTAATCATTTTATGCTGTTATTATATTTTAATTACCTACTGAATAGTAAGTAATTTAGTGTACAAAATTAATATAATGTTAGGTTTTAACTGAATGCTGGGTTTTAAAGTGGATTAAAACGTATATTGTATTTAATGTAAAGAGAATATAAAATAATTCAATTTTTATCGAGATGTTAACTAAAGGACACTAATAATAATGAAAAATAAAATAAAAATTGTAATGATTAATAATAACCATAACAATTAATATCAAAAGGGTAGATAGGTACAGTACTATACAACTACCTTCAATTCGAATAATAGCTACGTTATAAATTTTAGCTACATATCAATTACCTATGTATCATGTACGATGTGCGTATATTATAACTAAACTCGATATAAATAATATTTATAGTAATAAGTAAATTCAGAAAAAAATAATATTAATACTTTTTCAACAATGACAAGTAATATTACTCTATTGAAAACTTAAGACCTTGGTTAGGTTAAGACTTCAAAATACTATATTATCAATAATAATTATTATATTAATTCAGTTATTGCTAATAATAAGCAAATAATGCTTCGCTTTATTTTCAAAACAGTATGAAATAATAATTAAAAAAATAAATAATTTTTTGAATTTATAATCACATATATAAAATACGTACTCTAATAAAATATTATATAGTTAAACATTAATTTAATCAGTATGAATAAAAAAATAATTCTAAAAAATGTCATTATAAAATATTCATTTAACCAAATACGCATATTCAGAATTTTCAAGTATGGAACGACGACTTAACGTCTCATCAGAATCCTTACAGCTATGTACTGTGTTGGTAGTTTAGGTATTTTAGGAACCCACTAAATATTTCGGTTTCCTACTAACGGTTTTAATCGTTTAATCAAAAATTATATTTTATTATTATTATATTTTTTTTGAGGGGTAAAAATTATTGATGCCTTTTTATTAAGAATTTAATTATTCAAATTTTTTATTTGTTCATTAAAATATTGAACAAAGCTTTATATTTAATATGAAATTTAATTACTTGTGACAATTTTCATTTGTTTCATAGAAATTTTCATTTACCAATGTGTCACACTATCCCACGCAAACAATTTATTGTTTAAATTATAACACATACAATATACATACTAACAAAAAACATACGTGAAAAATGTTTATTTTGCTTGAATTTAAAATAATCCAGTATCTAAAATTGCCTGATAATAATTAAAAACATTATTATGTGTTATGAAAATATATTATTGAAAAATTCAAAAAATCAGAATTCGAATTAATTTAATATTATAACTGCATTAAAAAGTAGGGGTGAGCGCATGCTTGATATACATATTATGCGCATGGTTATAAGCAGTGAACTCATCGCCGTACATTTTAAGAATATTATTCTAATAGAAAATAAAATAAAGTCGTCGGTGCATCGTACAATTTAAAATTCGAAATAAATAATACGGATAGTGAATATACTTTTATCTTTCAGGTTTGCACAGGCTGTCCAGATCACTATACATAACACTTGAGTCGTACCAATAACCGTCATGGGAGCATACGTGACGTGGACGTTGGAGGTGTTGGCGTTCGCGAGTTTTGTCGTGCTCGCGGTGTTGATGCCGTACGCTCGTCGAAAGCGTGACTATTGGACGAGTTGTGGGATGCCGGCAGCGTCCGGTTATCGGTCGTTGGCCAACATGCTGCCGGGAGTCCGTCTGCATGACAGGTCGCTGTCCCGACATCGAGACGACGCCAAAGCCACGGGCGCCGCCGCACTCGGGCTCTTCGACGGCGGTCGGCCGATCGCATTGGCGTGCGATTTCCGCGTGGCCGCGACCGCGCTCGGCAACGACGGATTTGCCGAGGCGGAAACCACACGTGTCCGCGAGACGAGCCTCGTACCGTCCGCGGTGGACGCGGGCGCGGTGACCGCCGTGCTGCCGACCATGGCCGTGTGCGTGGCCGAGCTCATAACGTCGCTGGAAGCCGTGGCCAACCGTCGGTTGACCATTTCGCCGTGGACGGAGGTGAAGAATTGCGCGATGACGGTGGTGGCCACGTGCGTGTACGGACAACCGATGGTCGACTCGCGAATCAAAGCGTTCGCGGAACAGTGCAAAAAAGCGTTGTCGGGTGGTGGCGGTCGGCCGACGGTCACCGAATACTTCGCGTCATACGATTTGCCGTCGAACGGACGAACGTCGTCTACCGATTTCAAGCAGATTTTAATGGCAGCCGCCGCGAACAGTGACAAAATCGATGCAGGTGAGTGAATTTAAGTGCCTTTAATTTCGATTTAAGATGACTATATTATTTAATTTATACCCAATAAAGTTTTGTATCCGCGACGCTTTTCGACGTCATAAAATTATTTCGTTCATCCGGTCCACGGGAGTGGATTTAGGGAAGTACCTACTTGCGCTGAGTTAAACTATTAATTTATCTCTTTCCCGATAAAATAGTATCTTTCAAAACCATAATACTCGATAAATTTTACAACGATTTACTGTAATAGACAGAGCAGGACAGTGTAATAATTATAGTGTACGGCCAGCGAAAAGTGTGCGTCTTTCGTTTACCGGTCGTTTATTTCGTATTTAAAGAACTGTTGAAAGCGTTGTCGCGTACTCTAGGTTTTGAGAATATATTCTGTATTATAATGTAGTTGTTTAAAAAAAAATTATCCTAATGAGATTTTTATACGATTCTCGACTATAATTATTTTTTACGGAGGATGTGTTTGCGAAGAATTGATGACTTTCAAATGTACGGGCAACGATGACTAGTCAATACCTCTTTTTACACAATTTACACACAAAAAGGTATATGTGCGGTGTATTATAGTATAGGTACGTAAATAGTGTTCTATACCGCACTTCGTCATTTGACGGATTAATCGCCGACAAAACCGGTCCAATGCCGATCCGCTGACGGACGTCGTTCCGGTAATAATTTTCTGTCGGGGGCCCGCGAGATCACATCATCGAGTTTGTCCGAGGACCGTTGCACTGCGGTATAAATCATCGACGACGGAGTACTGTAAGACGCACGCGCGGCCGGCTGGTGTCGGAGAAGTGTGTGACGAGCGGGTGGTATAACAAATCGGCTCATTTAGACCGTATTATCCGCACGCCTTCACACCACCGCCACCCGCCCGTAGGCGCGCTTCAAGTATAGAACTTTTATGCAGGCGATCGGCATCCGAAATTTTAATCCGTCACCGGCACGGTATACAGCCGTTGTTTCTCCGATGAAAACTCACGGGGAATTAATGGTCCACGCCACTGTCTACAATACCGGTTATAATAATAATAATAATAATATCGTATAACCGCCTATGCCGCCTGCAGTAGTGTAAAGGTTCCGCGGTCCCGCAACTTTTCTGCGCTAGACGGCGAAAACTTTACTCGACTGTGAGAAATTAACCTCATCGCCGCCGCCGCCATCGCTGCCTCCGCCACGTGCTTTGCCCCCCTCCCCTCACACCACTACTACGTTGGACAGCGGCTGAAGTTTTCCAGGTTGTTTTTTTCCCGGTCTGATGTTACGTATATTATTTTGATTTTTTTTTCACGTACCTACACGTGCTCATACCGTTTTTTTCCTTCTCCGTCCAACGGTTATCGATTAAAATATTGCACCTGCAAACGACGTTCTTGTGATAATATCATTATACTATACGGACACGACTCGGGTATAGGAATTTATAATACAAGACGCAACGTACCTAGTATATGTGCAATTTCGTTATATAACCGCATTATTGTTCAGCGCTCTTCGGTGTATTGGGAATCGTCTCTATATATACCAAGACGTCTTGTATATTCGTTTTATTTCGTCATTTACTGAGTAACGACCAACTGTCGGACTCCATACGTGTGTACAATGTACATATTCAGCTATATATAGTATAATATATGTACGATATATACGTCGTATGGTATTTGCCGAACAACGATAGTATAATATACAAAGGTACGCATCTATCCGTGCAATATACACCCTTTATATGGATAAAGCCGCAAGAGCACGTAGAATGCTATAGTTATTCAACACGACTGTGTGACGACAAAAATTAAAAAAATAAATATAAATAAATAACAATAACGATAAAACCATTAAGCGGTCTAACTGTCGCGGACATAATTTATTCTCCGGACACGGTATGTTAATATTATTATGATAATATTATGACGATGTCTAACCGCGAATGAAAACACACATTAACTGCAGGACTGGTAAATTTATAATGACTACTACGTATTCGTGTTATAATTGTCACGCCTCTAATCGTTAAGGAAAAAATGAAAAAACCCGATTTTGTATGCCTCTTCTGTATCATCAAAGTGGAGTTTATCGTCAATCAACAACCACCCAAAAAACTCTTTTTTGGATACATAAAATAAAAGTATATATGTAAGTATATATATGTAGGTTTTCTCACTTAAGATTACAATACAGCCACTGCACATACTTGTTTTTTACTGTATCAATTTGTTGTGTACTGGTGGCCGTTCAGAAAAAGCTTATATTTTTGGAATTTCTCTGCTGTCAGTGCAAAATGTATTAGTGACACTTTGAAAAAACTCTTTATCAAAATCATAACGACTTAAATTGCCTCGTCAGAAAACTGGAACATAAAATATGACTAGTCTTTTATAAATACAGATTTATACAACTAAAGACATCGTATTTGAATTGTGTATTTGTAACCAGTCGGGGTTGGTTGAAATGTTTTATTTAATATTTTAGTCAAATATATTATTTGATGTATTGTATAATAGTATTATACTTTTATGATGCGATAATACTATTTGTTATCTCCTGATTAGAGTCGTTCAACTACTGCTGCAACCATTTTGACTTGCGATCACGAATCCACAATGTCATTAGTTGTTGTTAAATTATTATTTCAAATTATTTCATTGTTACAAACTCATTTTTTATAATTATTTACCCTCCTCGCCAACAACAAACCAGGTCACATTATGGCAGTGAATAACGGATGGTGTTCTAAAAACGACTAGAGTGAGTTTTTGTAAAAAGTTTTAAAATTTTCTACTTTAATAATTTTAGATAAAAACACTGTTTCGTATAATCGTCGTCGTCTTATCTGATAATATCGTACATTACGCTATATAGCTCGTATATATATATACGCCAAGGCCAAGTACGTTTTATCGGAGTATACCCGTTACGAGTATAATACAGCATAATATATAAGTATACCAATTTATACCTTTCCTTGAGCAGGTAGCTGTTGTACGTCATATAGAATACGATTATCGCTTTGAAAAAGCTTACCGAAAGGTATATTGAACAAATTGTTCTATGTAATTTAAATAAATTTCATTTCGTCTAAATTTAAGTAATACCTATTGTAGGCATTTACATACTCACTATTTATGTATTATACATATATATGTATAAATAAAATATTCCATCAGACATCTTAATTCTATAGTATATTAAACACAAACATATATAAATACACAAGGTAGTTCTTTAATCTAAATAAAATCATTTCTCAAAAATGTATATTTTTTTTAAACATTTTTTTTTTGTTTAACACGATTTAAAGTATACCAACTACAGACTGTTTACACCAAACCATAATTGAAAAATGTTATTGGTACTGGGATCGAAACACAATTTTGGCGCTCTACTCCGCTAATCTAAACTTAAGTCTTAAAGTAAATGTTTTCAAAAGCACATTCCTATTTATTTGCTGTGAAAATGGTGATTAGAACCCTAACCATGTACTCGTATATAGCGTCCTATATCTAATGTCATAATATTCAATACTATGTACCTATAACCTTCTAGCAGTGTACCGCCCATATAAATAATTCAATATTATATAAAGTGAAATTGAGCTTTTAAGTTTTAACACTATCGGAGAAAATGTCAATGCTATTAAATCATTCGCTAGCCTCTGATTTTTTTAAAAAGCTATAATATATACTATACCTATTTAATATTTACCGTATAATTCTACATTACTAGCCAATACCCGAATATAATACTATTACAAGAGAAAATATGGACGAAGAGAGCAAAAATAATTACTTTGCGAAGACAATACAAACGAGTGTCAAGAATATCGCTATTTTAAAATGAAGAAAATACGCCTTGAGTTTTGTTACTGTCGAGAATTCAATTTTTGGAGTCATAATACAATTTATCAAACATTAAGAGTCACTTTCCGCGGATACTTTTTGATTTTCTTCCTTTGTTTTCAACGTTTTTCTACTTCTTTGAAAATAATAAAGCACAGTCTCGTCATAGGGCGACCCCATCACATTTTATGTTACCGTATACGGTATACCTAATAAGGAATAAAATAACCATAAAAAAAAAAAAAAAAAACAGAAGTTTTAATGAATTTTTATATTTTTAACATATTTCGCATAATATGATATTTGACTGATATATGAGGTATATTGTTGGAAATTTAATGACGGCTGTGCGGGTTTACAATAGATTATATAATATATTAATATAAAACACACCAATGCGACGTCACTCGACATTTGTTATACAAAAACTATTTATAACTGCCCAATAGCATTGGTTTTAAATGTTTTGATATTATAAAACTGTAAAAATATTGTTTTATATTCGTTTCGTGTGGAGATGTTTTTCTTCGGTGCGCGTATAATAATATATATATAAGGAGATAATATCATTGAAACGGGACAAGCGGCAAGGAGAAATAAAGAGACATACAAAATGGACGATTTCGTTTTAAAAGCAACGTATGATGGCCATCCATATCATGATATAATAATATTATTATGAACGGGTTAGGTATACATTGCGGGTATATGTACCTAAACAACCAGAAAAACCTATATATAGCCGTTGTAGCCTAAAGGTACCTTGACCGGACGGTACGGATTTACGTGGGCTCTAATGATATATTAACATTGTTAAAACAATGTATATGGTACGTGTTTGTGTATGTGTGTATAGAACGTATTATTATTATAGGCACAGGTACATATAGTGTGGCCATTATTTTTAGACGATTAAATAATTGAACAGTTTTTTTTTTACCCTAAACGCACAGACATATTGTTTGCCGCGTCACCATCATGTTAATGGATCTGTTGTTTGTTTTTAATTTATTTTACACGTATACAATAATATTATTTATGCACGTAGGTCGTATGTGTATGCGTTATAGTACGCGCATCGTATAACGTGTACAAAAACAGTGGTAGTCACTTTTGAAATTGTTGTATTAATAATATAATATATGTTTTGACACAGTGACCCTCGTCGATCGGAATAAATCATATACCGATTAATTGAAAGTCGTCGGACCGACGTTAATATCATTATATTTACGTATATTAGACGGCATACCGCGTGATGTAAAAAAAAACTTTTTAAAACCGAGAACACAGCGGTCAAGTGGGTATATTACGGCCAGCAAAAATACTTCATTGCCCGTCACGCAGCGTCTCAAGAGGTACACAAATATAATTTTTCCTCTAGCTTACACAAGTGTAATATAGTAATACTTAAAATCTCTCTATATTATTCACTCGTTGTAATTACATTGTTGAAATTATAACCTATTGTAACAAATATAAAGAATACAATTATCTGTTTTTTGTCACAAACGTATTTTACATTTTTATTTTTAAAAAAGTGATTAATAATAAATAACTAAAAAAATGAAAAGATTAAATACTCAGTAATTTTCTTGAAAATAAAAACATTAAAATAAAGATTTTTCAAAACACATATAATATTGTTAGATATAATTTAGGCTATAAGCTGTGTTATAAGTGTTATAACCTTATAACATTTTATTGATGTGCCCTTTAAGATTGACTGTAACAACTGGCGCGGCATATTATATATCATGTAGTTGTATTATTTATACCTACATACCTAGATGTCCTCTACATGCTACGCACAACGCACTACACAAGTAATCTGGAAAAAATACAATGAACTAATGATAAACCGAAAATATTTCATCCCGTTGAAACTACATTTTATAATATTATTTAATGTGAAGACAGCGTGTATTATTAGTTTATTTTAATTAAATAATAAACTGATGTACCCGAGTTTGCGTGAGTTCAAGTTCACCCAAGTTCCCCTCTCCTTATCCGGGATCTGAACAAAATAACAGGGCCCATTCCTTTCCTTCTGTTAAAAATAAATTTCAAAAAATAAAAATTGCTTGTACTACAAACAATTATTAAAAGATAAATGTTTAATGCATTTATACTTGTTAACGACGTAATATAAAGTTTGTATAGACTATTAAAAATGGAATTAGTGAAGCGAGGCTTATAATAATATGTTTTATTTTTAATATGACAAGTGTCAAGTTAATTTTTCTATTGTTATAGGTTTTTAACTACATGTGGAATAACAATTTTAAATGCTTATTTTTGCAGTCTTAATAGTTATTATATTTTTAAACGGTGTACAATTGTTATGTATAATCGTAAAAAAGAAGTAATGATGTTGTGTTGTTAGAAGTGAAAAGAAGGGTTAAAGTCGAAGAAAGTACGAAGAGAAAGTAGGCCACAAAAAATTGATCTAATAGAAAAAAATGAAAAAAAGAAAATTGACAAATTTGGGCACGAAAAATAATACCAAAATTATTTTCATTCAAATAAATAGTGAGCTAAATTAATTTTTTAAAAAAAAAAAACTTCTATTTTATCAAGAAATATACCATGTGTAATTTGTATTATCAAAAGTTACTGTATTATTATCTACCTTTATTTGTAATTCAGAGTATGATGGATTTATACTCCATATAAACTCATATAATCGTATAAAGTTATTACTTGGTAATAAAAATCTCAATTTTTGTTCACTAACTTTATAGGAGGATGAAATTCAGTTTAAGGTTACAGTAACCGAATTTAAAATAACTCAAAATATATTAGTCAACTGTCTGCCTAAAATATTAAACAATGTTTATTGAGTATTATAACAAAAACTAAAGCAGTTTAGAAACCTTTTAAAAGCTTATCTTTATTCTTTATATATTAATAATATTAAGTTCTGACAGTACAGTATAATATTATAGTTATATTATATGAAAACATCAAGATACGTAAATAATAATATATTTATTTATATTGACTTTTATTTTATTATAATTAATTAATTAATTAACGTTGCATGTCTTTACCCTTTTTTGTGATTCACCATTTTCTTTCTATCGGGCTAATATTCCACGGCCAATTTTTTTTCGGAATCTTTTTTGTGGCCATTATTACCAACTATATGTACCCTTTTTAAAGACTTTTAAAGTGTGTATACTTTGGTTTAACATTCTCCATACAACATACATAGACACACATACACAAATATTATTGTTGCCGATTGGTGACTGCCGGTGGCAAATCTAAGTCTTTGTATTCATCTCACAAAACCAAACTGAGAAAATCAAATTAAAATACAATTCACTATAGTCAATAGCGAGTTGCCACCGTAGGCTAGCTTTTTTATTATTTATTTCAATTCCAAGAAGAAAATAACGGGGTCACAACAATAATAATAATTAATACATAATCATATAACCCACCTCGAAAAACGTATTATACCCGAACGGACAGCAGTGAGTTTTTGTGTGTGCGTAAAAACGGATACGATTAATAAAATGGTTAGGTTATTAACGAATGGTAAAAAAATATTTACCGGATACGTATTTTTTTTTTTTTATATATAGATGGTATAATAAATAAATGATGAAAATAATAATATGCGGGCAATAGAATATTACGTCATCGCAATAATACCGGGTACGATGATTTATTTTTGTTGTCGTAGGTCACCGTAGATAGTCATCACGCGTCGCCGATAATACTACCCGTTTCGTACGGGCTACCGGACAGACCAAACGTGTTATTCAACGCTCGTAACGATTAGAAATAATAAATTGATAAGTCCCGATGAACAATATTTACATCATTATCATTTCCATATAATTGTACATGATTGCGTAAGTAACAAGATTATATGGTATAAAAACCAATCGAAAACATGCTCCGAAGGAAACGAGGTCTGACGGTATAACAGCAGTTTCATTATTATTTATTATTTTAAGTATTAGGCAAAGACGATGGTTACCTACCGGATTAATCATATTACTCTAGAGGTGCCTCAGTATTAATGTGCCTTAGCTAACGGATGACGGGTAAAATGTAATATTATAAAAATATAACTACGAGCAGGACTTGACAGAAATTTAAAGACATACATTTGCAATAGTCTTCGCCCCCTATTCTTCAGAAATTTTCATTGTATTTTTAAACTTAGCATTTTCTAAAAAAAAAAAATAATAAAAAAAAATATATGTATATATATTGAATACTAATATACAAATTTATGGTTATGAATTTATGATATTATCAAATATTTTAAAATCTCTGAATATTCAACAGTATATGTTATCATGTTTTTAATTGTTTTAATAATTATTATATTATAGCTATTTTATTTATATTTTTTATTTGTATTTATAGTACCTATACAATTGTAATGTATTCAAAAAATTATTTAAATTATATGATTCAAGTCGAGAACACGAAATGTCGAAATGTTAATAGTATTACTTATCAGTATTATTACGTTAGATATTTACGTTTTAATATCAAATCGTAATGCTAGTGGTTGAAATAATATTTTTGAAAAGTTTCCACGTTGAAATACTCAGGATTTATAATTGAATTGCGTACTGAGTTAACTTGTGTCCCGTTTTATTTTATTTTATTTATTGTCCTATTGTAAACGAATTTTCAAAATAAATAACTCATGTATTAATAACATTATCTAATGTAATAATATCGGAATAGTCAAACTTTTCACGTTTGATAAAATTGTACATTAAAATTCACTATTTAAAATCTTAAAATTTAAATTTACTCCCATATTAACACTCGACATATTTCTGTTCATATGTAAAAACATAAATTAAATTGTTTTACTCTTAAAAACTTTGGAAGTTCTATATTATTTAAATTTTGAAAAGCATAACTCATAAAAAAAATTTAAACTAATTTTACTTTTCAGCACGCGATAGAGAAATCGGAAATATTTGACATGGAAAAATAAAGACATACTTATTGGAAACGCGACAGTTTATTTAAAAAAACAAATTAAGTGCTCTGATTTTCTATAATCTGCGAGTTGCTAAAATATGAAGTTCTTTTTACGATATAAATGGTATATATTTAAGATATATTATTTTTGACGCATTGAATATTTAATAGTTTTCATATTATTTTGGTACAAAGAGATTCATCGTTAAGTAAATTAGGCAAAGCATTTTAATTAAAAAAATACATATAAATCACTTATAAAGTAAAATTATATTTATTGATATAACCCTTCTATACCAGATTTATTACGATTAAAATTAAGTGATATAGTACAAGTTTCACTATGAAAAATAAATTGTAAGAAGGTAACTAATCTATAAGTACATATTAATTGCTTACAGTTTAAAATGTTAAATAGTCCAATACATAGGTAACAAAAATATTAATATTGAATTATTAATAAAATATTAAACAATATTTTGTTATATTGTGTACGATATATTATTATCGTGTATAGATTAATGAATTATACCACAGTAATTAATTTCTGAATTAACCATAATAGCACATTTTCCAACACTATATTTTTTTAAGTATAAAATATTAATTTAATTTTCAAAAATAATTAAAATTATAAAATAACCTAACGGTTAAAAATGAACCAGCTGAAAACGCCACTGCAATAATAAATCGGAAATAATTGAATAACATCTGCGTGCTTAATTCTTAGTATTTTTCGACAATAAAATACAGAAGGTTTTTGTTAATAAAAATATAATGTAATATCGTTATTACAAATTTGATAAAAAGTGAGATAAATTATAAGGTTTCAGTGCACCTAAATTACCCAACAAGATTTACAGTGGAAAAAAAAATAACAATCGCAGTTTTGAAAATAATTATATTGCTAATGATTTTAACAGTAACGCCAAACATTCTTTTAAACGAGTTATCAATTTTTAATCAGTTATGTGCGTTTTTAACTTCGAGCTCGCGTTGTAATTAATTAATTTAACGTTAATTTCTACACACGAAAGTCGCCGTCTATAATGCTATAAACACTATAATATTTTAGTATGTATTTCGTATAAACATAGTGGTTACAATAATCGGGATTAAAAATGTTCCCCATAATATCATAATATTATATAATAGTAGGTATAGGTACCTAAAGTAATATTATGTATTTTAACGACCAAAACTGCTGTAATATTGTAATACTAATGTGTGTACAGTGTACGTATAATATGACGTATGTATGACGCATCATAGACGGTTTCGCGTACATTATAATAATTATTATAAATCCAGAATCCTATTACATAGGTTACGAGTAGGTAATTATATTATTAATCCGAAGCGTAGTATAGTGTATATTATATTAGTAGGTATTCGTCATAATCTCAGTATAATAGGTAATTACAAAAATGTCACAACGGCAATGTTATATTGTAACATCTTCGTTTTTGTAATCGTCATCATCGTCGTGTATACACATCCGTCCTCTGGACAGACACAAAACGTCAAATCGACGAGTTTCCGCTCCGAATTACGGCTGCTGCAGAAGCGCGTGCGATTCGGTGGCGGCGGCGGCAACGGAGGGTTCACGGGCGCGCGGCTTTTATTCAATGTTCGCAGAGATAATATTTCGTCCGCGAATTATCTCCCAGAAATTAATTACGACAAAAGAGCCTCCCCCTCCCGGGGGCCGCGTAACAGTGTGGATTGGGGCGGGTGCGCGGGTCCGTGTGGCGTTTATTTAGTATTCATCACGTGGAATCGTTCTAAAACTATACACAACACCGCGACCGCCGCTGCCATAAGAATCGGGGTCGAGTAGCGTGGTTTTGACGAGTGCGGCTCCCGGTCTCTTGAAGACTGAAAATGTATATATTATTGTACGATATTATATTATGCGTTATAATAATATCACCACGGTCGTCTCGTACCGCTGCGCGTGCGCGTGCCCGTATAAATCATGCGAAACTTCGCCGAACTGCTGCTCCGCCCCTGCAATGTAATATATTGTACCTACTTATGATGACGGTACATAATAATAATATTTTACTATCACGTCGCGGTTCGTGAGTACGACGTACGTACGCACTAATGATATTATGTGTTATAAGTTATAACGTATGCAGGTATGTTATAATTTCAGGGTTGCGAAAAATACTGAGGTTTTTATTATTTTTTATTTAAATTAAACAAAACAAACGTTTTATTCGTTTAAAACTACTATTTTTTTTTTTTTTTAAAACGATATTTTTAAATATATTTACATACACGTTATAAATGTCTTCAACAAGTTTACAACATATGTTAAATATAATTTTTTTTTTAAATTGTTTTAACAGTGTTTTTTTATGACATTACAAATCAAAAAAAAATATCAATTTTTTAATAATATAAAATGATAATAATATATATTTTGTTTATCAGAATTGAATTTACCTCTATTAATAAATTGTTTTAAACGTCGATTTATATATATTTAAACTTTTAAGTCGCGTTTAAAACATGTTGCAATACTTTCCAATCCAATCCTAATGCTTTTTAATAACTTATGAATACTGACTTTCTGGAAATATGTGTATATATAAAGTAATAGGCGTATATAGTAAATATCTCCTACACTCGAGTTTTAAGGATAACTCGATTTATTTGATTTTGGCTTAATTGTTATTTTCATTTTTTTCACACATATCATTAGGTAATAAGTTTTCTTGTTGTTTTTAATTTATTTTTTTAATTTCTTAAACAATAATTTTTTTCGTTTTAAAGAATAGACCGAATCGTTCTCCAACACATACCATCGTATAATATAACAATACATTAATACAATTTACGAATCTTGCATAAAGGTAAAAACTTACATTTTGTATTTACTGACTGTTTAATAACAAAATGTTCGAATGATAAGCATGTATTGATAATTTTGTATTCGACGGTATGTCGTTGTGTACCATTTATTATACTACCAATCTGATATTTTTAAATAAATGTTCCTTCATGCGTAGTTTGTACATTGTTTATACAAATTTGTTTTTGCAAAGATTACTAAAGGTAAAGTAATATACAGAATACAATAGGTAAACACTGAACTTACTCATCTCCATTTTACATAATATTACGTTTTTCCTAAAGTATTGAACAATATTTCGGTGGATTCAACATTTTAAAATCACTTTTAAAGACATTAATGATATTTTTTACAAAGCGTGTAGCAAAGTTTGATCAATATGGTTTCCTGAGCCTATACGAGAATTTTAGTTACAATGTTTTTGTTTTCCGGCGAACACGGATTTGCTGGTTTTCACAAATAGACCAACCGCAGTATGGTGAGGTAGACGCATACGACGGGCATAAAGAGGCGTGTGACCTTAATCGACCGATCGAACCTAGACAATTCCCCGTTTTCGCCATAACACGGAAATATTGAAATATTGACACGGAAATTGCGCGATTCTCGACCACGTATCACAGCACCAACTATTCAATTATAAGCGTATTACTCACTTTCGGGTTCGGTACGGGACAAATTGTGTTGCTCGATATACCCGTCGGCTGGGATTTTTAGATGGTTTCTCTATTTTATATATATATATATATATACTATATACATATATTTCTCGCACTGTATTATAGAAAGTACCTATTATTATAATATTATACATATATTTACACGTCATGTCCCATTCACATATACCGAAATTCGTTGCCACGGTTACCAATGTCGACGTTGATATATTTTAATGTTACGAATGCGGTTCGACGATATTTTTGGCCTACGCTTTCCAGCGGTATATCCGCTTCTATACCGTTGCTGCTGTTAATGTTGTAGTGCCACGGACAAGAATTTAAAATCTCGATGAGAAGGAAGGAGGGAGGGGCGGTAGGTGGCTAAGACCGTGATTATTGATTACTAGAGATGCGCTTCGTTGACAGTATAGCGACATTGTAAGAAAACGGTCCACGAAAAAAAATTAACAACTACGTTAAAATAAAATTTAATACTTATATAGTTATAATCTCTTGACTACGCCCACGATATCACCTTTTGATCGTAACGTTTTTTATAACATATTTATCGGAACGCGTTGAATTTAATAAAAGAATATATTATCATTATTGCAAAAACAATAATTGATTAATGGCGGATGACGGCAAAACGCATTTTAGACTCATTGATCGCCTACTATTATACGGTATAATACCTAAAATAGAAAGGCCGACATTTTACGAGCCTGCACAGTGTGGTATACATCTTCGGTGCAATTCAGGCAGAGGGATTTGAGGGTGCTAATCATCCTCAGTTTTGAAATTAGATATGTATAGTTCGTAGTTCATACCATTTTTGGCTAACAAAAAAAATAACGGGCATCAGTACACCCATTTTCTTCGTCAGCGTTGCGCCACTGACATACTTGTGAATATATGTATTTAAAAATGCTTATGTATAGAATTTATATTATTTAAATAACTTATATGCTGTTTCCGCAGTATGAAACGTACGTATTATTATAATTATTTAAATAATTATTATTCATATTATTATCATATTATGTAGACCGTGGACCGGTTTATATAGTATGTGACATACAATATAATAAGCAATAATAATAAATAATAATTTAAGCATAATATATTTTTCTTTTTTATGAAACTTCAGCGAGCTATCCAGTAATCATAATATAATATACTGTGTCGTAAGTAAAGTGACTCTTTTAATATATACACGCACGAACATCATAGATAGGTTAGGCAAGTATACTATATCGTATAATATCGTGGTTCGTGACCCGAATGGTTGAGAAATGGTTCGTCGGTTGTGCAAACAATATAAACGTACGTATAGATACATATTATGACAATTTAAACTACATGCGATGTCAATTATAACGACAAGAAATAGTAAATAATAGAGCGTTATTTTTTCCCGTGTAACGATATGCAGCCATGCAGAATAATTCTTTTATCAGTAAACAGTCATTTTCCAGAGACATTTATGCGCGTTGTCGAAGACATCGTTTTTCATATATCCTTTAAGTCGTTGCGCAATATGATTAAGTCGATTAGGTATCGTAAGACTAGTAATTACAAATAATTAGTTATAAATATTACATTTTAGACGAGCGGAGTAATGAAACATACAATAATGCAAAACATTAAAGCACTACTCCAATCATTAATTTTTAATACTGCTCGTATTAATAAATATTAATAAATATTTAACTATTGATTCAAAAATCAATTTCAATCCTCAAAAAAACAGCTTACTTCGGAATCGTAACTATTGTATGTATCTGTGTGTATCAAATTATTTGATAATTATTTTTCTTTAATTTCATCGTTGTATTAAAAATGTATTGTGCATATTATTTTTCCCTTTTCAGATTAAACTAAAAAAAAAAAATCAGAACACTATAATATATGGTTTAAATATAAAACACTCACAGAATTTTCGAACGATGTTGTAGCTTCTTAGTAGATTTTGAGAAAATAAATGCGAATAACAACAAAAGTATTATAATCGTAAGAAATTATAAATATTATAATTAAATAATCAAAATTTCGATCATAATTATTTTTTTTAAGCTCTTTTTAAAATAACATTCGAGTTCAAGGAACTTAACTGATAGGTACCTAAACAATTTACAGACGACTGTCCCAGAGGCCCATCAAACTAGTATCATGTTTTTGTTTTGTTTCGAATGACGTGTGTAATCACTTTTTCGGATATAAGGGATGGTGGTGCTCCAAAAGTTTCATAACATATCAACTCTCCCTCTCTTATACTTGTTTAATGTTTGGTAGATAGAAATATTTCTTAAAATTATCAAATAGTTTTTCAGAAATTTTTTTTAAATGCAATAATTCTTAGAAATCTCGGTAAGAGATCAGAGTTCTATTCTCGGCGGAGAATAAAACTTTTTGTAAATTATACTACAATTTATCTCTAGCTTCGTGATAGTCCTAGAAACGTCTTAAAAATATCTACAAATATTTGTTTAAGCATTGTTTGAAATACTTTTCTCAAAAAAATTAATAATTCAATTTAGTGCTTTATATATAACAAAAAATGTATGTACAATTATGGTATTGCTTAGTTTTTATATTATATATATTATATTATTACTTTTAATTTTAATTCACGAATTTTAAAATACAATAGTGAGTAGTTGATTACAATTTTTGTTTCACTAGAATTGTTTCTAAAAATAATATTTATTTTTAGTGTTCTATAAAATCTTATTTCAACAATTAACGTGTTTATTATAAAATATTTTTCATAGAAAACCGAATAGTGACTTCCACAAGAAGTGCATGCATAGTGAAAACTTTGATTTTGAATTTCATTCTTAATTCCGATTAATAAATTTCATATTGAATTATTAGCAATTAGCTTCTATCCGTTTTTGGGGTTGTCTATAAATTGGTTTAGGTAGTCACTGATATTATTCAGTATTTGGATAGTGTAGTATGTAGTTCGTGGTTTGACAGCAGAAATCGGTAACCACAGTGGTCACACCTTGTTGTATCTAATGATTTAATCTTACGCTTAAACCGATCGGGACATTGTGCATATGATCATTGTAATAACGTTCGTTAATTGTTGTTGTATTAGATTAGCATTATGGATGTCAGGGCGTCATAAAAACGACATTAGATGTCGAACTCCTTGGCTATATGGAGAGAAAACAGGGATTTTTATCTATAGATAATACCAATATATTGACTGACAGGAATGGTCGACTTCAAGGACCAAATATCCTGTTGTTTTTTATAGATCCTACCTACCCCGTTCGTACAAAAAATGGTGTCATGGTGTCGTCTAATTTTACTAAACTTGTTCCTTGTCTACTTAATAGTGTTTAGCCGTTTATCAAATGCGTATATACTGTTATATTATATGTGTACTGTGCATCGTATTCGTGTGTGCATGTTTGTGTCCTGTTTGTTCTGTAACGTTTAATAGATTCATGACCATATTTTAAATCAGAATTTTGATTTTTTTTTTTAAATGTGTACAACAAAACAAATGATTTTATTCAAGATTGCAATTTACTAAAACAACGTCAATTAATCAGAGTTTATTTTACTAGCTATTAATGTCTTCTGTAGTAATAGTATACACCGAGAAAACCTCTGCACGCCACATGTAAATGAGCCAAGCATGAAAATTAAGTCATAATGTGATATTTTCAAGTAACAAGCCAATGAAGTTTTTTTTTCATTACGTAAATAATAGTGTTCTTACATAGTAAAACAAAAAAAATATAATCCATTGCAGCATATCAGATTTAAGTGTTCTCGAATTCGTAAAAAGTTAAGTGGGTACGCTCTTTAAAAGGTACTAAATAAAACGTACACATATTGTGTTGGTACCTACCGTCTCAAACAACATTTAAATTTATATTTATTAAAATATTCAAATTTTTATATTAACTCATATCATAATATCATAATGTTACATTTTTACAACAATAAACAGCGTGTTTCCTTCAAATACCACATTGACCAAGTAAATAAAAATTAAAAAATAAGTTTAAGCCAAGGGTTTCACTGCAAACATTTTTTATATATATATAATTTACAGAGAGTTCTTTCTTTGACTCAATGGATGCTTCGTGATAATATTTTTATTTATAGTTTTTAATCGAAAAAGGGCTTTCTCTCACAAATGTCGTGCGTCGCTAAATATTTTCAAGCATGAAATATAAAAAAAAATATTTGTATATATTCCAGTGACTATCTTACTACAACTAAAATTTAAATCATTAAAGTTCATACATATGATGTATACTTGGTACTAGATTTTTATCACGTTATGCTCACTTGACTATTTTAACAACGTTAAACTTTTATGACACCTATAGGCCACTCTAGTTATAGTTTTGTTTTTGTGTGATGTATGCATAAAGTTTGATCGGTTAGTGTGTTTTAAGATTTATATTATATGAGAAATAAAGTTTATTTTGTTATTCACATGCAGTAAGTTTATTAACCACAATAAGTCACGACAAGCTTCAATTATTATGAACATTTTTTTTATAGAATTTTACTCGAAATAAACTATTTTGGCATATTTTAACAAGAACTATAATATTGTAATACTTTTATTAAACACAGTTTGAGATTTTTTTTTGAATAAATCTAATTTGTTATATTATATAAATATTAGACATAATATATATAAATAATTATACTAATAATATTTTAATAAATTCTAAAATTTTCTCAGATTATAATAGTTTGATGAAATATATTTTTAACGAAATTCTTGATAATATCGATCTCTTCAAGCAAACCACACATTTTTTTCATCTATAATAAAACTGCATCAATGTAAATCTGGCCAATTGCCAGGTGTGTACGTTTTCCCACGTCCCTTAGTTTTGTGAAAGTCGTGTTTTTGGTACATTTAGCAATTTTTCGTTATGTGTAAATGGAAACTCAATTGAAAAAAAAACATAAATGGATACCTATATATTTTTGTCGAGCCAAATGAGGGATAGTATTCCGTAGTATTGAATGTTGCGGAAATATTGTCCAGTTCATTTCTCATCAAGCCTTCAAAGTGTACGAGGTGATACACCAAGCGTGTTGGCACCTATTTATCCTCATGATTAATTATGCAGTTACATAAATCTCGATTTTCAAAAAATCATATTATCTCTAGTTCATAAAGTTCAAAAAAACCGATTGAGATGCATCAACATTACCAAAAAACAAAAACCATCTAAACTTTGTCAAATACCTAGTTTTAGGGTACAATAGAGGCAAGCATACTTGATTAATCACCCTGTATAGTGTATTCACTATATAAAATGATATGTGCACGATGGCTGCATTATACTCTAATAATATTATATTATGTTTTCCCGCAGATGTTGCCGACAAACAAGTGAGATTAGACATGTTCAAGTTCGTGACAGGCACTATAGAACAGACGGCGGCACTAGTAACGGGTGTACTGTATGAGTTAGCCCACAACCAAAATATCCAAAATCATCTCAGAGAGCACTTGGATAGCGAGCTAGACGAACATCAGCAACAGGTCACAATCGAACAATTGGATCGGTTACCGTACTTGGAAAACGTGTTAAAAGGTAGGCAAGATAATATTATGTGGTATAGGTATTATACCAAGCATTGTAAATATTTGATTGTGTCGAGACGGTGTTATTACGGGCAACGAATTGATTAAAATGTAATATTATTGTTGTTATACCTAAACAAATACACTTAGTCTTACGACAACATAAATCAAAATATAGGATTGTATAATATACAGGTATAGTATAACATTTTTTAGCGTATTGGAACACATGACTTTTAACTTTTAAGGAACAAGATTAAGTACTAAGCATTTTCTAGTATCTACAAATAGTATGTATAATTCATTATAAATATATGCATCGATAACCATATAAATAATGTCGTGTTATAGGGAGTTATATATTATGAATCTTGTTGTAATATGGTAACTGTGAATAACATTGTTTGGAGTTCTAAAGGTCTTACAAGTTTTAAAATACAATAAATCTTAAAAAGCCCAGAGTACGGATTTTTTGTTACCCTGCCATTTGGATTTAATATGTTAAAGCAGTATTCAACTCAAAACTGGAAGATTAAATAAACGAAAACACAAATTTACCAAATAAATTCGAATTTTTCGCCTAATTTAATTTGAGCGCAGCACTATTATACACGAGTGTGATAAAATTATTACTAAGGGCTAGTGTATAAAAAACGTTAATAATAACTTATTATTAGATTCAGTCGAGTTAGGACCGTTAAAAATGTAACACAGAAAAAGAAAAAAAAGGCTTTGACGCGTAAAATAGTTTAGAGATAATTCATTTTTTATTTATTTTTCACTTGTATTACTTTAATGCACAAAGATCTTAACTCATCTTGTTAAGTGCACGCGGTTTCATTTTTTATCAGTAATAATCAATTCGGAAAACTATAATAATGCGTGTGAACGCGTTATGAAATATTAATATTATTATTATTCCTACCTATTTATATATATATATACATACGGGTAACGTATGTTCGACTACGGTGAGGATTTACCATTTCGTTTGGTAAATACACAACATCCTAATATTATAGTATTATTATTGGTCGTGTTTAACATAATAAATTATTATTTATTGTACGTTCACTCAAACGTGATAATAATGTAACCGTTTAAATATTATATTACGATGCATTATAATCCATTGTATTTGGGGCGTGTATTATTCTGTGTCAACTGCGATGCTCCGTTAACGAAAGATACACGTCAAAATTTTCAAATAATATTATAAGCCGACGGTCTATAGCATGTGGTCTAAGGCCTCCCTAAAGGTCCACAACACATTTGTCAGGGATCCACGATACTCTGGTCGTGCACACGGCCATACAGGAGGTATATGCATGTGTGGTGCGTGCATACAATATTACCTAGTGTATAATAGTCGCCGTGATGGCTATACTATTATTTCATAGAATGTGATATAAAATATATATACGATATTCGTTATCTGAATAATTGGATTATTTTATAAATTATTATATTGTTATATTTTTACATGGTCTGTAGTGAAAAATGAAATTTTTGTGTAAATAAATGTGCAAATTTGTGGTCATGATGTTATGTGAACAATAAATTTGCTATGACAAAATATATGTACCTACAATAATATACCGGGTGATTTATTTTACGTAAAACACTGATTATTTCAAAAAATTTAACCTAATATAACACTTTTGAAAATATATTTTTACATAACTGTAAGTGGTTAAAAATTGTTTTTTCTAATTTTTATTTTTTATTCTTTATTCAAAAACAGAATATTTTTTTTGAGTGCTTCACGATATAATATAAAATTTGGATACAAGATTAAAATGTTTCGAGTAATATTCTACTAAAAAAAAGTTGTTTTTATTCAAAGGAATAATTGATAACAAAATATAACATCAAAAACATTTTTTTCTCCAAAAATGTTGTTTTTTAACTACTTAGAATTATGCAGCTAAAAGAAATGTAAATAATGTTTTTTAAAAACGTTAGTTTTTTCAAACTAATGATCAAGTTAAATAATATATCACCTGGCATATCAATATAAGTAGTAACTAGGTATCTATATTTATTTTAATAAGTCTATTTTTTATAAACAAATTATGCAAAACTATCTATATTAACATACTTCAATTATTATAATTTTTTTCATATATTTCTATATACATATATGTAATAAAAAATTTTAAACATTTATGTATTTGTTTAGTGATAAATTAATTATCCTTTATTCTGTTATTTCCACCTTTTTACTTTAATATTTGTATTAATTTAATACAATACATTTTAGTTTAAGATTTTTGTTTTCTTGTTAGTTCTGTAAGTAGGTAATTGCATAATTCGTATCTGATTGTTTTTTATTCTAGTTTAATACTTAAACGTATTTATTTTTGTCGTGCAGGTCTTATATAAAACAATTCTAAAGTACAACAACTTTGAATATAATACAATATTGTCTAGTATTATGTGATCCTAAGTATCTCACATATGTAATATGTATGTGGGAGACCCTTTATAATAAATAACAATAGCGACACGCAATAGGCACACTGCAGTTTTCTCGAAGATTTTTAAATGCGTTTATATTATGTACAATAGTGAATGATAAAATATTGTTGGCACACCTATCACTGTCTGTTAGTAAAAGCTTCATGAAAAATATAATAAAGATAGCATTGTGGTAGTAAATATTTGTTATCCGTATATTATTATGTTACAATGATATTCTGATATTTTAGTGCGATATTGCATCAGAATATACACGGCCATGATTCTGTTCGATCACAAAATTTATTAAAGTGATACAAAAATACGTATTTCGATTTAAGCCATGTTTTGTGATACATGTAATGTAAAAATCCCTTATTGTGGAAAAAAAAATATTTTTTTCATAAAAATTCGATGAAAGGTATAGAAAAATAAACAAAAATGATAAAATTATGGGAGTTCATTATTTCATTTTAAACGCTGAATATGAAGTAAAAGTAGACTGTTAAAAATGGAATATTTGAATTTTACGTTAAGGACTTGACAGTCTTGAAGTCTAAATACGTATTTTATTCAAACAAATTTTATTTCTCTTGGATTTTATAACTTAACGTTATGTTTTTGTATTTGATTATTTTTTATTTTAAATTCATCTCTGTTCCCTTGTCAAAAACATTATATTATATCTCTTTTGATACCGTATTATAAAAGGTCTTCTACTTTAATTTATAATTATTCATAATACGGTCATTAACTATAAGTAAAGATGTTTTGGTTAAAATGAAATAGTATATTTTCTGTCTAAGTAATTATTAAATGTCCTATTGGCTTATATATAATACAAAGCTTAGGTTTTTACGAATATATTTTAATATGGTTTCAAGAATAATTGTAATGGCTTATAAAACTATTTATCAATAAATAATATAAATAATACATATAAATATAATTAATCTACTTATATAGTTTTATCTACTTTATATGTACTTATACTTATATACTTTTACTATAAATCATTATATTAAATTTAAGTCCACGACTGTAATTACTATAAAAATGTTATTGGGTTTATCCCTTTGAATTAAATAAATATAAAATTTATGATGTAAATAATATAAAAAATAATAATTACAACCCATTTAACGATTTTTTCTTAAGCAAATATTTTAATAGAATACCAATCTTCGTATAAGTGTTGTAAGTCCATCAAGTGAGTATTGATTGCTTGTCTTAAGAAATTTATATTACAACATATTATGTAGTTTTCAAAAATATATTTTCCCATATTTTTTTTTTATTCCAAACATAATGTTTCAGTCGACAATAATATATGTCACACATTATTGCTATTTCCCAACTATTCTTTTTCCTCCCTCGAGCGATAAATACGATTTTTATTTTTTGAATCACATCCGTCTCTGTTTTGTCTGGCTCCGTCTCAAATCTTAATGGACGACACTGAACCAAACTCTGGCTAATTTATGTACACTGCCTGAATATGTTTCTATAATATTAGACATTTAGATAGTGCCTAAATATTGCATATATGGAGAAATTCAAAATTTACGCTACAGCAATGTTGTCATATAAATATTCATAATAAAGAAAAATATATATAATAAGCTAAAATTATTTTATTTACAGATATCTAAAATGATTTCTAATTTTTTTTACAATATTTCAGATGAGGTTTCAAGAAATAAAAATTGGAATGTATACATGTTTTGTTATCACAAATCAATAAATTATATTATAGTAATAGAACATCATAAATTAATGCAACACTCTATGCTGGGGCAATTTCAAGTTTTTAATAATTGCATTTTTACCATATGTATAGTACAATGATGGGCGACGATACAATTAACAACTTAGTTGTTTGATGGCCATTATGATTTTTGATAAAAAAAATAAAATAAAACTAATAGTTAATATTGTGATAAAATTATAAGCTATGTGTAGGTAAAAAACAAAATAATTTATAAGTTTATTTTAATAGTGTTTTCTTTCATCATCAAACTTTGATATAAATCAAAATTAGAAGTAAATGATTTTGTGGAAACAACAGTTTAAAATCATGCATGTAAACTAGTAAATTATCTAGTAATTAAAATGTTAATACAAATTATAAATTTAATCTAAAGACGATACAAAAATGCTTAGTTGACAACTTGTAAATTATAATTATAATATATAATTAATAATTATCTAGTTCTTATCATAATAATAATGATTATATTTCAAAAAATTATTCACTATACAGTATTACATAGAAAATTTAGTATAACAATTTAAATTAGTGTTGGTCATCTATTATTTAATCTGGGTTGTGTACTGTTGATTAACGGTTAGGTTAAATACTACAAAATACCCAAAACTGTTTAAGTTTGTTTAGTTAATGCCTATCATAAAAATAAATAAGAGTGTAAGAGTATAGGAAATAAATTCAAAACAACAATAATAGTGAAAGTATATATTATAAGAATAATTCAAATTTACTTGGTTAATTGACTGATATTATTTTAGTCATGGATGGTGTTGTTTTGACATAATAAATAACATTAAAATTAAAATAATAATCCTACTTAAAATTATATAAAGTGCCAACCTCTTGTTAAAATAGTAGTCTAAAAATAAACGTTTTAATTTTTTTTATATTACTGGAAATGATCTTGTCCTTGTGACTGTCTGGGAATTCTCAAAGTGCGAGGCCTGAACAGGCTTAAAGAATAGAGTGTAACTATATAAAATTGTATAATCTTAAAAAAAATTACATTATTTTTAGAATATAAATATAAAATATTATATTAATATACTGGAATCATATAATAAAAACAAAGATTTCAACGCAGTTGCTCAGTTGTATAATTTCAGTAAGAATATTTCATATACTCGTATAATTCCTTGGAGATCGAGTGGAAGGTTACCAAGACTTGGACATTAAACAAAGGGATTTTCCATACAATTTTTTAAACTTAACACATAAAAATTGAAGATTTTATATATTTTTACTGAAAAATAGTTTATAGATTTTCGTAACTTAAATGAATTTTGCAAAATTTGAACTATAAATAAATTTATTTCTAAGATAATTAGTTTAAGGTATTATATATCGACATTTATGGTATATTAATTCCCATATAAATGTAAATGTAAAACAACTAGTATGAAAATGTTATAAAAGTGTATGTGGTAGTATAGAAAATTAAAAAATAATTACTCAACAAGAATTAAAAACTACATAATATATTGACCTAGATGAAAGCGTATTTTTCTATTAACACCGTTATTTTTTGTTTTGTTCTTGTGTATTGTACTAAAACTTATAAACTGGCTCGGCGTTATTCATTCAAGTATATAACATTTAAATGTATATATAAGCTCACATCTTGCTCGAAAATTTTTGAAAATACACTATAAATATCTTATAAGAAGGTCTTAAATCAAAACTATTTTTGTTGAAGTAATTTTCACGACAACAACACGTATTGCCAGATTACCGTTTATAAATTATGTGGTTATAATTAAAAGTATAAATAGCTTAAAATTATTCAAAGTATTTTGGAAATTGCATTAATTAAAAAAAATGTCAAGACTAATTTATAACATGTATTATATTAAATACACAATATTACAATAAGTTATATTTATATTTTTGTTCACATTTTAACTCACCTGTTGATTTTTCAACATATCATAATAGACTTTTAATATTATAAACATCATGATGATATATAGATGAACAATAGTTATTATGAGAAAAATTAATAGCCGAATCCCCTTGAAAAATAAGAAACGCACTATAATTACTATAATTTATCGTTATAGAAATGGGAAGGTAAAAATTAAAAACATAAGGATTTAAAACGTATAAAAGATACAGTTATACTTATTTTATATATTGAAACATAATATAAAAAATATAGAACTAACTTTATAGTAGATAATACAATAAAATATTGAAAAATTATTAGAAAAAAAGGCTTAAATTTCATGTGAAATATTCTTGATAACATGTTTTAAAAGGTGTAAAATAATAAGCTATATGAAAAGATAAAACGAAAATGATTGCATTTCGATCTATCTGTAAAACTAAAAAACCGTAAGGTGAAATCGAAAAAAAAATTAATATTATGTAAAGAAAATAAGTGTGTATTTAACAACATTATGTATTAAATTAAGCGTAATAAAAATATATATGTATACCGTATACGATTTGGGAAAATTTATAATTACATATATAATATGTTTATAATTTAATAAATACATTTATCTATACTAACTAGACTATACTAAATATTACAGTGTATTATTGTCGCCTCTCTCATGAAATAACTATTTCAAATTATTTTTTGTTTAATCATTAATCCCGTTTGTTTATTGTATCAATGTTATCAAAAACAAAAAGTCATATACAAATAGTTGTAGAGAAGACAATACATATTGCGGAAAGATGCGATTTAGTTACGGAATATGTGTATTAGTATAATATTATACTAATACAATATGGATGAGAATCGCAAAGTTTATGTAACCACCTTAAGAATTTAGGGTATGGGGAGAGACAATTTCCCTAAAAAGCGATATTCGTTTTTGTGTCAATTCTCTTAGACTATCATTTAAATATTTAGCCAAGAAAATAACATAACGAAAAATCGAAATTATTCACGATTCACATATATTATGAAATTGTATCTAATAGTATATCTATAACAATATAGTTTTCGATGGATTATCTAAAATTCAGTTAGTATAATAAATATATAAAAAAATAGGTATATTTTAATAGTTTTTTTCAATACGGATTAATATATTATCTATAATGAATTAGTCTTAATTGAAATAAATGATTGATAATTTCTTTGATTCGTCACATCTATAATAAAAATAATTTCGAGCTTTTAATTTGTGTAGAAACGATTTTATTTATTAATTTTCAATATAATTCGGTGCAACTGACAAAATATACCCCTAAATAGATCTATTTAGTATTTAGTAATGAGACCAAGTCGAGGGTTGCAGGCCTATATGCGGATTGTTTCGGTTTGTTCCGCAAGATTGATCATTGATATCTCGTCATCCGTTGGACTTTCTGCTCACTTTCCACGCGGCTGTCAATATTATTATTTTATGTTCGCCGGCGAAATCCACCATATTTGTTCAAACAATATAATCGCTTGGCTTGGACTTTGGATTTCCACCGATTTCCAGGACACGTATGTATATACAGTGTATATGTTATATAGCTAAATATAATAATTTAATTGCCATTTCATTATAATAGATTGTACTATTTATTAAATTTATAGTTTAAAATGTGAACTCGGGAGCCCCACGTGAACTTAACCAGTGGAACCCAATATCTTTTTGAAGATTAAATAAAAATACAAATAAAAAAAAAAAGTATTAGCTTTGTGGGTGGTTGTTACCATCTACTATTTGAACGTTTCGGGAAGCTGTTATCGGGTTATTGCCCGTATTGATCGTTGATCAGTCGTATTCTGAGAAGCTTTATAGCTAGATTTCCGGCAATAATTACCTTTGGATTTTGGGTTGTCGACACAACGGGAGAGCTCTTGTTGGCTTCCCGGCCGTACTGTCGGTACTGGTCAACATCAGTTGAATTCTCGGTAAGCTCTTGTGGGCATGGTAAATTGTCCACAACGCACTAGCCCTTGATGGCTGTTTGATGCTTTGCTGGCTGTATTCAGTTTACTTAATATTTTAATGCACAAAAAATATGATTTATATATTTGATATTAATGTTTTAAACTAAAAGAATAGCTAATATATTTTCTCAGTTAATAAATAACAATTACGGTTTTTAACATTTATTCATCGATCACTACTCTAACTATACGTCTATACACTGATACAAAAAGATCGCCATTAAAACATTGTTTTTTTTTTTTTTTAATTTTAATGTCATATAATAAATATTTTATTGAGAAAAAAAATGCTTTAAATACCAAGAACCGTTACAATTGAATATGAGAAATTATTAAAAATTATCTTTTACGAGGCAGCAAACGTCGATTGTGCGTTTATGTATGTCGATCTTTACCATTAATTATTCGCTATTGAAAAATTGAAAACAGTTTATATACAGCTATCGTAATATTAATGGCATTTTAAAGTCGTTTTCGCACACACATTGGCAAACATTTTCTCATAGAACATTCGAATATTCCGCTTTTCTGATTTGTCAGACTTCATCAGACACGGAAACTTTGATGTTGTGAAACCAACCGTTCCTTGAGACTTATTCGACAGATAGAATTTATTTTGTGAGAGTATTTACATTTATGTGTCTGTAAGTAAAGATAACTCTTGACTTCCTAGTGAAGATACCTTTATTATAAGAAAGTCTCAGTTGTTCATAGTTAAACTTGGTTATTAAAATATGCATTGGCGTACTGCAAATATCAACGCTTAACCAAACGTAGTTATATACATATGGTTAGGTACTATATAGGACCATTATATTATCATGTCCTTAGTAAATAATTTATTTTATTTATTGGCATGGTGATCACAATATACTAAAAATATATCTCAAAATCTCAAATATCTGAATGAAAGAACGAGATACTTTACTAGGTCATAAAAATACTATTTCTTGAATAAATATTTCGGTTTTTTGAATATCATATATATATATATATATATATTAAATTTAAATGCTAAAAGTATTAATTCGTTCGTGTATTAGAAAATATATGACTTGCTAAAAAATGAGTTAAAAAACAATGAAAAAAATAGAAGTTTTGATTTTGAATTGTTTGATTGTCCATTGTAGTTACATATTTTAGAGCACTATATTTTTTTATAAAAAAAAAAAAACTACAATTGTATTTAGAGACGTAGTTCTATTTTCAATCATCTTACCGCAATTCAATTATTATTTTCAATTTGAAAGGATAAATCAACGGATTCAAAAAAAACTATTTGAAGTTGACATGGTCTTGTATCGTATTTTGGTACATTAATAATTATTGTTAATATGAATATATTTTAAAAATATTTTGCATATAGCTTGATTACAGAGATTGATAGAATATTCACTTTTTTTTCTGTAGTGATAGAGTTTATAAAAATTTAAGTATATTAAAAATAGATTAGTATTTATTTCTCTTGCATAAATCACAATAATGCACACATTATATTATTTTATATTTAAAACCTTCTACAGTAGTAATATTTTATTTAAATTAAAATGTTAAGTTATATTATAAAAATATGTTAAAAGTTTGCATTTTTAAATGAATCGTCTAAATAAGTTCGTATGTATAACACTAATACTTTGTGTAAAGCATCGAACGAAATAACTTTTTAGCTGTATAATACAATATATATATATATATATATATATACATATATATTTTTTATATACTTAGTTCTCAAAGTTTTTTTCAGTATGAAATCATGAAGTACATATAAAATTCGATTTTTTTTGAGAAAATACATGAAACAAAGTAAATTCCATCGCTTCGTACTATAGACCTTAAGGACTCGCCAAAAGAAAGAGGAAAACTATTTTAAAAATAAAAAGTATTCCAAATCCTTCCGGCTAACCACAAAGCATTCTGAGAGAATATACCAGTTTGTGATATATATTAAAACTCGATAAAGAATTTCAAAATAGTGTATTCAATAATAGAATATTATTTTGGCATTGTTGTAAAAGTATAACGAATATAATATACAATTTTTCAGCATGAAAATAATTAAGAAAATAAAATTCTTTGACTATCCATTTATCTTTATCTAATATAATGCGATTCGATGGATTTTTAATAAAAATTATTGTGGTACTACTTTATCAAGCATAATATTATAATGTTAGGATTAAAAGTTTGACGTATAAAAAAACAAATCGTAAAATAAAATAGTTAAATGTTTTCATCACCGTTTTATTTTTTTTGAGAAATTATTATAAAACTTCTTAGTTTCATATACTTATTACACATTTTCACTATATAATATACTACAGTGTAATCTAACCTGGTATATGGTATAAATTCACATAGCTATTACAAACTATAAATAATTTAACACAGAAATGTTTGAGGTTGACAACGATTCCTCCTTGTACACAATTGAAATTTATTTCATAATATAATAGGTATACCCATATCTATGGTAGAACAGTTGTTTAGTAAATATTACCGCAGTGTAATATTCATAAATTTAAATTCTACGATCGGCTTATCGAAACAATTTTATTCACAAAAATAATTCGTTATACTAGTTAATTGTTTCCGGTAATCCGGTCAGCAATGATACTATGTACGTAAGAATGTATAATGAGAATGTTGGTAGGTATTATAATATTATGGTACTTATTGTAGGCAACAATGTTTTTTTTTCACTTATTTTAAATGGTCTATACCATAGAGAAATATTTGATCCCATAAATATATTTACATAATATTTTTTTAATTAATGCGACTTTGAATTTCACACATTCCTAAATTCCCGTCACAAGGTCTGAGTCTATGCAAGAATTATTTAGGAATTTATGCCATGCTACTCTAATAATTAATATTTTCACTGCCTTAACTGAATTTAATCTCACTTAAAAAAAAATATTGGTATAATTATTATTGTAATAACAATAATTAGGACATTTAAATGATAATCACTGCTCGATATAACTTAAACCAAAGCAAAAAACATTTACTTTAATTTAATAGAAGTCAGTTATAGGTATGTCTAGATAGTTCATACGACAGTTTATACGATTAGGTACCTATCTACAATATGCAATTAAAAAATAGTAATAAATAATAACACGAAAAAGTTATAAGAATAATAAACCGTTTTCTTTGATTTTTATGTATACCAGTACCTACATAAATTACAATTTTAGTGTAACTTGATACCAGTATTATACACCTTTTATCAATTTTGGTACTTAATATTAATTAAATTGTACAATAAATTGAAGAAATTATTTATTCGTTATTTCCTTGAAGACATAAAAATAAGTAATTAAGTAACTTTTAACTTGTAACTTTAAATATAACTAAGTTATGTAAAGTGTAACTTGTAACCAGTTTCGAATTTCCAGAGTACTTATCTTACATAACTAAATACACAATGTCAGTGTAACTTTTTTACCAGTTACAACTAATCGAGTAAATTCTCTGTAGTGATCTCTGATCACAGTTCACTATTTTATGTTTAAAGGAATGTTAAATTTTTTAGGGTCCGTTAAGCTCTAATGGATATTTGTTCAAATTTAACATAAGTTGGTCAAGTTTTAATTAAAAACCTTGTTGGGTAATAAATAAATATAATATACTTAACAGTTATTAAAGTTAATAATTTCATGAAAAGCAAAAATGTTGACTACAAATAGGAGTTACGATACATTTTACACATATTAAGTACAGTGTTTCCCAATATATTTGCCTAATATTATGAAGCGACATTTTTTTAACAGTAAGCAGTGGTATCACTAATATCCAGATTTCCGAATCCTAATCATATTACGAATAACCCAGGTATTTTAAACTTGTTGCTAAGTATTTAAAGTTTAAATATTTGTTATTTAATTTTTAGATTTTAGACTGTGTTTTATTTGAGTTGGTAAAACTTGAAATTATACATTTTACAAACTTTTATAACCTTCCTTTAAGAATATGAGATATGTGAAAATTCAAATTATTGAATTATTCAGATTTTGAATGGATAAGCATATAATAATAAGATATGCATATTAAATTTAATAATTATACTTTATGTAATCTATAACAGTATAATAGTACCGGAAGTTAACATTTTTTTTTTTTTTTTTGTATAGTTTATCTCGCAGAAAAAAAGTTTACATTTAATAGTGGCTCACCATATTAAACAGATTCGAAAACACTAAATTAGCAAGTATATTAGTATACACTTTGAAGGGATAATTAACCTTTCGTAAACTTTATTAAATTCCAAATTGATACTTTATATAATAATATGTATTATTATTTTAATTGTATTAATTGTTTCACTTGAACTATGTTTCTGGAATCTTATCTGATTTCTAAATTCTGATTTCAATGGACTCACATACATTAATCGAAAAATGTACGTTTTACATAAACTATTTTTTGAAACTATTATATGTTTGACGATTAACATAGACGATACGATGATATATCTAATAGTCTTACACTGGCAATATATCAATTGATTATAATTTTTTAAAGCAATTATCAAACGCGAGTACAACAATATAAATTCGATACAATAATAAATTTCAGTCTTTATTATTACTTGTATTTTTAATTTTTTCCTTCTTGTCCGCAGAAACATTGCGGAAGTATCCACTGACGACCGTTGTGCGCCGTGTGGCCACAAAACCGTACGTTGTGCCCGGAACAAGTGGCCGTGGTACCATCGAACCGGGCTCGCTAATCATAGTGCCGGTGCATGCGTTGCACCACGACGCAGAACACTTTTCCGAACCGGAAGAGTTCCAGCCGCACCGGTTTCCCGGGCAACTGTCTTCGGCGTACATGCCACATGGAAGCGGACCACAGTCCTATATCGGTAAGTATACCTATACCATAAATCAACTGACAAGAATTGCTTTTATAATGAACCACTTTATTTCAAAAACAATTAAATTTTTCGAAAATATTTCTTTTATATAGTTGCAAGTACCAGATAAAAATTATAAAAAGTCTAAAAAATTATGATTTTTTTTTCTATTATTTTCTGTCATAATTTTAAATATATAACGTTTGTTTTAATAACATCTATCGATGTTGTTTGACCCTTCACAATACTTCAACAATTGTTTAAAGTATACTACTCAAAGCCACGTGGCTTACGCAATCGCCTGTATACAAAAACATTTATTTTAAAAATACTGTATAGTCTGCATCTTGTTAAACGTATTTTCAAATGTATTTCAAAATAGGTATTTTGTCACTTGAATAACAGATTATTTAATTCAAATATCAACAAATTTAAAGAATATATACATTCTCCTTTTGCAATAAATTATATCACTCGTACGTATAATATCTACGTTTTATTTTCGTCACACAATCTCACAACTCCATCTCCCTCTGCAAGTTCTCATACTCACCCCTGAAAATGACTGCTACAGGATACTAAGATACGACGTCTACGATCCCATCGGATTTGTATACATATTATAATATCATGTCAAAGTCAAAGCCCGATCGCTTTGTACACGTGTGTGTGTGTGTGTGTGTGTGTGTGTGTGTGTGTGTGTGTATATATATATATATATAAAGTCATTAAAGCTAGGACTTACTGCTAGGATTTACTAATCACGATCGGTGAAACACGACAGCTTTTTCCATCCCGCTTCTGTAAGCTATTTGTATAAGGCTTGTATGATATACAAAATATATGTTAGTTGAAGCCGATTGAATCGATTATGCCCGTGTGGAAAAGCGACGCTGCCAATTTGGTATACTATATAACGGTTGAGGTACTTCAAGTAATATTGTCATGAGTGCGTGTGCTTCAGTATAAACTGTTTGCTCCCGTTGCCCGGTGGTCAAGGATTTTTTTAAAGTGTTACTAACAAAATAAAAAGTACAACAGAAATACATAAGAAAAAAAATGTCTCGTATTCATAATCAAATAATGTAATATTATCCTGTATTCCTGTGTGATCTTAACTAACACTATATCGTCTGTCGTATATCACCACCACTCACTAATAATTAGTAAAATTGTTATCAATATTATTTTTATGTAATTTTATATTATTTCTCTTTGTACCAGGCCTATTTTTATTTTAACATTGACTTTTTCACGGACTTTAGAAAAATATTAGTATTTATTAACAATAAAACATACAAATAATTGATTTTTTTTTTTTATAATCATTTGAATTTTATTTTATGTTGACAAAGTTAATAACTATTACGAAGTATTGGCTGACGAGCCGTATCCGATTGCAATCGTTTTTCGACGTATTAAATGGTTTTAGTATTTATCATTGACTTCAATTTTAATAATACAAACATATTACAAGTACCGATTCAATAACGTAGTACACTTGAAATCTAGAATATAAACATAAAACATGTAGTGACTTTCTCAGATTAATTTTAAATTTATCGTTCGTTAAATGTCGACTTTTCGAAACTAATATATATATTTTAAAAACAATGAAAATAGTACATTTTTCCGTCAATAAATTGATATTTTCTTTTACAAATTAGTTGATTGCGTGACACAGACAATCATCTACGAGTCATTATACGTTTTATGTGAATTTTAACCAAATTTTAGGAGTTTATTTTACTTGACCAAAATCAATAACACATTGATGATATGTTTGGTAATATTTTATGCAATTTAAGTTATAATGGATTTTTCTCCAAAATAAAAATTTGTTCATTTGTGTAGCTATTACCACTCGACTCGTACCATATATTTTATAATATAATAATTGTATTTTAAAGAGATTGTTAAATTATTTCTGCAGAATAAAATTCAATTAAAATACAGAAATATGCCGTGGAACGAGCACCATTGGTTTTTCATCGATTTTCATTTTAGGTTCATAGTAGAGTAATCAATTTATTAATTTTACAATGATTCCATTCCTAACCGTTTTGTACTCAATGATTTATTATTGAACTCGGATTCAATACATACATTCCATTACAGTAATATTTTACTCAAACACTAAAACCTCAAAATAGAACGACTTTTACAGTTTTTCTAATCTGTTTACAATCAAATTATTTCGGCAACCATCAGTGACCTGCTCGTTCCATTATAACCTGTATTATGTTCATAGGTATAATATACGCTTTGGTGTGGCATTGTGATGTTTTATTTTTTTTTCGCTCGATATGTTGTATAATATCATTTCAACTAATAATACAATTATTAAATAATGACCGTCGGGAATTTTTCAGATTATTCTTGAATAAATCCTTTATACTCTAGCTACCAACGTTACAATTCACAAAGCCGTATGACATTGTGGGAAATATGTCCAGATGCATAATATAGTCCCCGTATACGTTTGAAAATAGTAAAAAAAATAATTTTTAGTTTTTTTTTTCTCGAGACTACTGATTATCTACCGATGTGCGTGCACGAAGTCCGTACGCGGCATTTTAACCAAATGAAACGGGAACGCCCACATAGATCAATTGCCATTTGAATAAGGATTATTAGATATTTGTATCGCTATTGGTTATTCTGTTTGTTATTGGGACGGGATACTTATATATTATTATAACACCACAGTTGTTTATCTACGAATATATCTGTGCAATAAGTACAAAGAGTAGCGCTGTTTTTTTATAACTATTCTTTGTAGTGTTATTTCTAGAGATAGGGACTTAATTCCATTAAAAATGTATGTATTATAAATATTAAAATCACCCAATTGAATTGGTAGGTAATTAAATTAAAGTTTACAAAAAATAAACGGTGCGATAATTGATAATGTGAAAAATATCAATATTTTAAATTGTATTCAAAAATATTTTCAACAGATGATAATCTTATAGCTGATAAATGAAATGTACTCACAACTTCAACCAAGAGAATCATATACATTATACTATATTATTATATTGTTATTAAAATGTAATCAAAAGTTTTTTCGAATGATGTATTCCTCGGTTGCTTTTAAAAAATATTCTTGTGTGCATATTAAAATATCCACTCCTATTTAATATTATAAATGACAATAAGAAAAATATGCAAAACATTTTTTCACCACAAATTTCTATACCTATCGGTACTATAAAACACTTTACTATATCGATTATCTATGTTGTAAAACAATTTTTGAACAATATGCGATAATGTGCAATTGTGGTACACGTGCTTTAATTATTACGTTTTAATCGTTTTAGTGCACGATAGCCATAAATGTATACGAGTTTAGTTTATTTAAATGTAAAAATAATTTTCACTATGATATTATCATAATAGATAGATCGATTCGAAAACTAGAAAAGAATAACAATACTAATATTTTTATAACTATTATTAGGTATATTAAATAATTGATTACGTAGTTTCACGAAAAAAAAAACTTTCAAAGATGTAATATAATATATTATATATACGTGTAGTTGCAGCACTATATGACGTATATTTGCAACTAGAGTTCGGTGAAGTGTATAGAATGTGAGGTGTGTGTGTGTTTTTTTTTTTTTTTAAGAGCTTTTACTTTGACATTGTATATGAGCATGAACATGTACATAACATAGCAATTCAAATAATATATATATATATTTGTGACATTGTTCGTAGTGACCTGTTTTCCTTCATTTCCATATTTCTTTGTATGCCCACGCGTAGAAGAACATTATATTTTCATAATTTTATTTATATTGTCAACTGATATAAATAAATGTTCTTCAATGTTTGATAAAAGAATCTACCTACATGCGTGTTATGAAAATAATTTTTTTTTCTAAAACTACACGTAACAGAAACTTACTCTATAATAGTAATTTTATTACTATTATTAACTATTGTATTTGATCACATCACTTTAATATTTTATGCTTTTTGCAAAGTTCTTAATTTAATTTCTTCTATAGTAGTTTTAATTTCATATGTACGTATATAGTAATGATATTTTGAACTGTAACTTGTATAACAACTAACAATATAATTGTTATTCTCAACAATTAAGTTATTACATTTATACGATTACTACATTAATTTGGAAAATATAAATCTCCGAATGTTGAGTGACGGCTATTTTTATACTATATTTTTCATTCTTTATTTAACTGCTGAACTAGAATTAATTTAACTTTTCAGTTAAAAATTACCATTGTTATCCTAATTTATTAAAAAAAAAAAAAATAATACATGTATTAATATATTCGACTTTCTTACTCCGTATAGTATAGTTAAAACATTTTATATAAACAAAATTTCAAGTACACCCTAAAGCTTATGATTTTATTTTACTATAGTATTATTCTTTAAATTGTTGTTGCCCTTTATTTTGTTTTTAACTTTTTCTTTCATGAAACTAACAAAAAGCTTATTTATTTTGATTAGGAGGTATACTTAACTGATACTAATTTAATTTAGCAGAAAACATATTTGAACAAATTAATGCACCAACGAGTTGATTTTTACAATTAAAAATATAAGATATTATATTATTAAGTTGATATCCATTATACGAGTAATAGGTCATTAAACAAGTAAAAATTGAATAAATATAACTAGCAGATAATTCAAGTTATATATTTTTTACTAATTATTAGTCAAGTTTTAGTCAATTGATTAGTTAGTGATTATATAAACAATTGTTATAATACTTGAAAATATTAATTATGTTAGGTACCTAAATAAATTATCATAAAAACATTAAAATATATTTATTTATATATATTTTTTTCTGACAAAGAAAAACTTAATGATAAAATATAATAGCTATTTATTATAATATTTTCCACAGTTTAATAATTCTCAATTAATTTGTGTAAACGTTTAGATATTTTTTAGTACTAAAAAAAGAAACACTATAGATTTAACATTTCAATAATAAATTAATAGTAGATATTTTTTCCTAAAGGTGTAAAACAAGAATATAATAGTAATTTGGAATATAATTCAAATATAAATATTTTATGTGGTACCATGGTGGCACTAATATATTATTATTTATTTACGTTACAAATAAGTACGCATATTATAGTATAAGTATTGATGTATATACCATATGATATCATATATGGTACCCATCATAATAATTATGAACAGAAATGAAAAGTACTATTACGTAATACACATAATAATACCTTTAAAACTATGAATATGATGTACATTTATCATATAAAATCGATTTAATATTATACTTTTGTCGTATTTTTGTTTTTACATATTATTAAATTTAATCGACAGTTATTTATGTCAGTATATCAAATCTGATTTAAAATTGCTGACACGAACAGTCATTTAATGACGTTCGAATAAAAAATAATTTTATATAATAAAATAGTCTTTAAAGTAACGGCGTTTTCATATAATATATTATGATGGGTAATTAAAATGTTTAATAAAATACCACAATATTACGATATAAACCATGTTAGCATTTTATTCATGCTTAACATTATCTGTTTCAAATTATCTAGCTTACATTTTTAGTTTACCACTAGAGAAATTGGTAACAACTGAACTAAATTGTGAAACTTTTACATTTTTAAATAATTAATAATAATATTGTTAAACATCATCCTACTTAACCTTAATCGCAGGTAATCATCTGGAAAGAAGACTTACTCAGGATTTAGCCGTCTTCAAAGGCTTTGAAGAGTGGGCTCAGCCTCCTTCTAAAATATGCAATGATAATTATACAATATACTTAACTGTTAAATTTGTTTTGAACAAAGTCTCTAAAAAATTCATCAAAATGTAAAATTAAATTTTGTATTTGAATTATGCGTATGATGTAATACTTATTTGTATAGTACATATTTATTATACATTTTACTATAGACCAACCTAAGCCGGAAATATGCTGATATGATTGATCTCATACTATATCTAGGTTAGAGACTACAGTAAAACATAATATCTATCTACGTATATACATATTATATACATACAAATACAAGTACATTGTTATAACTAATATTTTATTACATGTAAAGTGTGCACCAATACAATACAGTTGACATATTGAAGGGATAAAGGTGTTAAGTGATATTTTTATAAACTATCGTATCCATATGAAAATACTAACTTATATTATTGATAATATCGTTTTTAATATTACGGTAAATCTCTGAAAATAATAATACATCAACTGAATTCATATTTTACTATAACACGAGTATAGTATTGGTATTATAGTTATATTAATCGGTATAGTACTATATTGTCTATATATAATACTTATGTCTACTATACTTATAGTACTATATTGTCTTATACTATATATAAGTCATAATAATCCCGATTTTTCAAAAAATTCACTCAATGTCACTCAACTCTTCATATACTACTAATATACAGCGTGAATCATCAAACACATTTAGTGTTTACCCCTATTTTTTTCTTTTGATAATAATTCTGATTTTTAGAATCCACCGTTTTTCGATTATTGCTCACGATATACGACAGTTGATACTTGATTATATCTTATTTTTGCAGGTAAACATTTTGTGGAACTGGAAGCCAAGCTCATCATCGCTACGCTGGTGTCCCGGTACGAAGTGCACTTGGACAGGGACAAACCTGGCACGTCACCCGACTCGCTGGACCCGAGATCGTTCGCGGGCGTACGCGTGACAGTGGCAAATCGGAGCGGTGTTCGGGAGCCGAAGATGTACACTTCTCTGCGACAGTTACATAATAGCAACGACGAAAACGCTAGTGGCCGGAAATTCCTGTTCTTCTAACCGCGTTGTCGCTGGGACGAGACAAGCGGTTCGGTATAATATCGACTGGTCAAAAGCCAAAACAGGATTTAAGCGACGGTCTTATTTTTTCTTTGGGAGAGCAAAATCAAAAATGTGTAAATTATTATTTTCTTAACATTAAGCTTCGGTTTTCGTAGAAGATCTAGAAATGAACATGTTGTTATAATGTATTCCGTACTATATCACTAACCTGAATAGCCTGATAAATTTAATATCATTTATTCGAAAAATCCCCTTATTTATAATATATTATAGGTTTGATAAATATTATAATAATTTTAAAAATATCAAATTCATCACTGTATTGAAAACAATATTAAAATTATAAGTATAATTATAATAATATTATAATATTGATATTAATATTATTATTATTATTTTCATGATTATACTCTATATTTCAGAAAATGTAATATCTACAAAAGTACAAAAAATTAAAAGAAAAGGGATAACATATTTCCGATCGTTGCATCTGTATTCAAGTTTAAAATATTCGATAAGAAATTTAAATAATAGTCGGAGCCATGTATTTTACGAATATCCCCACATACATTTTATAAGAGTCGTATGACCCCCTCTCCTCGCTCAAATAAAAAACACCCTATAAGTATCTTTTTTTGTATCCCGTGAGAAAATGTCATTTGTCTCAAAATCAGAGATTAAATATCTCATTACTAAATGATTACTGAAAAAGAACATTAGTGCTTACACGATAAAATTCTCGAACTGTTGGTTGTATTGTAGTATAATTAATACACCTCATGTCGCTTATTCCCTTTTACCTTTTACCAGTCGAATTATTATCATGTGTGCAAAATGGACTACTATTACTTATATAAATTTAATTTAATTATAACATTATCAACCATAGACTTTTTTTATATATTTTAAGCTTACGCTGTGTAATATTTATACGACATAATTCGATTATCGTGTTATTCGAATAAAAAAACAAAAATAAATAATTGTTCTACTATTAACGAATTCCGATGGAAATATATTTTTATTTATAGTGAATTCTTCACATTTTAATGTTCTAAAACGGAATTTATTTTTCGTTGTTTGTTTAAAATTTATAAGTAGCTTCTAGTTTGCTTACCTATCCATTTTTAGCGGTTGGATTGTATCGTTCTATTTACGTAAAGAATATTATTATATTTTATAAGGGTTTTTAGTGGATGAATTCAAAGTAATTTTTAAAACTTTTTCTATTTTTTAAGTAAAACACAATATCATTGTACTTTTTGATGTAAGTGGAGAAACTGTAAATACGTTTAAGTAATGTCGCTTTCCATGAATATTTTTACTTTATTTATATGAATAAAATAACTTTTAGTAAGTGTAAAAATGATTGAATCTAAGTACCAAGACTACCTAATATCTAGACTTATAAATTAGGAGTGGAAAGCTATTTTCTATATTTTAATCTATTTGATAATGATATGCAATATTTTAATTTTAATTTATTCATTTCAAAATTATAAAGATATGTTCTACTATTTACTAAACACATATATCTAAATTATACATTTTAATATTGTCTATCTATACAATTTTAGAATTTTCATCATCAATACAAATCGCTATAATTATTCCAATATAAAGGTCAAAGAAAAATATTTTATCAGTTGGACTTTATCAAAAATAGTTTGGTCTTTAATATGTACATACAATTGTTTAGAAGGAAATAGTTTTGAACAAGAGAGACGTTCGTGAACCTTTAGGAGCTATAACTTCTTATAAAATACAGTCCAATAGATGATAATATGACAGTATTGTATTGTTCAGTTCAAAAAGAAAAAAAAGTTATGACATGTGTTTGATAGAATAAAACTTACATTTGGCTTTACGGGATCTTTTATAGCTTTCATCATCAGGAGTATGTTGCTGTCCATACTTGACGTATCGCTAGATATTATTGCAGTATTGACATGCATGACGAACAGTGATAACACAGTGGACCATTGTTCATCCTTTTGTAATGTTTTTTAAAGTTCGACCAGAAAACAAGTTTGAGAAATATATTAATTATTTATCAACCAGCTGGGTTTGCTAGAAGTTCTAGAAGTTAATAACGGTGGATTGCTTTTAAAAACACTAATAGCAAATATGTTATAATATAATATTGCATTACCTAAATTTATTAATTCGTATCAAAAGTCGAATAAAATATAAAATGAAGTCAATGATAGTGACATTTAATAACTCACAAGTTTATAATTAATTATAGCCTTATGAGTTATGATATCGTGAATGTGAATACAAATTGGTAACTGTGTGCTGTGAGTTGTTATAATGGTTTTTTTTTTTTATTTAATGATTTATTTGTTGGGAAACAAATAATCATAATCTGAGACTGATGATGCGGTAGATCAATTAATTTCTCTAAATTATGTGCCATGTGGTTGATGGTTAAGTTATATTTTCAAGAGCAACAGGTTATGTAACAATGGGTCAAATACATAAAAAATGTTATCTCCAGTTCTTAAAAAAAAATATAATATTTAAAGAAAATTAAAATACATTTGGCAGACGACAAAGATACTTCGCTGATGTAATTTAGTTTGAATATATAATAAACTAATAAATTACCACCACACATTGGACTATGTTTATACGAGTATTGTAGAGAAAAGCTTTGGTATGTTTTGACAAATAATAATAAAAAATTTGATTTAAAAAAATAATATTTTAAATTAATTAATTTTTCAACTATATTTTTTGTCATATAATAAAATATAATTTTTTTCGTAGGATAGGTAATATTAATATATAATAAGTACACGCATGTTTATTATTGAAATTTCAATGAAAATAAATTCAAACACAAAGAATTAATTATCAATATAATAAAAATAAAATATAGTGCGTTTTTATAACATTTTATTATTTTTGTACATAAAATTATGTTTCATTAAAATTAAGCGAATTTAAATGTAAAACATGAAATGCCTTATTCATTGTGTGTTATACTATTATTATTTGTATTAACGTATTTAATGCTGACGGCATTTAGTCAAATATTTAATATAATTATTATCATTATTATTAGTGGTGGTATAGTATTAATATTATTTTGCAAACAATGGAATCTCCCAGTATGACATAGTCGCTTACCTATTCTCAAGCAATTCCATTAATCTCACCGCATTCATTATTGCCTTTGTAATATTATTAGATACTAATCAGTCGCACGGTCGTTGGTCTAAGATCTTTACCACGCGTATTTAGTAACGTCTCGTCGTGACTAAGTTATTATTATATTTTGTTTATCTCGATACGTTAGGTACGTCTTATCATAATATCATCCATTCCTCTAGGCTGATCTGCGGTAGTTATTTAATTGCAACACTACGTTGAGGTATTTTACACGGTTAGACTCGGGCAAACAAATATAGCGAAATAATTCTCTCGAAAAGATTCTCTTGAAATTATAACAGTGCTAATTAATACACGAAAATTATAATGTGCAGCCTAATTTTATACATTGTTATTTACAATATATGCCTGTGTCATACTATTATGCTACGACGAGTAGATAGGACACACTAAAAATTCAATACGTATATTATATGGCGGCGGTTCTCAACCTCTTTATATTCGCGTACCGCCCCTACACAGTTTGAAAATGTTTACGTACTACCTGACCATTTTTTTTTTTTTTACTTAATAATGTATACGTTTTATGTTACATGTATAGAATTTTATTTTATTAGGAATCACAAAATGATAGGAGTTAAGTATTTAATGTACAAAAAGAAATTAAATTAAATTAAATATGTACAATTATTATTATTATTAACCAAATAAACAAAAGAATATTTAATGTCAAATGTTAATAACGATTCATTCCAATTTTTTTTATAAAGGGAGATTTTCTTCGTGTTCCATAGGTTGAGAAGCGCTGTTATATGGTCATTGTTCAGTTGAACGCATTATGCCGATAATTAGTCATAATAATATAAGGTAGATATGTGTATATTTGTGTGTGTGTGTGTGTGTCTAAATGTATATAACACTGTGTTTACCTATCGAAAAATTGCGCACGCGATACAGTTAAAAATAATACAACACTATATATACATAAACCTTCCGTTTTTCGATTGCGGTCGACGTAATAAGGTCTGTACACACGAATACGTGTGACCCGAAACAGCGTACAGCCATTGATGAAATAGTTCTAATATTTAACCAATGGTACAGCTATCCTTGTTTTATTATAATAATTACGAAAAATTAAAATAATGGCTTTAATATAATAATATGATAGTAATGTCAGTATAATACTTTTATTTATCTTGACTATATATTTATTAAATCTTATATAATTATGTTGTATATATTACTCGTGCGATTATAATTATAATAGGTGTAAAATATAACGAGAGTTAATAATATCGATTTGAATAAAATATGTACGTAAGTTTATTTTTAAACACTTATAACAAATTATATATAAATTATTATTATTGATTATAGTATGACGTGTAGTATTGTTAATTGAAAAATATTTTTAAAATGAAAAAATATATATTCTGAATCCTGCTATTCAAATTGTGTTCATCGAGAATTTCTAAAGACGAAAATCACATCTTGACAGTAATTGTTTTATAAAAGCAAATTTCCATTGTTTTCCCGTAATCAAAAGTTCCACTGATTGCATATTTCATAAAATTATATTAATATGAAAGGCTAGTGAAGGTTGTTAAAAAAAGTTTCAAAAAATTTAGTATGATAACAAAAATCCGGCTGTTGTTAGATAAACTTGGACATAACATATTTTTTGTATTGATTATGAATCACGATAAATATTTTGAATAAACAACATACAAGTGTTATACTTACCTACTGAATTTAAAGTTTGATCAAAAATATTAAAAAAATATTTTTAATGAGTGCTGACTTATTAAAAAGTACATACGTTGAAAATATTTTTTGAACTTATATTAATAAAACTATAAAATTAAATCGATAAAAATTCGATTATATATTTTGGATCCAGTATGTACCTACCTAGTATTATCAAATTAATCAAGTTGACACTTATAAATAACAATATTTTAAATAAATTGACTAAAAACTACTAAACCGTGTAGGACCTACATTGTAGGTATAGGTGCATTTATCGTATATCGTATAGATACTATATAATATTTAGTTAAGTAATTTTTCGGGCAAAAATAACGCATTTTTCCCTTTTAAGAACCATATTATTATGATATTTAATTGAAATATAAAATAATACGAAAGTACGAAAGAAATTTAAGTATTTAAATATTATTATTTATTATCGCAATATTTTTTAATAATATTATTCAATTTAACACTAATTCCAAGTTCCAACAGTGCGCCGACTCGATTTTCGTACTGAAATAAAATAGTAACTGTTCATACAACATAAATTTACGAGAGGGTGGTCGATGATTTTTTTTCTTGTATTTTCGTCGTTTGAATTAAAATAAATGCAATTTAAAAAATGACAAGCTTGAATATAATTATCTTATTTTTTCATTAGTAAAAATGAATAATTATGATTTTTACATAAAAAAAAGTACGATGATCAATTTTGAGTACATGTCAAAACGATGCGAATAACTGAATTGCGAAAGCACTCAGTAATGTCGATCCACAGATAAGAAATATATGACTATCTAAAAATAATTTTTAAACACGCTCCGGTTGTTCCCTGGTAAATGTTGTGAGTAATTCAAATATTTTTATATTTTTCCAGAACCAAAATTGAGTAAACACCGTGACGTTTTATTGTCTATTTGAATTAGAACCGCTTGTTTGAATAAAAAAAATAAAGCATTTTGTTCCGTGATCATAGAACATAATGTTTTTGACCAGACGAGCGTAAAACAGTTTTCCGTACATTTACAATACATGATTATGTTCACATAACAAATGATCATCGTTCGAACATAACGACGTGGTCAACAACTGAATGCATAACAATTTGCCTATGATACGCTCCTTAGAATCAATAGTAGTCGTGAGGCCTCAAACACATAACCGTAAAATCATTTAGACCTACAATACACAAAAATATCATCAATTCGACAGCTAATATCAGCTGCAGGGTCACGGGTAAGTACACTATAATAATTATAATTATATTAACCAGAGAAAGGGTAGGTTCTGCTAATGCGCCGAGCTGACCGATAATGTAGAGAAATCATCGTCTTGAAATGTATCTCGTTATTCGTAACGTCGGTATTGTACTAGGTATATAGTGTATACCTACCTACAGTTTATTATTATTATTATTATTAACTAGTACTATTTTAATTATTTATTTGGAGATACCACTAAAATGTTCATATTAATAAAAAAACAATTTTGAGTGGAGGTTGGTTTAATTGTTGTGTATTTTCAAACATAGATACTCATTAAAATATGTTCAGTTAAATGTTGCCGTTGTTTAAATAAAAATTAACTTAATATACAAAATAAATTTAAAAAACACACAAATTACGAATTTAGATTAAAATATAATGACTTAACAGTAAATTATTTTCAAACCTTTTCACAAAAACTCAGTTTATGTTATTTTATTTATTACTCGATATTTTATGAAAAAGTAATGCAAATTAAATATTTTTTTGTATACACTACGTCATGATATCGTGTAATAGTGTGTATAGTATAGTAAATAATTTTGTGTTTGTGAAAGTTAACGGTTAAACGATGTGTAATCTCCCTGTAAAAAGGTGCTGTAAACATACAGATATACATATTATATACTAATCCTACGTACGATCAATAAGTTCCAGATTATTCTGAAATTATTATTTTTGTTTGATCAAATAAATATGGTTACGATTTGCTGATATATAATATAATGGAGAGCAAGTCAACGAATAGAGGACCTTATGATAATATCACGGTAACGAAAGCGAGACTGCATGTAAAGCATTATTTGACTTGCATCTACATTATAATATAGGTATATGACAGTTTTGATAAGGGTGTATTTCCTTTTGACATGGTAATAATTTATCAACGAAACGGTTGGCGTTTGAACGTCACTCGTCATAACACTCAAGTTATCAAATTATTGTCTTCGGATGGTTTTACATTTTTCTTCCTCGTGTACACAAACTAAAGATAGTTAATCTAACTATCTGCGGGCTTTATAACGCGCTAAATTTAGTTTCTCAAAATGTGCAAACTCTTGAAACAATATGGAAACTAATTTAAATTAAAGAGTTCAATATAGGTGTTCGATTATTCAATTATTATTCTAAAAATATAATTTATTGAGTTTATAAAGCTTCGATAAATATTATTAAACTGTTTCACAAACAATTTAATTAGCTGAAAACATTGTACAAAATAAACTATATTAATTATATTATGTAGGTATACACGTAAACGTGTATACCAACGGAACCCATATTGTGATATTGTTTAACGAAATTTTTTTGACTGTGAATAGTCACAATAATAAGTCATTCAATTATAACTGAAAAAATATTTAATTATAGTTATAAATAGTACTATATACCTACTGCAATTTGTGTTCCATATTATCTACATAACGTGTAACTATGCTACATTTTAATAAGGTATATGTTAAATCAACATGTACCATATTGTAAGAAACACTAATAGTTTGTGACATATGGGGTACCTATAGTTTATAACAATATCATTTCATAAAATACAGTTTTCACAATCAATCATAACGAATTTTTTAATAATGCTAACTAATAATTATTTTTGAACATAATTCACGTAATATTACGACCTTATTATTATTACTATTATATAATATTAATATGATCTAAAAATGAATCCGTTGCTTAAAATATTAAAAATTGATAGGTTAATAATGTTCATAACTAACAATTTCAATCGAGTACATGACGTATGAAACAACTGTGCCTCTTGTAGCTACCAAGATGAAATAATAAGATTAATGAAACACAATATTATTTCAATAAACTTTTTTGATTATAATATCCGCTCGGGAATAATTATAATTTTAAGCCAGCTAAACAATATTAAAAAAAAAAAAAAAAATCTATGAGTATACCTACCTATGCGTTTATAGTAACAACATGCCAACATGTAAACACGATCTACAACTCATTATGCTAATGGACATAAAAAAACAAATGTGAAATAATCGTGTTTAAAAACTTTTAATTAATATCGATAGACAGTAATAATCGATATGGCAAAATTTACAAACAAATCACGTGGGAGAGATAATACGGTAGTTGACCGAGGAATGTGACATTTTTGTAGTTTAATAACAGTCGGCTTGTTATTATTTATTCCAAACTAGATCGATGTAAATAATATTATGTTACCGAGTATTTATATTTATAATATTACTGCGCACAAATATTATCAGATTATAAAACGTAAATGCATGCCTACTGTACAATATACACCTGTTCGTAAATTATAAATAATAGGTCCGCAGTCGAATAGTCGGACATTATACCATTAATATTTTACAAACCCGTTATTTTTTAATTTTAATTTTTTTAATCCCGAAATAGACGATATTTGAAAATCATAATGAAAGTTTAAGACTACAAATCGATAACGAACTCTACGCTTATTCTTATCTCGTTCGCAGACAAACGATGTTAGGAAAACGCAATAATAATATTATACACTGCGCGGGGTAGAAGGGGTTCGATCTACTCTACATAATCCCGTAGTAGGTGAAAATAATACGATCACCACAGTGCATCACACCCCAAAAGCGCAACCGGATGGAACCGTAATCGTCGTACTCAGATATTGTTTTCGATTATTTTATTTTATCAATAACTAGTTGCGTGTTATTATCCTACGATATAAATACTATTGTGTTGTTTATTAATATAATGGAATAAGCTTTTCTGTATAGAAGTTAACCGTTTGAGTTATCGCTGGAAAACAACACTGAATATTAGGTACTTGTCTGAAGTGCCTTATCAATCGTATCCCGTTGTTCATTCTGTTCATTTCTTAGCACAGCGAAATTGTCCGCGTCGAGAAAAACAACGTTCTTGATATTAAATCCGTTATATCAGCCGATCGATGTACGACGTTGTGTCACGACGAGAACGTTATAAATGGATAATACACAGCCATCTTTGATCCTTAATAAATTACATCCGAGAACGAGCGAACAAGCTTAGTTCGGAGGTAAACAACGATGTGTTTGGCAATTTTGACGATTCGGAAGACGCGCGAATACGTGATAAAAATGTCACTATTGGCGGGTTTACATAAGCAGATGATGAAATTTAAAATAAGAAGTCAAAATTGGGTAAGCTTTAGCCTTCTTCGGAAACCGTATACGATAGTACATCGGCTAAAACCTCGGAGGAATAATGGTAATAATAAAAATAATAATAACAAGCTGTGACGTGTTTTTCAGACTGCTGTAAACTTTGCCCGATTGAACGAACGAAATACATCACTCGAACGGGATGACCTATACGAGTCACAATAAAAGATTATTTTATATACATTATACTGTTGCTTTGTGAAAAACGAACATATATTTGCCATCAACGACAGTTACGGATATCGAAACTTCATATTTATCCACTCAAATAACTATTTCATTATAACGTGCGATTCGCCAAGCTGACTACGCTAATTCAATACGTCAATGTTTGTCTTTGAAAAAAATAAAATAATAAATAAGTAAGTTTTAATACCCGTACTACAACTTTCATCCACTCATCTAAACTTTAAATGTATATTTAAGTATATATATATATATATACGTATAAATACAACTATTTATTCAGTATCCGATATATTTAAAAAAATAAATGTATATTTATTTATTTATTTATAAAAAATACAACCTCGATACATTGAATTTAAAGTAATAATTGTATCTATTTAAATATTTCGAATTAAATAAAAATATTTTTTGTTTCTTCGCAAAAAAGGGCAACCACACAGATTCGCTTGTTTAGCCCGTAAATATATAACTAGATATTTCCTACAACGTTGCAGATACACAATAACCAATTTATTTCGGAAAGATATATAGCCCGTGCACACATATATCAGCGTTGTTTGAATGAGCAATGGCGTACCTATAGGTATAATATAATATGTATTTGATTGGCATTTCGTGTTTTATTGTCTTATACCGGTCGAATTATATTATACTTATCGGAGTGTTGAAAGAAAAACTATAGGTGAAAACATAACACGGCACACCGTACGTTGATGGCACTATCGCGGAACACGATAATCATATTATATACAACTGTTTCATTTATTACCGAGGCATTTCAGTGTTTGTTTCGATACTAGGCCAGTAGCAGTACATTGGTCCTACACAACGTTTTAAAGTATTATTGTAGAAACATAATATAGTTTTGGTTTAATCCGAGACAGATTACTATAGCTGCAAAGGCATTATTAATTTATTTTGATGGAGTAGGACAATCGAATGCGCAAGTTTTAGACCCGAGCTTTTCCAATTACGCCCTATCGGAGTTGAAACGATTTAAAACAAACAAGTTCTAACTCTGAAACATGATGGACAACGACGGTTTGATGTCGTACGTACCTGCCGACCTATAATAAATACGCCTAATAATACCAATTAACGATACACCGTACGTAGTGTACTGTATATATTAAATTTAATATTCGTAAAAATACAAATAATAAGTGATGGTATTTGGCAGTTTCGTGCGTCAAACTATTCACTGTCAGGTTTATTATAATCACTGTTGGTGTTCTAATTGTGCAATAGGCTACAATTATTTGTATATACCTATTGTATTATATCTTAAGAAAATATATGCACTTTTCAGATAAAAACGAAAATGGTTTTTAGAGGACTGCAACCAATGTTCTTTGTGGATTCAACAAGGTGCGTTTCCACGAACTCACAGCAATAAATTGTATTCCTTACTTGCAATCAACCATTTTCTAATAGTTATTTATGAATTACATGATTGGGTCGGAAAAAATACGAGAAACTCGTTTCCATAGAACTAAACTATAATTAAATATTTCCATTATTTCTTCAAGGCGAGTACCGAACGAATCGTTAATGTATTGTTTTGAAATGGATTTTTTTTTTTAACTCCACTGATTAATAAAAAAAAATAATTGAACAAGTTATTAGGTGTAAACCATACTATTGTAGAATAGAATTCTAAATTATTTTTTAAATAAATCATATTTTTTTTAGTTCTACAAGACAAAAATTGTATTTGGTTTGTATCCCTTAATGTAAAATAAAAAGATGCTATAAAACGAAAACGAATTTCAAGATTTTATTTTAATGAATCTCTTATAATATTATATAATATAATTAATATGATTTTTGTTATTGAATTATAATTGTATTACTATTTGTACGAACAAACATGCTCATGTTACAGTTTATTGAAAATAATATGTACTTATATTGTTATTGTGTTCTCAACAAACAAATATCATCGATATACATTTTAAAATACTCAAATAAGCACCTACATAAAATATTGCACTTAAAAGTAAATTTATCAATTATCAAACTTAAATGATTTTACAGCAATTATTATACAAGAAAATAAAGTAAATATATTTAATTATTATTTATAGTAATTGAAAATTTTAATAAAAAAATATTAAATGTAATACGTTAGATTAAAATAAGTTAGCATGTTTTTATTTCTACTTTGCGTTTATGCACAATATAAGTGAAAACAATTCTAAAAATTATTACTATAAAATATATACTATATAAAAAATAAATAATTACATTTTTTGTAGTTTTTTTTTATTCTCTTATTATATCTTGTGCACTCTTATTTTCCATATACATTTTATTTACATTTTATATACTATCGAAACTATAATTTTTATTAAAAAACTTAGTTTTCAAGTCACACACGTAAGCAAAAATTATTCATTAAAAATAAAAAATTATCAATTATAATCATTATTGTTGTCAAATATGTTGAAGAATTATCATTATTTATAATGAATATAAAATAAAAAAACCTAGATACTCTTGTATTAGAACTTAGAACTATGGGCTTATAAAAATATTTTTCCAGAACGTTGAATTGTTGAAGGTTTACTTTTAATTGATTTTAACGAGAATCTTATTTCCAGATTTTCTCTTCATAATCGATCTTGATTGAAGCGAGAGTGATATTAGAGTGGTATCTCTATGGTCATTATCTATAGGTAAGTTATCGCTTTAGGAAAATACCTACGAAACACAGCAACCATGGTACACGAAATGTTAATTTAAATAATATCTCGTCTCGAACATATAAGGAGCCTAAATTAATTATCGACTCGTACTAATACTATAATATAGAACGCGTATCGCTATTATACCGTACCGGAACCTATCACCAGATTATGATATTTCAAAGTAAAACATATTAAGTATTTATTATTTGTATCATCATTTTTATTTATTAGGTAATATTATATAAATTAATTTAATAGCAGTATTAAAATATAAGTTAAAATAGGTCCAACGACGATAATCCTTTATAGTGCGACTCGAAGAAGGTAATGGTGATTTGACACCACTAAATTACACGGTAATACGAATAGAAAACGACACGACCATTGTATACATTGGTATTTATTTTTTAACTTTTAACCGGGGCATCTTAGCCACAATAAATGTTTCGCAGAAGTGCGTAAAACCATGATGTAATATCATTTCCCGAAAAACCCAAACGGTGTGTATACAATAATTATTATATACGTGTGTGACGTACTGCATTGCTGATTAGCTGAGAGTTTGCAATCTACCAAATGGGATAACTACTATTATATGTGTTTGTGTATATATATATATATATATATCTATATATGTTTACTGGTTTTCTCACGTATACCATCATCTCCACGTAGTGTACACGCGCATGATGCGCAAGCAAGTCGTCTGTAACTCTTGTCGTTGAACATAACAATATTATGTTCCGCGTTATTATTATATTTATATATATATATACACTATATACACACTATATACACACATAGTATATAGTATAGTGACATAGTGTTGTAAGTTTGACAAAATAAAAGTTTTGAGTTAAATTAAAAATAAAATAATCAACTGCCGTTGTATATGTACGCGTCTAACATACAGTCTCGCGTTTCACACAGATTTTAAAATTCAAACAGTTAATCATTGAATATTATTTTTATTTTTTATTTATTATAATTAAAATGTTTCAGCACACCTGGTGCTATTACAAGTATCTTAATATTATGAAACATTAACATATATAGCTTAAAATAATAATTATAATACTCATATTATTAACTCATAAACATCACAATTGCATCATACACACAAGTAAACAACCAGTAAATCCTACGAGAGCGGTTAAAACAAAATACATTTATAGAGACCAGTTCAACTGAAATTATAAATCAATTATGATTTATAATAATTTAAACGATACAAAAATAAAAAATAAAACATAAATAAAATAACGTTCTATAATTATACGTTATACTTTTTTATTATAGACATGTAGATACTTAGAGCTTATTGGGTTCAAGGATTATCATAAGTGGCACTATGGTAGTATATTATTCATTACAAGTAATATAATTAGATATTTTTTAACTTTATAACAGTTATATATTTCCATAATCATAAAAATGAATGATTTATGAAATTATATTACAAATTGTAAGTATGCATTGAAAATAAATCAAAATCATTTTTTTAAATAAAAATGATAAATATTTTATTAAAATGAACTGTACTTTTCAGTTTTAACTGACAAATAATAATAAACATAAATTTCATACTCTTTTTCGTTTAAATATTTTAAGATCGGTAAAAACGTAAGTTATTACGTATGCACAATGCAATTTTTATTAATACTCCATATTGTGTTTTTAACTTTCATAAACATATAATATCGCAAAATAAACTATTGATTGAATTAGTAATGTGGTGTACTACTTTATTTACGTGTAACGTATATCTTTGTGTTAGTTTTGCTTTATTATTTTGGAAAACAATCAATTATTTTTCATGTTATAATAATAAAAGGCTTTCAAAAAGTTTAAATTTGAAACCCTTTAATTGGTACATTGAAGTATTCAAATTATCTTTAACATTGATAACAACAATATTTAAACGTGATTAAAAAATAATAATAACGTAATTTTCAACTACATAAATATAATATAAGCAATTAAATTATATTAATAAAACAAAAGGAAAGATAATACATCCTTAATAGTTATTTCCATTATACGTGATGCACTGTAATTAATTTTTTCAATTAATTACCAAATGTTGAGATTAAAGTATAATTACATTACTATTAAGCGCAAACATTTTTAATCAGCTGTTTCATAAATGGGATATTTAACTTTTTACTAAAATAACTATTAATACATATTATATGAAATATTATGTTATGGTAAAGTCATGGTGCCTAAATAGTTTTTATTATTTTTTTTTCATTTCTTTTTCAATCCGACTACGGAGATGATAGGATTCAACTTTGAAATTCGTTGTCTTAAATCAAGGTGTAGTACAGGTGACTATGAACTATAGTCTATTTTTAAACAATAAATAAATACCAGAGTAGATTAAAATACTTATAAATAATTCTTTTGTGTGTATAAAAGTTGTTTGAAATAAATGGGTTCATTTTTTGTTGCACAGAAACATTAATTTTACGCCTAGAAATAAATCCTACACCTAACAGTAAAGGTCGGAGTTAAAAAAAACTGTGGAAGTCCATCTGCTGAATATTATTTGTTGAATGTACTTTGTCATTAAGTTGATCACTGTAATGGGAGTATTAAATTTAAATTCAATCATAATTCATTACTTTTACGAAAAGCGATTTTGAGTGGAGACTGGTTTTATTTTTTTATAACTTGACTATGATTTAATAAAACTTTATTTTTTCATCAGTTTTTACTATGTTGATCTTATTTTAACAAAATTCATCACATATTTTATAGAATAATAAATTCATGTAGTATAATATCACATGCCATTATTGTTACTAATGTGTAAGTTAATGTAGGTAATGTGTATCTTTGAAAAGTGTGCGTAGGTTTATGTTTTAAATAACTTTACTTAAGATTAATCCAAAATATTAAAAATTTCATCGTGTATGGGAAATAGTTGTATACGTTACTTAAAAAATATAGCATGTTGATTGATGTATTTATTTTTATTTTTTTTTTTACTTAAACATAATAATTAAAATTTCTAGAGAAATATAGATATTTTTCGTTGAAAACCTAACTTTTTTAATATTAAACTTCAATCTTTAAATGTCTATAAAAATAAATTTCAGAATGAACATCTAAGAAAAACCTACTTATTAGAAACTTAAGAACTACGAGGAACTATAATATAATAAATTTGTAAGCCTTTTGGTTAAGAAAAAATGTTATCTACATAAATCGAAAATAAAACTGAATAATCTCTACAGTTTAAACGTAAACAAATAGCTCAAAAGAATCATTATATTTTGAAAATTATATTATACATAGAATAAGGAGATGATAAACATTAAAAAACATACACAATTGTATAGTCAAAATATGTATTGTTTTTTCAGTTTATAAACTACATAATATTATAGAAATTGTATTAATTTATTAAAATTACTTTTTTTTTACACGAATTTCTTTACCTTTATGGAAATAATTTTCATATTTTAAGTTAATATATCACAACTTATATATTATTGCTATTATCATAACTCGTTGGCATCTGATATAACTTTAGTAGCTAATCATTGTATAGTATCTGTGATGTCTAATTAATTTTTGTAGCATAAAATATATATTTTATAATACAAATTATTAATGTGTAACATACATAGGATATATTATGATAAATGAATTATAAAAAAAAAATGAAGTAATTTGTTAAAAAATAAAGACATACTATAACATCGTTATGGAAAATTGAAAGGTTCAAAAAGTACTTACGAGTCGAGTTCATAATATACATATGAAAACAAAATTGGATAATGATAATCACATTTTCAGGAAAATTTACCCTCATGCACGCAGCATGTGTTTAGCTGCCGATTGGCGTTTTGAATAATTAAATTCATAAAGGGTTGGACAAGATGTGTGTATATATAATGCAAGTATGGATTTTTACACCATGTACAGAAAAAGTAATCCTGTGGCATTGTTAAAACTATTTGTGTGAAATTTATAAACCTTTTTTTTTATTAATTTGCATTATTTTCACAAAAAAAAAAAAAATAAACAAAACTTTGTCTTGACACATTGACACACAATAATATGCATAATGTATATTGTATATCACAATTTACCATGATTATATGATATACAGCTTTTCCATTTAGACAAAATGCAAATTTAGCATAGATCACGCTCTTTATATAGGTATAACACATTTTTAAGGAACACTGAGAAAGTTAATGAAGTTGCAACTTATAATTATTATTGAGTTTAAAACGAATAGTTAATTATATTGTTTAACCAACTTAGTAAAGTTAAAAGTTAATTTTCAACAAAATATACCTGTGAACTAAACCTAAGTCATATATTTATTTGCACATGATGTGATACCGAATCACTAATTTATTTAATTTAATATAATTTTTATGATCAAAAAAAAAAAATATTAAGACAAAAATATATTATTTGATGAGATAATTATTATTCATTGTAAGTACTTAACATGTAAGAAAAAAGTTACAATGCATTACTTGTACTTGAATGGAATGTGATAAAAAATCCGTATATTTAGCGTTTGTAAATATTACCTTTCAAAACTATAATTACATATAAAATTTGAAATTAACGTTTTAACTCAACTTAAATAAATGAATAATTCTTATCCAGTCTTGCTTTTAATTATTTATATCCATTAGTAATTCTAGTTCATAATTTTTCAAAATATTCTATACTTTGTCACACTTTTGTATTAAAAAAAAAAAAAAACGATTTTGCACAATAATATTATAGTTTATTTTACGTATAATGTGAATCGTATTTGTGACCTGCTTGGCTAGATTTTGTATAAAATTGAATATACATTTTTGAATTAAATGTGTTAACCAGACGACGAGTCGTCAACATTTTTGAAAATACCTGTCTCTTAGGTTGCTATGATATTATATGTACTTTTTAATGAATTATTACCTATACGGCTATTTCCTTTAAATTTTTCATTTCGTTTCGATGGATATTTTTTAATTTAAATGCTGTCTGGTGAAGAGTAACTTTAATTAAATGATCAGATCTGGTCTATATTTCAAACTGAATTATACATTTTATATTCAATAAAACTGATGAATTGTAAGCATGACAAAATGTCAACGTGACACAAAGAACCATTTTTTTGTCAGAATGTTGACATAGGTATATATATCATGATTTATAGATCACTTCATAATAATATGTAGAACAGTACGTTTTCCCCATTTCCAACTCATTAGGTGTTCGTTGTAGGTAAAAAAAAAAAAAAATCGTTAAATGTTCAAAAAGCCAAAAGAGTTTTATGGTAAATTGGTACTTCATATTGGATCTAATTGACTATAATATGATTCATTCAATGTAATTTTTATAACTTATTTAATCGGTATAGTCATTTAAAAACGCCGATGAAAACCATATGAAGAAGTTTTAATTGAGTGACATGATTCTCGTGAAACTTGAAAGCACGTGTAAACGTTTATTATTGTAAAACCGAAAAGCTATGACATATCGATTTTTTATAATTGCATTTGAAGATAAGTTTAAATAATATTAGTACTTGGTACATATAATACCTACGTTCTATTTTACTCGACGGTAATTACATTATGGAAATATTTATTAATAATGTAATATCATTTTTTTTTTATATTTACAAACAAACACAATGAATTACTACAACCACAATTTCATAATATTCGTTATTGAGGTTATAACTATTTTAGAACTGTTTATAATTTAATTTTATGTTTACTATACATACTGCGTTTTGTGATTAATTATGTTACGATTTATAATTGAGTAAATTTATTTGCATAAAAAATAATAATAATAACAATATTATTATTATTATAGTTGTATAATAGCGCTTTAGTATAGAAGTACTATAGGCATTTTACAAGATAGACATTCTGCACAGTTTATAATACGCTAAAATAGAAACATACAATGGGTAAATGTACGAAATCGAAAATATTATATTTTTTTTTCATTACATGAAATGCACAATAAGGATTAAATATTACGTAGTATATAAATACCTAATTATACCTATAAAACAATAATGCAATGGAACATATAATTTGTTTTAATTTTTTAAAATTTATAGCCAAGCTTTAATTACAATACGCATTCAAAATTTATTGTTTTTTTCCATTGTATAATTATACTCCATAGTAATAAGAATAATAGTAATAAATTATATTTCCATGATGTTTGGATATTATTAAAATATTCAAGAACTTATAATCGTTTTTAGTGCGCTACGGCTTATCATCCATAGAGTAGTGATAAAATGGACCATCAATGTTACTTAAAATCGGTTTTACCTGAATAAATTAATTTTAAAATTAAAATTGCAAACCTTCACAATAATAATAAAATCCCTAATATATAAATTATGTGATTTTTATATTACTATTAAATAGAATAAATATTTATTATTAGTTATTGTGAAAACTGAAAATACGTATATATCGTACACCGTATACACATTTTATACATTAAATAATAAACTATGTAAAACATTATTTCTACGGGATTGGCTTAATTCCTAGAGTAAATAAAACAAAGATACCATTTATGGATGGTAATAATTTTGTGTATTTGTACCTTTGCCTTTTTTTTTCTGCGAACACGTTTTGAGTTGATAGAGAGCCGAATCGTTTCATGTAACACATTAAAAAGTTCGGAAATCGAGTCTATATTCAATTTTCTTTAAAGCTTCCCTAAGCGCAAAGAGAAACTACCGAGAAGAGTAAAACAATTTTGAAGAAATGTTTGCAACTTGATTTAAATCGAGTTCCAAGTAGAACCGTTTTATAAAAGCGATGATTTATTATTGCATTCAAATTCAATATCAAAACACACGGCTATGGGGTAAATGAAGCAATTGGTCACAAATCTACGATTTAATTTGTCACGTATTATAATTTTTACTCGGAATTTCGTTACATTTATCTTATTCAGTAAATGGCTTGTTTCGCTTTTAAACGCATTTGTTTTTTTTAAGAGCTGAGAGTACTGCAGCGTATAAATACGTAACCATGTAAATTGCACTTTCAGAAAAAATATTTCCAATACGTATAGCTTATAATTTATACGGAACACGTTAAAAAATTTCGTTCTAGGTAATAATTTCACTTAATATCGATTCTGAATTGATCTCATCTGTGTAAATCTCGCTTGCGTTTGTTTAAATATTTCCGACGATTGTTGATAGTTTTTATGTTCACTTACAAAAACAATTGCAAATAACTCTTTAAATTACCATCCTGACTTGATTTATACTATAGAAATTGTTTGAAAAACATCACTAAACAAGAAGAAAAAAAAAAACAAAATATTCCTAGCTTGACTCGGGAACTAATTCAACTATACATTAAACATTCTTCTCTTTATTTGATTGTATTATTTCAAGTATATAATTGGAATTGTTTTAATTATATAGATAATGTTCTTATTGAATTCTAGTAAACTTAAAAAAAATATGTAATCAAATGTAAATGTTGTCACAATTGTTTTTTTTTTTTTTAGTTTATTTTAATAAAATGTTTAACATTTTTTAAAATTTCTATATTTCTTACCGAAAACCTTATATTATTATCTTGATTTTTTTTTTTTTTTGTTTATGAATGGAAACTCAAACGCATACCTAAAAAAAAAAAAACAAAACAAAAAATAAGTGACATGTCATGTACAAACAACAAATAATTAAATATGAGTATAATTTAAACCTATACATAAGGACCAACACCCCAAGTCCAATTTTTATCCGAAATCGGATATCCATTTGAAACGTATAATTAGCTAATGATTTGGTAGTTTTTACCGATACGAGAAAATGGAATTCTAAAATACGCAGTCGACAAGCGCATTGAAAAAAATTCGATGAATAAAAACGGCGGTAGACAGTTTTCTTCGGACAAAATATTCGTAGGTCGCTGACGCAGAGGCTTGTTTTCAAACCGCACCGTCGAAATGGGAACTTGAATTTATTCCATTGATCCAATCTTTAATTAGTGCCTTATCTCGTAGACATGAATATTCATAGGACACCGGGAAAACTCGGATAGCCTGCCCGGTTGCACACGGTTGGTCTCCGCTGAAATCATCACTTTAAATGTATGCGAAGATCTTGCGCCGGCCGGTCCAGGTAGTTAGACGGCGGTATTATTCCACGACAAAGAATCACAATCAAACACCGGTCCGTCAAAATCGTTTCGTATTCATTGGTTATTAAAATCAATCATCCCATTTGTGTTACACATGCACGGGGTATTCACTGTTTAAAATTCAAACACACAGACCTAAACGCTGTGGTGCGGAAAAGTGTTCGTGTATGATTCGTTTTAGCTTAATGGGATTTTTCACTACTCACCAGAGTGAAATTATTCATCAAAACACACAAACGCACATTTCGATAATATATATATATATATATATATATATATATATATATATTGCATTCATACGTATATACCAAGTTCAATCCACGATTGACCGTTTTCAACATCCGGTAATTTATAGTGACCTAAATGCAATTAAGGTTATATTTCATTTTTCACCGCGGTAATGACACTTAAACAAATAAAAATGATTAAATATCAAAAGTAATAAATATATTTGTGACAACGTCTATTTGTGTACGAGACCAAACATTATTGATTGCATACGTATAGCACGAAATTAACGACGCATTTTTAAAACAAAAATGTATTTGCTAAACAGCCATTGCGTCAATAAAAAAAATATAACGATTAAAAAATAATTACAGTTTTAAAAATTTAAGACTTCTTAGCCAAACCGACTTGTATTTAAGGTTATTGAAATCAAACGGTTTCAATAATAAATATCGGCATAATACTGCTTAAAAACGAATAGTAAATGTTTGTAGTTATTAATTCGTAAGTAATTGGTTTGAATTTTATAGATATATATATATGTGTGTAACGTATAGTAATTTGATTAATAACAATACGAAAATGAATTAAACATTTTAGTGTAAAGCAATATTTGCAAACAATTTCATAATATACAATCGAATCATATTAGTTAATACGTTCCGTTTCATTTTGTAATACTCTTTGCCCTACACCAAGCATTTATAATCATTGATAATAAAAGGCTATACTGTATAGTCAAGTGCTAAACCTATTCATTAAATGCATTATTTAGATATTTATATTATAATATTATATTTAGTGTTCAGTTTCTTATATACAGCCACTTTAAGTTTTTGATTATTTACTACTTTAATGAATTAAAGATGAAATATTTTACTTGAATTAATTTCTATGGTAAAATAATACCTTCCATTAACAGTTTTGTGCTCAGCGTACGCATGTGATACTACAAACTGTTTAAATTAAATACGATCCATTCAATATAGTAATTCAAAACACATTCATTCATTCAATTTTTAGCTCCACTTAAAACTAAACTCTGATACTTACCGTTTTACTAAAACAAAAAATATTATTATTCTAAACCTTTACTTGAGGATTATCTATTGCAAACGTGTAAATTATTTTGTCCGAAAATGCGTTATAAGTGATTGTGGGGTAGGTAGGTATCAGTTAGTTTTGGCCAGTCAATCGTAAGTTGTACTTAAAAACGTACAATATAATAAAGTGAATACCTATATAGATTTTAAATTATAATTGTTTTCGAGAAGTATGATTAATGTATAGTAATAAAAGTGCTTAACTGAACACAGTTTTATAGGAAATCTATTTTAAATATTGAACCCATAAACCTAATTTATAACGAACGGAGTTTTGCTTATACTCAAGTTTTCTCGTTAACACGAAACACTATGGAATGTATTATAACCCATCAACATAAATTGTACAATTTAAAGCGGAACTTTGTTAGATATTTTATTTGTTACATTTAATCGTCTGTAATAACATGTCATTATTTTGTTTGGTGTACCTACCCATAATAAATAACTTAAATTTTAGATTTGTAATCTTACCCAGCTTTAAAAAAACTACTAAGGTGTTATCAATTAATTCAATTTATTTGTAAATCTAGAATTCCACGTAATGTTAAAATATTTTGGATAGCACACCTCAAAAACTGAATTTTTACTCCATCTTTCACAAAACTTATAACTTATAGATAAAACCTCTTTTAGCTATCTCAGTATTTCACTCATTATTATTGCATTGTTGCAACTAAGGTATTATATTCTACTAAAATGACTATAAATATAATTTATATTTTATCAACGGTTTGTATACCATTTTTATTTATAAGAAAGTTAATAACAATTATAAAAATTAAAATAAATAAATACTATTCACTTTCATAAAATATAAATATTAAAAATAAAAAACATGTGACACAACACAAATAATATTATGTTTTATGATAAATTGTCACAATTTGTAATAGTGCCTTAATTTCTATAATGGAATCATCACCACGAACATAAAGAGTAAAATACAGAGAAATGTTTTTACTAAGTAGGTACATATAGTGTAATATGTGTAAGACGGGGAATTGTTTAACTGATGCGCGTTTAATTTTAATCACAGAATGTTACGTTATAATTTGTTCGCTCGAAAATGCAAAATTAAATTAGTAATGATAAGTTATTTTTCCTTTTATATTTGATAATGGAAAATGTAAATAAATTTATAAAATTAATAACTAGGATTATACTATAATGATAATGCGGAAAAAAGATTCAACGATACGAATAAAAATAAAGAAAAAGCATAAGAAATTAGGTATAGATGTGTTTTTTTTTTAACAGAAAAATGAAATCGATTAGCTGAAAAATTTACATAATCCCTATGAAATGATGTCAGATAAGGGTGACGGCGTGGAAAAAAATAATCCTTCACAAAATTAGTTAACCCGGTGAAAAGTTTACAGTTACAATTATCCGGCATGATTATTTTCGAGAAGCTACCTTAATTATTTCGGGAGCTTAGTGGTATATTATTATGCATAGTTCGGTTATTGTAAGATTCGGGAGATATTTCTAGTAATTTATTCGAGAAAAAAATAGTAAAAGCATTAATAATGATAAAATTATGATAAAGAAACCAATTAGCGTAACGAAAGCATTGAATATAATAATAATCATAATACTTAACAACACATCGTTATCAGCATTAGTTGAATTATTATTCTGAATAGTATTATACTATATGGTTATTTTAACAATAAACACTCATTATCTGGAAAAGTATATTATGTGTTTTTGAAAAAAAAAATTTTCACTTTATTCGTTATAAAGCAAAATTTTAAAAAGAATTGATATTTTCCCTTCGATTTTATCAATGTATATAGTTTAGTTAAATATTTTTTCTATATCTTACTTTTTTAAACGTTAACATAAGCAGTTTCATGTTTTGATAAAACTTGTTAACTATTATAGTTGTTAAGCTAAAATTGATGTTTCATTTAAAAATATAAAAAACAAAACCTTAAAAAATCAAAGGTAAATAATGCAATTTTTTCAAAAATGTTTGGTACAACAACATTACATTTTGAAATAAATAAATAAAATATTTTCAAATGTCTTATAGTATTTTTTTAAAAATGATGATGGTTTTCTGTTAAAATAATACACGATGCAACTTTAAGTATATTGTGATAACACAACAAGGCGCGCGTTAACGATATTCAATTAGGTATATAGTAAATGTATACTCTCGCGCAAACAATCAAATAGTGAACACAGAATAACGTCTGAGCAGTTTTAAAACTAATTGGGTTAAGAAAAAATAAATAGGTAGTCAAAAGGGAGAAAAAACGCCTAACCATATTGCCAAAATCAACATCGGAGGCACCTTCAAGTGTTCCATCTAAACATTAGTGTGTACACAAATTAAAGATTAATGACTACATCGGTTTTCTTAAATACGATTATTAATATATTTCGGGTTATCCGTTTAAGACGATACGTTCAATTACTTGGAAAATGTTGTTGTTACTTATCAATACCTTTATTATAATACTTACATTTTTTTTTTTTATTTAGAGGTTGCTTAATTATGGTTAAAAATAAAAACATTAACCCACAAAATTATTGGTGTAGTAGGACTTTCGACATTCGATTAAGTGTTATTTAAAATATTATAAAAAAGAATGAAAGAAAAATGTACGAATTCTTACAGTATATTGTTAGTATTTTATTTCGTTTGTACGATTATACAAATTACTTAAAATTATAGTACTATAACCATTTGACAACTCATAATATAAAATTATATGGAAATTCAATATACAGTTTATTTGTACATACACTTTTGATTGTTATACGTATTTACATAATACATAATATATATGGCAACTGTTTTAAACAATATTAAAGTTATCATTATTATAAAACAAATTTAGTTTCAAACTATATTTTATAATAGATGAAGAAATTAAGTTTATACTCGTACATTTAAATTACAAATATTTAATTAATTCATCAAAACAATATACGATTATCAATATAAAATTATCTATATTAGATATTTATTTAGGATTTTATGGTATATACGAGATATATTATAACAATATGTAAGTAGTTCATCAAACATGTTTTACAAAATTAGTTTAATTCAAAGCAATAAATAAAAATTTGAACAGATCAATTACATATAAATATATAACTGATATAACGAGTTATATTGAATACACAATTTGCTATTTAGTGTTACATTAATTGAACTATTTGAGTGAATGTAGCTAAGGTAACGTAAATATTTTAATTAAATTGAATGAAAGAAATTATTTGAAAATTTTAAGTCCTATTGTTTAACTAAATGGCTTATGTTTCAACATTTCATAACGATTTATTTTGAATTTTCACAGAGAACTTATGTCATAAATAGTTCAATTTAAATTTCTTTTAATTTATAAAAACTATAATAATTTTATGAGTAAACTTTAAAAGTTTAATATAACTGTTCATAAAATATATATCTAAACTAAGAACTATACAAACTACACTAACGAAATTTATATTCGCTCATACAAAATTAATTAATAAGTTATTAGATGATATCATATAAGCATAATATTGTTTTAATGTCAAGATCGAAACACAGAATTAAATGCTATAGTTTTCAATAACGTGATATATTTTTTAAAGATGTAATTTTATTTTGGAAGGTATATATAAATATAGACTTGTGTATTCATATTTACTGTAATTTGAATGAAATAATACTAGAAATACGGATCGTCATAATTTAAAAAAAAAATACTATAAAAAATACTTAAAAACCAATGACAATTTCAATAGATAATGCCTGGATCCGTCGTAAAATTGTAAACTTTTTATTTGAAAAATCTTTTAAGAAGATAAACTGGTCTCAATGTGTAGTACAATATATAATTCAATTGTAACTTAATATTATGTAGAATTTTACATTAAAAAAAAAAAAAAAAACAATATGATAAATCTTTTAAATTGCAATAGTTAAATGGTTATAAATATATTATGATAATAGAAACGAGAGAAATATACATAAATACAAATATATAAATTCAAATAAAAAATGTTCGTACTATAAAATATTAATACGAATTAAATATTTAAAAAAAGTTGTAGAACTAAATTCTATCCAAGTTGAAATAAATTATAAGCATACGTTTATTTATAGGTATACGATATTTTAAAAATACAATAAATTCGAATTTAAAAGGCCAAACCGGATACACATGTTATATTACTGTGTGTAGTGCACTAATCGCGCTTCGATCAATATCATTGAGGGATTGAGCGATGTTCCGTTGCAATTTTATACTTGAAGGAATAGTAATTTAATGCATTTACCTTTAAAAGATAACCCACTGATCTCATTGGTTAAAACATTGGTTGTTGAGATTTATAAAACGTTAATTATAATCTGTTAGTTATTTTTTTATTTTCTTATGCTAGACGACATTATATTATACTACTATACTAAGAAAATGTAAAAATGTTCTTTTCTAAGTATCAACTATACTTGTTTCCGACAAATAGTAAGTACTTTGAAATATTTGAAGAACTCCACTAATTACCTTTATTATACATTGAGGTTACTAGAAAAACACCATTACACAACATACAACTGATATAGGTTATACATATCGCTTTTGGTTGATGATAAAATATGTTGTAATAGGAGGATAAATAGGAGGATAATAGTAGTAAATAACATTAAAAAAAAATCATAAAATGTAAAAAAGTATTTTTATGTTAATTATGAAAACAATACAGTAATAATTAAATCTTTTTATATTTTGTCCTTTTAATACTAAACAATATTTACATTGAACGAAAGTTCAACTATCGAGTCATATTTTATTGGACGCTGAAAATACTAGAAAATATATTATGGATTATGATTAATACTATTAAAATTATACTAACTAAAATTATCGATTTTAAAATTCCGGCAAAAATGAATGCGCTAGAAATTATTTTTTAATTGTTCAACGGCATGTAAAATAGGTACCACATACACGCACCACAATACTCAAAAAGTCACCGAGCGGTTTCATAATATGTATCTACTACCTACGATCGTTATGTGTGCGATACTATACGTATATTTGTTTATTATACACGTTCACGTACAACATTGGTCGCTAGCTGTATTTGATATTTTGCCGTTGCTCGGGGAGACAAAAAATTGGTGAACGGCTGCTGTTCGGACGAATAAAACGTGACAGGAAACGATTACACTGTGTACCTAAATCTAAATTTACATTAAAATATTATCGATCGACTCATGGGTGAAATGTTACAGGTGAGCAACAAGAGCGTGAAATTCAGTGCATCAGACTGATTGGCAATTACACTAGATTTTTCATCGGAGCTTCAGCCTTCAACGGGCCCACATACTCGCTAGTGCCAGAATGCGTGAGAGAGACATAAATAGGTGCCTACACATACTCACACACGCACAGAGTGAGATTGACGGAGAGAATGGTTAGAGGAAAAAACAACCCGTAGCTGTCGTCATTTGTCACTATCACATCGGGATGGTTCAAAAATGTATTTTTTTCTACCCCCACTAGTTCGTGAACTCTTTCTACAACCTTCACACGCACACTACGCCCGCCCACCATCAGTTTCACAATATACATGTATAATATATATACACCCTCTTCCTCCCACATACTACACACACACACACACACAATATACGCGTACTCGCGGGGTTCTACGTTACGCGTGCACATATATTTCGGGTTTTAGACCCCGAAAATATAACGGTGAAAACGCGCGTAACATCCCGCGGGAACGTAAGCGCCAGTTAAACCAACCATTAATTCGGTATGTGTTTCTATCTCGAATCCACCCTCTTCTCACCAACCACCGCCGTCCTGACTAAGCACTGTTTCAATATTTTAATCCGCCCTCCCAACCCGTTTTTCCACCGATGCCACACTTTTCTAGTATTTTTTTTCAGATCGACAATAACGTTTTGGAAGGTTACGACAAGTAAGCAAAAAAAAAAAAAAAATAAACAAATAAAATAAAAAATTTTGATCATAAACCTACTGCACTGCCTTCAGACAAAAAATAATTAAACGCGGTCTCATTGACCGCATAAAACACCAAGTCTTGGTGATTTTTTTTCCTCAGACGCAAACGCAAAATCGTTAATAATTCCTGTCTGTTAGATACGCGTTATGATCTTGTATATTTTGTAATATATGTTATTATCTATCCTGACCGTACATCAGCGAGTTAGCGCAACGAGCAGATTACATCTAAAAATGATCGAGTTTGTTTATCCGTCCCTTACACGGACAATTTATTTCAGGTTTAAAATATTACGCCATGTTATAGGTACGAATAAACTGTGCGGCATAATGATGCAATAAAAATAAAAACGAAGCATTGTGACTATATAGTATATAGAGTTTGAGTCGAGGTGCATAATATTATAATTACTATATATTATATAAACATATTATTATATAGATTTATAGACATACATTTTATTTTGTAGTAAGGACAATACCATAATTAATAAGACGTATACTGTTTACAGATGGTTGATTGCTATTGTAATTGGTGTGTACAATATACGAATTATCATAACAACTGTTAACTTCAATAGTTCTAAAGATGATAAATACATAACGATACAGTACGTTTCTCTGTCGCCGAGGCGGGGTTTATTCAATAATTTTTAGATTTAATAGATACTTATAATTTGTCAACAAACACAATAAACATTGTGTTATTTTGAAATAAAATAAATTAACCATATCGGTACCCAAACTAAAACAGTAAAATACTGCGAGTGGAGATCATCGAATGCATAGTTTCGATAAGTGAAAAATAGTTGCTGATATTAATTTGTGTACAGTAATATATGTAAGTAACGTTACGGTTACTTATAAATTAACACATTCTGTAAATCAATACCAAATAGCCTCTTATGTCGAGTAAAATAAAAATCAATAAAGTTTTTTATGAGTAATAGTACTATTGATGTGTATAATACTTATACTCGTAGATGTCTTATAATTAAACATTTAAAAATGAAACCAAGAAAACGATTCGTGCTAATGAAATCATATAATATTATCTTTAATTTTCAAATGTAATGTACTTGCGGTTCTGTAAATTAGAATTTAATATACAATTGTACACACGATATTCTATAGTTAAATACGTTATTTATTTATGAACTAACAATTTTAAAATTATAAAAGTTCAAACTTCAGTTACAAAAAAAGTACTTGAGTATAATTAAATACACTTAATTCTCTACCCAAACACTCAACTACAAATCAAACTATGTACGCTTAAATTAATATTTTAAACTAACTATTGATTAGTTTATAGTTTATCCAACAATGATTAATTATTGTATCTATAACAGTATAATTTATTCACACTGTTATACTCATACAGTCATACACATTAAGTGTGGTAAACTATAATTTAAAGATATGAAGTCAATATTGATACATTATTGATTTAGATGAAAAAAAAAAGAAGAAAAAAAATATATTCCATTTTATATTAATTATTATTCAATTATTCAATAATTACATTTTGTATAACATGATTCAATGTATAGATTTCCTATTTATAAAATAAGTATTATAATAATATTACAATATAATATATTAATGTATAATACATGTTACATTCTTCAAAAAACAATAAGTTAAACAAATTTAATTTTACTAGGTATAGATAAATGCTAATAAATCTAGTGGAACCCATATCATCCATGACTAGCAGGGCATCATACCTTTTATGTAAACGGGAAGAATTATTGGTTTTACTGTGAAAATAATGCGAAATTGAATCAGGATACATAATAATTAACATACCTTACACAATAATAAAATATAAAGATGGATATAACCGAATTTCCTACACGCCAATGCGTTGAATAATAATGGTTTAAAATTGATAATGTTTCATGAATAATAAATAGAAAAAAAAATAAACTTATATCGAAAAGATAATACTTTCTGCGAAGCAAATAATTTTAGTGTAATAGATAGGTAATACAAATAAAATAAACCTAGTAAACATCATATTTTATTGTATTTTTCTTTATTTAATATTTGTGTTTACGATATTTATGGTCGTTTAATTATTAAATTATTATTATTATTTTTAAATCTAACAATTTAAATATTTCCCAACTTGATTTTACCAACTTAATCACTGACAGTTAATATTATTCAAATTCGCCAAAGTAATCTAAACAATCTTTAATAATTAATTTTTCTTTCTTTATAATAGCTATGACACATTAATATAATATTATACAAGTTGATTATTTTAACAGCAAACATTAATTATCTCAATAAATATTGGTTTTTGTAAATATTTTTTTTCAAGATAAGTTATTACGATACTATATTATTAAAAATAAAATTTAATATAATATTTATTATCGATTAGGACATTTTTCGTTAAATGACAAAAAAAGAAATTGTAAAATAAGGTTAATTTCAAAAATATTATGCTTTCGATTTAACATTGAACGTTACTCAGATTTTTAAAATTTAAACCGTTATAAATGATTATATAATAAGCAATAAAGTGTTAATTTAAAATATAGTTAAAAGAACTAAATTAAAAATATAAAATTAATTTAATCTTAACATATCATTATAAAAATAATACTACCAATAAAAAATCATGTATTCAGAAGAATTTTTCACGAATTACTATACTTATTCTTGAACCACAAACACTTATTTACTAATTCTTCATAAATCGAACAAAATCCAGATCAATCCATGATATTTATCAAAACTTGCCCTTTGTGGGGATGATCTTACTTTCAATTGTAAAGGGTGCCCAAAATACAAATCTATTCTCAAGTGCCGTAAATCAGTCCAATCACCATATTCTGGATGTAAAACACATGGAATCTCTTTTCAACTTTCCTGCTACCCATTTCAAAGCCTCATTTTATTATCCTATAGTTCCATGATCGAGAATTCATTATCAAAATTTATTTCAGAACTTTCTACGCTAATTAATTTTCTCTTTTCCCTCCTAATAGTAACACGCTCCGGGTGCAAATATATTATCTCTTATTTCTACTTTGTGTAATTCAATTATAGTTTTAATGTAATTACTCAGAAAATACGTTTATATTTACCTATATTTTTAATTGGCTTTTAATTTATATTTATTTAAATCGTATTATTTTAAAATCATTTAATATATTCATTATTTAAAAATACACTTAAGTACCAAATTGTCAAGATTAATGGTTTTGACAAAGTCAATTGAAAAACTAATTCCAGAAATAATTAAACTTAGTAAGCCAATGTGTTAATATAAATATGATAAATGTAATGTAAACAATTATTTAATCGCCGATCAATAACCACGTAGTTGATGCCTCAAATAAATCGCATGTTACGTGAAGTTATTTCAACTAATAAAAAATAAAAATAAATAAGCAAATAGAAAAACTAGAAAACCATCATAAAATAAAAAACAATAGCATAATATTGTCTGCGAGAAATATTTTTTAAAGAATGGTATATTATGTGAGGAAAGAACGGAAAGTGAGCTATTTTAGTTACTGGTGATTTGTGCGCCACGAGCCGCAGGCAAGGACTGTATTTCGCCCTAGACTGAATATTTTGCATTCTCACGTAATTCAGACAAAATATTTTTTTTTTTTTTTTGTCACACTTGTGCCACCTACCCCACAACAACTATCGATATTATTATGATTTATGGTAATCCATAATCAACTGTTCTTGCTGTTTTCAGCATCTAGATTCGACAAACTGTTTCACATTGATAACCTCCCTGCTATCTAGTGTTTGAAATATTAGACAAAATGTATTTAATCTTATTCGGACGGTAAGTAACTTTTCCAGCGGCTATCGTCGGGCACAGAGAAAAAAAACCTTAACTGTCTGATGTACGGAAAAATGTCGTTTTCCAACACGTTAACTGGCATCAAAAATTAACTTTTAGAGCAGTCACGACAAAAAATAATATACCTATGTCCTATACACATAATTATAATGTTTTTAAATTAATAGTCTTAGTAGTCTGGTGGTTATGATACTAAAACGATAAATTATTTGTTGAAACCAATTGAATTTGAAAATGTGTTTTTAATTTGGCCGTTTCATCAAACAAAAAAATGTAACAATAAAATAATAATAAAAGTAATATTATACCGTGTGACACATATTAACAAGAAATAAATCAAATAGTAAGTTTTCATTTTAAAACTAAATTTCTACCTGAAAACTCTAAAAAATATTTTAGTTATTATTGATTTTTATTTATAAATCTTAAAAATCAATCAAACGATTAGTTTATTCTAAGTATTTTAAAATCATTAAATCACTTATAACATTAATCTTCTTTTTCGTAAATAGTTCAGTTATACTAAATGTACATTTTATTTTTTCATTCCAATACAATAATGTTCAGTGCATTTATTCCTTAGAGTTTAGTAATCTAAAACTCAAGAAAAATAAAATCAAGTTCTATTAATTTCCAATGTCTTTCCAACTTGAGAAGTCAAACTTTAAAGTATCCTTGAACTTGTTATCAACTAAAAATTTATTTAAAATAACTTTTTTGTTGTGTCGCTAATAGAGATGAAAAATTATGCTTTCGAGCAGTTCATCTTATTATTTTTTTTACTGTTTTTTTCTTATCCACGTGAATACACTATAAATTATAAATAAATATAAATAAATAAACAAAAATGGGGTTATTTACTTATTGTATAAACTCAATTAGTAGGAAGCTGAAAAATTAAAAGTTATATTAAGTTATTGGCAATTTAAAAAAGTTTAAAAACATAAACATAACCAAGTTACATTTTTCAATATTTTATTAAAATGAAATATTATACCGTTTTAAAGAAAACGATATTTCAATATTAAATTAGATGACTTGGCATAAATAATAATAAAAATTCTATAACTATAATTACGACATAACTCAGAATAAAATTAAGTTAAAATTAAGCATACAATTAATATCCCAGCAGAAATATGTAACTTTATGTGCAGTATCTTATATTTTAAAAACTTTTTTTTCGTAAATGATAAATGTAAGTAAAATGTATTAAATGTTTAAGAAATCGTTAGAATATGATTATACTAAAATAATTAGTATAGGTTGCTAACTAAATTCATACACGATAAATCGTACAAAATTTAAATCTAAATAAATATTAAAATACTGACAGGCTATTACTCGTGTAGTTATTCAGATATTTAGATACCGGCTATATCAACACTGCTACCAGAAACTACTCTCAATTATGTCAAAGATTAAAATGCATTTTTACTCCAAAACGTGATATGACTGACAAAAAACTTATATAAACGCTAAAAAACCAATAAATTCCAATCGAATTTCACAAAAAAATAAGAGAAAAATACCTATGAATATAATGATACTCTTATCACTTCGACGTTCGCGAGATACTCTTCCCGCCAAGTATAACCTAACGATCCTAACGTCTTTAGAAGTTCTTTGTTATTTTCTAGAAAATATTTTGTGAAAAGTAGTTTTTTCTTGGATATTTTTATAAAATGTGCTCAATGTTAAATCTAATATAAATTTATCTACAATAAAATTAACAAACAAACTTCATATTTTAGGACAAAAGTTTCTACGTATAATTCTGAACCAAAAACATTGAAATACTGAACAGAGATTGTTTTTAAAATACACATAATCGGTATTAATATTTAAACAATTCGCATATTAGCCTATTTGAAAACATTATTAAACAACAATCTTTGTATCGAAAAAGAAATGATTTATGATTTTTGATTCGTTGAGATAAAAAGTGAGCAGTAAAAAATCGGTATTATGTAACTACAATTTGATAATGGAGATAATATTATAAACGAAAATAAATATCCACGATCGTCAGATAAGGTTGTTTTAAAAAGGTCCTTAGCAATTTGCAGCGATATAATAACGATTACAAACCTTATGATTCAAACATCAATTAAGGTATTACTAGATTCACAAAAACATGAAAATAAAATATACATTACTTACAAGAAAGTTAATCATCAAAAGTTGTTCTTTTATTTGAATTCAAATGCATGTAAAACATTATTACAGAGTATTGTTTTAGTGGTGAACACGATTTAAAACTAAGAATCTAGGTGTACATTTTGGTATAGTATTATTATGTAAAACAATAATGGTATGTATTTCCTTGTTTACAGAATTAATTACTTTTATATGTCTTCAAAAACATAATATTAATAATAATAATAATAATAATTATAATTATATATTATTATATTCACTAAAAACAATTAAATTAAATGCAACGCCATTCCATAAACTGAAGAGAGGGAGTGCGTGTGTTTATACTTAATAAATCTTCAATAAGCGAGTTCGTGTAATATTAAACATAATAATGTATTATATAAAAGATATTTTAATAGTATGGAAAAAATATAAAATTTGGTTTATAGTAATATTTTAGATCCTGAATGTATACCTATGAATGCATTGATTTTATAATATGTTATGTGTTTTTTGATTTTTAAATTTATTTATTTTTCTGTCTGACATCACCCTTTTGAGCAATGAAAATACTTCAATCTATAATATTTCAATATATTTTTCATAGAAAATTGAAAAAGAATCAAGTAAATATCAAAAATGATATAAGTTTTTTATTTGTTCAAAAAAACATGCACCGTTGTAAAATACAAAATATTCATTATCGGGTTTAAAATACTATTAATGGTGAGTTAAATTTATTTTTCATAGATTAAAGATAAAGGTATTTATAAGGCATTTTATAAAAGAGTTGGTGAGAATGTACACCTGTTCTTGTCCTAAACAACGTCCCTGATCCAATTTATATGGTCCGATCTATTTCTTATTTTTACTATATTTCTATAATATTCATAGTTTCATTCGTACAGGTTCATTATGAAGTGATAATAAATGAGACTATTCGCGATGTGCCGATGTATCTTCCAAAAATATAGCATATACGAACAAATTAATTTTTAATTAGGAAATAATATTGCGAATTGATCAGGAAAAAAGTTTTATTACTTAAATATATAATTGTACATGGATACTTATATGTAATTTATAATTTGCTTTGGGTTATTTAATATTTTCATAATTTATTCTGTAATTATTATTTTCTTTTTGTAATATAAATCTTAACAAGCAAATTAAATTAAATTTATTATACTAAGAAGATAGTTTGATAGTACAAATTATGTTTTATGTTAATCACGTCATATACGTGTAGTGTGTACATAGAAACAACGTACAAAAATAAACCACTCGAAGTAATGCACTAACGTCGTAGCTCTAACAAATACAACAAAGCATTGTTTGTTTTGATATTGACATTGCAAGTATGTAGTATTATTTTAGTACTTACTGTAAAGTATAAAGTATTACTCTCACAAAGAAGCTTTTATTTTAAATTGATTATACTATTATTTATGTAGAATAAAGGTGAAATAATTATTGAAATTATGGATACATTTTGAAGATGATCAGTTATCATTATTCGAATGTCCTGAAAAATTGGTATAAAATAAATATAATTTCTGTTTGTAAGTAATTAATTATTTTTTCAATGTTTTTTGTTTATTCTCACCTATTTTATCACTCTATATATATATATATATTTAATAACTTTACGTGGATTTAAAATTTAAAATAGGCCCATACTAATATTTTAAGAAGCAACTTCGGTCACGATGATTATTGTATTATTTTAACTATAATGTATTTATTTAAGGACATACGGGTAGATTTAATAGTACCTAGTTTTATAGTTGGATAAAAATGAATGTTTGTATATTATGTAGGCCAACTCAATGGCAAAAATAGATCTAAATAAATTACATTTTAGTACACTATTCGATTTTTACGACTTTCGGTGCTGAACAGCTATAAAATACCATATTCGAAATAATTCAATTATACTGTGAACCTACCTTTAAATTCACATTATATACACTTATGTACACATAAATACATAATATACCTATTACACCTGAACATATACGTACACACATAGCTAGAAATTTTTACTGCTAACGATTAAACTTCACAGAAAATTGTTATTTATATTTTTTGCGTTACATCGGAAGAAAAGGTGGTAGTGAATTATAAAATGGGTTGAATGAAATCGATTAAACTCGACGAGTAAAACGCACAATCTTAAAAATTATATTTTTTTTATCAAATAATTCAAATTTTTCCTTTTAATTTACTAGTATATATATATATATATATATTATAGGTTCCTAAGTTGTTTGTTTTTTTTTTTTTTAAACACAATGGTAAACACGGGTGGATTTTGTATGTTGTACTGAAAGAAAATATCTATTGCATTTGAATGCAGTTTTATTTATATTATAACATTACTATACAATCCAATATAATATTATGCTTTAAAAACAGTAATTAATGAAAAATACGATAGATTGATATTTAAAAAATACAATGTTAAATAAATGCCATTGTCTCAGTAAAACTAAAAATTAAAATTTTAAATAATTTTTCATTAGGATAATCAAAAATCAAAGGATATATATTTTTTTTAATTTAGAATTTGTACAATCTGTGAAGTATCTTTTTATAGTAAGTACATTATTGATTATGTCTATAAAGTTCATATAAAATAAAAAGCTACATTTTAAAGTTATTGAAGACTTGTTTGAAGAATTCATCCAGTGATGGTATTTCGTTAGTAAAAATTATTATCCATTGAATGTTCTATAGTAGGTATATATAATAATATTAACTACCTGCATAATATCATTATATTATATTATGATATTTAATTACATTAATAAATTATTGATTTAAAATGATCATTTTTTTTCTTATTTATAATTTTCTATCAATAATTATAAAGAATAATTAAAATAATTTATTTATACTAGTTCCACGATGAATCAAAATATTGGACTTCGTATTGGATTTAAGTATGTAACTATTTTTATATTATAAATTATTAAAAGTATACACGTACGGCAAATATTGTACTACCGATGTTGTAAGACTTGCACCGTGCGCGCGTAATAGAATTTAAAATTGAGTGGTGAAAAATAATAATTACTCATACGACTTCGGTAACTAACTAACTTTGTCAACAAAGTTTACGGCGTTTTAATATTATGCGGTAAAAAAGAGCAACTGATACTATCGTATACCTGTACTTAGTGTACCTATATTATATATCGATCGCAGATACGAATAATTTTAATTTATTGATCATCAGGGCCCTCACAAACTTACACGCCTAACCTACTAATACGTCGAAACGTGACAACTATATGCAACAACTTCAAGCACTATTAAACGCGAGTGAAGAATATATATGATTAATAAATAATATATATATACAATGCAAATCGTTTATGAAGACTCTGGTTGTAGTGACTAACATGGATTAGTAATCTATAATTGAAAGCCCCGGAGAAGCTTCTATTTTACAGTATGTAAGACTGGTATGACAGTATGTACCGTATGATATTGGATATTATGGCATTCTTATAATTATCATACACGTGTAATCACGGCATTTTATTATTAGGTTAGGTTGAGATACTAATTTAGTAACTTAAAAAATATATTACTGATAAAGACAACGTAAAGCGTAAAACGTAGAACGCAAAATAATAATTTAAAAATATTAAAAATATACAGGCAATTTTTTTTTTTTTTCTAAGCGTTTGTTGTTCAAATATTAAAAAAACTCATCAAATTCATAAAAATGTAATGTAACATTTTGAATGTATATATATATAAATACATAAAAAAATGTATGTGATATTGTATTTTACCTACATTGAAATAAATTGTATTCTTTTCACTCTGTTATGAAACGAAAATAATATGATAAAACCATTTATATATATATATATATATGTATATGTGCGTGTACTTGTAATTTATTTATTTTTTATAAAAAATGCATTTTTTTATCATAGGTATAAATTTTTGCTAAAGACATTTTAACGTCAAGCCATCCGATGACAAGCCCATTACTGAAGCAGAAATGTTTAAAGCAAGTTGAGGAGTACTTACACATTTCGCGAACCCTATCACTAGTTGTCATTATCTCTCGTATGGTCGTGTGGTATTTGAATACACAAATCGAATTCCTTATCAAAAATCGTTTACTTTGATGCGTGTGCATTACTGTAGCATAAAATCAGTCTGACGTTAAACGATATTAATTAATGGCAAGTCGAACCACATGCAGAAATTTAATGCAAATAAATACGTAATAGTTACAGTAATAATTATTACTGTAATTATTATTGTCGTTTGTGTTTCTAAGTATATAATATAAAAATAGCGAAGTATATTAAGCTTCTAAAACCAAAAAGAGTTTTCTGCTGTTTCAACACTTAAAATAATTTAAACTATTTTTTAAAAACTTTTTTATGACTTAATTTGTGAATATCTACGTATTTGAGATTATAGATAAAGTTATTTTATCTTCTCATTGGCATCAGTTTGATATATTTATTGTTTATCCATTGAATTAGAGCTGAGAGATTTGATATAAATTAAAGTTTATAATGAATAAATACACATATACATATATAATGTAATATATATACATAATTTAATATATTAGTTACCTTCTTAATAACACACGATAAAAATAATAAATTAGTTTAAACAATTTAATATACATGGTGATTAACCAATCATGCTCATCCGCGTGTTTCCCTTTTATAATCAAATAATTTACATTCTGAATTTAAAGGTACTTAAAAATGATATTTAAAAATTTATTAGACTACTACTAGGAGTGTTTTATAGTGATACAAACTTTTAGTTTTCAAATAAATACCCTCCTCACAATATTTTTTATCCTTTTTTACTTATTTAGTGAATTAAAGGTTTTTAATTTTTTTCATTAGTTCCACAATTATTCAAATATTTATTTTAAAGATAATAGTCTTTACATTTTACATATACTACAATATAAAACAGATGTAGTATTAGGAAAATTGATAATATGGCTTTTACCTAAGTATATTTGAAATTATTGAAGAAAAAGGGGGTTAATATAATAATATACTTGGTGAATCACTCTGTATATTAAAATGAATGATGTTAAGACCTAACAGTGTATAAAAATACGGTAGTAAATATGATTTATTACTGAAAAAAAAACTTTCCATTTCGCTTTTACTTAACTAACGTTAAATTAAGTTTATAATTTTATTTGTGAAATAACTTTTATATAAAACTTCATTATCAGTTTATTCGAATTTTTCTGGTTAACTTATTTTTTACAACTTACTGTTGTTGAAAATAACTGTTGTTCGCATTATTTTTAAATATTTAATTTACCAACTGAAGTCTTAATCTAAAAAACACATATTCGAGATAACTAGGTACTTTTACCTCGAAATTCTGACCATTTAACTAATATGTATCGATTATCTTATTTTAAATATATATTATTATAAATAATAAATATAATGTTTAACGTTGACAAAATGAAAACTTTAAGATTTCTTGTAAAAAATAATAATTATATCGTTGAGCATTTTTTATGTATAATAAACTATTAAATGGATTAAAATACAATTTATATTATATTCTATCCACATTTTAAATTATTGCATGTGTTTTAAAACGGTTCGTTATTTTAAAGAACTCGATAGACGATAATATTAATCATAACTCGTTGCGGCCGTTACTAAAAATAATAGATATTATTATTTATTATAATACATTTCAGTCGTGAAAATAATAACGTGTAACTTTTTTACTTATATCATAATCTTTTCGTCGATTATTATAATAACATCGATAAGAAGACGGAATATCTGCGAATAATAATTTCCAATACAGTTGAACCATGGCAATAAAAACATAGTTATTGGGTCTGGAGCTCTGGAATATACTTTATAATGATTAAAATTAATACATAATAATATTATATTCTCGAAGGTCATCCATATAATAATATGTCATTATGGTATTTTGTGGTGAATGTCCATACGATATCTATAATACACATATTAGTGCATTAAATATATATTAATATATAGGTAGAAACTTTATTATCACGATACACGTGTAAGTTATGGTAACGCAGTGATATTTTCACTACGGGACGTATTTACATATTATTATATCCAGAAAGGGATAAACTAGCTGTTATTAACTGTCTTAGTAGTATATTATAGACGACCATTGTGGTGTGCCTATAAACAATACTAATATATAATATTATGTACCCACTTAGACTTTCGCTTACCTCCATTTTATTCTTTAATAATGCTTTTAAATTCGAAATTTGGAATTTTTGAATTTTCAACTATACTCAAAGACTGTATTATTTTCATGTATATATATATATATATATATTTTTTAATGACATTAAAGCAGCGTTTGTAGTGGAAATTGGAATTTTATAAACCATTTAGTTGTTATAATTATAACAACTAAATGATGATTTAAAAAATATAGTTATCAGAGTATTGATTTATTAGTAATCATCGTTCTTCAATAATATTTGTAATGATTGTCAAAGCATAATTCGACTAAAATTTAAATTTAAATTTTAGCGATTTTGATGTTTTATTTTAAATAGTATTTTTTTTTTAAATTTATTATTAATTTATAACGAAGCGAAATAAGTTCATTTCGGTAGGTAGTTATAATGCACAGCAAATATTGACAATAGCCGAAATAGTTTGTTACTCGTATTATGGAAGACGAATTAAGAACTGTATAATGATTTCAAGCTAAACTTCGACAGAGTCAAAACAATACGTGTTTATTGTAAACATAAATTTATAAATATTAATATATTCATTAAACGAATTAACATGTTAAATGAATACTATTTGGTTCTTTATTCGAGAGAATATATACCAAATTGCGTTGTATTAAATACAAATATTTAAATTTTCCAAAATTATAATATAAATTTTTGTTAACAATACATTTATTTGATGTGTCGACTAAATGTTCAAACTAAGTATACTTAAAATGATATTGCTTTCAACGGAGCTCAATCGATACAATTCCTTTCATTCTTCCTACGAACCTTGGTTATGAATGGCGTTAGACACTGTTGCCTGTTTCTAGTATAAGATAATGATCCGTCGTCTGTCCGAGGTAGTTTGTTATTACCTCGTCGGATAAAAGCGGATATTACGGTACGACGTCCTGGCCGTTCTGCGCTTATCTACGTCAGTAACTCCACCGTCCGTACGTTTTTACTAATTATAGCTAATGAGTGTGTAGTACTAAAATCTCGAAAGACGATCGGACGCAATGTTATTGCGTCCGGTGAAAAGAAACGGGACAACATAATATATTATTCACGTGCACAAAAAGCGTAATGACAAATCGACCGGTTGGCAAACGGCGCTCGTACAGCACAGGTAGACGAAATTATCGTCACAACGTATATAGAACGGCTTAAAAGTATACGCCATACGATATATTGCATATCGTAATAATAACGTTATAGTCTTCGACAGAGTTTCGGGAGCCAGCTGGTTTTCGGACCGTATATTTGGGGGGGGGGAGGGCAGGGCGGTGGCGTATGTCGCCCGCCACGCATTATATCATTAAATTGTATCGTAATATCATAATTTTGCCGCGGCGAACGGACGCGTGGGCGGAGCGGACCGTCGGACGTGTGCTCGCGGTGCGAATTTTGGGAGGAGGTGGTCGGGAGGTCCTGTGGGTGGTCGTGTGGGGGATTAATAGTTTCGAAGCTTCTTCACGGCGGCAGTCACATACACCGCCGCCGCCGCCGCCGCCGAGCAGTTCGCGCGTGAATAATGACAATTCGAAAATTCCTCGAGATCGGGACAAAACCACGATCCGATCCGCGGCAAGCAAGCAGACGCGGACGGGGGACGGACGACGACGACGACGACGACGCGAGTGGGGTCCAGTCGCGTGTGTCGGGTCGGGGTGCGACGTGCGAGAAGAAGACGCGCAAAGAGGTCTCCGGTCCGGAGGTGTGTGCGTGCACGCGTCCTATACAATCGCTATTCTCGAGGAGGGCGTTACGCCGGCCGTATAGGGATGATGGTGGTGGTGGCGGCGCGAAAGGGGTTTTGACGTGAACTTTTGCCGCGCGTCACGCCACCGCCACCGCCGCCGTCGCCGCGGTCCGGGTTTTCTTGTCGCTCCGTTTGGTCGGCGTAACAATAAACTTTTGCCGCCCGTGCAAAGGGTCAGCGGCGGCGGTGCTCTGCGACCCCCGAGTAACTGATAAATTATTATTATTATTATTATTATTGTCATCGTCGACAATACGGCGGAATATTTCGGCGAATCGTTTCGGCCCTTCGCAGCCACACACCGTCGTAAAATTCAACACGCGACGCGCCACCGTTTACGCGCGCGCGCGCGCACACACACATATTATACATTATAATATTATATTATACAGACGTATTGTATGTATGTGGTGTATCGTGTGTGTGTATATATATATATGTGTGTGTGTGTGTGTGTGTGTGTGTGTGTACTTTGTGCGAGGTCTATTCTTCGTCGGCCGTAGTTTAACCCGCCACGCTTTTGTTGTCACGTCAACAGACGACCCGGACCGGCGGCGTGTAAAGGGGTGGTAAACGACAAACGCCGAGAAAGCGGTTAAATGAAAACGAATTAAAAAAAAAAAAAAAAACGAAACGAAACGAAACGAAATTAAATGACGAGAACCCGTTGCGTTCGCCATTCAATTATTCATATCGGGTCCCGCCGATTCGCGAACAATAATAAATGTATATTGCGTGTAATTTGTCAACATCGTTCGGGACCACTGACTCGGTCGGAAAAACGTTGGGTGCCGAGACAATAAGTCGTGGGTGTCCGCCGCGATAATTGATTTCCCGGCAGCGCGCGGGGAGGCGCGTGTGCCCGCGATTTCACCTATTCTCCGGCGCGTCCGCAGTGCGTACCGTACGCGATGCCGATGGGTTCTATCGCGCAAGAGTACGGCCTCCGAGGGCAGTGCCGTACCTGTGAATTTATGTACGGACGATAATAATAATTATTTGTGTAAAAACACTTCGGCCCGAGGGCCGCGGCGGAAAATCGTAAATCATCTCACTCAAACTTTTGCTCCGAGAAATTAGTTTGAAAACCAATGGTCCGTGTTATTGTTATTTATACTGAATATAATGTTTTTCACTACTTCTGCAGTGCGTTTCGTGCGATGTGAAAAGTTTTTATTTTTTTCTAATAATTTAGAGCGACGTTTTTCCGAATGCCTACATGAGCGGAAATAAACACGACTCTGTTTGCGGAAACCTTTTCGTATTATAAAATAATATTATTGTTTAGTCTTTCTCGTACATATCATAACATTGTTCCCTTAAAAATTTGTACGAGCATGAGTGAACATCGTTACTTTGTAATTCACTTAACGTCATTTACTCACTCGTGTGATGTTGAAAATAATTATACTTCATATTGTACACACGTGAATTAAGAAAATAAAATAATAATTATAATAAAAAGTACCCAAATCGATTTTATCATATTTTATAAATATTATAAAGAATATGTAGAAATTAACTACGTGTCATTATGACTTGCACTGACATAATGACGTACACACCAAGGAAGAGAATGTTTATATCAATATAATATAATAATTAATGTTTCTCACCAAAAACTATATTTTGTTTGATTTCTTGTTAATAAACTAAATCCACGATCACTTACCTAAAACAAAAAATGAATGATAAAAATATTATAATGTTTTAAATTTCAAAACAAATACATAAAATAAATTGCGAAGTAAATTATAATTCTTTGAGATGTTTTGTACATAAAAGCAATACATTATAATATCTGAAATATTCAAAACAACTAATCTATTACACGCTTGTGTTTTGGTGATAATATTTCAAACATTTTTGACATTTGAATAATATATCTCACGGGGTTTTAATAATTCATTATTATTTATTCTAGAATTTTTATGCATATTTTACATGATAACCCGTATGTATAATGTATATTATATCATATTTATCTATTATTTCATATCAATTTTTGTTTTCTTACATTTTGGGTTTTCTTTATGTAAATTTATAATATATTTATATTCGTTAAATACATAAGAAGACATGCATATTTTCATGTTAGGTATTTGAATTTTGAATTTAGTGCATAGCACACTCGTAATTATATGCACATGATAATATATAATATAAATTACACACTTTTCAGAACCTATAAATATATAAAACACAATTTAAAGTAAATCCTACATGGTTACACTATACTGTATTAGAAAGAAATCTAGAAAAATGAAAATACGTAGGTATAATTGGTAGATAATCAACGTGTATTTTCTGCTCATATTATTTTAATCGCATTAAACTAATATTATTAAATGTTAATGATGGGACGAGTGATTGTTTTTAACTTGTGTAAAATAAAACAATTGTGTGGTTTAAAAACTTTAAACGATGTATAATGTCATTACATACTTTTAAGTTATACAAATTATTACTATTATTATTTCAGCTGGATTTTAAGATAATGTTAAATAATCGAAGGTTGCAATTTAATTTGATGTGTTCCTCGACAATCGAACTATATAGCACCACTGAACATTAAACATATATTTTTATGGTAAAAGTTTGGTATAAAAGTGAACATAATACAATTGCATATTAATGACCCTTGTAGGCGCAGTCTTTTTTATTACAACTACCTATTTCAAATGTTTTACTTACGCAATATAAATGATACGGTTCAAACATTTATAGACGTGTAATAAACCCCTAAATATATGACAAGGCTAATAGCTGGTACTGATTATCAAGTTGAAACAATATAAATATAATTCTGAAAATGTGGAAAAATCATACCCAGCACGGTTCTTTGAATGTAAAATCATTATTTATTTTAATTACTGGTTACAATTTTCATTTATTCGATTTAGGTACTGACAGTATTATATTATGTAATACATTTACACATGCACTGATATTGTTACATGTTTAATATTGGAACTTTATTCCGTAAATAAATTATTATTATATTATAATACAATACTAAGATTTGTTTTCGAAAAATTGTCATTATTAATAACTTGTATTTATCCAAAAGTAATGTTAACTCTAAAGATCTAGCATATAAGACGTTTCTAAAAAGTTTAAAAATTACTTCGATGTTCCACGATAACTTAACTAATTCTCAAAATTAAATTTTTATAATTAACGAATCTATTATACACATAGTGTATAATGATAGCCAAAGCAATCACTCTCTACACTGCTAGGTGACATGGAATTAGTATCCATCAGTTTTTAGATCGTCATTACATGCTCGAGTAGAGTTCAATGGGGTTTCGGAAACCTAACTATTGGGTAGTCCACTACAAACTAAACTGGTCAACGTCTCTTTACAAAGATGAGTTTCAAACGAACTACGATGAAAGTAAGTATATATATTAAGGATGGTTTACTTTGAGTATTTAAAGTTAAAATAATTTGTTTAAAATAGACTGTTTCAAAATATTGTATTTAGGTAATGTTTACTCATAATCAATATAATATTTTGTTAGTATATCAGTCTATAAATATGAACAGAAATATACCATTAATTTGCATTAAAAATATAGTTATATTAAGTACCTATTTAGTTACAACGTCTTAATTAATCAAGACGTAAAAAATAAATATTTATAAACCACCTAATTGGAATTATTTGTGATAATTTGTGTCTACATCGTTAAGTTTATTATTGATGTTTAAAAAGTTATATATTGATAATATCAATAAATTATGTTATATTTTGGTGAAATTAAATTAAAATATTGTGTCTATTTATTATTTATTGCAAATGTATGCAACGTTGAATACATATTTGAAAATTCTATAATTCAATTTGATTAGTCTTCAAGTGAATTATTAAGTTGTCAACAAACTTATTGATGCTAACCACGGGTTTTTATCTTTCAAACAAATATTACGAAAACTCTTTTAGCTAGGTATAATAAAGGTGTACAAAATATATTGAATAGCATGTCTTTATAGAATATGCGAAATCTTATTAAACACTGCGGGATTCCTATAAACGAATACCTAACGTATATTCTGCAGATGTAATTAGTAAATCCAATAGAATAATATAGATCTAGGAACTTTATAGGATTGCTAAAATATTTTTTCTAAAAAAAAAAAAAAAAAATCGCTTCGTCGTAACAAGGAACTTACATTTTTTAATTGATACTTACGTATAAATTTCTATTAACGACAACATTGTATTTTATTCAGTGTAATATAACGTTTTAAAATACCTAACGTTGATGTTAAAGATGTACAATTTAATAACTAATAGTTAATAAAAAAAAATATGTTTAATGGTTCATATGGTGTACGTCAGGAGTCACCAATTAATGTTTTTGAATGGCCACATTAGAAATCTCGACATATTTTCGCGGACAATCAAAATTCTAAGTACATATTTACATTATTTAAAAACCAATAATATTTAACAAAAATAATAATTTACAATCATAACACGTATCATTTTGTCGTAATATGCGTTGTTTATTCTTTGTCTGTGGGCCGAATAAAATGTGTTTGCAGGCCGCCATTTGGTTTTGGTAATCTATGGTGTAGGTATTCACAATCATAATCGCGCGCCATTTCTAAGTTCGATTAGAGTGTATATAGTTAATTTTTATGGAATAAAAACCAGACTTTTCGTCGTATCGGATCATCGCAAGTCCGTATTACTACAAAGATTACACCGAAAATATTTAACTTAATAAATTAATAATATGGCATAGTGATCTTATTTTTATCACTAACATTTTAAAGTTGTATAACATGGACTCGGTACGTACCTGTGGTAAAATGTATGATTTCAAAGAGTTATACGATATTTGTAAACAATTATTATTATTATGTTAAACATATAATTCCAATAAGATAAACTACAAACGTTATAAAATTGAGCTATTGACAATCGTTCTGTTTATTTAGCATTATGCATAGATGATTAATAAAATATTGATATGAATAATGACAAATAAATATTAGTCAGTTATGCTGTATAATGTAATACACAAATTGTAATATTTTTCATACATAATTTGCCCTTTCTCTGCGTGCTAATTCAGAAGTAACCACTATTAAGAGTAAAAATAGAATAGATCAGACAAATAATATCAAATAATACACCAACGGATACTGCGCATTTACAAAAAGTTTACTACTATAATAAGACAATTATTTTCTGTGAACTTCCAAAAGTCCAAAGTGTTGAATTAAATATATATTTATTTTCATAAATAAGATTGATAATTCGCTAAAAGTAACTAAAACATATTTCGTATTGTTTTTAATAACTGGACAAAATTGTTTCGAAATATAATTTTGAATATTTATTCTATTATTCAAATACATTTTATTGACTGCGAGTGAATCAGACTTTTAATTTGTAAACTTCAACAAAACGACATGTAAACTGTGGTGACTAGTGATACGTTTAACGCAAATAGTTAAGTGTTTAGTGTCAAAATTAACCACTTGTTAAACATTAACATAGTAAATTATTTTATAATTCAACAATATGATTTCATATTGAAATAATAACAGTTAAAAACTCTGATAAAATGAAAAGTAATTTTGAATGATGTCAATTAATAATAATAATAATTATTATAAATGTTTTTATCGTAAAATTACAATACTGGATTGAAATGAATAATATTACGATAAATTATTATATTAAAAATTGAATAATACAGCATATTATGTTCTGATTATATATATATAAGTTTAAATGCATATATTCATCTGTTGATAATTGTTATTAAACAGTCATATGTTCTTCAAATATGTGATATGAATAAGTTAAATGGTACGGCCAATATGCTATGATTTACATACCACCGTGTTTTACAAAATCAGCAAAAGCTGTTCAGATATTTATTATACTCGTACTACTACATACGTAATACAAAGTTAAACGTCCATTAAAAAAAAAAAAGTTCAATAACACTCGGAAGTCATTCTCAAACAATTCAGTTTTTTATTTTATTTTGGCAGTTTAAAGTTTAAATAAAATTTATATTGAGTGCACTGTACAGTACAATAATATTTTAAATCAACTATTGTTAGACTATGGTCTACGACTTAATAATGGTATCGTGTGATTAAAAATATTATATTGCTCGTCCGACATGGCAATTATTTGCAATGCCATACTACCTGACATTATTTACTGTGTTTTATTTTAATCCGCCGAACAAAACATTATCCATTTACGATAACGAGAACAAAAAAAAAATAAATAGTTTGCCGACGTAATCCGAAAGTCTGTCTGTGACAGATACTGTGGAAATAAAACGCAATAAAATAGTACAAACCGATTGTCTTACTCCAAAAGACCATTTTTGTTCAAGAGAATCTCACATCGGTGTAATCCCAGTTGTAAATTTGTCATTTCGTTTCAAGACTCCTGGGAACGAACGAGTATCTAGTTTTTAATCAAATCTGCAACCGGCAAAGAAACTTTCCGTGTACCAACAGGATCAAGGACCCGGAACGCATTATTTCCTTTACTACTCGCACAAACACGGACACGATCGTTTAAACCAATAGTTCATTAACTTTTTCTATCGCCGCAGTGGTTAAAATTAAAATTACGTTCATAACGAAAATTCCCAATAATTATTCGCGGCACTGCTGCTGCAGGTCGTCAATAGGATATCGCAGCGGACTAACGTTAATCTTTCGAATATCGTGCGAATGCGATGCAACTGCGTGCAGTCTATATTATACGCATCAAGCCGCGTGCATCGCGGTAGCTCCGTCACACGACGTGAACTGCAATTATTTGCGTCTCACCGGTATTATAACCTCTTAAACGGTATCGCACTTAAGACTATATCGCAATGACTCGTGTCTAAGTGAGATAAGGTCGAGTGTATTATTATTATTATTATTATTATTGCTGCGTAGGTTTCAGACAATATCTCCGAAAGTTTTCTGAGCGAAGTCTTGTCGGTCGGAGGAATATAAATCGCTGCTTAAACTTTTGGTCACCGAATTGTTTGAACCGTAGAGTCGAATAAATTCGTACAAAGTTTTTTGATTCAGCACGTATATATAATATGGCGAATCGCGGAACGGCGTGCATATAGTCACGACCGACATACGCGCCACGTATACTCGTGTAGTGTTGGTCCGCCGGTGGACGGGTAACGACAGGCGGGGAGGGGGCGAGGGGAAGCGATACCTTTTCAAATTACTTTTTGTTCTGTTTTCGTGTATGGGTGCGTGCGACTTCTAAATAATAATAACAACAACAACACACATTTCGGATCTCCGCCCGTCTTGAGTCGTTATTTTTGCTCTTCGCCGCCGCCGCCGCCGCCACGCATCGGATTACTTATGCTTATATTATATCTGGTATGTATATAACTAGGAAAACTGCGAAACTGCGACCTCTCGGTCTTGGCCGCCTGGTGATTTCGGGATTAAACGAGTCCCGGTGGTATTTTATTACCATATACGTACCACGTACGCCATTAATATGAGCAAGCAAAAACGCGCATAGATATTATTTAATATTAATGAATAGAATTTCCAAGCGTCTGTATCGTATATACTTCACGCGTGTACTGCGTCGTTGACTTGGTCTAGTAAACGTTTTCGACATTTTAAAACAAACGTAATACGTAAAACCTAATAACAATTATAATAATCATTATTATTATTGTTGTTGCTGTTCTAGTCGTTCTAGTTGTGCACGTATAGTGTGCCGCCGCGAGGGATATGCAGGAACTGCCGCCGTGCGGGTCCTTAATACGAGTGGCATAAAGGACTCACACTTTTTAGAAGTATTATATTATTATAAACAATATTCTTGAAATCTATAGATATGGTTTACGCATTAATTAAAAACCATAAAAATTAAGGCCACTAATTTGTTAAAAATAGAGAAATCATGACGTCTTATTATAGATGAAATGATTTTGAAATATCATTACAATTTAATTATGTTATTTCAGATAGCTATGAATATTGAATTAAAAATGCCTATAAATGTTAATATTATGCTTGTAGACTAAATACATTTATATTTTATACCACGTGATTGAAAGCACACAGTGAAAAGCATGAAAATATACTTTAGAACATCGTGAAACAATATATTATAATAACATTAAATAATAAAATTTCAGATTAATACAAGTAGGCTTAGGTAAATTATAAAAAATCACCTACATTTGTCTTCATCTGGGACTGATTTGAAATATTTATAAGAGAAAATCGGATTCGTACTAAAGAATTTATCGAAATAAGAATAAATTAATAAGAAAAAATAATGTATAATATTTGAGTATCGACTAATAATGAATAAGTTAGAAATAAAATAATAAAATAATATTATTTTTTTATATATGATACACCTAAGTAAATATAATTCCCTTTCACTCTTTCCCTTAAATTGTATTTCAACTAAATATTATAAAGTATTACACAAAATCATTTTGTAAAATTCATTATTATTAATAAGATAAAATATTTAATAAATTAAAATTTGTAATATTCTTTATTAATTAACATATTATATTATAATTGTTTAATAGTTGGGTTATTAAAGTACTCATATAATATAAATTTTAAAATAAAGTATTATGTGGATAGTTATTATAGATGGCAAGTCATTTTTAGAACTCAGTTAGGTATAACTTTATGGCTGCGAAGTAGATATATTATTATGTGTAATGTATGGTAATTATACACGTGGAAGGTAAACTAATAGTTTTTATATTGGTTTAATAATATTTAGTAAATACATAAAAATTATTATTTAAAATAAAATAACGTATAATCTATTAATAATTTATCCTATTCAGTGCTTTAAATTGAGAGGAGAATATACGCAAGGGACGGATTCCTACCCTTCGATAGATAGGGCAACTACTATATTTCTATTTTTCTATTTATATCTTAGGCAATAAAATATTTAAATATTCTGGTACGGATATTTTTTTTTTTATATACAACGTGTCGAAATTTACGGTTTGCACAAAATTATAGAGAAAATAGAAGGTTCTACTCGGAATGATTTTTCCACCGGATGACGATTCCAATGTTTCATAGATTACCTGAGCAAAAACAAACGTATAAATCATACATACCCTACTTTCCCATGTGTAAGCTATGGTTGTTAGACAGTATGAGAAACTGGCATATACGGCGGACCACAGACTACACTTGAATTTATTATATGTTCGCGTTCGCAAATGTTTCAATACTTTTAGTTATTAGAAACTTAACGGTATTTACTGTAAATAATTGGTTTTGTCGAAACCCAAAAGCTGTCGTCCAGCAAACGTGGAAAATTACAAAAATTACAACAATAGCAATAAAATAATTATTAGAATTATTTTACTGAGCAATATTCATTATAAAACGATATTAAAAATATTTAAAATCTGTTTCAATACTTGTAATTATATTAGAATGGTATTTATTTATCATCATAATATACAAGAGTACAGTATAAAATAAGCAAAACAAAAAAAAAAAAAAACCAAATTATAAGTATTCAGATAGTATCACTTCCAAACCGTATTTACTTTATTGATTTGGTAAGGTTTACTACAACAGTAATGCGGACAAATAAAACGTCTTTTTTAATGTTCGATGAAACATTATACGGTATTATAATAATTTCTAGAAATATATTTTGTATAGGTAGCCAAAAATTATTTTTGATTATATATAACATATGAATAAAAAATATTTAAGTGAAAAACCTTTATTTTTATTTTGATAAAATATGTTTAATGTATATAATATTATTGAATATGTACAGTTGATGTACCGATATCAAATATTGAGCAGAGAACATAGCCACCACACGTATAGTCGTGAAGAGGAGAAGATACAGTTTATAGTATAGTCCTATGAATTTAATCTATACTATGTTCTTAACTTTAATTTATTATAGTATGTATGGCTAATATATTTTATTTTAAATATTATTGTTATAAAATATATTATGATATTGACAAAACAAAAACAATTCAAAAACTTATATATTCTGTTCAATGTTCATTGTTAGTGAAAAAAATTCGAACTTCGAACGTAATATTTAAAAATCGGGTATTATTGAAACAAAATAAATAAATTATGTCTAATTTAGTTTAGTTTCGTACGGAAAATAAATTACCTAATACGATAACTAATTTCCATAAAACCAAATATAATTTAGAAAACTGTCAAACTGCATATTGTGATTTCACCGAAAATAGCTTGATACGTATTTGTGTGTTACAGGATTGGGTCACGATCAATTGTTTGATCGTGTAATCTCAGTTTACGTAAGTCCATTTAGGACTTCAGCTGTCTTTGTTTTACTTCAGTTGTCTTTGTTTCACTTCAGTACAGTATTAACGAGTGATTTATATAGTATCTGTGTAGTGCACTTTTTCCCCTACTTGGCGCTATCTATACCGATAGTTGAAAATTTTAGTCAGCTTTCACATTTTTTACTCACCATTCTACGATTCCATCTCAAGGTTTTAGAAGACTTTAAAGATTCAATAAATTATCCCCGTGGGTATCGTCAGTGATTTTCAAAAGGTTCTTGTGTACCTACGACTTAACCTCCTTTTATTTCATTCCTCTTACCGTTTCTACTCATAACCTACTCCCTAGCTCCTACCCATTATAATATACAAATCTGATTCAAACTTTTTTATTTTATTTTACTTTTTTTTTTTTTTTTTTTTTTTGGTATCTAAGAGATTGGTGAGAGGGTGAGGATTATTTGTTTTCACTTTCCGTTTACTTTCATTAATGTATGTGGACCATTAAAATATACGTCAATATGTGTTTTCTCGTATATCCACCAACCAATATCTGCGTCAAATCACAATTACTTCCGGAAATAATAATAATATACAAATATATACAAGCTACAACTACATAGAGATTTCAAACAAATCATTTATTGTCATAAACATTGTAAAAAATACACGCATCGATTGAGTGTTTGTATATAACGGTCACCTAATGCTGAACATATCTAATATATATTATAAACTAACATTTAAAAAAAATCTCAAAACTAATTTTGTTTCCAAAAACCAATTAATTTAATTTAGTATAATTGATTTATTTTCAAATAGTATTTTTAAATCCAATATCATTGCTTTATAATAGTATGAGATTGGTTAAATGAGCCGCTAATGGCTGATAATCCGAAAACCCATGAGGTATGGTTATGAACTTAATTCAACATGTAATTATTGTTTTTAAAACGGCAAAAATTAATGCAATGCATAATAAAGGTCAAATCGAATCAATAAAATTTGGTAAATCAAAGTATCAAGATCGTTTGAAATATGCTGTTCATAAGAAACTTTTAAATAATATAATGATTGATTTAATATGATACCATTGATACCCAGTGTTATTAAATCGAATTTGTTTTAGTATCATATAATAATCAGACAATTATATTAAGTATGTATATTATTATTAAAACAATTAATAATAAATGTTTTTTTTTTTATTAAAAAACTATTTAATTAATCTTTGTCTTTAGTTTTCTTCAATAATAATATATTTTTTTAAATTATCAAAATTTAGATTGAATAAATTAGAATAAATATTTAATTATAATTGTATGTAGGTCTAATATCCTGTCTGTTCAATGTCCATTGGCCCGATATCCTGTTAGCCCACTGATTTTCGGTTCAATATTGTGATCCCTACTTAGACAGTATAATGTAAATATTATTCATAATATGTGTGTATAAGTTGTAGACCGGTATTAAGATATTATATTTTCTAAAGATTAAAAGATTTGTAAAAAAAAAAAAAAATATTATACAAATTTAAAGAAAACGGTATTGTGCAACATTTCTTTTAATAATAATTTATTCATAAAAAATTACAGAATAATTTGAAGAGTAGATAACTGAATAATAACCCGTATTTAAATATTGAATATTTAACGTTCTATAACAATATTATAAATTAAAAATTAAAAAATGGATTAAAGTATAATTGGTAAGATTGTTTTCTTTCTGTTTTATTATTATTATTATTATTATTATTTAAATTAATATTTCTTATTGTCATTAATTCTATTGTTAAAAACATTTCAAAAAAAAAAAAATAAATACGATTAATTATTAAATGTTAAATATAAACACATAATCAGCGGTTATAGATTAAGGTAAAACAAAATAATATATATTGATTGCTGTAAAAGCCTGGTACTGTTTTAAATTGTATTTTTAGTGAGAGTAATGGTCGTGGTATTTTATAACGATTCGCTGTACTTAAAAAAATGAAATTTTAAAATCTAGTTGAGAGAAAAAAAATGAAAATAGATTTTTTCAGAAAATTTATTTAAATTTGAGAATGAAAAACTAAGTTTATTTTAGAAGATGAAATAATTTACTGAAGGATGTTAAAATCTAGAAAGAAGACAAATTAAATAATTAAATAAACATAACATGTTTTTTCAGTCTTTTATTAAGTTTTATCAAAGGTCTAACAAAAGAAATAGAATGAACCTGTCTAAACTGTTATTAAAAAGTCAGCAAAAAAATAAAAAAATAAAATTTAAATCAATTTGTCGAAGATCTTGTGAATGATATATTTTATGTACTTAAATTATTGTAATTTAACGATTTAAATTTTTCTTTATAATTGATTTATATACATTAAATTTATATGCTACAGTATACAGTAGGTATGTCTGAAAAGTCACGTATTACCCTTAACATCACCGTAGAAAATCAATATATTTAAATGGTTTTTTTTTACAGTAATAAGTATGGAGAATTTGATTGAATGGAATAAGATTAGATTTTTCTTTTCAAAAATTTTCAAAATAATCAAAATAATTGAAGTTTTGATTTGAATATAAATAATAATAGCTGTGTTTTATCGTTTGGTTTGCTGAACAACGAAACTGGTTACCTATTTTAAAGTATCACAGCAGTTTTTGGCATCAAGAAAATTATCGTTTGTAAATATAACTAATATTATACGTCATAAAGTCATAGAATTAAAAAAAATCACGGAAGGGCAACAATAATAATAGTGCAGGCGAGAGAACACTAGAATAGTGTGAAACACTAAGACTTGACGTCTTGACGTTCGAAAAAGCGCATCCTAATAGGCAAGTATAAAATAAAGTAGAACACTAGAACAATACTAAGTATTCAAGTTGACTGTATAAAGAAATCATTTACTCGTATAGGTTATTACCCACCTAGTTGAATGCATTTTAAAACTGAGACCTATTATACTTAAGTATTGTTATCAAAACGTACGTTAATATATAAAAATAAACGTCGTGGAAATAATCTTTTATTTTGAAAAACAACAGTTAAGCTCAACAGTGGCAACAATTAATAATAACTAGCAATGTTTTTATTTAATGCTTATTAAAATTCAAGATTTTTTTCAAATCAGCAGACAAGAGTATATAATTGATAACATGGTGATGGTCCAATAATAAAATCATAGATTCAAGTATTTTACTTGACGAAAAGTTTTTTACGACATTATTTTTGAACCGTATAACCTCTTCGATAAAACATTTCCAATCATACAATAAAAATGCCTTTTTGCAGAGAGCTACATAACTTGAGTTAAAAAGAATGTCAAGTATCGGCATTCAAAAGTTTCAATTTGCTCCGTCTTTTTGTCTTATTATTTTCATTTTATTTATCCTCAAGATAATAACTTTATATTGAACAAAATAATATGTCATTCAATAATTCGATATACATACCTAATACTTATAATGTTTATCTGGTGAAATGATTTATTTGGCCAAAACATTTAGAGTAAAGCATTTGGTATTTTATTTTATTCGCTAAAAAGGATTTTCATTAAATGAAACATTTATATTTTAACAAATAAAGTAATTTGAAACCACGTCAATATAAAATAGCTTTATTTGATACTAAGGCGCATAAAACTATAATAGTATAATAGACACAATACACAAATCGAGTTTTACATACTTGTTTTGTATGAAACGTATAATATATTTTTATTTTTTTATAATAGTAAAGTAATCCGTTTATCATATTCAAAAATATAAATTGTTCTCAAACAATGTGAAATAAAACGAATATTATCTATTCAATACATAATTCTATTGACTCGTGAATGAGTTTATTGACTACTGTAAAACGTTAATAGTTCAGATCTCAATATAATTTGCGTATGAGAAGTAATATTATATTACAATAGAAATTTTCTCACTCTGCACTGATTCAAATAATGTTAAAAGTATGCAATATCAATGATAGAACAATGCATACCTTAGACGACGAGACGTTAACATTTTTTTTCTTAGCACTTCCACATAGTGTCATACAAATTGTTGAAAAATGTTAACTGTTCGTGACTTATTATTTTACATACAAAAGGTACATTATTTAAGTCACTTTTAACCGTGATACTTAGCATCGTGTCACATTAATGAAGCTTACTATCATAATGAATTATACGACAAATAACATAAAAACATATTCTGTATGACAGAAATATAGGTCAAATACCGTGTGCAAGCACTCATGATTTATGACTTGTGAGTAATTAATAAAAATACAGCATCAATTTTAGTTGAATATTAAGGAACTCAGCGGAGGTCAGTTTATGTATATTTAGTTTTATAAATAATATAATATATTATGTACTCACTATGTGAAGCTATAGTGATTTTCATAGTTATTTATTATATGTTTTTTGTACTTTTATCACTGTAAATTTATGAAAATGTCCTGTTTATTTATATGATGCTTGCTTTTTAGAAGAAACAAAGGCACTTTATTTGTACATGGTAAAACATAAAATAACGTCGAAATTTAATTTATTTAATATTTTTATTTTTATAATATATATTATTTAAGTATAAGTGCATAACATTTATATTTTTGCATTAAACTCTTGTAACATGTATGGTGACTTTTTTTTTTTTATTAAGTTTTGAAACGGACCAAGCTGTGTATATACTAACAAAATTGGTTATGCATATAATATATTTATTAATTTAAAAAAATTAAAGTTATTATACGTTACATCGATAATAAATGCATTATAAGTGTTATTCTTTAAGACTAAGGTTCGCTATTTATTCGATTAAGATTTCGTTTATAAGGTGTCATTAAATATGGGTGTCACCAAAGTTGTAAAAATTTTTTTTAATTTCCGACTAGCGGATGTTTTTACGAAAGTTTATAATTGAGATTTACCGAAAAATGTTAGTGAAACTTTTGTTTCGTTTTCCCGTTTTGCGCCTGAAGATAAAATAGTCTTTTGTAATAATAAAAAACCTAAATTTAAAAAAAAAACTAAACTATACTGGTAAAAAAAAATACTGAAATTATTTTTTTCCAACTTATATGACACTATAATAGTTCTGTAATAATTCAACACTACAAACGCAGTATTTTTTTTCTTTATTTCTCAGGTAAAAAGATATTCGTATTATTTTATTTATTTGTAAGTGTTATGTATTATACATAAGTTATATTATATGTATTTTATACTACAGATAATCAAGACTGATATTAATAAAATTCACTGAAATTATTAAATTAAATTGATATTTATCATAACTTTTATTTACATATTGATTTTGTGTTTTAAACTATATTATATAGAATATGATACTTATTAATACATTTTTAATAATTGTTTATATTATTATGCGAAAAAAGTCAATAAATTATAAAAAAATACAAAACTCCTTAACCTATACATAGTGTTATAAACAAGTTAGACGCACTTTATATTTAACTTGAAAAGCATATCATAATTGTTTTGAAATATTAATCACCGGCTACGCATTTTATAATAACATAACTTTAGCAACGATTAAACTGATTTAAATGTGCTTTTCAAAAAAGCCTTCTAGAAATTGATAGCTATACAATTTTAATTCGTTTACCATATCTACATTATAACAGTGCGTAATCTTTTGTGATATGCAAAAAAAAAAACAGTATTGAAATTACTAATTAAATAAATTGTCTATCGAGTGTTCCGGTGTAATAGAGTTTTGCTGTCGAATATATACTTTGGATAGGTAAAAATAAACTACCGGCGTTTCAAATAATAAATTATAAGAATTTATTATATTACACCTTTAAATGAAAACGGACATTAATGAAGCCATCGAGAATAGATTTATTACAACACGCACTCGAATATAATTTATCAATTTTATTTATTCTCGCGTCAAAAAATGGTAACTAAACAAGTAGTATTTCTAGTGTTTCAATTATTTTATAAGAAATAATGTTTGTACAGAATATCTAACATTAAAAACTAAAATCTAAGAATAATTCTATTATTAGTTAATTTAATTAAAGATTTATTTATTAGTTTATCTGGACTAGTGGTATAGTACCTATTGTAGTTTAGCCTTTTAAATTTGGAACCATTTATTTGTTATTTTTTTTCTTTCCAATCTCTACGAAACTACCTACATGACACATATATGTCTAAAATATTATTCTCCATATTATGGTCATAGAGACACATCGATACATTAGCTGTAACGCCTGTAACTCAGTGGACAAAAATATTCTCAAATATAATTTAGTACTTTGTTGTTAATCTTAGTGATATCTTAAAATGTATACTTAGATAATATTATATATTCTTATCAACTGATATTAACATTCAATCTTTAAAATCGTAATTAGCATAAAGTATTCAAAATAAAAAGTATATATTATGAAATTTGGTATGCATAAAATGTGTAATATTACTGATAGTTCATAAATAAAAAAAATGTACGTCAAAGAAAATTTTAATATAAAACACCCAATAACACCTATACTATATAATCTACCAATGCCAAACAATAAAATGAAAAAAAAAACAAAAACAATTCTGTCAATAACATTTATACTCCAATCAGATTACTTGTGAATTATTCATACAAATTGTAATATTATAAAGATAAGAATATTTCTTTTTAGATATCGTTTAGTAATTTCTAAGTCAAATAAAAAAAAAAAAAACTGAAGTTCTTTAAAAGTTTATGAGTAAAATTTTAAAATTACTTTCGTCGAAAATATATTTGAATACGTTTTTAAGAGTCGCTTATCATACAATCTATTTATATAGAGAGCCGTCACTCTATATTATAAAGAGGCGTTTTAATTTTATATGTCATAGTCCTTTGGGTTTTCAATAGTATTCTAACCACGTATTTGAACATGCTTGAAAATAAATTTCATATATTGATCGATTTTATTGAAAGCTATTTCTTACAAAAAACGTAATTATTTGTTGTTTTACATTCAAAATACAAAATTAATAAACTTTTTCATTAATAAATTATGAAATAAAGTAATTACTAGAACATATAATATTTATCAATCGAAAAATACAACTTGATATAATATACCATTAGATAATTATATCTTTAAATTAAATGGTACTAATACAGCTGATAATTTATAAGTTAATAGATGTATATAATTAAGACTTTAAAATTGTTTAATCTCTCAGTAACTATAACTTTTACAAATAAATATCATAAGTATCTACAGTGTACAGTTCTACACGTATGCTAAATATTATACAAATTAATCTGAGAACATTTAGTTGAATAATATTATTTAATGTGGTTTCACATTGAACCAACAAAATATGATTTAAATACAAGGATAAGTTTCCAAATCCTCGAGTCTTAAGAAATTCGAATATTTCGAATAGTTGGAATAGCTTAATCAAAATTAAGTTTGAAATGTTCAAGTATGACGACAGATTAATTTGAATTTTTTTTGTTTAGTTAGTTTACTTTACTGTTATTATATCTTTATAGTTGTTTTAGTTAGATTTTCAAAAGTTCGAAAAAGTCTGAAAGTTCAAATTCAAACAGTTAAAGATAGTTTAAATTGACCCATTCCTACTTAAATATATTTAATGTGTAGTATAAATAAGAAATTTGTATAACTATCAGCTTTATTATTAGAACGTTAGGTAATAGTCTGTTTGGCGTGAGATGTGCGTATGTGTGTGTGTGATATTCATAATAAATGAACATTTATGATTAAATATCAATAAATTATTTATTAAAAATGATGCTAGAACTTCAAATTCAATAACGTTAATAGAAACGAAAATAGCTTTAATTTTAATTATATTGTTCAACTTACATTTTATATGATTTTTTTTTTTATTATTCATGTTTGAGCATCAATAACTTAGGTTATTAGCTAAATATAATTTTGAATAACTTAATATTGTAATATAATAATATTGTCAGTTTTTTCGTGGTGAAATCATGTTTAATATAAATTTTGAATATTTTTTTTTTTTTACAATTACTAAAACATTCCTTTGAAATACATTAATCGATCTTATTCCGTTGAAATATGAAATATAAATATAAATAATTACTTTTTATATACATTTTAAAATGGAATTGCATGCGTACAAAGCGCTGGTGTATAATATATATTATATATATATATTTGATAGATTGTAAATATTGGTACTTCTATAGACTAAATTAAAACGTAAACACATTTATAGCTTATGTAACGTGTAAATAATGTATACATATATATATATATATCATTGATTAATTTAGCAGACCAACAAAAATAATAATAACTCAAAATTATAACTTGATTTTAAACTTATTAAATTAAATTTGTTTAGTATGTCTAGGCTTAAATGCTGAAACTATAGCATATTGTAGTTTATGATCAATGACTTAAATCTTAAGGATTAGTATTTTAGAAATATAATGAAAGATATAATTATCTTGTTTTACAAAATAACGTAAGATATAATAATACACCACTAAACGCAGTACATAGACATTGTGATATGATATTATTATCTAAAATAATGTTGATACAGGTAATAAATAACAATACATATTAATATGTATAATTTGAACACACGAGTTTTGTTATAATAAATATTATAATTATTTAAATATTTTAATTAAAAAATTTTGAAACTCAATAAAGAAGTTTGACCTCACGACACTATACGTCATAAATTTACTCTGTCACGGACAGTCTGCCTGACAAAGGACTCATCTATAAGAACTTGGGTAAGTACGTAAAATGAAGCTAGTTGTATAAAACTTGCAAGGTTCTTTGTTTACATGTAATATCATATATCAATCTCTTTTTAAGTCATTTATCTAAACTGTAATTAGAAGCGTAGACCTACAGCATTCTCAAACATGTTTATCATACATCAGTGTAAACTAAAAATTAGGTCTAATAAGATTGTAAGAGAATATTATAATTTTAAAATTACCATAGCCCAGAGAATATTTTGCTTAATCAAAATTATTTATTTTTTGCAGAGTTCTATTTTTTGTTTTGCATTAAACAAATATGACTATATTTTAAAGCAGCACATTATCATCATTATGGCTATCAATGATCAAATGGTCAACCTAACTATACAAAAATACGTTTTAAATTAAAAAAAGTGAACCGTTCTACTATACAGAATTTGTTAAATGCATTTTGTCATTGAGTTGGTCACTGTAATAAATATGCTAAATTTGAATTCAATAATAAATCATTGTATTTAAAACACTATATTGCAGATTAAATACGGTCTATAAACCTATATTTCTAAAAATATTTTATAATTTATTTATAATACAATTAGTTCTTATACGAATATTTCTAAATACATCGATTAAATTATATGATACAAAAATACCTAATTTTAATATAATATCATGTATCAATGTTAGTAAATTTAAGTCAATATAATGCACTGTGAAACAGTGTATATATTTATAAGCAATTAACTTAAAACTAGTATTTATGTATCTATGGTTATCTAAAGTATTCGTATGTATTAATTTTAGAGTTAGAATAAAATAACAAAATCAAATTGATCAAAAATAGGTTTTGAGTATAAATTTAAGTTTTCTAATTATATTTTGTTTTTTTTTTCATTTATAAAAGTGCTGGAGATTTTTATTGTTAAACCTACCTACTAGTTGCACTTTTCCACTAGAAAATGTATCGAAATCAAAGATCGAAGGGGATCACAAAAACACTCATATTGTTAAATCAATACATTCATCATTTCGCTAAGAATCTAAAATTGAAATAATCTATGTTACTTTAACAGCAAATTTCATCGTATATTATAATTTGTTAATGTCATAATATGCATATTATATGGAAATACAAAACTTAATGTCTACTTGAATATTATTAATAAGTTGTAACTAAATGGATATATTTAAGTCGAGAGAATTTTGAATTTTACGACAAACTTTATAATTGTACAAAATACAATTTTTACTGTGTAAAGATTGTATTTCTTTTATATACCTTGTTTATATACACAATACATTTGTGTAATAAGATAAACTGCATTATTATTAATCTACGCAAAATTTAGGAACAATATTTTTTACTGATAATATATTTGAATGTATAATATTTAATTTTTCATGTAAGTAACTAACTTTAAATAATATTTTCATAAGCCACTTATTACATTTAATAAAGTACTTAATAATATAATCATGTATAAGAGTGGTACACGATTTTCTAAGTATTGTTCAATATTATCAATTAACATACCCATAAACCTAAGTCATACGTTACTGATGGGGAAATCAAATTTCAACATACATAACAAACTTCAGATTGCACTGAATGATAAAATTATTAACTTAAAATCAGCACAAAACCACTATCTCGAAAAGAGACGAAGAATTCCATTAAGGTATTTCGTTAGACTGCAGTTTTCAGTCAGGTGTTGCAAATACCATAGGCAGTTTTTAAACAGATTTTCAGTAAAAAAAAAATATCCATGACACTATTTGTAGATTATTTGTTACATCATTGACTAGTATTGAATATAAAGTAGAAGGTTGGCCGTTATTTTTCTCGAAAATCTTGTAAAAGGTTTCAATTTTACATTTTTTTTATTTTAACAATATAGTAAGTTATTGAATTAAAAGAAATTATAATAATTCATAGTATAAAAACATTTAGCCGAAGTCTGTGTTTATTATAGATAAACTATATTTTTTATTGCCTTTTTTTCATTTGATCTTTATTACAGACCTTCATTTTATTTTACGTCTTACCTATTTATAATAAAAATAATAATTTACAGCATCAAACTTCATAAACTGTTTATAATAGAAAAAACACAATAGAACTAGAACTGAAAAACGATATTTATCTGTAAAATACATTTTCTAAAGCCCATATGAGTTTATGGCATCTAAATATATTGTCATGGAGATTTGTAAAAACCAAATATAACAAAAATTTAAAAATCACAACCCTACATCTAATCACAAATTCTACACGATTTCTATCGTTTTATGCCACGAACTATGTATTATTACAATCCATTCTAAATGTTTGATATCCAAACGAAAATTATAAAAAATATAAATATGCTTGGTGTAGCCTACTCAATACTCAACTACACCATCGGTACCTTTCTCTACTTAGATCTCAAAAAATCTACTTAGTTTATTTACTTAAGTTTGTAGTTAGCAGTATTAACTAACTATGTCTTCCCAATGGCTCAAAAATAATCAACAGCGCAGCCTGTTTAAATCATAGATAATTAATAATGGTTATGAAAAGCATATAACAACTATAGTATCATAGTATTTTTCGGAAAAGACAGATTTACGGTTTTTATCTGTTATTGAAGAGAGACAGTATAAAGTCCTATATTTGAATTTATGTACTAAAACATTATAAATAATGGGCCTCATATTCTTGACGTCTTATCATTAATTCCTCGCGTGAAAAGTATTGATATCATATTCATTCTTGTATTATTTATGGTTTAAATTAATTAATGTTTCTTCAAAGAAAAAAATTTCAAGCGATAATAAGTGATTTCTTTTCCACGACATACAAGTCAATATTTATGATATACTAAGTACATATTATATAGATGTGCTAATATTATATACAACTATTATGATAAAATATATTACACTCAAGCGGCGAAACTTGAATTCGTCTGAAATAACCGATTGTAACAAGTAACATGTGTTTATTGTGGTTTTTAGACTTTCCTTTAATTGGGTCTGATTACGTTTCTGGTTAAAAATGTGGGCTGTTCTCTATTATGTATTTCTCAACAGGTAATATTTATATTAAATATGAAGTGTGAATTATTTTAAAAATTATTTGAGAGAAATGCATTTATATGACCTTAAAAATTAAAAATTCAATCATTTTAAAAATATTAAAAATGTGAAAAAAACATTTAATTATTAAAAACATGTTTAAAATTAATGAGAAACGTACTATAACACATTCAATTATACATGAAACACAAATAATTATTTTTAAAACTATGAATGGAATTAACTTGCAACTTATAATTAAAACAGTAGTCAATAACAAATTTTTAATTGAATTTTATTTTATAGTGGCGTACATTGTTACGTATCAACAAATAAATTATTTTACAAAAAATACAATTATTTTCGTATCGTTTGTAAAAAGTTAATACTATTATCTTTATTAATTAAAATGATTTTAATAATAATATCGATGATAGTAACAACACAATTTCTACGAATGTACTGAAAATGATCAACAATTAATTCCATTAATTAAATTTATATGTCGAAAATTCAAAATTGAAATTGAAATTATATGATTCGTAAATTTATGAAACGTATTTTTGATAAACAACGAAACGATCAATCATTCGGAAAAAAATTAATTTCACATTTAAATCCATGCCTTAATAATAATATACTACTAACACACCGTGGACTTAAATTCAAAACGTACCCAAATGGGTATTTGATACTTAATCTAAGCTAGTGGTGAATTGTTGATAATATTATAACCATACGCGTTCGCAGCGTAGGTTGTCGAGACTCGGGAATCTGGAGGATTAGTTAATTACCACAACTCCGGTGCTATGAAACACAGTATGTTTTTTTGAACACAAGAAAGTTATATTATTATCATATACTCGAAAGAACGCGTTATGACGGCAAACTTGGATATTCATATTATGAATAAAAAGGGATTAATTTAACTATAAATACTCGTTTATAAGAAAACCACTCATATATTTTTGAAATTACATTTATTCACATAATGTGCAGTCGTCATAAAAACACTTTTTACAAAAAAAAAAAAAACTCGAGTTATTATTTTCAAGTTTTTTACTTATTTGAATGACAATATACATTTTTCATTTAATATTCTAATTGTAACTAGCTAATTGGTTATAAGTATTTGATGTAAAGACGACATAATCGTAGTGAGCCTACATTCTACGATAAATCTACCTCTGTCCCAACGCAATTTCAAGTCATAAAAACCTCAACTAATTATATCTGATCAACTATATTTGTACGAAATTTGATCGGAAAAAAACTTGTGTTGTCCTTAAAAACAGCGAAAACCTTAAGAAAATACTAAGAATAAAGTCGTTTTTGAAAAACGTTGTTACAAAATCAATCGGGTACCCATGCAAACAATCATTACGTACGTCTACAGTTAAAAGGATCACTCAATGATATTATTATACGTACCGTCCCATTTAACGTGAAACACTCATTATAAATTAATACATCGAATATATCATTCTGTGTACATTACGTGCTTTATACGACGACTATAATGGTACCATATACAACAGCATTAGATTTCGAATCACCTAGTAGCTGGTAGGACATTTTATGCGGTATTCGACCATATTACGCACACAACATTTTACTCCACCATAGAATTTTAAAATGCCATTGTATCTGCAAAGTAATACGCAGAACATGTGGACAACTACAACTGTCGCCACTAACTACTATAAAAGGGTTCTTTGTACGTCCAGAAACAAACCAAATGATTTACAATTCTATCCTACCATATAATGTTGCATCTTATATATTATGTACCCACATTAGACACTAAGATCATTGCAGATATAGATAAATAGAGTCTATGTGATCCGCGATCACATTCAAACGTGATTTGATGGACAGCATAGATCATTGACTCACCATAAGCTCAACAATTTGACCGTCGTTTCGATACAATCTCACAACAGATTTACTGACTAATAAATGTATAAATATATTCAATAGAACTGTTTTTAAATAATTTATATACGTTATTGAAGAACGCAGGTCGTATCAATCTCTGAGTAACCGATATTCATGTTGAAATACATCACATAATTTACAATAATTAGTCGCGTACTCATACGTATTTTTTATAAAAACTCTAGATTTACTTACTGTCATAATATTAATCAATGGTAGTATTAAGATTTCTTATTTTATATTTTTACGGATTTTCATAACGTTATTGTCATATTTTAATAAGACATAGCACCGTTTGTTTACTCGTTTGATAATCTATTAATTTTTAGTTCCTTATTTATTTTTACTGTGATTACTAATTACATAGTACAAAAGCTGGTTACTGAGTAATGGATATTATTAAAACAAGTTTTGAAAAATTTTAAATTTCCAACTGAGAAGAATTTTAAAATTTCTAGATACGAACGTAGTTTTTAAAGCTTACAAAAATTCAATTATGGTTCCACCGAAAAGATTAAAATATCAGATGGCGTTTACCACTATTCATTCCATGGTTCAATTAACACACTAATTAATCTTGCATTTAGCGGACCGAGACGCCTAACTAGACGCTTTTAGTTCACTTACCACTCTCTTCAGCATCTACGATCCCGTCCTGCAGTTCTACCGATCTCTCGAAACTCATCCGATTATCCTTTTCTTCCAAATCACAATGTAATTGGTATAAATTAAAAGGTAGAGCAGATTCTCATCTTAGGTAAAATATATGTGTTAAATAATAGTAATATAAAAACACCAAATTTCAATATTTTAATGAAATATAATATACAATATACAAATGTATATATTTATTATATCATATAATATTGTACTAACTCAAACAATATAATTTAATAACTGTTGGATTTCACAATAATCATATTATAAGTTGTATATTATACTGTTATATGGAACAAAATTTAAGAAAAAAAATATAGATTTATTGTGTCTAACCAATAAAATAAAATATTTATTTCTCATCAATGTAAAGTTTTGATAAATTCAAAGTGTAAAGATCACTCAGTTATTATATTTTTAAATTAAATGTAATTATTTACAAATAAAAATAAACAATTTATTAGTTTTAATACAGAACTATCCATCAAAATAAAGAATAACATTTTTAAAAACAATATTTTGTATTCTGAATGTAACGCATTCAAATAAAGTACAACCAGTACAGGTAAACTATTTTTTTTTATTTACAAATATATAAAGGTTTTTTTTATATAATTTAACAATACTTATACTGTATGAACAATTAAATTAAGATACTAATTTGCAATGATATAATATAACAAATATCAATATAATAATAATATACAATAAATATTAATTGCGATAAAATGAGATAATTTTTCCAAATACAAAGCATTTATGAAGTAGATATTGAAATATATATATAATTTTGAGATAATAATATGCATTATCATTAACAAGTTTAAGAGAACGATATACACATGTATATTAAAACCATATTTTAAATGTACAACATAGTTAAATTACATTCAGTAAAATATATTATATGTTATAAGCATTGATGTTAGAGTGGATTGATACATCATCACTAAATTTAATGGAAAATTGATATTATTTCTATTTATACGCTGGATTTTAATTTTAAAGTAACTATTACATTAAACAAAATACTTAAATTCAAAAATTCTCATTAGTAACTCATTTATCAATTTAAATATTATAAGTCGATGTAGGCATAAACTCTTATAATTTTCTTACCTAAAGATCAATTTATTCTAATATAACAACATTAATAACACAAAATTAATTCTGCTGAATACAATTTACTATTTCAGAGGTATGTTTGTGAGACAAACACAGCCTATGAGGGGATGATTTCCTCTAAATTATTTGTATAATTCTTAATTAATTATGCACATCTACGTAGAGTTTATTCTGCTTAACATTTAATTGTTTTATAATAATAATTTGTCTAAATTAATATGTTTGTAATATTGCAAAAAGTTAATTAAAGCAAATAAAAACTGAATTGCCGAGGCTTGTTGGCATTCACTGTACTTATAATTTAAAACGATAATATTATTAGAGAGTTCTAAAGCTAATAATATTAAAAAAAAAAAAAAAAAATCTAATAATAATAACTTTCTATTCTGTGTATTGCTAAAAATAGTTATAAAATAGTTAAACTTTAAATTGATTAACATAATAGTCATTTTAAATAAATACAATCGGCAAAATAGTTCGATAAAATATGTTTTATATACCATGCGTATAATAATAAATATTATGAAATATTAATATTTTTATGTATATTTTGTATATTATTTGAAAAGTAATATTGACTCGTATGAGATATTATAACATTATGGTAATGTTAGCACACAGAAAGACACATTTAAAAACAGTCTTCAATAATCAATGTAACTATAGTCTATAGTATTTATGGTTGTATAAACTAATTATTTTCATGATGATATTACTTGTCCTTATATCAATGATGTATAGTTATAATTCGTCGTTATTATATTATTGTTAATGGGTATTTGTTTATGTAAATAAATCATTGAATTTTCTCAGTAAATGTAAATATAGTGTTGGATATTTGCATATCTCTTTGTCTGCTTCGACGTAAGATAGGTAGTGCACTAGTGCATACTTTCATTTTATTTTTGCGAGTATTATATTTATTTGCTTTAGTTTCTATGCCACTAAATAAATTTATTTTAAAAAGAAATTTCATTTTTAATGTACAATAATTAATTATGCAACTTGAATTCTGAATTGTTAGATATTAAATAATCGCAACGCTTGATTTATCTCAAAATAAAAACAATAAATAAGTATATACAATTAAATAGTTTAAACCACATGACTTTCATATTTTTCATAGTTATAAGCTTTAGTAAAACTACAAGTAACAATGGGTTAATAATAATGTTGCTTTGTAAATTAAACTGTTATTTTTGAAATTTTCTTGAAATAAAATGAAAATAGTTAACGTGTATACATAAATTAATAATTAAAAATACAATAGTTATTATTCATTAAACAGTATTTAAAGGTGTCTTACTTTTTTATTCGTTCACGTGGTATATTTAGAAAAAGGACTTGAATTAACAATAATAATACAATGCACTGAGATTGGAAAAAAAATTAACTTAATTAACACAAACTGAATAAAATTAATTAAAACGTCAATTTATACTCAAAAATAAATTAAGGTAGAGGCTTACTCGATAAGTACATTTGGTTTGCTATTCACGCCAAGTTTAAACTACAAAATATAATCTATTTGGTAAGTGTTAAATAATAATTGAATAATAAAATTCTTTTAATAAATTTATTATTTTTTTACAAAAAATCTAGTGAACTGTATGATGTGTTACAGCAATGAATAGTGCAAATATTTTTGGTCTTGAAAATTACTTTTGCATGCTGATGAAATGGATATTTACAAGCCATTCTGCGGATAATTGTTCCCTCTTCAACATGATTTAAATAGGTTTTAATAACGATGCGACTTTAATGGAGTGACATTAAATGTTTCAAAATATATGCATATTGTATGTATATAGTGTCTACGCCTTTAACATCCAATTAAGTTTAAGTATACATAATGTGTGATGCCATTTCAGTTTGTCTAAGATTTGTGAACTCAGAATTTCATTATCTCAAAGGATTTATTTTTTAATGGTCATGAGCACTAAGTTGATGACTATGGTAAGTATATCTTCGTGTTTTGCGGTTCCTAAAATTGTGTAATTGTTAGAAATTTAATAATCGTTTATTGTTCGAAATTTTAATACAGTACGGTTGAAAGATCTCTGTTAAAATACGGTTCAAAAGTATTAAGCGTTGGTAAGATACAACTTGTTGATAAAATAGAAAAACGATTCATTCAGCGTAGGACATTACCAACGTTTCGTATAGTATATTTATGCGCGTATATTGGATAAAAATTAATAACTCGAATCTTAATAATGCCATAATTTTTTTAGTCGTCCAATCCACGAAATAAGATGATGATGTTTTGTCGATTTCTAGGATTCCTTACAACAACGGAATATTAGGTTAGCTTATTTAGCACATGCTAATTTAAAACAACACATACTTGCTTCTTTACTGCTTCGAATTCACCTTATAATTGTACTAACAATAATTATTTGCATATTCAATTTACTGCCGAATGTTATCCATTTTATCTTCTTAATACTCTTAAGGTCACCAAAACTGTTTTTATTACTATTGGTATGCTATTTTATAACCTTGTGACCAAAGTAAGACGTCTATGTAATCGTTTTATCGTATACACTTAATTGTACTTTAACCAATAAATGACAATGTTGTATTGTGTTTGATAGATAGTAAATACATAACCGAATGGATATACAATAATAATAACAAAAACGAATAAATTTAAATTGTGTTATATTATTATATTATGATTGTTATTATTTTTATTGTATTATAATGAGATTCTGTTCGGTTTATTTACAAAAAAAATACATATCAAATTAATTTTATCGTGATGAATACATTATATAGCGAATGTATAATTTACACATATATATATATATATATAATTTGGCATGTATTTTTTTTTTTATTGACCTAAAAATATATGTTTCGTCAGCATAGGCCGCGCGTTATGTACACTTTTAAACTAGTTTATTTCTTTTAAATTACATTATATCATTACGTTTTTCTTCGTGTCACTACTGGGTGGCTTCTTCTAACAAGTATTTCAACATCACTGTAAAATAGCACATCGTGTTCTAATTGTACCACAGGGTACAGATTGTATGTCTCTTTTAAAAATTAAATAAAAAATGGTTTTTCTTGTGGATAATAAAATGTTTTCATTTTTTTCAGGTTCGAATTCTTGTACTGTATCTAAGGTATTGGATATTTAGCGTTATTTGAGGTTTTACTTGCAGTATTCCATCAGAAGGTGTAGCTAATGTTAGTAATATTTGTCATAGTATTATATTCACGTTATAATTAATGCATATTTTAAAAACAACAATAATAATATAATAAATATACATATATATATGTATACACACTAATGTAAGAATAATTTAATTCAAGTGTAATATGGACTAGTTTGTTATATTATAATTTTTATAATTAAAAAGCAAAGTTTCATTTTTAGAAATAGATTTTGAAACCATAAAGTAATTATCTTCGATATTAACGATTTAGAGAAATTATAAAACACCAAACATGTACACACTGTTTCGTTAAAGTGGTGTTATAATATTATCATTCTCATCCGACTAGCTGCATCTCCGGTGAGATAGCATGTTAAACGTTCGTCCCTGTTTATCCGACAACAGTTCGAACATGAACAACACCTGATAATTGTTCGTTCAATTAACACTCATGCTGTGTGTGTGTAAGGTATACACAAACACACACACACACACATCAAATACGTGAAACAGAGTTATTGTCAACCGGAAATGGCATATACGTATAAGTATATACATATATTATTATTGTGTATGCGTGTACACACAATACACATTTAGTGTTGTGAGAGCATGTGTGCGTATACACTCCTATGTGGATTAGTACAGCAGAAAACCCTTTCTATCACTCTATCCTGCACAACATTTGCATCTCTCTCACTCTGTCTACCTCAATTCACATTACGCTACCGTCACATCACAGGGCGTGATATGGGTAACCTGACAATCCAAAAACCACATTCCGACTGTGCGCGCATGTATCGCATGGCGTGAGCAAATGATTCAGCTTGTCAAACGAAAGCCTTTAATGCCTTTTCACTAATTACTATACTATCACATGTATCCGCCATTATTGTATTGTGGTTCGAAAAACATTTATGAGAAAAAAAAATTATACACAAACATAATTTGTAGTATGCAAAACGATTGAATCAAATATGATACAACATGTATATAACACAAACAAATAAAGAATAAAGCGAAAATTGGAAAAAAACTTATTCAAAAACAGTTATCTAGCATTTTGGTTGGAACAAGAAACATAATTTTAGTAATTGGGAGTTTTTTATATCGTTTTTACATTTAATTATACAAAAAAAAAAAATACGAACATAGTCGTATAACTGCACGTGTATTACTATATTTTTGATCTAATTAATCACAAATTATTATCAGCGGTTTATAATGAATTGTACCTACAAATTAAGGTTAAGCTTATTTATGTAAATTGAAAAAATATTAAACAGTCTTTTTGGAAACACTTAAATTTCCAAATTGTATAACTATTTAGAAATATTTGTTTTCATTTTAATCTACTAGAAGTCTAGAAATATTGATTTTGTTTTGGCTGTCAAATGCTTTTCAGTTTTAGATTTTTTAGATTTTCAGATTCTAAATGGAGCGATATATATTATTTTACTATAATGTGTGCGGCTATTTTATATAATGAAAATCCGAAATTATCGATGAAACGAAAAAAAAAATGAGGAAAACGGGGATTTAAACTGTCAAAATTGTCTCAACAAAATCTTGAAAACTATAAGTATCAACATTCTGTAAAGAACTTTAGTAAATTATGGGTATATCTTATGTCTTATATAATCACATAACGTAACAATCAATAATAATTTCATCGTCTACATTATATCAATGATATAATATACAGTAAAGTATAGTGAAGTTCTAACACATTGATATTCGACAATGAAAGTTAAATTATTACTTTGAAATAACTTAGAATTTTTTTTTAACTAAAAAATGTATATATAATGTAATTAAATTCACTTGTAATAGCTATATGTTATATCGTTGTCTTAGGCATAGAAATTATGTTTTAGCATATAATTGTTCTAATCTCAAAAATGACCAAACCACATTCAATTAAAACAAAGCTGATTATGACGAAACAGACTCATTTTTTAATTATTTTAATTGGTTTAACACTTTAAAAAATCTTAATACTAAAGCAGTAGCTGTTTTATTTCGTGAAGCGCTATTAGAAGTCTTACCCACATTTGTACGTATACGCATAATTTCCTTTACTGGTTTGACAAAGAACTCAAAACCCTGTACAATAACTGAGGAAAAATAAAGCTCGTTCATGTTCATGAAATACTAAAGAAAATCATGACAACATTAATCATAATTTATATGAGTTCATATCCTAACACCTATATTGATTTTATTTAATGCGTTAAAAACTGTTTTCTTTAACATATAGCCTTCAATCGAACTATAATTGATAATTATTACGATTATACAGAAATTAGGTCATTTATAAATATCCACACTCTAGCTTTTAAGTATGAATATTAACTGATAATATTTTTATTTTTAATTAATTAATGTTAGCATTTACGCTCCCTGTCTATTAAATTGTGATTTTTTTTCGAAATGTTTTATTATAATAATCGCTCTACTTTCTTGCTTTATTTAAAATATACAGCACAAATTATTTGAAAACTCTCCAATTTTAGTAGAATATGTCTTTATATAATCGACTTCCTGCAAATATGGATTTTTTTTTCATATTCACTGGTGATTTTAAACTTATACCTAAATAAAGATAAATAATATTCAGTATACAAAAATGAAATATATTATTATTGTTATAACTATTTTCTTCAATTTAATGGTATTTGTTATATTATATTTCCAAGTATAGTTTCTAATTTTCATGTATCTCGTTTTTATCCACTTGAATAAATTATTATTATTATTATCAATGTTATTATTATATAATTAGTTAATAACTTTGCGTGAATGTTAAATATTCTATAAACTCTATAACTTTGTGCGTAGAACCATAAATCTTAAAAAGGGGCCAAAAAGAGAAACGAATTTTGTTCAAATAATTAAATAAATCAAATTGATAAAATTTTAAGAGAAGTAAGCACCTACACTATATAGTTCTATGGATTTTTCACTTATAAAATCATAGAAATGTGCAAAATGTATGATATAAAATGCAATTAGTTAATTAACCGTATTAATCTAATTGTGTCGTAAGAATTAACAGTTCTGTTGATTTGATTGATTTACCGTTGTATAGGCACTAACATATAAATAATGTAATGCGCATAACGTTTTTATGTAGGTAATAACGAAATAAATCTAAAGATAGTAGGATAAAACATAACATAATATTGATCTGGTATCATAAAATGTATTACCCGTGTTTTATAATTATTTAGAAATACGAGTACCTTATATACATGTCCGTCGCTACGGTTACTGATATTATATTGTAGATTTATAGATATATTTACCAAAAAAAAAAAAAAAATAAAAATAAATAAATATCATGCCTATCCCAAATCCGTTAAAGTAATATATATATTATTTAATGATACGTTTGGTCTACAAGTGATAGAAGTAGTCTTACAGTGGTAATAAATGCGTTTTTTGTAATGTAATATTATAATATTGTATTGTTTTATTAATATCATTGAATTAATTAAATATTTAGTTTTTGTATTTTAGATCCATAAGATGTGAGATACTTCACATTTTATATGTAAGGAAGATAGGTCAAGTTAATATTATAAAAGGTACTAATAGTTTTTACAGTAGCATTATAGTTATTAACATTAAAAATTTAAATATAATATTATAGCACTCTAAACCAAAAGTTTATTATACTCTACACATGCTTTTATTACTAACTTACAACTTTTATGAGTTTCTGAATACCTATATCTCTACAACATATTCGACTAATACTTTCTAAAAGTTTTTATTCATTATTAAATAATATAATATTTAAAGTCAAAGTTAAATGATTCTTCTTGATTTTTCAGATATATCGAGCTTATTAAGACATTAGCTTTTTTTTCTTTGTAATACATTATTCATTGATATAAAAACAATCTAGATTAACACAATATATAATTTAGGACTTCAGATTTTTGATAATTCAAAGCACCCTATACTTTATTCCTTAATACGTGAATAGCAGTGATTTTGTATCTGTAGACCTTTATCTTATTATCATAATGTTATTTATTCATGCTTGTGGAATAATTTAAATATTTTAAAATGGAACAAGATCATGTTTATACTAAATATTCTGAAGAGACCACATATAATATATTATTATAATAAACATATTTCCATCACAAGAATAAAGCCTAACTCATTTTGTTTGACTTGTTTTGTCTTGTCCTTCATAAATACTAAGTCATTTGAAAAGTTGAAAATCAAATGACTAAAGTAAAATATAACAAAATATATATATATATAAATATGTAATTTCTATTAATTATGTTCAGTGTCCGTCATACATGAATAATAGTTTTATTTATAATTACAATTTAACATATTATTTTTTTTATAAAGCTAAACTTATCGCCTACATTTGAAATGTACAAGTAATAACACTTGTTTATTGTAATAAATATTGATTGTCATATTTTGTTATGTTTTGACAATTAGAGATATTTAATTTCACCGTTTATTATGTTGTTGTGTAATCAATTACACCTATCTAAAAATTTAAAATAACTTTAGATTTCAGATTGAAGTCCTATTTCCAAAAATTGCACACCTGTTAATTGCAATATAAAGTTGATCTGTAAATTACTCGTCTAAAAAACAAAAAAAAAAAAAATAAGTAACTTCAGCGTAACATTTATATTACACTAGCATAATAATGGTTATAAACTTATAACTTATAAGTTTTGGCACGCTTAAAGGTGTTTACCTATGGGAGATCCTAAGTCCTATTTATTCGTACCTCGTATCCGTTTACTTGTAACCATCTCGACCCAAATCGGAAATACCCTACCAGCCCGTTATAAATCATGACATTTTCAAAATAACAACCAATCAAGTTTCTACTTCTTTTGGTGATTTATTGAATTTTATTTATATTCTCTCAGCATATCACTTTCATCCCATAAACCGGATAACTGTCGGTTTTTATATCCACCGCAAAATTGATTTGCATTTAGTATTATTTTATATATTTATATGGGCACTTAAATCGAATTTAATTATATTTTACGATTCTTTAATTAAAAATGTTTGTCTTAAGTTAAATAATATCGATGTTGATTATTTATACACTTTTAGAATAAATTAAATTGTATACACATCCTAATTATATTGATCGATATTATTAATTTAATCCACCAATCAAAAAAGTGTTCAGATAAAAAAGAAAAATGGAAAGTAATAACTATTGAGACATTGATAGATTATGACATAAAATTTAAAGGATAATCAATTTAGTTTTACAAACACGTTTACCAATAAATGTGTTATTTATATTTAATGTATATTATATTTGTAATAGCTTTATATTAAATATTTAAGTGTTCAAAAATATAATATAACCTCTATAACTAGCATTTATGTTAAAAAATGTTATTTAAATTATTATAATCACGTATCTTAACTAAATAGAAATGCAATTAAGTAATAAAAATGTTGTTTTCATAAATGTACTACATTTTAAAACCGATTTGAGTATTAGTAAAAAAATTAATAGTAAAAAACACATACCTAAGGAGATTGTTTATTGCTACTAATTTAATCATCATATCGCTTGATTTTATTTATAAAAAATAAAAATGAATCTTTTATTCCTATTACACATTTGAAAATCGTGATGAATTAATATACTAAGATGATTCCGGTTATTTAATATCAGTCAATATTTTGTTAATAACTGATGTGCTTGAATTCATAATTTACAATTCTGTGTCGATTAAATGTATATTTAAATCACAAAAAATAAAAAAATAAAGTAAAATACAATTTCTACTTGTCTATAGTGTTATATTTTCACATGAATAAATATTTTCTTAAAGAAAAAATAACAAAAATAATTTAAACGGTTAAATCAATAGGCATTTAATTTTTGAGCAAACAATATCAAAAATATATACAATATTTATGTTTTATCATCTTATATACCATAAGTGTCATAAGTAATTTTTATTGTTTTAATATAATAGTTAATGTACTAACAAATATCTATAATAATTGCATCACAAATGATTATAAAACTGAATTTTTAAATAATCTAAAATAATCCTCGATAATCTGGGTTTGAATATCGTATACAAATATGTAAGTACTTAATATTATTGTAATTTATTGAAAGAAAAATTATCATTTTTCGTAGAGTATTTAAATGGTTAGTAAAATTTAAAACTTAAAGCTGGAAAGAGGTGTATATGAGTACGCATTTAATAATATACTATAATATATTACTGTCAACGCGTGTAAATTTAATGCAATAGGACGACCAAAACGACGAGAGTGTGATGCTGTTATTATACATTTATCGTTACGATTTCGCATAGATTATTTATTAATAATTTCTAAAGTAGTAGACTGTTGAAATGCTTGACAGATTGCCCGTAAAATAATTTCACGTTTTATCAAAATGTTCAGTAAATACATTAAGATAGGCACTACTATTTCGAATATAATTAAAATCAAACTACAAAAAAAATATCCTATAATTAAAGTTAATCATTATTATACCTGCAACTGAATATAAACCATAAACCACTAACCTATATGGGTACACAAAAATATATAACACTTGTTATTATAAAAAGATTATTTTTGTGATGCTTGAAAAAAAATAAAAGTATAGGGAGAAATAATTATACTAAAACCAAATACATGTTATCTTGTGTATAACGTTCGAGTCATAATTTTAAATAACCTACTAAAATTCTCCCAATTTCTTTAAACATCTTAATACAAATATTAAATAAATACCGTTTTTCACTATTACTTAAGTTCACTATATCCACGTTCATAGCTTTTCATAAATTATATATTTATATTCTGATTTGACCATTTTAAGATAGTTTTTAAAATTTTTGGTTATCGAAAAAATAGTGAACACGATTAAAATGAAATGAAATTCTACGTTTAAATATTGGACATAACAATTTACCCACTAAGCTTTTTAGTTCTATATGGTGAGGTACGTGCATAAAGGTATACAAATTTAATGCAACAGCACAGAAGTCTTAAATTTTAATATTTTCTTCGTCTATATAATAAAATATTATGTAACTAATAGTATACCTAATATAAAAAATTCAAGTAGTATCCAAAATAGGTATGTAACAATATGTGATGATGTAGCATTTTTGTTGTAATATTATTATAATAAAAATTACTCATGAGTAGAGTACGTGTTTATGGTTCATTTTGTAAAAATATAGAATATAATATTATCAAAATTATTATTATTTTTTTTTTTTAACTAATGGGTTTAATACTTGTTTTTTTTATATTTTACCCTAAATCCAAGTCCCAAGTCCCAGATTCATCAAAATCAATTTAAGAGTTTAAAATAATAAATACAATTTTAATATCTACTATTTCATTGAAGATTATTTGAAAAAAAATTAAATCAGAGTTTTAACTTAAGCCATTATAAGCTTTTGTTGTACACGTGTGTTAGGACTTTCCACACCCTTTTGTCATAATACCTGTGCTTATCTAGGTAAACATATAACACATTTTCATGCACATAAATATAAATAAATCCTGTTTCTTTTTTTCCAACATATTTAAACTAATATCCTACGGTTTAGAATATGGGTTTATACAGGAAGTCGAAAAAAAATATCCAGGTAGATAAAAAAATGTATTTGTTTGAGTACAAAATATCAAAAAAATAAACAATGATATTATTGTTTATACATTAATAATAAATTAGAATACCATTACAAAATATTTAAAACGTTCAATAAAAAAAAATGAATAAGCATATTAAAATTGTAATAATGATAAAATTATCTAGGTATATAAAACTTATTTGAAAACAAATAATCATTAATTACATAAATATGTTTTTACTTTTGAAATATATGATAAAATAAATACAAGTATAAGTATTTATAAGTATAAATTTAAAATTTAAGTGTAATTAAAACTAAAAACATATAATCAAAACAAATTATATTTTGTATTAAAACAACGACGTTTGTATAGTGTATATTGCATATTACTAAACTATTCTGCAACATAGATTCCAGGTATTTAAGTCATAGACAGTCAGTAATCACATAGATAATAATAATTATATGCTAAAACTTAAATTTCCAAATTATTTAAATAAACTAGTTTTATATACTTGATTCGGCTGATTATAAAAAAAAAAAATATATATATACATATACTTGATTCTAAGCCATAAAATTGTGGGTGAAAAAATACGAACGAATTAGACATTGTCACGAAATCCAAAAATACGAAAAGTAATTTATTTTTATTCTCAAAAGGTATTTTGTATCGTCATATTATTTTTATAGATATAAATTAAAATAATCATGGACTTTATTTTATATATTTTGTAGACTTATTAGCAATACCTTTTTAAATAATTTATATTTTCATTAGCATTATAAGATTAAGCAATAATATACGTATGTTTCCTAATCATAATCTGTAAATAAGTAAAATATGTAATCTATTAGTAAGTAAGTTCTTTAAACGCATTTGCCACGTAATTTTTGGATTCACATGATGATATCAAAAAGATATACACCTTTAATAATTATTTGATGTTCATATAGTGTGCACTATGTAGCGTTTTCATTATATTTACGATAAAAGCGATTGCAGATATTATCTCGAGTCTAGAGTCTAGACAGTTTTAACTCATTACTGTAATTGAATCTGATTATATAAGTACAAGAAATATAGTTATATACTACGATTATTTACAGGTTTTACTCAAACATACTATACATTTTCTTTCGCAATAGTTTTGGTCCTTTAAATTTTCTTTTCTTTTTTTGTTTTACTATTTCTACTGGACAATCATACTTATGTAATTCTAGAATGTAATATTGAAAAACTACCTGGCGGACTATTTTCTATGCGAAACTTACACGAATAAGACAAAAAAATAAATGTCCATTTCCCCGCGAGTTTTCATAATATGTTTCTAAAAAGTCGTATTCTCATTTTTTTTTCACCGGTACACGAATATGTTCGATTGTGTTAAAATATTTCATATGATTCTTTCAGATGGTTTTCTGTATATAAATATTGATTTCTGTATGCGGATACCTGTTATTCTACATAAAATAATATACATCGTGTTCATTCGGCATGTTTGTACATTTTAATTCACATTTTATGTTCCTATTTAATAATATTATAAAAAAAAAAATAATATAATAGGTATGTATAATATTTTAATAAACATAATATTATTAAAAACATTATATTTATCTTTTCTCACTTTGACTTTTGAATAAAAAATAACGATAGTGGACATAATCACAAAGCATTAATTCATTTTTCCATACTGTTTAAAATAAATACTAACATAATATTAATATATTAATTGTTCAATGTAAATTGAAAAACAAATATAAATAGGTACACGTAAACATGAAAAATCCTAAATGTTTAAATTTAAAAATGTTTTTCTAAATAAATTACGTACCTAGGTATACAAATCTATTATAAAGGATTGAAACAAATTTATATTAATTAAATAACCACTATTAATAGATTATCTATGCAATGAGTGTTCAACGATATGAACAAACAAATGGGTATTTGGAAATAAACTAAGTATTTTAAATTGAAATTAAATAATCAACTTATTCGGCACCAGAACTGTCTGTCTTTTATAGGGTGCAGAATTGAATTGAAAAACCTCAACAATTCTTCGCACTGTTGCATACTATGGCTAGGGTAAAATCTAAAAATTGATGAATATTTTCCCTTTGACTATTCGCCATAATTTAAAAAATAAATCATTCATAGAAGCCTCGATCGTTTGTAACCGACTTAGATTTATTTATTTTTTCGATCGATATTTTATTTCAAAATTTAAATTTTTGGGGAAAAAACCCGTTTGCAACGATTTTATTAAAACGCGCGTGAAATACTACGTATAACAAAATAAATAGGTAGTTTTATTTTTCGTGATGAAAATATCAATTTGCGATGTTTCCGCTGTTTATCGTGTGGCCATCATTCCCGGCATTTCATCCGGATAATATAGTGAACAAGGATTCGTTTACGAATATAAATGTTTTTGCCAATATTATTTTTCGTTCGCATACGAAAACAAATGTGAATCGCTCGTAAACGGATTTCATTCGTACGAATTTCTGAATAGTACCCCTGATCGCTGTTAAAAAAAATTAAACATTATATGCTGGTAAGAAGTTAAATGATTTTATAATATTATGAAAACTAATTTTATTATTATTAGTGTAAGGATTTGAAGTTATGAAAAATTGATTTTGATCTACAAAACAATTATTCACGAAATACTCAATAGAAAATCAATACTAACTATAAAATATTCTAAACTTGTTCATGTTTACAATTCCTAATAAATTGAAATAATTTAGAACTTTAAGAACAAATACAAGTTTATGGACGTAAGGGTGGCGCGATATAACATTTACAAATTGCGTTTATGAATCGGCCAAATGGTTTTGAACGGGCATGTAGAATTTAATTGTTGTAGGTATGGTACACACCTACTACATATGACTTTAAACTTGTTAGAACTCGTATTTTACTCGCCTTATACCCTACATGTCGAGGACAAGTTTGTTCATTTCATTTGACTGGGTTAGAAATATGGTTGTTCGAATGCAATGCACAGCTTAATCCAAAACTTACTATTTATAGTTTCTAATTACATTGATTTTATTACTCTGTTGGCGAGCATGATGGTATTATAGAACGATATGGTGAAACTGCAATTAAAATTCAAGCATAACGACAAGTTATCTTGAAAAGTGTACAGTATATACAGTCATATAAGTTTTATTTTTTTGATTGGTGAACCAATTGATGAAATTGAACGAATTGACACGTTTAACGGTAGGTGTGTCACTAAATCACAAAAAATACTGTCATATTTTAGAGAAAAAAAAATTAGCATACAACTTATGAATGTACAAGTGACGAGTGAAAATCCCATAACAAGACACGTAACACACTGATAAGAAGGTGCCAACTCTTAACTCGATAAAAAACTGTATCAATCATTATAGTGAGAATTGCAAATATAAAAATGTTACAAGTTATTCGACTAAAAACCCATATTAGCCTAACAGTTATGTTTTGATAGTATGCATTTGTTTTTATTGGTTTTATAGTTAGGTATCTATTTTATTTATAATATAATAGAAATCCATATTGAGATTGTTTTAAGATATTATAAATTTCAATATTTACCCAAATAACCATGTACTCTTGTGTATTTATATTCATCGCGTGTTTCATAGTATTGTTATACGTTTGCCTCGGAGAAAAGTTATAAAACTAATAATATAAAAGACAAATCTGAGTACTTTTTAGATTCTTTTTTCTAAATCACATTTAGCCTTTTTGACATATTTACTAACGTTTATTATATTCCGAGAATTCTGTATCTTTTGGACATTTTCGATGAAATTCGGTCTGACAATTTATTTTACGAACGCATTAAACGTGCCAAAAAAAAAAAAAAAAACAAGTGAGGTTTTTTTATTTTAAAAAGAGCAGACTACATAAAATGTCACCAGCTATGTGGCGCCCGAGTTATTAATATTACGAATATCAAAAGGTCAGGCTTCCAAGTAAATATTGACTGGTTAAAAAAAAAAATGATTGATAATGTCTAAGAGCCATGTTACATGATACAATAGTATCATATCATATTATACGCTCTCGACTAAATGTACTGTGGACAACTCATTCGTTTTCATATCTTGTGTTTGGATACTGACGTTTCCGCTTTAATATGTTTACAAACTTGATAAATTATCAGTGTTTTCAGAATTTGACAAATTTGTTTTAAATAATCAGTTTATTTAGATATTTTTTGAATCATAACAAAAAAAAACCACAGAATCACATATAGTTTAAAATATAATTCATCTAAAATGATAATAATAAAAAAAAACCTTTTCATTGAAATGTGAAGTTTTATATTTAAAGTAATAAAACAATGAATGGTATAAACTCATTTGAATTTTTTAAAACATCTGGCACATAATTGAATTATAATTAGTCATCTCAATTGATTTATAAATGTTTTTTTTTTTTTTAGTATTCAAACACAGTGCATATAATTTACTTTTAATATTATCAATAGCATTAAAATATAATAACAACAATCTGTCTTTTCTAAAAAATAACGATTGGTATTGAAAAATGAATTAGGTGTACTTATCTACTGTTATTAAAATCATTTTTCTTAAACAAAAACCAAATACTCACATGCATATAGGTTTGTACAATAATATATAACCGTCTTGAAGTATCAATAAATTTATTAATAAACTTGAGTAAATATATACAAATATTGTAGTTGATTAATGTAGAATATGTAGCCATTTTAAATTAAATCAAGGTTAGGTTAGGTTAGGTTAGGTTAATATTATTCAAGTAAGATATCTATTCATTTTTACTCCTGTACTCTATTGTGTTGAATATTAAATTCTAAAACCAATAACATCGATTTTCGTGTAAATTATTGAAAAATAACGATTTAAAACCCGTTAAGCTAATGATGGGATAAGGGCATAAATGCAAATTTGTTTAAAAATTATAAGCTGGTAAGCGTACGTAAAAAATTAAGCAACAACTGTATTAAATTAGTTTCAAGAACAGTTGAATACTTGAATGTTATATTGGTATACTATAAAATATATTATTTTAAATCTGTGGTTCAGCTAATTATTTTTTTTTTATTATTATTTAATTACTTATTTAGTGAATAAGACCTATATATTAGAACAATTACCATTTATTAGTCAGAAAATTAAAAATGTAATTTAATATATTATGTATATTGTATGTCCATAAGTATAGATTCAAGTCAGCCACTCATTTTATTCAATCGATTAAAAAAATTTGCCAATATTTCGAAGAGCAACTTAACATAATCTCCGGACTTGATATGAAGATTCAAAAAATACATTATTGTCGTAAAAAATAATCACAAGATTCTAAAAACCAAATTTAAATTTATTTGCGATATATTATTGTCACAGTTTTCAAATTTACCGGAGTAAGATGGTAGAGAGGTGTAACACGGATAAATTTAATGTTTATATAAAATATATTTATATGTAATATAGAGAAATTTCCGCAGGTAATGTATGGGGTATTTTTATTACCTAGTGACAATTTAAAACAATTTAAAATTATATTAGTTGGAGTATACCTACTAGTTTATAATATAAAATATAAATTATTAATTATATTATACCTAAAACTCAATTAAAAATATATATATAAATCAATTTTTCGTTGTTTTTTTTAAATTTACATTTGTCACACTGCGCTAAGATCATATTATATAGTATTTAAACATAAAATTTCGCATCAATAAAATAGTATGGGTTTAAACGAATAATTTATGGTAAGTACCACAGAGCTAATAGTATTGAAGTATAAGAAAATTTATTTATATAATACGAAATATGCAGTTATCTGAAAAAGTTGTTTTGTTTATTGATTTCCTAGAAAACTAATAGAAGTAATAATTCTTAAGCGACTCTTACACGCCTACTTTATTTCATACGTATACTTACAAGAAAACTGTAAGGTTATATGAAAAGTTTTGCCAATAAAATCAGCCGGTGTAGGTCATTTTGTCGCAGATGAAAAATAAGCCCTATAACCTAATAGAAACTAAAACTACAACAATACAAAGGGACACACAGAATGATGAGCTATTTTATTTTTCATAAACTCTGTGGAGGCATTAGGTTTTATCATCATCAAAGATACAGTATGTGTTTATGTTTAACGGATTTCAGATTTTTACGTACAATGTAATAGCATTTAACAAGTACTCTATTTTTATTTAATTATAATTTATATTAAATTATATAAATTAAAAGAACAATAGAATGTCTTTAACACGTTATACAGTACAAATCTAATATTGCATAATACCTATAAGCCACTTGGTGAATATCTATTATGAAATGTATTTACAACGACAAACAAATTATAAGCTATTCTCGCAACCTTTTTTTCCTGTTGTAATTGTTCGTATTCGTTTATCGTACATCATCAAACGATGTAGATCACTAATCACAATTACGTAATTTCTAATTAAATTAAATTAGTATAGTATTATTAATGTCTAATATACTATAATATTTATTATACTTGAACTCTTTTTACAAATTATTAATGTTGATAGATTAATACCTATAGATAACTAAAATTTTCAAATCACCATAGCCCCACATCGTATTTTATAAACTATTATGAACCTGTTATTATTAGTACACGAAGTTAAATGATTCAAAAACTACTCTTTAGAATTTTAACTTTGATATTATATTATAACATTTTTAGAAAAATTATCTGCTAAATAATTTATTTTTTAATAAAGGGGTTGTCATTTTAAAAATAAAAGTTTGTATAAAAACTGAGCACTCCTTAAGTATAATACCAAAAATGTCAACATTTTTAAAATATTGTTTTCAATAAAATTTAAAAAAATCGGATTTTGAATAACTGTATTTTTGAATAAAAAGTGTGAGCATGTTCTATTTAACAATCAGCCTGTATAAATAAAGCTAATTATTAGATGTTGCGAGCAATTTTAGCCACTTAATATTTTATAGATTTATTCATTTTTCATTGTCTGTATTACAGATAAGTAGAATCAGTATAATAATAATCATTATAGAATCAGTTGTAATTTCTCATCTTTAAATGGGGGTGACCAAACCCATTAAGTAACATATGACATATTCCAATGTTATTAATACAACACAAAACCTTATTTTATAATTAATTATACATGTTGGGTTCAAACCATTTGTAATGATATGAAATAATACAGAACGTCAATTAAATAATAACGAATCCCTGATAGAGGACAAAATAACTATAGAAAAATATTTTCATTTATAAAAATAATTTTTCAGAATTCACAGGGTTAATAAATTACCCGTGCATAAATATAAATAAAAAACCAACATATAAACCCTTCAAAAGTATTTGACTGACTGTAATATTATATTAATATAATATCTATATTGAATTTATTATAAAAGTATACATTAATGTTTTTATCCGATATACGTTAATAATTTATTTAGCCAGAATGTCACGAATATATAATTAGTTCAAATTTAGAAAAGTGAATTGTCTGAACCCAAATATTATCCCAATAAAATACGTTTATGTATATCTGACTATAAAAAAACAATATAATAATGGTTTTATAAGTATTATATATTGCTCAGATCGAAATAATTCAAAAACATATCTCAGTGAAAACTTAAAGTATCATAAACTATCTTGTTTTCATAAAATCTCATTTTATTCTTAATTTTGTACATTTTCTCGCATTTTCTAAGTATGAAAGTACTATAATATATTTTTATTTACTATAAAACAATATTGATTTAATGAAAAAAAAAACAATATTTTATCAAGGAATAACAATATAAAACCCATTCCTCACTAATTTAAAATCATATTAAACATTTAATCAAATGCATTTAAAATCTCTGCATGTTCAAAAAAAAAAAAAAAAATACATCAATCAATACCATTTCTAAAGTATAGATGTCACAAAATGTAAAGTCTTTGAATATCCAAAGGGATAAGAAAACAATTGAAGTTATGTAAAGAATATAAAAGCTCTATTTAAGAGAGAAAACTATTCGCCCATCCTACATCCTATTTAAGAATTGACTTGAAGAGAGTAGAAAAACTTCTTTACCTTAGCCACTTGGAAATAATGTCTTAAATCATCCCCCGAAATCTGGTCTGGTTTTATTCTCGATTTTTTATTCGCCTACGTGTTTTAAGTTCATTGTCGATTGTTCCCTTCGATTTCACATGGGATAGATTTTGCGGAAGTAATAAGTTGTAAAGTTTTATTGACCGGACAGAAATGCAATTTTGCTCTTCCTTGTCCCATAGGATATGGTTGCTTTTCAATCGTTACTCCTCTAACCCCTCCCGAGCGGGTTGTTCTCTTCTCCGACGCCCACTCACCCGTTGAGCGACGTTACCAATTTTGGACTCATTTCGCATTGATAAACAGATTGGGTGACGAAAAAAAGCATAAGATGAATACGGATTTCACCGACCGTGACGCATAAGCCCTTTAGGGAAATTTCTTTGTTTCCAAATGCCATTAGTAAAACTGCCGAACAAGAAAATACGTTTTTCTCTTGTATACTGCTAAGCGGACATCTTTTATTGTGCCGGTCCAGTGAGACAAAAAAAAAAAAAAAAACCGTTGACCGCATAAAACTTTTGAATACAAACTTGGTGGATAAATACGGTTTTCTTTTCTTTTTCTTTTTTACGACATCTCAAACGACTATGCTGAAATATTCAAAACGATTGGCTTAAGAGATGAACCTTTGATGTTTTATGCAGTGCATTATTTTTATTACAGAACCGATTTACTAACTTACCGTACAAGAATTATATCTATACTAATGCTGTGTTATATAGAAATATTTTGATTTTTATGCATGATGAACATAATATAAAACACATTTAATAATTTAAATTATGTGTATATCAAAAATGTAAGTTTAAAACGCCAAAGCCTTATTGTATACAATATGCATAACAAACGATTGTATTAAGTTCAACAATTAAAGTTTCTAAATAATGGTGGTTTTGAAATCTGATTTTGTTATTAAATAAAAACTTACTAAATTAGGTAATAAGACTTAAATTACCTGAATTGGAGATCCACTGAAACGTCATCAACCATATTGATATCAATTTTAATTGCATTTTAGTTAACATTTGAATTGAAATTAAAATAATTTTTTTAATTTTGAAAACTATACTGTAGATGTCACTCAAAAGGTTTTCAATCGCACTTTTTAATTTTTCAAAAAAATTAATTTACTTTGTAGAAGAAAGATTATTTTAAAATCACTGTCATCTTTGTATCGTCCTTATCACCTGAAAAATGTACATATAATTAAAACATATTTTAAGAATTAATTTATAATTATTTTTTATGGTAATACTTATTACATATACAAACATTTAGTTTTTATTAAATTAGATAAAAATTGATATATATATGTTATTGACTCATTTTAAATTATAAAAATATATTTGCCTAAAATGATTTCTTTTGAAACACATTTTATAAGTTTTTTTTTTTTTTTTGTCACCGCTTTTTTGGTTAAAGAAGTTTCATCAAAACATTGATTAGAAATTGAGCCAATAGGTCATTTTTCGTCTTCCTCGACAATATTTCTAAGTACATAGAAAATGTACGGACAACCAACGAAAAATGTTTAAATTTATATTATACCATATCATACCGTTTATCAAACGTGATGATTCATGTTATGGCTTTCAAATTTGTCATAACATACAGACTATCATTGTATGCTTAGGCGAACACTTACACGAGTTATTAACACTCGGTATCCGTATCTATAAAATTATAATTAAAATCACGAATAACAATTACTTTTGCGGAGTCATAATATAATAATTTGACCATCAAAGCAGTTCATATAAAGCCTTATTCGACGTATCTAACAAAGATCATTGAATTTTTTTCTCAAATAAAATAAAAAATTATTATCATGAAAAAAATATTTTAAGAAGGTAACTAGTACTTTTATATATTTTATAATTCTACGATAAGTGTATATTAAACATTAAACATTAAAAAAAAAATAAAAAAAACAAAATTTTTATCAACCACATATTTACTTCTATTTACTTATAAATAGCTGAGAGATATTGCAGTATCTATCATTCAAATTCAGTAATAAGATAAAATGTATAAAGTGTTTTATGTGCACAAAATGAACTGTTTTTAAATGTTGCGAATTGCAATGCATAACATTAAAGAAGGTTTAGTGTTTAAAATATTAGGTATAAAATTTATAACACATGTAACTGTTAATTTTTCAATCACATTAATAGGGCGCGTAACATTGTGGCAACATGAAGTATTTCGATTTAATTCGATACTTTTATTTCAGAACATTGTTAAATTTAGTAATTTTAAAGAAACCTTATTTGAACGTAAGCATAAAGTACGTACGTTAAAATTATATTTACCTATTATTATGTTTTTAGATTTTTTTTTTTTTTGAAGTATAAATCGAAAATCTTATTTAAAAAAATACTAATTGTATTACATTTACATAATATCTTTGTTTGTATAATATTCACTAGGCATCATATTATTATGATAGTATTAATGCAATTAATTACAGTAAAAACAAATACTATTTTATCCCTAATAGGTCTTATTGTGCAATAGTGCATATAGATTAACTATTAACGGATTAAATGTATTAAAAAATAAAAAATACAAGTATATCTATAACAGAACAATGTGAAAAATATAAAATCATATAAGTACTTATTATATTTTTTAAAGCTCAATGATTTGGTTATGTTGTTTTTGTTCTTAACTGCAACGAGACATTACTTCTTTAAATATATATTTTAGCATTGTTTATTAAACAAAAAAGCAGTAACTTTTGAAATGCTATGACATATTTTTCTATTTGTCGTAAAAACTTTCAACGATTTCATGTTATTACAGCACAAAATTGATAGAATATAACGGAACATAAACTACAGTAGGTTATACAGACCAGTAGTATTTATAGTACAACTATAGTGATATCAAAGTCGTTAATATTTATTTATTTTTTTTTTTTTTATCTATCAACTTTTCTAATAAAATCTATTAAAATAGGTGCGTAATCAATTTAACCACCATAATCTCAAATTCCAATTGTTATAATTATTTTAAAAAACAAATGAAGCATCTAAATTTTCAAACGTCTATTTATGAGGCACCCCACTGCCTTTACAACCGGGGGCAACAACCTTCTCTCGCCAACCCTAAATCGTCCATGGATTTTACGTAGTAATTTTTATAGTTATAGCTTATGACATAATTTATCGTTATAATCATTAACAATACAAATTTCATAAAACTTTTAATAATTTTACTATAAATTTCCAATCGTGGTGATTTAAACAAAAAATAAAAACCATATTACTGGATTTTTATATTTGTTAAATATTGAGATTGTTATAGCAATTCAATTAATATATATTATTTTTTATTTTATAATCTGATATATATAAATATTAGTATAGTATTGGTTTTTATGTATTAATGTTTAGTAATAAGAGAATAGTTATGAATTGTGATTTACTAATAAATGTTTTAAAAGTTAAAACGACAAATTATAAATAAATACAATTTAATATTTTATCATAGCAATAAGAATAATTACTAAAACTCAACCCTAATTTTAGAGTATGAGTAGAGCAATAAATTTATAGATTTAATAACGATATCTGTTTTATTATTATTATTTTTCAACTTCAGTTTATTCTCTGGTGGGCACAATTCTTTTATTTTATAGAGTTTTATGAGGAATGTTTAGATAGTTTTCAACTTCTTTGAATTGGCTTGGATAAATAATAATATTATAGTGAAGTTGGAAAGTTTTAGACAGGTGGTTAGCAAATATGTCCACTTGAGTTTGTTTAGATAATGAATTAGATACTTAAACGTAGAATATCGATTTTGATTATTTTGTTGTAATTCAAAAATATCGTCCGTAAGGATTTGAAACTGTTATTAACTTTTATTCCCATAGTTCTATGGTAAGTTAGTATTGAATTAAAAGATATTTTAATATTTAATTTAATTAAACTGTTTTGTATGCAATGATCATTTAATTTAAATTTAGAGCATCCATTATAGCGAGCATTTCAAACGTGTAGCATATAGCCAGGTTAAAAATATTAAATACGAGTTTAATACTATGCGGTCCGCAACAAAAGCTTATCGAAAAAAAAACCATTTTATACTGAATATATAGCAAATATCGCTTTAAAAATACATATATATATATATATTACATAATATGTATATTGTATACTTAACGACAAGATATACTCGACACCGCCGACGAGACCGAAAACTGTACGGCAAAACGGTTACCTACTTGCCCACATTTTTAAATATATATTTATATTGGTTTAGTAAATATTTATTTTTTACGGCCAAAGGATGAAAATTGTAACTTTATTAAATTCCGTATAAGTACAGTAGGTACTTAGCAGTTACAAGTTCAGGTTTAATGACTTGGCAACAATAATAATCGTAATATTTGTATAACATTCATAAAATATATTACAATAAACCGAATTGTTATGAAACTGTGTAAAAATATCAAATATTTAGTGAAATAATAAATTATAAATTAAAATTAAAATAATATTTAAAACTGAATACTTATGTTTTAAATATTTTATAACTCAAGCGAATAATATAGACTAGTATAATATATAATGAATAGCTTTAATAAATGTACGTACAAAATATTATATCAACATATTTTCAATAAGTATAATAATAAATTATTTGACCCGGTATTTTATACGTACCTACCATAAACCCATAAAGGTTTAACCAAAAATATGTTAAACCCCAAGAAATTCGTTAATTAATTCTTGTTCAAATTATAACTGTTTGTAACGTAATTAAATATTTTCTCCCAAAATTAAATTTTTGTAATGTTTAGAAAATCCATGTTCAAATATTTGACAGATATATGCAGCAGCAGCATAGTTCTAGATGTTTAATGGAAGAAAAACATTTAAATCGGAACAGTATTTCAGACCCAATGCTAATTTGTTTTTCCTATATCTTCATTTTTTTCAATCAGTTCAATTTATGGTCCGGTAGGGGGGAGGATTAATACCGTGAAAATTAGAATTAAAAAACTTAATTCCAACAAAATACAAAACTTATTTGGATACTTCACATCCAGGCTTGCACAGCCTTGTATATGTTGAGGTACGTAATATGTTGCACAGACATATTTTTTTTTCAAGCAATGATTGCATATCGACAATGTTTTATTTGACATGTAATAAAACAATCGTGTTCTATTGTATGCAGACCAGCGACGGGTACGAGAAAATAGAGGTCGAAATTTAGAGCATGACTCCCTCAAATTACGAAGCTGAATAAAATAATAATAAAAGTGGTACGGTGTTTTTATTTTTATTTTTTTTTTTATATTTTTGTCAGTGGATTATTCGATCGTTAAGATAAAGTCGTGACTCATCTAATTGAAGAACCAAGTGTATAGTAATTTCATATTTGTGCCAAAGAGTTGCAAATAATATAAAACATGATTTTACGTACAAAATTTAAAATTTAAATACATACTCTTCCGCATACTCGATAAATATTTAAATAAATCCTTTGTTTAAAAAAAATATATTTCAAATAATTTTAGAAAAAAATAATTCAAACCGAGAAAAGATACAATAGTTTTATTAAATTGTTCAAAGTGGTGGTTAAGAAAAATAAATATTGTACAAAATATTATGATTATCATAATATAACAGATATTTCAAATAGACAGTGAATATTTTTTTCCAATCTTATAGTGGCCTATACCCTTGTCCCTTATGATAATATATACAATTAACGCATTCTTTTAAAATATATTATTTTTAATCCAGACAGTGTTCAGTATTAAGCACCAAGAACTAACTTATTGAGTTATAATTTACATTTCAGGTACATCGTGTATACCCGCCTAATGTTTATTTTTATTTTATAAATAAACGTATGTATAATGTATTTAGTAGTTGTTGAATTCATCGCCTACTTCAAACACAATGAAATAGAATCTGCAGGTTAGCTAACAGGTTAGGATTATTGTCGAGCTTAGAATAAAGACGTCTTGAGTAGGTAGTTTCCTGTGTCATATATTGTTTACGGTTGGGTTCGAAATCATTGTTTACAGTAAAATTGGATAAGTACCCACGTAAAAAGGAATCTAAGTAATGTACCCTAATGTCTCGGACTGAAAAGTCTGAACCCTATTGACGTTTAATGGTTTGTCTGAGTACATAACTTGTAAAGCAGAATATTCATTAATAAAATATGTATTTTGAAATTATTGTAAATCATATGAATATGACTATGTAAATAAGTTTAGAGATATAATAATATTACAATGAACAATGTAAACCTTTACTAACCTAACTTTTACACTAATAAAACAAATATTGAATGACTAAGTAAATAGACACAGAGATGATATAATAATATTATATTAAACAATTTAAATATTTACCAATTTCACTATTACATTAATAACGTGAGTAATTTTAATTATGTGGTCTCGTTATGTCCATCAATTATTTACTTGTAAAATAAATTCTTAAACAATGTTATTGTTTATAAAAGTACAAAAATGTGTTATAGAAAGGCATTTATATTGAAAGCGTTAAAACAATTAAACATAATATTAACCTTAAATGAAAATTCTAGTTTCATGAAGTTTATATAATACACTTAAACATAAAAATTAAAGTTTAATAGTTATATAAATTATTAACTATAAGTCGTGACAAATCGATACATTTTTGTATTATGGATTCAATAAAATTTTAATTATGTATATATATATATATATTTGTCCGAACTAATGATTTAATATTTCAATTAAAAAATATTATTTTTTAATTGATTTCGACCAGGCACATCAATATTAGGTATTATTAGTTGCGATCACATGAAATCAAAATGTTCAAAATGAATAAATTGAAATAATTACTAAAACTATACACCTATATATTGGTATGTAGAAAATAATTGGTTTTATAAAGATCGTGTAATTTATTTTGTCGTGTAACCGTGTTGAATGTCGACCGTGTCATTTCCGATATTACAACACAATATTGCATTTTAGTCATCGGTACAACTAAGGCAACCGCAAATAGGTATATTATTATAAAATTTATAACACGGAAAATATACACTGCGCAATACGTGCGCATAATAATAGTATTATTGTGCGTGAGTACGAGCAAAAAAAGGTGTACTGTGCAACCGAATGCATTGAGACATTATTGCTGAATAAGTAAAACGGCGGAAGCAGAGGCACGAGAAGTAATAATAATATCACATCAAAAAGCAAACATATATTAACATGGGAAAGGCGCTCCATAAACTGCTGATAAAATACAACTGACGCACATTACACACTGCTAGTAACGAAATAATAATAACGTCGTTTCCACCGTTTTTTACATTATTATATGGATGGATGCAATAAAATACCCTTTTTCTGCCCTTTTGTATAATGTTAAGTCAAAAGGCCGCTCGTTTTAGTTTTCTATATTTTTTTTCAACATATTATTATACCTACACCTCCCCCACCACCACTCACCCCACACAATACATCACCACCACTGACTACGGGGCGTATTGCGTTTGCGTGCACTCGTCATTGTGGTCCTTGTACCACCAAACTCGCGACGAATAATGACGTTTTAACCATAAAAAGTGGATTACAACAAATAGTAAAACAAAACATAATAAAAGTAAAAAAAATAAAATAGATTTCGAAAAATCAGGTCAACACTTAAACGTAAATATACATAGGAAGGTATATTGTTCTTGTTGGGTTTTATTTTTTATTTTTTAATGGTCTTTTCATATATCCTCATAATTTTATGTTAAAATGAGCACTATTTACTACCCACGAGAAAGTATCATAATAATTATGTTAATGCATTTTTACAGGTGTTTAATTACCGATTTTATTTATTTTATTACTAAAAAAGTACCTATTAAAGTTCACTTTGTGTTCAATAATTTTAATATCTCAACTTATACATGATAATGAATGCACCAACTATTTTAATCGTTTCAATCGATTTCAAAGCTCAATAAATTGTACTTATTTGCATATAGTTAAAAATGGCAAAAAAAGATTAAGTTTAATTATATCCGATTAAACATAGTATGTTCTATAGTATGACGAGTAGTGGGTACTTGATGTTCGAAAATCAAATGAATCAATTCTGTAAACTGTTAACCTATATAAACATTATGTTTGGACAGATTTCAAGTGGCACAGCAGAAATAAGATGAAATGGTTGACTTGGAATTATTATTGTCTAAGTATCAGAATATTCTTGTCGGGGTAAATTAAAACACGATAATGGATGAATGCACCTTGCAGATTTTAAACCGGAAGACAAAACAAATAATTTAGATACAAACAATAACAACAAAAACACTGATATCATAAACCTGTGTGTTTTGGCTTGTATTGTAAAAAATAATGACACATTTTTAAGGTTTTTTTTTTAATCTTGAAATGAGGTTGGACTTAACTATCAACAATTATTTTAAATTAAATTTTCTGCGGTTCTAATATTTTTTCTCGTGAGCGGTGAACACAACACTTTAAAAGATCGTGGATATAAGTTTATGGCTTGAAACTTTCCATCGACCTTGTAACTAGAATTGAAACACAAACATTCAAATATGACTATGGAGACATTTCATAAAACTAAATTATAGTATTAAATATAAAAGACAAGAAGCTTCTGGCATATTAGAATATCATCTTCTAAAAGATTGGTGACAACTGAAAACTATATTTAGTCCAAAAAAAAAAAAAATAAAATATTCCTTAACTATTATTCCATGGAGATAGAAAATAAATTATATAAGCAAAATAAAAAATAAAATATTAAAGTTTAAATATAAGGTATTTTAAATTTTGGTAAAATATATATATTGTACCCACTACCCATATTTATAAATAATTGTTTTAACCTCACATTATAGTATAGATTTAATATTTTATCTATACGATGTTCAAAATAAGTTATTATGTTTTGATTCAATAAATGGCAATTTATTCCTGAGATTTGAAAAATTTTACCAAATTTCTTTATTTCAAGTTGAATAAAAGTCAATTGATGTACATCAAATTTAATCTGTTTTGTTCAATAATAGCGTTTTAAAATTTATTTTTCATCTTAAAGTTGTATTATTATGAGAAAATTTGCAATTAGCATATCTATTATATTATAATATATATATATCCAGTATAATACATCATAGTATATTAAGATAACTCATTTTATATTCATTAATATATCAATAAATTTAGATCAATATCTTTAATTAAGCTTGATGTCAAGTGACATTTTTATATTATCGCCCAATAAACACTATATTTTTATTTAAACGAACTCCGCTCAAAATCGATTTTTTCGACTGGGTTGATTTATGATAGCGTTTATATTCGTGATAATAATGCAGCACTGTCATGCGTGCAACGGTAAGCAAAGCAAAAGGAGATAAGTGCTCTACTATTTTAAGAGTATATTCATACAGATCAGACATAATGTAATGTCATTAAATAAAAAAGTATGTTAACGATGTTTTTACACAAGTTAATCTGTTGTACTTGACCTTTTAAAATTAATATGTATTATTAGTTTATACAAAGTTTTCCAAACTGATAGAAAAATAATTACCAATAGAAATTCAAGTAGTTGTGTATATTATATATAATTTATTTTTTGTTTCTTAGCTTATACTTACAGATAGTTTAATAGATTTTTAAATTGTATTTTTAACATAATACAATATGTATTATGTTTTTAGGCCGGATACAGATATTTGATTTTCTAACTCTAACCGATTTTAGGTAACGCTATATATTATTACTTATTATGTTAGTTTACCAATTATTACGATACAGTTAATATAGTAATACTTCTTAATAAACAGCGATATATTATATTTTTGTTTTGACGAAAATATTTAAGTTTAGAAACCTAAGATACCTATAAATTTCAAAATAATAACGAAAAACCTAAAAAAAAAATTTATAATTTATACATTTTTCCTAGAAATGGAAAATATCAAGTATTTTTTTTTTTATTTAATGCAGATTATCGTTTACCGAAAATACATGCACAATATTGTGCGTAGTAAATTTTTATATATTATAAATTTATTTAATAAATAGTATAAATTAGGTTTTTAAAATGCACATTTAATATTTATACATTTTAATTATAAGATTTATGTAAACTATATACTTAAGAACAATAAACAAAAAAAAGTAAATTTAATGATAATTTTTTTATTTAACGTTATTAAAAATAATTGTAGGTAATACATATCAAATAAATGTAAATATTTATGTAAAAATGTAATTTGACATCAGTAGACCCTTGTCAGTGAATATAAGTGTAATCAAAAAGAAAAAAAAATGAATAAATAAGTAATTTTTATGAAATGTAGTTAATAGATTCAAAAAATATAAAAACCCTTCGTACGATCAAACAGTTATAAAAATACTTATGTTTATCGTTAACTGGAAATATAGTCAATGTAATATTGTCCCTGTCAAAATTTAGAAACCAAATGTCAACTGTAGATTCGTAATTTTTGAGAAATTAATTAATAACATTTTCGATACCAAATACTCAAGTCTAAGGCGTTTTTATAGTAAATTTTTGTACAACATAAAATGTATATTCATCTACTTGAATAATTTTTTAATGAAATTAACACTTGGCTGATTAAATATTGTACTTAATACAAATATAGAATTTAAATGGAAATAACACTTTGTCAATCACTGATTTATACATTAACGTAGTAAACTGTATGAAAACAAATTTTTTATACTTAGTTCACATGTTAATATGTCATAATATACATCAATGATTTTTGTAAATACAAATGCGCGATTTTTATTTGGATGGCATTCCGGGTCAACTATTTGTTGTATATCGATGGTCTGTTTTAATATTATTATTTCCAACACCATCAGTATTCATCGTTTGATCGACAAATTATAGTTGACATTTAAGGGTACAGAATAAGGATTTTTTTATTTTTTTGCTAAAGGGATAATTAACGTTTTCAAGCTTGATTACAACAAAATTTCACACATACTCAATCTATTTACGGTATAAATATCTAAGTATTGGGGTACTAAAAAATAAATTAAATTACACATATACAATATAGTGGAATATATAAACAAAAACACGAGCCTCTCACTAATTGTTTATTAAATATTGATCGTATTACTGTAATATATTCAAACAAAAACGACCATACCAAATACCAAACGAGCAAAAGTTTCCATAACAACTCTGTCCAACAATTTTCTCTGGCGGACATTATACCAATAAGTATAAGTATAACATGTGTCGCAGATTACGAATACAATCCAATTTCTGAATATAAAATGCGACCGTGGTCAATAAACTTGGAAAAGAATCAACCTCGTAATAAGTCTTATACGAGTTTCGTAATGCCTACTCGTTTCCATTCGATCCAGATATGTGTATGTTTTCGATCCAAGACAACGGTTATAATCGTTTTCCACAACTCGACCGATCACGATGTTATTCGTGAAATTCCGTTGCTACGTTCTCTGACATTAATAGGGTCAGGGAGACATCTACTTTATCCAGAAGATTTGACAAGGTGACTATAGTAACGTATGTAACCGCAGTCTTTTCCTTAACATCTGATCGATAAAGGACATTATGAGAGTGTGTAAACGATAACAAATAACCAATATACAGAGAAGACCTTAAGGTCCTTAAACTGTTAAACAAAATATTACAAACCTTAAATCATTATCTTCAAAAAATACCCTAGCCAAAATGAAACGATAGTAATTTACTTTATTTTAAGTCCAAATTTCATATTATCAATCAGCTTAATCACAAATCATCATGAACTATAGTAAAATTTTATGAAAATTGCATTATTCATCCATAATAACATGAACTACCAATTCTCGCTAAACATAAATTATATAATTTTTTAAATATCAGGCGTAGAAATTTACATTAAAATCAATGTTATATTAAGATAATATAATAATTATATTTAATAAGACAATCAATGTAGCTATTTAACAATAAGCCCCAAAAATACAATTTCATGATCACTTTATTTTTAATAAATCTCTTTCAAAAAATACTAGTTTATAATAATTTTATTTTTAATAAAGCACTTTTAAAATGTTAAGAAGTTTTTAAAGAATAAATAACTACAATACAACTTCTAAGCATTATTAAAATATGAAAGTAATTATAAATTATGTTTTTTTACTTTTTAATTTCATATTAAAATTAGCTTAAATTTAAATTAAATACCGTTCTAAGACTTTTAATATTTCACTTTCCTATAAACAGCAATAAATTATTTTAGTACGCATTTAAAATCAAATTATTGAAAAATATTCCAAAATATTCCAAGTAGGTACCTGCTTCTACTCATTAGTCGCCATAAAAACGTTTTTTAAATAAAAAAAAAATGATCAATTTATAATTAATAAATTTAATAATTAATAATTTATTTATTGTGAGTCACATTGTATTGTGTACTTTTTTCTCCGTCAACTTAAAAAAAAGAAGAAAAATACGATTTATGTCGAATTTGCTATTTGTATTGAAAGGGCTATCGAAGCGAGGTAACTGCTCTGAAAATGCATTTTTTTTTTCAAAAAATATATTATAGAATTAAATCTATTGCAATTGTATCATCGACCCTTTTAGAATTTCAAACGAAACGTATATAATAATATAATACCAACATATATAATATTCTATTATTACAAGTAACATGCGCACGGCGAAGCGAAACAGCGTGGCACGACGCAACAATGATGTCGAAGAAAACTGTGCTACCTCCGTCATCGTTTCCGCAATAAATTATTTTGCAGATTTAACCATTTAAATATTTTGTATAATTCATTTACTTGATTCGAGGTAGCAAAAAGTTAGGCAAACCATACGGAAAAATATCCGTTTTATAATCATAATAATATAACAACGTAGAAGTTGAAAAAAACACTTTATTTTGGTTTCAATAGTTTTTTTTTTTTACGAATCAACCACTAAAATGCACTGTTTAAATAAATTATGTTAGCCAAAGTTGAATGTGTTTGCAACTTTATTTAGTTTGTTGAATTTAACGAATTGTTTCTGTTGTCTGTTAGGTAGTATTACGACATCATGTGATCTGCTTGCATGCAAACAGTAAAACAAACATCGTACCACGAGACACTGATAACGATCAAATTATATAAATGTTTTCTTTAGATAGGTATCTAAATGGATCTATAGGTATCTGTCTTCTACCTACAGTCTATCTCTAAAAGAATCACTAAGTCGTAGATTTTTTAGATGAATTATTTAATTTATTGGATCAAAATGTCGTAAAAGATATTTTCAAGTTGTGCTTATTTAATTAGTTGCATTATTAAATACATTAAATTTGAATAATAATTGGTAGTTTACAATTCATAAGCCAGTAGTTTAATTAATACATTATATTATATATTGAACAAACTAACAAACATAGTAATCAGTAATAAATTATAGGTGCACGTCAATGAAAACAGGCCAATAATACTTTATCTGTTTACTAAATAGTCAATATAATATTTGTATTAATTAATGTATAATACTTAAACTATAGTATTATATACTATAGGTAGTCAATAAATAAATTCTAAAATGAAAAAAAAAATTAATAACTAATTTGAAGAGACAGTTTTCAAATTGCATTTAAAATAATTAATTTATAAACATAATAATAAAAAAATTGTAATAAGAACTTTTAACGTTTCATTGAAATATAATTTTTATAATATAAAAATCTACTCAAATTATATTAAAGCATGACTAATTTAAAAATATGCCTTTAAAGCAATGTTGAAAATTGTTAAACAAATTAAAGTTTTAGTTTATCATGATGAAAATTTCACATAAGGGTATTGTATGATTTTCAAAGTGATTCATTAAACTAAAAATATCATAGTTTCTGAACAACAATCAATAATATATTCATTTTTCCTTAAAACTTTTAGTTATTGAAATAGTGATATAAATAATATAATAAATTAACATTGCTTTGAAGTTATTGTAAAACAATTTAATTTACAATTTTAAATAAGATTCTAACTGATATAGTTATTTTAACTGTAAAAAATTCACAATTTGTTTTAAATTGTAACTCATAATAGTAAGACAATACATAAAAAATAATGATCAAATACGAAATAGTATAAAGCTAAAAATGGTCTCAACCACCAAAGCTTAAGATCAATTAAAAAAAAATGTATGAAATAACTCAAATCATTTTAAATTTTAAAAAGAGTAGGTGCTCAAACATTGCATTAATTGTCTAATTAGTAAAATAATTGCCATAGTTTATAACTAATAAACTATAAGTCCGTAATAAAGAATAAATTAGATAAAAAAAAATAAATAAGTATACATAAAAATATCTAGAAAATTATCTTACATAATATTTTCAAAAAAAAAAGCAATGTATTCCCTACGAATTGAAAATAAAATGTTTCACACATCTTATTTTAATGAATTATTCTAACCAAAAGAATTAAAAAATAAAGAATGTTTTATGTCAAATTGTTCATTCTAAATCACTAAATATGTTTATAACAATCTACATGTACGTGTTTAAATAATGAACAGATTGAGAGAACTGATCATCCAGAAATATCACAAAAAAAAAAAAAAAAAAAACGAAAAAAAAATAATATTTTCTAGTTAAACACATCACAATTTAAGATATCCCCTCGACCGTTTGGTTAGAATTATACGCAAATAATGATAGATAAAATATTTAAGTGTATATTATATTAAGTTTTATAAGTTTATTTGAACGAACATAATCTTAAAAAACAATCGACGATGGAGTGAAATCAATAACTCTATCTCGTCTTTCCGGGGCCATGCCTATAACCGCGCTGTTACTATCTGTGAATAATGAATATCGAACAATAACCATTAACAAAATGTAATATTTGGACTTCATCACAATCAGAGTATACTGTTTATAAAATTTATTATTTTCAACGATAGTGCATCATTTATATCCATTAACCGTTAAGCTATAATTATTAGTGGTTAAGTATTCAAATAATATATAAATATTGTATTATATACATTATACATAGTAAAATGGTATGCATATTTGAAAACTAAACTTAAGTTTAAAATAATCAAAAAATAAATTTAAAATACAACAGTCATATAGCATCAAGTTTAGTATATTTCAAGTAAAATAAACTGACAAATATTAAATGATTTAAATACATTAATTTCACTATACACGTATATAACAGTACTTTTTTTAAATGAAAAATCTGGAAATAATTACCTTGTTGCACAAAACATTTGACAATTTTTAGGTACCCTATGAAATATTTATTTTGATAAATAACCTTAATGATCTTTGTGTTCTAGTTTACGATATATTTTTTTTTCGACATTCAATACATTTTAATTGCTTATTTTTAAATTCTATTTTAATGCGCCTTCAATCTGAAGCGTGCGCCAAACGCAACAACATAGGTATTCAATACAGTATTAAATAGTATACTTAAATAATATTTTGCACTTGGAGGATTGACGATTTTCGCGATTTGTTTTGACAAAACAGCATACATAGTTAAAATATCTCCGGCCATGACGTTATTATTTTGAACAATTAGAAATAACAAAGAGATGTTTTCTATTGCCGATACCGATAGAGTTGGTATTGAAAATGATCAATACCTTTCGACAAAATTGATGAATAAACCTATAGCCGCTATTACTATTATAAAGTATTTCAATAGGGGAATAAAAATCTTTTTTTTTTCCAGTTCCTTTTCACCCGAAAGCACCGATGCTAACCGATGGTAAGAGGTTTGGGTATTGTTTTTTTTATTATTATTACAAACTCTTGCCTAAAAATAAATTACCTATTATGTGTCGTTCACGCATACGCACACGTTTACAGTAAAATTGTAAAATTTCCATTTATTTTTATTTTTATTTTTTTTTTTTAATAGCATTGGCAATGACTGTAGGGGTCAACCTTTAAAGGCCGGCACGTTGTTGAGGCTAAACAATAATAGACGTGTACGTACACTGACAATACTCTGGACTCTGGGGGATTTAATTCAAATCCACGACCTTTGTTCAATTTCAATTCGCGGTGTTGCTCTTTGCAATTATTATTTTTGGTATAAAGTATATAGGAAAAAAATTCCTGAACAGACGCCAAAAATACATATTTTCATATGTTTGGAGAACGACAAATTGGTATAATAATAGTCAGTCCACAGTCACAAGTTTCCGATTTAATATAATATAATGTAAGATATTGACAATATTATGATAAGATATTCTTATACTTGAAATTTATAATCTTGGCGATATTATAAAAATAAAATTGTTGAAAAACGTTAAGGGGAAGAAATTTAATTAAATTCTTAGCCATATTGAATCAATTATTAACGTAGTTATATTTATAACACTATGTAATATTTTATTATTAAACTTGAAATTAATTTATTGCGAAGCATTTATTAAGATAAATCTTAAAAAAAGTCCTGATATGTTTTTCATAAGTTACAAATTTATATACTCGATAATATATACCATAATATTGTACTATAAGTCACAAAATATATTACATTGTGGAAAGAAATATATATTAGTATTTTATAGTTGGATCCCAAAGAGCTTATATGTACAGTTGTTTTTATACAAGCTCGTAAGTAAATCATCCAGTGCCAAATAATTATTTTTAAAGACACTAAACATCCACTTAATTTAAAAAACATAATTACTATTAAAAATTCCTGTTTTAAAATAGAATATCACAACGAACGTGACAACGAGACAAAATATTTATTTTAGACGGAATAATTATCGAAGTTTTTAAATTATCTTGATTTTTACTTAAAAATGAAAATGTATTACGTTCAAAGTACTAACCTGTTTTCTTTTTTTTTTTTTTAATTCAGCGACCAATTTGCGAAAATCTCATCATCACGTAAATATTCTATTTTATGTAAAAACGATTTCCATTAGCGTAAATAAACGGGTAGAGGAAATAGATAATTATTACCGACAACTGTCCCGCAACGGCATTAAAGGCACACTGGATACAGAAAACTTTTCACGGTTTTCCCTAGTTTTCCGCAGCGCTCCCTATACACGAAGCGCATAATCTAGTGATACACGGTTGTTAAACGAATACGGCATTAAAGATGTATTCACATTTTTTTTGAAAACGATTAAAACGACCCAATAGAGTAGATACCGATGATAATTATTTTTGAAAAATGTGGTTTAAAGTTAAATATATTTTTATAGATACAAATATACACATATTTATTAATATTTATATAAGTATTACATCTACACTAATACATAAAAATGTTATATAATTATACGATAAATGCATATTATTAAACTTCGTAATTAAATATTGTTTAAATAAATATCCATTTTCTGATTTCTGAGTGAAGAATTTGGCCTAGTTTTGTAATAATTTACATACATTTTTTTTTATTTTCCCTTTATTATCGTAAACTTTTTAAAATAAAAAGAGTTTTTCGAAGACTTATTATAGCTTATAATAATATATAGTTAGGAAATTTAATATAAATAGTTTAGGTACTTAGGGTGGTCTTATATTTTTGAATATTGTTTAAGACCATAAAGTCCGTTCACAATGTTTTAAAAAAACATTAGTATGCATTAAAATTGCTCATCAAACGACTTCCTCTGTTGTAGCTAGTGTGCTTCACTCTAAACTTAGCAGTGTTCCTATAAATGGTCTCTGTGTTATGTTATATTATTTATATCAATCTATTTTGAATCTGACGTTAAAAAAACAAAAATATATTATTATTTAACGTTAATCTGATAGGTAATAAAATAAAATTATACGTATTCTTAAATTAGTAATGAAATTATTTACTTTCAAATGGAAATCAGTCTAACAACTGAATGAATATCGTTTAGGACTATTTTTATCAAATAATATCAAGTACTACATTATTATAATATTGTGGTAGAACACCATTTTAACTCACTAAAATATTTTACGTAATTTAAAAATAAATACGGACATGAAATATGATACGGGCCATTCTATCTCACACTTTATCGATTGTATTCAACCAGACGTGTTGTAAATACTATTTATTTTTTTTTTAATTTGTTAATAAATAATGTAAAATTTTCTTGTTTAAAAAATTGATCTCTGATGCTACTCTGCAGTTATTTCTGTGTACAATTAAAGTATAATTGTTTGCAAGTTATTTTTATAAATTATTTAAGTTTCTGGGTCAGATAGAAGGATAATTTTGAATAGCTTCCTTATACTTAAAATTGTTTTTGCTTACATGTCTCACTCTTTCTTATAAACAATATAAGCATATTAATGGGCGTTAAAAAAATAATAAACTATAGGTAATCTAATTAATTACATTGCATATGAATGGAAATTTGTACGTAATATAAATATAATGGAAATTTCAAAATGTAGGTATTAAATCAAGTACTATTCAGATAATTTGTTTCTTTAATTAATTTTGTTAATTAGGCTTCATTTAAATGAAGTATAAACCAACATCAAAATACATAACACAAAAAAGTTTATCTGGATCAGTGATAATACAACTCAGATATTTCTCTCTGCCACTTGAATGTGATAATTTACATCATAAATGATTGTCTTGATATTATTATGTACAGACATCAACAATTTTCAAATTAAATTTGTGTTTAATAATGAGTATTATCTATGCAATTTTTGAACAAAATTAAGATATTCTACGTAACACGTAAAATAAAATATACAATCATCATACCTACATTATGAATAAAATTGATTGATAATCATAATAGACGATTTAAGAGAAAATGTAAAAAAGAAAATGGTAGGTGATTTAGATAGATATGTAGTGAGCCGACCCAACAAAATAATAATATTATATAAGATATGCAAGAAGAAAAATGATGATTTTTTTTTTTTTGCAATAAATATTATGCATAATATATACATATTTATATAGATAAAAAGAATCATAAAATATATAAAATAAAATTGTTTTATAAAAATTATTTTTTGTCACAGAAATTATAAAAATTATAAATTATTAAGGACTGCGAAGGAAAATATAGTGAAAAAGTCAACTAAATTTAAATTAGTGGAGAGATTAATATGAACAAAAGTGTATACCTATCTTTAGTGTTTTCTTTGTGAAACATTATTTTATTTTTTAGAGTATTTTAAAATACCCCACATATTTTTCAATAATTTTAATTTTAATTTTTTCAAGAACCAAAATTTAACTGTAAGCTATTAAATGAGGTAAAGTCCATTTCAATAGCTTCCCAACTTTCTAAATTTGAACTTCTGATTAAACCAAACGTTTGTGCAAAAATGTGCCTCAAGTCCCATCATTTGTGCACATAAACATAAAAAAAATATATAATTTACATGATATAGGTCCGTATATTATGATAAACACAAAGAACTAACAATCAATTTTTATAAACATTATAATTTTTAATTTTTAATTCGATGGAATGGTTATAGATAATATTAAATTAGTATTAACAGTTTAGCTATCAAAATCGATTGTAGATAGATATGAAATGTAGCCAGTTGAATCGAACCTAACCGTTGTAAACGCCGGAGTCATATTTTAATTTTTTAATTAATTATAGTGCTAATCGTATTATTATTATTAATCGTAATAGTAAATAATTATATTATTTTTATTTTTTCATTTAAAATATAAATTAATACAATTTAACAGTCATAATATTTATTATCGTTGGTTATTAATTTAATAAACATTTAATATTGATAAATAATTGTTAAAATGACAAATTAGGAATTAAGTTTTAGGCATAAAATTAGAATTAGTTATTCTTGTGAATATTTAAAATTAAAAATCCCAATTTTTCCAAACCAATATACCTATATTATAATTATATAAATAAATAAAATAGGATTCTATAAAACAGCGATAGTGAGGTTAAACTAGAATTTATATTGTACTATGAAATTAAGCAGTAACTTCAAAGAACTTGTAATTGAAGCATTTTGGGCGCAATAACGGGATGAACTATTGAGTGCATATTTTACGTTACATAATATGAATAAAAAGAAATTATATACTACATCCGATATTCTAAACTAAATCTCTATGAGCTGTATCTTGTTTTTGGTTTTTTTCTTGTGCTTAAAGTGAGTTGATATCTCAATTAGATAAATTGTCCGTTGTTTCAACTTAGCTTTTCTCAATTAATTTTAATAATAATACGTTAAACTTTAATTATATTTATACATAATATTCATAAATTTAATTGCAATTAATAATTAAGTGTTACTTTATTTAAAAACAGTTTATACTATGGTTTTATAATATACTAATAAATATTTCTTAAATTAATAATCTATTTAACTCATGAAAGTTTGATAATATTTGGTAGAGCTCATATAAACTATCTTACCGTGGCCCAAATCATACAGAAATACTCAGAAAATATGAAGTTATATTAGTTAATCACATTCGTTAGGTTACAATCGCATCACGCACGAACTTATCATAGCAAAAGAAGTTTTGCCCCTTCCCCCATCTTTGCCATCAACCAGCTTGCGGAACACTGTACATCGTCAAACATAATATATTCCCGGAATGCCAAAAATATAGATATTATGACACCAGAAATTCAAGGGTAAATTTTTACACCTAAGACAAAACAGATATATATATATACCTATACTAATAAATGTTATTAATTAAAAACAAAACTCAACGAGTTAATTTTACGTAACTCATACATAAATATAAATGTAAGAATTATAAACCTGTATTGACTAATAATCTCATTGTTAAAACCAAAAACATATAAAAAGAAAAATAGAACTTTTTCCTTTTATTTATCTTTTATGTTGTATCCTTAATCTCACCTTTTTAATGACAACTATATTTTATATGTATAATTTATAAATATATTTTAAAGAAGATTTTTCATGAAAATTTCGATAAACAAATAATGAATATTTTTTAATAAATAATCTTTTATTTACAAGTATTTAAACTTCAAAGTTTAAATGAGTGGAGTATTGCATCACGATTTTGCGCAGCATTCTGGGCCACTCCGTACCTCTCCTAAGCTATCTAAACTTTAAATGTTTATGGAAAAAGACAATCAATTAAATATTCTGAAGGAAAGTATAAAATTAAAAATTTGCATCGTCGTTAAAAAAAAAAATAATAAACCTAAAATTAACCAAAAAAAATATTTTTGAAACTAAAATGTGAACATTTTACCTATATATTATTATACGTTGTATAAAAAACGACTATTTTCGAACTAAACAAAAATGAAATGGCGTATGATGAGTGTTATGTATTACCTAATCCACTAAATCGTGTGAAATCAAACATAGGTTCAGAGTTTTCTAAAGAGTTTAAATTAATAATTATCACAAGACTTATTATAATTGTCCGCACAAAAATATTACAAAAAATAAAACGCAATGTGCACCTCTTGCAGAGATCATATCAATAATTATAATTCATAATATCACTGATTTTTGTACGCTTATGCCAGAGAAAATTCAAAGCTTTACGAATCATTGGAAAAATCACATTCGTTTATAAGAAAAGTATGTATATATGATATGTCAAGTTGTCGCTGCTTATTCATAAATCTTAATTTCTGTCAAAAGTTCATAAATTATCATGGTCACGTTAATTTTAACGCTTTGTCGATTGTTATATATATAAAAAAAAAAAATTCTTAATGATAATACTAATATCAATAAATGTATAAATTATGTTTTGTTTAGTGAAATAAGTCGATGGTTATAATTTGGTAGTTTTATACTTCTTATATATATATATATGTATTTATAAATAATTTTCATTATACGTAAAATAATTTAATCTTATGTGCACTATAACTCTTTACACTACAACAAACTCAGCATAAAGGTGTAGGTATTTTTGTTATTTTAATTAATACTTTGTATATTGTTGTGTTGATTTAATAATAAAATTCTCTCTCCGAGTATCTCTAAGTTAATAATTAAGTAATAAGTGTATTTTTTAACTGTGTGTATAATGTTATAAAGCATGCGAATCAATATTTTTAAATCACTCACATTATCCACAAATGCTGAAAGTACGTATTTTTAAAAAAACAAACCAAAAAACAATCACAATAAAAGTGCATTTTATTTATCGTGCTATTTTTATACAATTATAATACCAATTGGAAAACAATGTACAATAATATATTATAGTGATCATACAAATTGTAGAATATAATCCTTTCATATGAGATATTTTATGGAACTAAGAGGGAAAATATTCTGAATAAATTATTTGTAATAATGTATTTTTATGTAATAATATTTTAGTTTATGCTAAAGGGATATTTAAAAAAAAAAAAAAAATACTGTAAATATTGTTTTCTTCTCGTGATAGCAGGTCATTATAACACGTTAGGTACACAAAAAATAATTTTTAAATATATTAATAATTAATCAGGTATTCGGTTATAATTTATTCAATGATTTAAATGCTACGTATAATACGAATATTATTTTAAACAATAAATTGGACCCTAAACAATTTTATAAATTAAAATTAAAGTACTGGAAACATTTAATGTATAAATAATATTGACATTTTTCATAGATGTTATGAAATTACACAAACCTATCTGCTGTGTAAGATTTTAAACTGAATGTTTTTTTACGGAATAGACAAATAAAACGTTGTTAAAAAATGTTTCATATTATTAAATAATAAAAAATCACTTTAAAGTCAGCGATGTTTACTGACAAATGCATGGAAGTATATACTGTTTGGATTATAATAACAAGACGTATAAGACATAATATTAGGAATATCTTTAAGTATTATTTATTTTGACAACTATGAAATATATGTGGTACATGTTGTTCAAATAAAACAAATTCATAAGTAGGTACCTCGAGACACATTAGATTATGAGAAATTAGAAATACTTTGGCTAACGCCTGCAATTTAAAGAATATCACGGGGATCAGGTGATCTATAATAACATGTTAAAAAATATTGTCTTGAAATATTACTGCCTGCTAAAACTTTTTTATATTTTAAATTTCCCACGTGATGAAAACAAAAATTCAAAATGCTTAATTTTCTACCAAGCTTCATATTCAAAGATTTGTTTTTCTCTTTATTTTGTATATATTAAAGCTGAATGGTATATTATTACTGCTGCAGTGAATTAACATAAAGAAAAGAAATAATAATAAAAAATGTAGAAAAAAAATGTACCATGTTGGGTGATTAATTAGTATTACTACTTATTTGATTTAATATTTTATTTTGGTTTTAAAATTGTTCGTATAATATGTCCTCTAATTAGGTTTTATTTTTTATCTTACGATTCTTAATGTAATTTTATTTAAATATATTATTAAAAATAGTTTCTACGTCATAAATATTGAAAAATATTATGTTAATTTTAATCAAAATATAACGATCTCAGTGTAGTAAACTGAAAATAGAATAAAAAGGTTAAAATTATAGGGGCTATGCCTAAATTGGACCTCGCTAGTAGAAGTTATATAATTTTTACGCAATTACCGGTCGTTGGGTGTAAAGAAATAGTCACACAAAGGTGTAGTTTTCTTAATTTTCGTTTATTTATCGGTCAATATTCCTAATTGTTATTATTATAGTGCAAGTATGTGTATATGTATGTATTCTTGGTACTATTATATATTTAATATGTTTGTATATATTATATTATATGATTTTGCTATTATATAGTTTATTATTATAATATAAACAATGTATCAATGGAATACATGTACAGACTTGCATTATTTATGTTACTATGATGCACTTTTTATAAAAGTTAAAAGTATAGAATATATTATGCATTTAACGTCCGGCACTACTCGTTAGATGACTTTGTGTGTTGGTTTGGTGAAAATATACAGGTATAAGTGTGAGAGTAATACTATAGGTAATATTCTACGTACGTATTTGCCTTTCGTACTAAATTTTTTCTTAATGATAAAGAAAATGTTGTATAATAATCATTATGTATTACTATTATTGTATAGTAGGTATACGAAATATACGCGTATTCCATTGCACCACATAGCTCGTCTCCATGATTGCATAGTCCTCGACATTAAAAAATCGTGTCGTTATAAATACTATATCAGGAACCGTATTATTATATCATAGTGATGAAGCGAGAGTTTCGTATAAATAATATAAAGACCTTTGACTGGATTAAATATAGAGTGACTTAAAAAATATACAAGATTTAACCTGTATAACTATGAATTATTTAATTTAGATGAATATTCTGGTAATTCAAACATTCGTTCGAATCACAAGAGTATGAGCACGGGTTAATGAAAAAGAAAAAATGTATACAGAGTGCATTGTGTGTGTAAGTCAATTTATAAAAATTGCTATGACTGGACAAAAAGTTTGAATATATAACACAAGGTTAATAAAAAAAAGTTTTGAGTGTGGCCATATATATTTTTTTATGAGCATTTGAATTTTAAATTATGACAAAATAGGATATATTCACACGTAAAATAACGATTTATCCTCAAATAGTTTTTGTTAAGTTATTATAATTAAAAAAACAACGACAGGCAAGCGAGTAACGCTCTATTGTACATTAAACGTCGAGTGGACCACTATTATGAGTCTGTCAAATTTGAATCTAATAATATATCATATATATCATTGTATACGAGAAACGATATTGGGCGAAGACAGTTAGCCTTAACACTAAGTATATTTTATGATGTATTAAAAGTTATTCATTTTACTTCTTAGAATAATGGTAAGTTGACATAATTTTTATCCAAGACATTTCATTTATTACATTATTAGTATTTAATTATTATTTAATAATATGTACTTATGTACTTACCCCATGTTATATCAACTTATATAACTCAACATTTAATAACATATTTCTGTGAATAACGTAAAAAAGCAAAAATATGTCCATAGTATTAATAAATAATATCTTAAAATAAATAAATAAAACAATCATTGCGTATAGTAAAATTCATAATAATTTAATATACAAAAAGTTTTAAGTTCCTACAAATGTTTTCAAATTATAACAAAATAATAAGTAACCTTATATTTTTTTGTTTACATAAGTAACTCCGTCCAAATTGGAGCTTGAAATAAGTTATAAAAAATAATTATCTTTACATATTTCTTTAGATTTTATGGATTCAGTAAGAATTTAATTTGTTATTTAAGGCTTATGAGTTTGAGTAATTTTTATTAAATCGTCCTCTCTAATGTACAATTTAAATCCTATTTTGTATCTAAAATCATCTCTATTTTTTTTAAAAAATTTAAGAATTTTATTGACAACTTATAGTATATTTAATTGACAAAAAAAATCATCATAGTAAAATCAATATACATTCATCACGCCGCTCAGAATCTTAAATAGTAATATAAACTTGAAGCATTCCACTTTCACTTAAATTACTATTTTTTTACACACAATATAATTTTTTAAATATTATGACTTATTTGAAGCTAGTGTATTTTAAATTTTCATTTTTTTTTTTACATATTGATAAAAATGTTTACTTTTGGTTAAAAATCATTAAAATCTAATACAAGATGTGAAAAGCTGAGCTAAATTAAAATTAAAAATATTAAAAAAACATGATATACATTATTTTAGTAAAAAATATTGTTCTAAGACTTGAAACTAATCAAATGACATATATACATATTATTATTATTCCACTCACAAAGATATTTTTAAAATATAAGCACAACCTACCGTATAACTGATAAAAAAAATAAACATTAAATATCTTTAGAAACAAAGATAAATAAAATACCGTCTCCGCTTAGAATCGTTTTTCGTCTACAAATATATTCCTATCATTGAATTCGAATTACAACAGCGTCCATTACAACAGCGACCTATTAAATTATGAAGTATAAACTCGACACATACGTTTATAAAAGAACGAATTTCTGAGATGTATATACATATTTTTTTAATTTAATAGATCACATCACCAGCTTGTATATTATTCCGTCTTAGAGTGTTCCTGAAATTGTTAACAAGGAGTGGTTTTGAATTAGGGGATTAAAGTTGGAGTCTAGTCTGACGTGAAATTATTGTGAAATGTTTTTGTTTTTTTATGCATGGATTTAAGTTTAATATCAGTCTGGAATATATCATTATTTACGTAGAGATGTGCAACTGTGCAAGCAATGGGTAATATAAAAAATAATATCATAAAACGACGTAGACGAAAGTTACATTTACTTTATTTGGTGGTAGGTGTGGAAAGTAGTAACCGAGTAATTTGATTCCTTTTCAAAGAATATATTATCAAGATTGATTATAAACAATATCATAAAAATCTTCAATACCACGAGAACAGGAAAATATGAAAGAATAGTAATCCGTTTGAATTAATTAATAAATGAATTAAAAATAAAGTTCTATTTCAATTATATTATATTTTTATATAGCAGAATATTTTTTTTTAATTCCAAACATTGATCATCTCAGAAAATATATTAATTTTATTAAAAAATAAACTTAAAAAATAACTTTGATCTAGAGGTCCTTAAATTATTTTAAACTAATCCAAATAAAAAAAGTTAAAAAAAACAGGCAACAGTTCTATTTTACATTAAACATTGAATGTGCATCATTAATTAACTAAAAAATTCCAAAAATTTCAATCACCTATAAATAAATCAGAGTCCAACATTTTACTATGTATAATAAAAATGATAGTTTAAAAACTTTGTGAAACTTTAAAACATTATTCATTTTTAAATTATAATCAAATAAACAAATCAATCTTGTTAAAATCTGGTTTAACATAAAAATTTCAGTTTGTTTTCCTAATTTTTAAGGAAAGTACTGGAAAATTTTTACTTTTGATTCCCTAGACTTCCAACTAGATTCAATTTTCTACTACAAATCACCCCAAAGTTAAGAATCAAAGTATTTTTACTGCTCTAAAAGGTGATGGTAAACGGAAAAAATACACACGTCATTGTAAAATCAATATCATCGCTACACTCAGAATTTAAAATACTGCAGTAAGTGTGAATTGTTGGTTTATTTATACAAAACTATTTAATGTTAACATGCTATAAAAAGTACTAGACGTATCATAAATATTGTAACATAGTCGAGGTATATTATCATTAATTTTTTTTATAACAAATATATAATATCAGTATCAGCAAAAGAATGCCTTTCCAACTTTTCATATTTCATATTTTATACCTATATTTTGTATTTTTATTATACCTTAAAATTTCTAAGTGAAAAAAATATTCATACTATAATGGATACAAAAAACAGTCCAACAACTCTTCTAATGAAAATTTATTATTAATTATAAAAAATATATCAGTTTTTATTTTATATCTAGATAATTATTTAATGGATGTACCATTATGTACATATTTTTTAGTACCTATCTCATATTATTTTGTAATAGTTGTATTTTGTAAGAAACCAAAATTTGACGAAATAAATAATAACCTAAAACATTGTCTTAATAATATTTTTTATATTTATTTCATTATATACTTATATAAATATTTAAATGTATCATTCAATACTGGAATCTATAAATTAAATATCAAAAACTTAATAATCATAATATTCAATAATGCATCTTATTTCAATTTGACTCATAATGATAAGTATATACTTAAATGTTATTCATATGGCTTATAAAATATACTATTACAGATTTTCATTCGTATTGTCTGTATCGTTACGCTATAATTTATAATATTATAATCTTGGTAATACAATATGCGATGTGCTGCATACATTATCCCATTATTGTATATTTTATTTTGTACAGATTGTTTTGGATGTCAATATTTAAAAATTTGTATTACTCAACAATTATCAATCTGTAAACGTTGTCCCATGGATTTTTAAATTATAGCCATGATCAGAAAATTATTTCAATGTTAAAGTTACCTACAATAATTAAACATAAAAAGCTTAAATACGTTTGATCAGTTTAAATATTTTTATAAAGTTATGAACAATATTTGATTCGGTGTTTCACTGGTTGAAAGACGTTAAAAATGTTGGCCACTTATTTTAGGCGGTCAGTTTAAATATGTTTAACTGCAAAGTTAATAATATTAACCTATAATCAATTATATTAATTATATATTTATATTATACTTATAATGTTATATGCTTGGATTTTTTTGTTTAAACAGATATTGAATTGGTTATAATTAAATTAATTTAATAATCTAATAATTTCTGCTTAAATGTGTCGAGTGGGTCACGATTATGGATGTATTAAATTTGAATTTAATGATATATTATTGTATACTAAAAACAATTTTGAGCGGAGACAGCCCAACAACCTATATTACATATTATATTGCATGATATGTTTTGTATATAATATATTCATAACTGCTAATGTCATTTTTAATATTAAAGTTATTAAAGTAAATTAATATAATTTTTATCGAAAATATTGCTTTCATTATATCATTATAGTATTTAATTATTATAATAATATATATTTTTATGTAACCATATTATATCAAATTATATTACTCAACATTTTAAGCGTATAACTTAAATACTGTAAAACAGTAAAAATAAATTCATATTATAAATATTTAATATCTTAAGCTAAATCAAAAATTTCATTGCATATAGTAAAATGTATAATAAAATAATATTTGTATAAGTTTTAAGTATCTATAAATAATGTTTTTTTAAATTATAACAAAGTATTTAACATCGTTAATTATTTATCGTTTAAATAAGTAACTTCATCTAAATTTAAATTTAAATATATATACTAAATTATCTGTTATTAATTGTCTTTATGTATTTTTTTAGATTTAATATCTCCATTATGAACTACTTATGAGCTATGAGAAATCTTTTATTCGATTTTCAAAACTTACAAATACAGAGAAACATTTTTATTAATTTTATTCTTAGCAACATAATAGATAACAGCTTTTTGAAGTTTTAACGGATTTCGTCAAAATTCTAATTTAAAATGCATATGAAAAAAATTCTGCTTATGTATTTTTAATATTTTTTTATAGATATAAGAAGAACTTATATTGGATCTTGTATTAAATTTTCAATAATTTTGATCCAGTGAATACATTTTTGTTGACATTGATAGAAAAAAATAAAAATATGTCATGATTTTGACATATTTAAAGTAGGTACAAACTACAGTCAATTTTCTATCCACCCTCAAAATTTAAAATTAGATTATTTCCTCGGCTACCTATCGTAAACACTAACAGACAAAAAAAACACACATCATTGTCGAATCAATACATTCATCCGCTCTTCTCAAAATCTAGAAAGTAGTATACTATTATTTCAGTATTAAAATTATGTCCATTTCAGTAATTGCGATTATGCCTCATTAAAATGAGAAATATCTCACATGTTATTTTATAATTAGTGAGCTAGATATTTTATTTAATAATTCAACGATGATTTAAAAATAATTCTTATTTGCATTTAATAAGGAGTAAAAATAAATAATTTAAAAAAAAATATAATTTATTTATTAAATAAAAAAATATTTAATAATTATTTACTTTTATTATTTTCACACAATTCCAGATTTAAACCTCTATAATATATTCTTTTAAAAACAAAATGCCACGAAATGTACATTTATTGCTTATTGTTTTTATTTTGAATATACAATGTTGTTATGTAATTTATTTATTTGTTTATGTAATTTTGTATCTTGAGATTTAATTGTTTGGTTGTTACGAATATAATATATTATATGAATTTTATACTTCTTTTAAAAATTGATTTTATAAATATTTCAATTATTACATTGATTTCATTGGTTACAATTATTAATGGATTTATAATCAATCAATCACTACCAATAAAAAATAATATAAGAGTAACTAGGATTGCGAACGGTGAACAATTTGACCAAGCTTACTATCCCTATGTGGTCGGATTAAAAATCCAAATTGTTGATGAAGAAACATACTGCACCGGTACTTTGGTGTCACCGAAATTTGTGTTAACAGCTGCTCATTGTATTGAGAATGCAAATTCCGTAGAGGTTATTATAATTTAATTAATTATTATGATTTGGTAGATATTAGTATATTATCAATATTAAAAAGTTAACAATTTACTAATAATATTTTTGGATATACGTCACACGTTAATTCAAAATTAGTTTAATATATTATAAATTAATAAACCATAATATTTCATTCATTTGAATGTAAAATATGATACGAGAATTTTTTTTAAGGTGTATCAAACCGATCCGCGAAATGAGACTGGTGAAAAAAGAGAAGTTATTGAATTATTTATACATTCATTATACAACGATACAAGTTTAGTTGCTGATTTGTGTTTGTTAAAGGTTTGTAAAAAAATCAATTTTTTTCACCAATTTATTCCATTAAAATTATTTATTTGTTTAAATTTATTGAATTTGGTCAAAAACTCAAAACAAGTATTATTATTATTATTATTATATAGTAAATCAAATAACGCAAATTAATAACGTAACAATATAGATTTAATTATATTAATTTACTATATAATATATTGAATAAATGTAATAAGTCTAATATGAAATCAAAAATTTAATAAGAAGTATAATTATTTACAAAACCATTCTTGAAAAAAACATAAAATAAAACGATGTAAAACAACACAAGTTTGTAGTCATAACTGAGTACTCCACTGTTTTATTGTAGATTTTCATATTTTTATTTAAATTGGGTTATCAAGAATTTTCAGATTTTTAAATACATTATTTTTAAAGTATCATAATATTTAACTTTTTACTAAAGAAATACTTTTAAGTATCTCCCTGAAAATATAAATTTAAATAATATATTTTGAAATGTGGTTCATTTTGCTAATATTAAAAATCAAACAGATAAATTGTTAACGATAATAAAATTGTATACAACGAGATCAGATTACTTAGTATTAATTTATTACTTTCTATCAATAGATAAGCAAACCATTTAAAAACATTACTAGTTACGCAATTCTTTCCGGAAACCCTGAGGTCTTTGTAAATAAAACCTCGTTGAAATGTTTTATATTTGGTTGGGGTAAAAACAAAGTTGGTTACCCAAAACATAGAGCGAATGTTGCTTCAGTTTGGGTAAAGTATGGGCCTGATGCCTGTGAAGTACCGCCAGACAAGTATAATAAATAATTTTCTTTAAATCGTTAATAAATTTCAAATTAATATGATATGATTGAATCATCGTAATATCATGATCGACTACCACGTTTTTACAGTTACTATATAGCGAATATTGTTAAAAGTACGTGGAAATATTTTTTGTGTCCAGTACCCAATAACCGTATGGTATGCATTGGAGATAGTGGAGGTGCTTTAATGTGCCAAGGATTCCTATTCGGTATTACCAGTCACGGTTATAACTACTATCCCGGAATGGCCCATTTAAAAACGGAATGCGGCGATAGTCGTGTTCAAACTAGACATATATTCATCTACGCTTATCGGAACTGGATTGATGATATTATGCATGGAAAATCTAGTAAATTGAAGTTCAACCGCTTAATGTTTGTTCTGATTAGTATTGTTAGGTTTGTAATGCCGATATACAAATAGTAATTTTAAAATAAACTAACGATTTTCACCAGTACAAAACGTTATTATGTACCTACCGTTATATTTTTTAGTAAATATATATATATATAAGTGTGTATATGGGTATATATTTATTTATATTACTATTAATATAACTTAAATTAATAATTAAAAATTATATTTATTTTTTATTATGTAATAAAAAAATTTTATTTTGTATAAAAATGCCTGTTTTTAGTTTTAAAAAAAGTTTTTTTTCCTTGTTTTTTCTTTATTATTAAGTAAAGTACTGAAAAAAATTGAAAATCTAAATAATTTACTGCTCCAAAAGATCTTTACGATCTAGTTGTTACATGTGACGATTAAGAATTATATAAATCTTATATTTAAAAAGTATATCAAATAATAAATAAAATACATTTTTACGTTGTATATTTACAGATAACACTACATTATAAAGTAATAATATTTTCTTCAAATCACTTAACTAAATTACGTAACCACGCAGAATAACAACTATTAACTTTTAACATTTTTCTAACAAATAAAAAAAACAGCGGTCCTAAATGATATAAAAACGAAAATACCTTATGTCACGATGGCGGAACAGTTGACTCAAAACGACTGAATACTTTTAGAACGTATACCTACTTACTATATAATTATAGCCCACGCGTTATGATATATCATTTCTTATCCGTATCATACTAATAAATTCAACATTAGAAGATAAATTTGATCTTTATCTATTCCCACCGACATTGTGGTATAGAAATAATTTATGACATATTATTTTATAAGCATGATATTTTTTATTAACTAAAAAAGTAATAAAATATAAAATGGCAAAATAAAATTTGCAAACGAATCCTACAAATTACAATAGTATGAAAATATTTCATAGATGGATAGCTTCATATTGGACCAATAGAAAAAAAATCCTACAATATAGTACAGTCTTTACACATAATAGTACGAAGAGACCACTGGAGAATTGACCGTATTCTATCAACTAAAACTTCACCATACACAAATAAAGCGAAAAAATACAAACATAGTTAACCAACTAATCAACTAATTCAAAAACATACACAGTATAGTTGGCAACAAAATAAAAATGTTTTTTAAATTTATTGTTGGGAGATGTTTTTTTCGTGATTTCAAAACGTTTGAGTATAAATCCTTGGCCCGTTAATATATCTAAAATATTATATACACTGGCGGATCTATAGGATTATTTTTTTTTTGGAGGGGGGCCCAATATTTTTCATATTTAATTTGTAAACGCAATTTAGTATTTGATGTTATTCCTTACAAATATAATATAACCGCAAAGAAGAAGGAGGGTCCGGGCCCCTTAGCCCTCCCCTGAATTCACCACTAAATATAAACATTTTAAAATTAACATCTGCCTAATAAACTATAGATAAAATAAAATGTACAATTGACTCGTCAATTTTTAAATACCGATAAAACCTTTACCTAGTACAAATATGCAGTTATTATAGGTTAATCCGACACTATAAAAATAAGGAAAAAATGACAAATAATAATTATTATGAGTTCTGGTAGTTATAGTAAACTAGCTATCAATAATAATAATATGTAAAATTTAAAAATAAGACGTATTTCGCATTTACGCAACTGTTTTAAAACGATTCAAAGTAATACGAATAAACAAAATAAAATGCACATTATCAAATGCTCTAAATTTTCAACAGTTCATAAATATTCGGAAAACAAACCGCTTTTCTCGCGAGCAGTCTGTGAAATGGCTGCTTTGTTGAATTTTTAATGCATGCAATGTATGCAGAATTTCTCTTAAATTAAAACGAAGCCGGTACCCAACTGTTATAATACAACGGGATTTATTCTATTTTCTTAATTATTTTATTATTCTTGAATTAATATACAATTTGTGTTTCAAACTAAATACCTTTATCTTAAAGCTCGCAAAATGTATGGTTTACGTTACATACTTTTCATTGGCGTACACATTTGTTAATACAGACGCTAATTTACGCACACCGGCGACGTAAATATCATAACGCTGTGGTGGTCTAGTGGTAGATGGCAGTTATATAGCCACTGCGTGTAATTAACATAATAACAAATTAAACAGGGCAACTGGTGAATGGGGTGAGCAAACGACCGGTTGAGAACGGCGGCAAGGAGGGTAGGGTTGAAATGCGCTCGTAATTTATGAACGTCCGGGTAATTTTGTGCTGATTGTGAATGGGCGCCGCCGCGTGTTATCTGAAAGGGGGTTGGTTAATGTCCCGTACAAGTCCGAAAAAATAAGTCAGTTCTTACACTTGGCTTTTGGCTGAATAATAAAAACTACTAAAACAGGAATAATACTGGGTAAAAAGATACAGACATTTGTGTTCATTTTATCCATGCCACATATACTCTTAACAAAAGGAAATAAAGGGTAAACCGTGTTAATTTGTAAACACTTATATTTTATTCTAAAGCGCACCTATTGTGATATGTTCAGAACGTAGAAATTCATACACTCGTAAATTTATATATTATATACTCAAAGTCAAAATTACGCTTTATATTATATATAGTTAGATATTTGTCTTTATAAATTTGCCGTAAAATGCATCAAACATTAAATACATTAATAACATTTTTTTTTAACATTTATATTGTAATTCTTTTTTTGAACAAAAAAAAATTATATTCATTATACATTAAGCACTACTATACTGTAACACTTTTGTCCATCTGAATTATTATTTTATATCAATTTTTGTTGTATAAAACATAAGTGGATGAGTAGAGTAGAACCAGAAGACCACGCTAAACTCGTGCAGACAAACGCCCAGCAGTAAAACACATTATAATCAAACCACCGCGAAAGTTAGAACTAAATTAGAAGTTCCCGATAGTCTACAAGAAGCTTAAGTTTGACAGAACTCAATTATTGCAGAATGTCTCTTCGTTTTCAAAATAAATTAATTTTCCTACAAATACAGTTTAACTTAAATTTATTCTATCGTTATTGTGTTTGATATCGAATAACTTATAAACTATAACCTAACCACATACATATAATTCAAATACTATTTACTAAAATTCCAATTTTTTTTTTATGTTTAGCAAATAGTCTTTGAAATTTGAAGGAATATGTAGAATTCTTGATTTAAAATTACATGTTTAAAATTTTTAAAACTATTTCAAAAAAATACATTTTTTATTACACATCGTAATTTTAATTTTATAGTTTAAGTATTAAATTAAACCACAGATAGTGATTTTACCAAAATTATTAACACTTATATTTATCATAGTAATAACAATTTTTGGAAATAAATAAAAACAACTATCTCTAACGTTTTATTTAACTTATAGAACAAAATAATAATTTCTTATAAAATAATAATAAAAAATAAAATTGCGAAGAACCTAAATACATTAATATGCTTTATGTACAGGCAGTACAGCAATAAATAAGTCATTTGTATACAGCCTATTATATTTAAACATTTCCAACATAAACATAAAATATTATATAACATTGTTTTTAGAACCAAAGTTGACGCATTTTATGTGTGATATTTTAATTATCAATAAGTACTTTTATTTATTGTTGAAATAAAATGAAAATGGATATTGTAATGCTGAGCTAGATTTAATCTTTAAACATTTAATCAATTAATAATGAGCTAATGATCTCTTAAACATGATTTTATGTCCCGTTATTGGTTCATTAAATTTTAGTGAATCATTAAATAATTCAAATTGTTATGCAACTCCGTGTAATAATTTGATTTTTTTTTATTTCGTTTTCTTCTCTTTATTTAATGCAGTTCATAAATTTCGTTAAGTTTTAATTAAAAATAATTTAGAAGAAAAACTAGTAATTTTCTCTCGAGTACCTATTTATTTGTATTTATTCTGTTGGTGTTTGTTAAAAAAAAAAAATAATAATAAAAAGCTTTTAGAAATTCAATCCGAATTTTCAGCATATTTACAAGTAGAGCTAAATAAGTAATCAAAACACAATATTCAAGCATTTGTGTAAATGTATTAACTTTTAAAATTGAAATAACAAAAAGTCAATAAAAGCCTATATCATTGACACAAGGAGTCACAAATATATTTTGGTACAATTTCAATAATATACATACTACCATTTTAACACATATTCATAAATTGTTTATTAGTTGAAAACGTGTAATTAAATATCATTTAAGTGCTTTTCCCAAGAGTAGACGGTATAGAGTGTGCGAGAGAGAGAGAGAGAGAGAGAGAGAAAGAGAGGGAGTGAGAGAGAGAGAGGAGAGCTTTGTTTCAACACAGTTGCAGTAGGTAGCTGAAGGGTTCGATGGTGTTACTTTGCGGTCATGTCAACCCGCACGCACGACAACATTTGACCCTAAATCGTTACCTACCTCGCGGTATCTCAAATAATTTACAAACAAGTGCTTCCATGCACTATCCTCCTCGGTGTTCGGATTAACATATTTAAATATATGGAACGATTAACAAACAGAAAGTGAACAATTTTAAAGAAAATATATACTTATTTCTATATACCTACTGTATAATAAAAAAGTAAGTACAATTAACCATCGGTTCGAGACTTATTTGTTATAAAAATAAATAAACATTCAACATTTATGAGTGTTTTGTGTTACCCTCAATCTCCAAGTTAACATAATAAATATTAATGTTTAAGAGTTAAAAATTATTATTATAGTTTAATGTTACATACATGGCAACAAATTTGTAATCAAAATGTAAAAAACACATATTATAAATATTAATAATACCTATTAGAAAAATCACATTAAATTCGCACAGTCCACGGATAAAGGTAGATTTTATACTATAAATACCTGTATATGCTATACATATTATATACACGCTACATCACTCAAACATATATACGCATTATGTATATAAATTATGTAGCGTATTTAAATCAAGAATGATTTATTCAAAACTAATAGAAATATTAACTCCAGTGTTTAGTAAATAATATTATATTATCTTAAGGAAATACTTCCTCTACAAGAAATGTGCAATACATAAATTACACACAAGTGTAAGAACATATCAACTATATTAAAAAATGTTGTATGGTGATCGACAATATTACTGATCTGGTGCATGTTAAATGAATCTCTAAATTATACATATTTAATATTATTATGACATGATTTATTTTACTTTAAATAGAAATGGCTCATTGGGTGGCGTAGTCAGGATTTTTATTCGGGCGGGTGGGGACTGATCAATTTTTACACATCGGTAATTTACCTAGGTTCTTCCATAAGTGTAATACGCAGAGTAAATGAATAAATGGGTTTTTCCGACAATTTTACGAACATACAAATATGAAAAATGCGAAATATACTGAAAATTGTTCAAATATGCACTTTTCCTAAAACATGACGAAATATATTTGAACTTAGGATTTAGTTTCGCAATTTGATAAAACAAATTTACAACTCACCTAGAATGATCTACGATCACTATAAAAAAACATGCAAATGCAAGAAGTTCCGAACCCTATTTATAACTCACCAAAATATCCAAGTAAATCCGTATCTATTTTGTTTTCCCAAAGTATGATAAAAAGGTACCTGCCCGATTAATTGTATACGCCTGAAGTCTCTTTTGAGTGGGCCCAGTGCAATTGTCCTATTTGTCCTTGCATAAATATGGCACTGCTAATGAGTGTTATGAGTGTGTATATGCACGCGCACGCGATTGGCCAGCTGAGGGTGTGAGTTTATTTCGTTTTGCGGTGTGTGGCGTAATGTTATGGCGACGGCGCATTATGCAGTCTTTAAAAATGTATCAAAATTAATTTTAAAATAATATATACAATGTATAGTCCACTAATTTTTTTTTTCATAATATTTTTAGGTAACTACAACAGTATAATAACTTTAAAATGCCAAAATATTTTGTACTATCGTTACCGATGAACAATGATGTTATATGCATTAAATACCTACTAGTACGGCTATAGATAGCTGTAAAGTGTAAATATTAGTAAATTTTTTTGACAATTAAAATAATTTTTAAATTTTCTTAATATTTCGGGAGGAGGGTCTGCAGTTCACTCAGCCCTCCCTGTCTTCGCCACTGGGCTCGTTACTAATGAGGTAAGTATAACAGTAATTTCTGATACTATAATATTTATTGTCATATTATTTTTCTCTTGTGTCCTACTATACTCGATTAATTGAAAATTCTACATAAAAAATGTTGGACATCTCAAAATATATTATTTGTGACATTCATTTCGTATTTTAATAACACCGCGTAAACTACTGTAAAAAATTTATTCGTTGGAATAACATTTCTTATTTCCTAAAATGTCTTTATAATGCTTTGAAACTTGAATTTAAACTTTTTTTTTTTTAAACTTTTACTATTACATGAAATAAAATATAGTAGGTGTACAATATTATACACTGATACAAAATCACCGAGTATGATAAGATTTTTAGCACGAAAAACATATTGATTTTCTAGAAAATTTTATACAAGTATTATTATTAATAAATTAGAATGAGAACATTTTTATATTTTAAGCGGAACGATAGAGCTATTAATTTCACAATATTGTGTTATTTTTTATTCAGAAAAAATTTTTTATAGTGTAAGATGTCAAATATTTTCAAGTAGTAATTCTTTAGATAATAAATGAACACAGATTATATAATAATTATGTTGCTTTCGAAAAACGCAGAAGAAAATATAATATCAATCGTTCGTTTTTAACAACATTTTGATCGTATTCGAGTACTCCAAAATCCATTCAGAATCGTTCGTAGAATTGTGTTCAAATAAAAAATAATAATATAATACACCATTATCAAAAATGATCGTACCCGAGTGTATAAGAGAGTTAGTGAGACAATAACTCCCAATAAATGATTATTTTTTTTATTATTTTAACTGTGTAAAAATATTAATGTATATTTATGTCTACTTTTAGCTCCTGAGAGATCGGTGAATGCCATTGCATTTAATATAACAATAGTTTTTTTTTGTATCTGAAATTTTTCAATCTTCACTTTTGAACATGTTTCTAGTAGATAATTGAACTTAGTTAATACTTTAGGGGAAGATGTGTCAGAAGTAAAAAAATTTCGTTTTTTTCAAAATGATTAAAATATATTGCTCTAATATAATGCGATACGCCGTCACAGGATAACTATGTATTATTATAATCCATCATAGTGGCTTAATTATAATTTTGCAATTTGGTATCATATGGTTAAGCTATTCCTTGATACTGGAAAATACAATGTTCCGTCGTTATACAGGTAACGCAATCGGAAATTGATAGTGTTTGATTATTTTCTGGATAGTTAGACTCTCGAACGTATCAACGAAATTAACGATTTAGGGTTTCTTTTATGTTTTGTCGTTAGACTCCTGACCTCGCTTTAGTAAAAACGCTTGTAAAGCGCTACGTGTTCTTGCTTCATTAGACGATACTCGTCAAATTTCAATTCCTTCAAATGTCCTTCTACGCTTTATTGCGTCTTAGTACGTGCTCTATTCCAGTATGGCATTATTATTTGGTCACTGTATTATACTACAACAGAGGACATAAGACAAATTTATAAAATACAAAACCGATATTTGAGTTTTGCCGGTTACTGTTTATTGTTTAATATTGTCCATCTGGCTTACGATTACAGGCCTAAAAACGAGCAACTTGGTCTCCAAACATTAACTGTCAGATACAATGTCTTCATTAATTGTTTCATTTCCGGATTGATAGATGATCGCATTGACGGCGGTTAGATTGATAGTATATTAGAACGGCTCAGTGTCCATATTACTAGCAATATTAGAATTCAGAGATTTTTTATCTACTGATTATAGTCAGTCTAATTTCCCGCAGATGCACTTTTAATAAGGATTATGCGTGGAAACCGATGAAAATTGTATTTAACGTACCTGGGACTAATATTTTGTTGTTATTTCTTTAATGTTTATGATTTTACTATACTATATTATATTTTCGTCACCCGATTTATTGAGATTTATCATTTTTAAAAGCTTAATGGCGTTCTCATTTCATAAATAAAAATATAATAAGATAAAATATCATAATAATTATTATATAATATTGCACGCGATGTATTTAGAAAAAAAACTGTTCAACCTACTATAATACTAATTAAGAATAAATTTATTTATAGCATCTATAAATTAAAATTATAAAATTCAGAATATAGAGGATGACACAGTGATACACCGTCTGCGTTTAGAATAACAAAATGTAATACATCCATTACTATGACCTACTCAATTTTTTTAGGAAACTGATCAATAATGAAATATATAATTTTTATAGAGAACAATTACGATGAACGTAAAAACAAAATATAAATATAAATTATGAAATATTATAACCTATATTTTATTCACATAAAATTTTAAATGTAATTAACTGATAGTATCTAATATATTTTAAAATACAAGTTTAGCAGATTTGAGTTAATTTTAAAAAATAATTACAACATTAAATATACCATCAATAAAATATTTAAATAATCATGAATATTATGATTAAATAATTTTGTTATTATAAATAATAAAATGTTATCGGTTAATTCAAACAATTATAATATATTGTATATGAGTATGAGATACCGAATAATTATATTTAACTTAGGTTAATTACTAAGTACATTAACACATTGAAGTTGTAATTTAATACTCGACCTAAATAATTGTCTTCTATAATGTAAAATTATATCTGTTTGACAACATATCAATGCAACAAATACAAGTTCGTATTTGTATTGCAGGATCTCCTTATAATAACAATAAGTCGACAAAATCTTATTATTTGTTTTGTTATAAATAAACAAGATAATATTTGAAATAATAAACGATTTACAAAAAAAAAAAAAAACCTTGAGTTTCACCCTTTTGGGAAAAACATAAAACCATTAATATGTCTTATGAGGGGGTTGTAGAACATATTATTTCTGAAAATAAGTCCTAATCTCGAAGTTTATTTATTTATATCGACAAGTAATAGTAAAATATAATGGTTTATGAAAGGAAAAGCACGAAGTATAATTTTATGTTTGTAAATGTCAAACATGGAAACGTTCGAATGTGATTATAACGAGCATATAAAAAATATATTTTTAATATTTCATAATTTCATCAAATTTTAAAAATGTTCTAAAATACAAAATAAAAAAACGAAATTTTAATTAGATCTAGAAACCTATCGGTATTTGTCAAGATTTCAAGTTTATAATGGAGTTTTTAAGATATATTACGACTTGGAAAATACAAAGAAACCTGCAAGCCATTGGTCAGAGGTTCTTACTTCTACTTCTTCAATAGAGTTTTTGGACATTAACAGATGAAGGACCATTAAATGAAAGCAAAATATATCCTTCTACTCTCCGTTACACTTAAGCGTACACCATACGAGTACACGACCAAGATAAATACCATATCATTATATAAGCGATACAAACGTTAAATAGAATTCAGATAATTCAATATTCAATTCATTAACGTTTATAAGAAAATCAATTTCTCTTGCTAAAAAGTCAAACTATATACAATTAGTCCGGTTTGGCAGTTAAAATCGTCTTTTCTTAAATAAACAACTAATACTGTAAGTTATTGTTATTCGTAAGAAATTAATTTAAAAAGTAATTTTTCATGTTTCATTATTTTTAACATATTAATTGAAACATTTGAAACAAATATTTTTTCTAACTTTTTTGACTAGTCATCTTAAAATATTACCTTACGATAAAATCTAACCTTCCAAACAATTTTGGTGATTTTTTTTCATATACTGCTCTGCTACTCTGATTAAAATATTCATTAGGTTGAGTGAATTGTATTAAACTGATCGATCTAAAAAACTAATTCAATTATTTATAACTATATAAGTTATTCTGAGTGTAAATTGCTAATACCTATTTTATATATCACATGCATTCATGTGATACATGTACATAGATTCATGCTCGTATTCGAGATGATGATTTAAAAAATAGTTTTAAACATAGAATTTTATGAGTATAAATCTGTGGGTACAAATATCTATTTTTTCCAACTTCTCTATGTAGGCTGTAATTAAATTGTTGTTTCCATAGTCTATTGTTATTTTGGATACTATTATGATTTCCACGATTAGGTGGTATAATTATTAAATTATAATTGATATTACTTCTCGACTTAAAAATAGATTTAAATAGGTAATATATTTTAATAATATAATAACAATGTACTCAGAAAATCGTATGACCATAATATTTTACAATACCAATGATAACAATTTTTTTCTTAAAAGTGAAATTATTATACATGGTCCTCCAGAATCTTGTGTTGAGTAACTAAAAACTATACACTATGTCAATAACTTAAGAAATTCAAAAATATTTTTTAAGTTTTCTTAACCTTTATTTAATCATTTACATACATTTTTTAAAACTAAATTAGTTATTTGTAAATTCATCCTTTTTTATTTATCCACAAAGCTTATACTACTTTATACCTTAGCTAACATTTTTGAATCTGCAGGCTGTTAATGAAGTTAAGCGTACTTAATTAAGCTTTTCGAATTATATCCGTATTAAAATGTATACCGTTATTAAGTATTATCAATTGAAAAATACAAAACTCAATACTCACGCCTTACCTAATTACTCCTAAAAATTTAGTAATAAGCAATTTACTAGCGATAAAAACCAAAAATGGAACCGATAAAAGGCATTTATTTCCATTAACAGTGCATAGTACATTAATGGGTACCAATTACCAAAGCGTCTGCTATTTATGATTCTTATTTCTCAGGTCACTTCAAGTGGAACAGAACACTGTAATTATGAAATAATAAAAATTGACCAAGTATTAAAGGATGACCTAACACATAAATTGGATAATTCGCAGGTTTGTGAAAAGCTTACAACTATAACAAAATAGAAACTGTCATTAAATTATTTATCTTTTTTTCAATTTTTATGTAATAATAGATAAATCGTATGTTTTAATTGCATATTATGTATTTTGACCATATACAACTTAAAATTCTTTAATAAATAGGTAATGTTCAAATTCCTACGAATAATATTAAAAAAATTAAATTATATGATAGTGTTTATCTTTGTTCGCTATAATAATTTTATTTTATTTTAATTTTATTATTATTATTATTATTATATTTACACCAAACGGCAATTACAAGATATATGTAAAGTACATAAATTGAGTGAGTGATAACAGAACAATTAAATTTCAATTATAACAGCTTAGACTAAATAATTACAAAGAATAATATAAATTGTATACATCATTTAAAATTATAAGAACTGATTAATTACATATAGAATGTACCTATTACAAAAACAATTTCCATTTATTATACTATAACTAATAGTATATGTTACCATTTACGTTTAAGTTTTAATAATAACATTTATTTTTATATCATAAACAATATACATGTATATATATATATTTGTTTTCTTGTTGTTTTTTTATTTATATATGTCTATAAAGTATAAATATTGTTCAATACTTTCACTATCACTTATACTTATTGTGAAAAAAAATATTTACAGATTGTATTATTCAGAAATAAAAATAAGTAGAAATGAACACATTGAAATAAATGATTTAAAAATTATTGTACAGCCATTTTTGTTGAATATATAGCTATTCTATTTCTTAAAATTTCAAAACAAATACATACCTATTATTTGTATAAAAATAAGGTTTTTAGTAGTTTATTATTATTATTATTATTAATAATTAGAATAAGCTTAGAAAAATATAAACTTAATATATATATAAAATAATGTAAAAATATTGGTATTATAACATAATAAATTAATAATAATATGAAAAAGAGTTACTAAAAATATAATAATCAATAACATAAATTTGCAATTCAACAATGTGCGATAATAATTATAAAATCGAAAATATGATAATAATAATAATAATTGTACAGTTATTTTTATTTTTTACGTCTCGTAATATACAAAGTATTATCAATAATTTATTCTGCATCATGCAACTTTTAATAATTTCTTTAATTTTTTTTCTATTCTTACTTCTTAAGTTTATATACTTAATAGTATATATATAAATAATTATAAAACCAATAGCTTCTTCATTGGTTATTGAATGTAATCAATACAAATAAATGTTTAAACGTATTCAAAGTTTAATGACTTATAAAAATATGTGGTATACTTTACTGATATCGTAACTACCCTAGCTATTTTTCAATGGTACCAATCACGGCTACCTACATTTTTTTAATAATGAAAATCCATTGTTCAGGAAACCAAACAATTTATATTTTTAAGAATTAATTTTACACTTTTGTGATGTTTTGTAAGAAATAATATTTTTTCATTTACAATTTTTCGTTTTTTAGCCATTCCTAGTCAATGGCGAATCTCTCCACATGTTTTATTATAATTTACTCTTGACACTATACTTCTATACAGTAGCCAATTCTATCTGTCTATAGCAATACATAAAAATAAAATCAAGACATACTGTTACTAAGAGAAATAAGAATAATAATGACTAAAAATGTGAAAACTTAAAATAAAAGTTTTTTAAAGCTGTTTGTGGTTTAGGTACCGTCGAAATGAATAAGAAAATACAATATTCAATTTGAAAACAATTTCTATTCTAAGCATTGGAAAACTATTTTTTTTTTCAAAACCCTACTATACAATACTTTTGATTTTTAATAATTTATGAAAACTAATTCTATAGATTATTTTAATAGTCGTAAAATAGTATAACAAATCATATCATCTTTCACTTTTATCAGATGTTATCTTAAATAGAAAATGAATAACATTACTCAAATTCAATTAAACACTAATGTTTTTTGAAAAAAAAAATGAAAACAATACAAACTAGGTTAATTTTACTAAACATTTTTAATAAAATATCGTATTGGCAAGTACAATTAAATAATGATATAATTTTGACCAAAAACAATTTAGTATATTTCTCAACAAATATTCAGTATCTTAGTTTATAACAATATATTTTAAATCACTAAATTTGTATTTGTTAATTTACTATACACTATATAAATTTCACTTTATGCAAAAAAAAATAAAGATCCTATTTTAAAACCTATAATATTATACTTTATATTTCTTCTAAATAAAAAATATATCTGTCCAGAGACGTCGAATTAAAATTAAGGTTTCCCAGAGGAACTAGAGAATACTGAAATACTAATGTTTAACAATTATACATTATTAGTCTTTTGAAAAGACTAATAGGTGCAACTAATGGTGGCTTGGGTGGGCTTAGCCCACCCAGTTTTATATGTCATCAATACTAGTGTGGTGTAAGGGTAAAGCCCCCACGGGTTGCTATTATCAATTTAGCCCACTCAGAAATAGAGCTCTAGTTGCGCCTATGGTCTTTTCATTGTGCATTCGCAATACAACGAGCGTCTTTTTAAATGGCAAACACTTTTTTAAACATGTGTTTATAAAATTTAAAATTTATAAACTCGAAGGTAAGTTTAAATTGTTAACTGGATAATAATTAAATCTAGATTTCGGTTATATATTTAAAGAGATTTTGGATGTTTTAAATCGTTGTTTAAAAACCTGGATATTTGAAGAGGAAAAGGCATGCTAAAGTTCAATAATTATCTGTATTAATATCGAAATTATAATTAACTAACTTAATATATTTACCGTTTATCTCTTATAGAAATGAAAGATATAGTATTTAAAAAAAAAAACATAATTATGAGCATTAGTAAAACCCAGATTAACAATATCTATAAGATCAGGAAATACAGTTGAAAGATATTATTGAATTAAATATACATTCTTTTATCGAGATTTAGACACAAGTATCCAATATAATAAGTTATATATCATATTAATACCTATATTATAGTACATACCTACAAATGTTTATCATTTTTTTTTTTATAGATTGGAGACGAAACAATGGCCATAGATTCTGGACCATCAAGATATTAACATTAATTTATTATACTAGGTATATTTTTAAAAATTATGATAAAAATAATACAATATTATAAATGAGCATTATTTACAAAATATTCAAGGACGTAATAAAAATTAGTATTCTTATTGGGTTGTATAACTTGATTTCATGGAAAGTTACTTAACAATTGATTTTTTTAAGCATGATCTGAATTTTATTTCCAAGAGGTAAGTACTTATATTTCCATAAAAAAAAAAAACCATTGGTATGTAGCATTTTATAATCACTTTCATTCTGAATCTGACTAAAATAATAATATTAATACAAAACAAAAATGTGTTAGTAATAAAACAGTACAGAAACTTTAAATTAATTTTTGAAAACCATGACATAATACTAGCTAAAACAAAAATAACAGCTTTCTTCGGACAGTATTTTTTAGTAAATATTATACATTTTTAATTTATTCAACAATATTTATCTAATAACATACGGTGTTCTACGATGAGGATCTAATAACCTCACTTAATAAAATGATCAACCACGTAATGCGGTGATTACCGAGTAAAAACAAAATAGTAATAAATATTTATTTTCATATTTTATGGCGAAAAAATACTGTTAATGCTGTTACATAACGGCCAAACCACAATAATTTATTCTAAGTATGTTTTTTTTTTTTTTTACTCTGTCCACTCCGTGAATATAATTCATTGATAACAATTGATTTCGTGACACGGGTCCCGGAAGAAGCGAAAACAATATTCAAAACGTCCGGGGCGTCTATGCAACAACATCATATTATAGTCGCACATAAAGGCGTGTTTGAGGTAGGGATAACACCAATTAATTTAAAGCGTCCTATCAGATGGACTCACGCAATCATCATAAATCGCGGTAATAATGCTGCCATCTTCCTGGCGAAATTGTTCCGGCCCAGTGATATAATTACGGACGAAGGACCTGGCCGTTTCCTGAGGAAAAGATATACCCCTAGTGCCGCAAAACTCGCATTTTGCTTTGTGTGACGGGAATTAATTTTTGTAACCTACATTTAAAACGCTAAAACGTTATATTATATCGTTATACAAGACAAAAAAACAATTAATGTTTACCAAATGATAGTGGTGGCACTAATTATTAGAATTTTATGTTAAGTATCAAGCTTTTATTAAATAACGCATGTTAAACAATATTTTTTTTTAATACAAAAATCCGTATCTCCATTGATGGATAATTTGAGGGTAATAACTGAAAGATTTTGATGCTAACCAAACGAATAAGGTGTACATTACCCAGCTAAGAACTATACGAACATTTAAGTACATTATATTTATATTGAACTACCTTATATTAATGTGGAGACTTTCAAATTTATAGTATATTATTTATTTTATTTTAGTTCAGTTTATTATCTAAAAAAAAGCTATAATTATCTAAATAATTTATTCGTTTTAATATTACATAAAAAAAAATCTAATATCTTTAAGAACTTAAAATTTTGCTTATAACTATATATTTATTAGTTATTATCCTACTACCGAAGTACCGAATGTAATTTAAGACTAAAATCCACATCCTAAATCCTAAGGTTCTCTATAGCCACTATAATTTTGTTCTATCATAGTACCATGTGTGGATTTTTCAACGTTATATTAAATAAAAACTAACCTACCGCTACTAGAAATTTAAAAATTATATTCATTTACATTTAATAAATATGTTAAATAAAATAGTTAGTTACAACGTGTCTATAAGTAATGGTATTAGATATTTTGAATGTTATTTATTGCGTCATTGCGATAGATAATCGAATATGCCTAATTATTATTTGTCATCTACCATAATAATTATCTGATATCCATTCTGTTTCTATTTTATCCTCTTCTAACACATTAAAATCAAATAAGGAGTATTGGTGTAACTAGGAGAATACATTTTTTTATTTGATTTTATCACTAGTGACACAAAACTCATTATAGTTTCATTTTAGTACAAGGCCTAAGCTGGTTAGAGGATGTTAAATAATGGTATTAAATAAAAAACAGCGATCGTTGGCTATAATTATTACTATTTTATCGATCGTTATAAAAATAGTTGCTATAAGCAATCTATAATACTAATTAGTAATTAATAATTATATTACTAAAATATAAAGTATTATAAAGACTTGTATAATAATACAGGAATAACTATAATGTATACGAGTATTATAGTTATTATATATAGTAACTTGTAAGTGCGGAAATAATATTATGTTTTAGGTTGTTTTATTTTAGTATGAAATATTTTTATTTAATTTTTAATTTTTTACTTTAATTGTCATTTCTACAGTCTGTTATATGTTGAAAAATAGATGGATTTTACGTTATGCCACCGTGAGTTGACAGATTAAATAACCATCATGTTGGTTGGACTTTGCATTAGTTTTACAGTTAATAATTATAAATATTTTAGATTCTTAACGAAACGATGAATACATTTGCTTCCTATTAACATTTTTTTTTCTGGCAGTTTTAGATATTAATTATTATGTTGTAATTTAAAAAAAATAAGATTAAGGAGAAATTTTACCATTATATTATTACTTTCTATAAACAATTAAATGTAATAATATTTACCTACTGCATCACTCACTTAAGACGCTATTCAAAGTACCAACACTCTAGAGCATCTTAACCAGAAAAGCATCTTATGCGGGAATTGAAAAAATGTAATGTATGTTTATTATTATTTTTTTGTTGAATATAATTTAACAAGTAATACATTTATTAATTAACTATGATTATTTTTTCTATTGAATTTAATAAAAATAAATAAATTTATACATAACATATTTTAGCAATTATTATTTTTCTTCTTTATTCCTTTTAATTTATATTAATAACATTTTCTACTTTTGTTTTCTTGAAATTGTGAGAATGCGTTTTAGCAAGAAAATTTACTATTTTTTTAATATAATCCAACATTTCTTATTAGTTCCTATTTTTATTATATCATCATAATTATTAAAATGTATCGTTATTTACTGAACAAAAGAGCGTCTTATCTGAAGCATGAAGAAAAATCAAGCAACTATCTTATCAATTGGTTTTAACTTTGTCTAGTATAGGAATTGTCTAAGGGCATACCGAAAATAGCATCTTATATGGGTAAGCGTCTTAAGCAAGAGCGTTTTAAGCGAGTTTTACTGAACAAATTAACAACAGACTTATTCACATAGGTACTGACTTATAAGATACTAACAATAATATGTGTGGTGTAATATTACGGGATTGAAGATTTTGCGGCTCTCGTTATAGTCAGATGAAAGTTGCGTCTTATTTATAAAATCATGTATAAATGTGTACAATATGTTTATTATTACTCCGCCCTACTAGTGGAATAAGCAGTATGTCCAAAAATTGAATTGTTGGGAAAATGAGTTTAGCGATTTTTTTGTTTTTCACCATAACATCAGTAATTTACAGACTTTTTTTTAAATTTATTATTAGTCGTAGGCATCCTTATTTTGTTAAAAGTTTTTTTTTTGTACTTAGCTCATTATGTTTGGTTTTTTTCCATTTTTAAGGATATACTGCCTTTTTATTTAATATTATTAAGTATAAAAAGAAAAATAAACTTTAAAAATGCAGTATCTCCATAAAGATACTTTTTATTGTAATTAATACGCATTTATGTGAATTGTAGAATAATTATTATAGATATTACTAGTAGAGTAATTATTATATTTTTGAACTCCTGGGCCCTCACACGAGTCATCTCAATGGGGCCCAGTATTCATATGCATATGAAATTAAATAAAATAAATAAATAAATAAATAGATAAATTAACACAATATAATGGTTGTATTCAGTTGTAGTTAGTATAACCACGGTAAAAATAAATCTCAATAAATGGTTTTGTCCAAAACTTTTGGCATATGATATACACCTATCTAATTAGTACCGCGAGTCACGACCATTCATTGATAAAAGATATGGTATATACATACTGCTAATCCGTTTTAGCCGTTTTAGTTATGATTACCTATCAAGTATTTATGCAGTATATACATTGAGAGATTATTTTAGCAATGAAATAAACAGTATCTCCATTGTACATACTGTTTTATCCCCTAGGAATTTATACCTATATGTACATACTGTGTATTTCCCTAGTATTTGACAATATTTTGGTAGATACGACATTTTATAATACTTTTTAAAGGCATTTCTAGTGGAGTTACGGTGTTTTTCCTAAGGAAAAAAAGACAAGGAATTATGCAATTATACCGAATATGAAATAACCTCAATTATGAAAATTTAACACTTACTGCTTGTTCCACTATAGGAGGACAGTAACAATAAATTTTAATTTTTCTGGTATACACTAATGAAAATTTATCAAGCTGTATAAAATGTAATTATAAATATTTTGGTTCTTGGTATCATTGTATTTATCCATGTAGTTTGCAAACATATTCATGTTGGTCATCTCTGTAATATAAAAAAAAATATTTATTATTTTAGGTTGAGTCACATTAAAATACCATTTTTATTTTAGTAACATTAGTTAAAATACGGACCCATATATATGATATAGGACTTAAATTTTAGGGCCCCAATTACATGATGAGGGGTGCCCAGGAAAGCAGGAACACCCGGAACCCCTCGTTATGTTGACAAGACCGTATGCTCAGAATTGTTCTTCGTGTAGGTACACTTATATAACATGGTTTTATTCAAATTTAGCATATAAATTATAGTGGTTTACTCAATGACGAGTTACACTCAAAAATGTAAACTCTTGCACGAATAACCTATGTGTACCTACATACAAATAAAATATAGTGTAATCTTCTATATATTTTCACTTGATCATATAATTTAGAAATATCTAAAAAAAAAAAACATTGGTACGTAAGTAGAAAAATATATAACTCATATAACATGTTCAGTTTTTAAAATATTTCAAATATTTAGTAAACATGATTTGAGTAATTATTTATATAATATGTAACCGTATTTTTTTATGAAATTATTTTTTTTCTAAACTTCTAACTATCAAATAACGTTTACTTAAATAGTCATTTCTTCTATAGAAATTAACACTATGCCTTTAAAATATTGTGTACTTTTGTATGAGTTTACCGTGTCCCTCAATACCTATACTATACAGCAGTCCAAATATTTTGGTTTATTAGTATAAAGAATATGTTAAATGTTAAAATAGTCGAAACCGGAACCGGGATTACTTTCACGTTATTGTTAACTGAGCTATCCCGCGAAAATAACAAGTACCTAATAAATACCTAGTTGTGAACCGTAAATTCAGTGTTAATCACTTTTATAAATATGTACCTGGTTAACACAATAAAAATTAATCTGCAAGTACCAAACAAATAAAAATGTATTTTATCGCGTGTAAAAAAAAAAAAAAAAAAATCAAGAAAATACTTTTAACTAATACAAATATATTAATTTATTACGACACAAAAATATCGTTAAAAATAAAAACTATGTACATAATATTATATAGTTAGAAATATTATATTTGCTTGAGCATTATATGCTAGAAATGTAGAATTTTTGAATTCAAGTGCCCCGACCTGAATCTGACGCTAAATCCGTCCTTGATATATTTAAGTTATAATAACACATACACAACTTTACTTTGAAAACAAAATAGTCGACCGTCCGTTCAATGGTACCTAACTATATTAGGGAGTATAAGTACGTATTATTAATGTATTACTTACTACGATTTAAGACACATAACTTTATACGAAATGAAATATAAACCATTCATCTTAACAATACGACATAATTATTATTGCGCGTCTGTCACACGATAGGTACTGTGTGTGCCAGACTTGGTATTTCAATGCATGAGGTCCCGAGTTCTATATAGTTTATGATATATGTAACATATTTATACGCGTGGCTATATGGGAAGGTCGTCAGTATTTCGTCCGTGCGTATGCACGTGCAAGCGTGAAGTCACTGCACTGTGAGTAACACAAAAACATTCAGATCAAAAAGCCAAGAAAAAATAACTTTATAAATATGTTTTACATAATATACATCCGGGGTAACACATATTTTAACGTATGATACTCATTATTTCAAAAACTGTTGACATTTTTGAAAATAGTTTTCTTTCATATAATTTTAAATCGTCAAAATAATTTTAAAAAACGTACCCTTTAATGACAAAAGGCATTTTTAATTCCTTATTCTAATACACACTATTTTTGGAGTACTTTTATATATTAAAATTGAATTTGAAACGATTAGTTGATAAGTTATAAGTATTTAAAGATTATTAGAAAAGCAGAGTATATAGTTTTACCTCCCAAAATGTTGATCCACTACTTTGCTCGTTATAAGTAGGTACTAATAAGTTATAACTTATAACTAACAAACTTCTTGTCCGAAGTATGATTTTGATACATCAAAATATACAGAATAATATTCTGCATGGGAATATAAAATTAAAAATGTATAATATACATGAAAAATATTAAAATAAATAAACCCCAATTGACCAAATGAAAATTTAATGAACTTATAATTAAAGTAGTTGATAGAATTTAATATTTATATGGTTTATATACGCGTATAATAGGCATACGTGATACGCCGTATATAATGAGCACTAAATGTTTTAATATCTGTATAAAATAATAAGATATAATAATCATTATTCATCATTCATTCATTAATCAGTAACTTGTTTTATTTTATCAAGAGAACAAGAACGAGATAATTATTTTATCGATCTTGTATTTTGATATTCAAATTTAACACCACTTTGATTATATTTTATCACGGTATAAGTAAAAAAAAAAAAAACAATAACATTTAGTATGATAAAATTATAGTATTGACAGTATTATAACCATTGTAATTATATAGTTATTATTTTTGTACAAAAAACCGATAAAAAGAGTTTTATCCTTTAAGCATAATACACAAACATTTAATTTAGTTCAAAAATTTACCATTTTTTTCAGAATATCTACGTCTTTAGTTTACAGCGTTATAAGGTTTTTTTATTACATAATGTGTGATGTGTGAATATGGTCATTTGTTTATATGACTTGCCGAAATACACGACACAATTGTAACGAATTTCCGTTAAACTGGTATACCTAATCATATTTCCCATGTATCACACTCGATGCGATATAAAAAAAAAAAAAAATCGGTTAATGCTGGTGTTGATTGAACCTCGTCATTGATTAGCTCATACTAAAGAAATAAAAGTCAATACTCAATATCAACGTAGGTGTCGTAAAACAGTGTAAATAGGCTCGCGGTATAAAAAAACAGATTAGTTTTAAATATTTAAATTATTCTGTTGTGAAAATAGCTTAAAACTAATCTAAATATTTTGAACATATCCATTATGGCATTATGTAAGTACCTATTTATAGTAAATAATAATAATAATATATATTACCTATATATTATTATATAGGTATTTTGTTTAAATATTATGTAGTGGTGGATGTTTTAAGTCCTCACGAATAATATTTTTTTAATTACAATAAGAATTACAACAAAATAACTAAAACAGTAAGTAAAAAAATAATAATCGTGCATAATGCCTAATATGTAGGTGAAATTTTAAGATTTCGAGTTGCTGTAAGAACAACAACTATTACGAAGGGCCTCATCGTAAATTAAATGTACAAGTCTTGGTTATTTCAATTGGACATTTTATAAACTAGGAATAGGAATATTAGAAGGAATAAAACTATTATGAATGTGCTAATAGTACTTTATAATAATTAATCGTGCCTTGAGGTTAAAGTTAAATATTGGCACTAATTACGTCCCACTCGTCCCGGACTCTTGGCCGATAGACGATAATAACTCATTAACATAAATTATCTTCGAACGCGATACGCAGACACACAGCGTGCACAGCGCGCTGAAAAGTGAAAATGCACTATACTATAGTGTAAACTGCATAATGCATACTGCGTACAACAGTGCAACACGAGTACGCGACGATTGCCTAGGACAATAGTAAAACAGTTGCAAATATATCGTACACACGTGGACTCGTTAGAATATCGAGAAAAACGGTCAACCCCCAAACAAGTATATTATATTAAACAGTAAATTATTATAATGTATGTACTTCGTATGATTATAAAAATTTGTAAAATGTACCTACGGTAATTTATCGTGAACATTTTATTAATTTTGTCCGACAATACGACTTGTCACTCGTGCAGTCGTAACATTACGTCGAATGTCGATAGTTAAATGGTTCACATAAATCATAGTCGTTATTAGGTACCTATAACATTATAAGTGGGTAAACAATTAAAACGTATTCTCTACACAACTTGTCAGTTGTCAATATTTACTTTGAACTTATAAGCTATACTAATAATAGCACACAAATAGTGTAATAGGTGCATAATACCAACGATAAACCTAACTAGCTAAATGTAAAAATCATTATTTATTATAATTTATCGTCAACAAAAAATCGGTACATTTCGGCGTTAAATAGTGTCAACACTCAACAGTGATTGTAACTCGAAAGTTGTAACGCGGCGATTGTGTAAACAGCAAAAGCATAGTAGGTACGATAATAATGTTCGTGTATTATGTGTAGTATGTGTGGAATACGAAATAATGAAACGACAATGACGTCAAAATGATAAGAATTTGATAAACATTGTGATGTTGATTGTGAGTTATGACACGGACCTTATTGTTTTCAAAATCGTTAACTGGTTAGGACTGTTGGGAAGTATAAATTTTTTATTTTTGAATTTACTTCCTTTTATAGTAATCGTTGTAGACCTTGAATAGTATTTATTTGTTATATATTACTAATTATCTGTTATCATATTATTGGCTATTTTGGACCGTACAGTGGATTGCAATAGTGCTCAAACAATGGTGGACCGATTAGGTGAGCAATACCTATTTTATTTCATTCTTTTATTTGAAATTTAACTTTTATCCGTATGTAAATAATTATTTGAATTTTCAGTAAATAGCGAGGCAAATGCTCGTCGCATTACTATGGTCGAGAGTTGTTTCGGTAGCTCAGGACAAGTAAGTGAAATCCCATTTACTGAGTGTTTGAAAAAATTACATTTTCTCAATAACATTACACTTACTTAGTTGTGTTATTATACACTTACGTTATCGATACGTTTCTATATTTATCATTGCAGCCCTTAGCCGTTCCTGGACGTGTATTAGTGGGTGAAGGTGTATTGACAAAAATTTGTCGAAAAAAACCAAAACCTAGACAGTTTTTTTTATTCAACGATATTCTAGTTTATGGAAATATACTTATAAATAAGAAAAAAGTAAATATAATTATAAACAGTATATAACCATTTACTAATGTTCATAAATTCGTTCTAGTATAACAAACAGCATGTTATACCATTAGAAGAAGTAAAATTGGAATCTTTACAAGATGAAGGGCGTAAGTTACGAAATCAATTACTAAGTGTTACTCAACTAATTACTATTAACATATTTAAAATAAATGTATCATTTTGTATCCTAATGTTAAGAGTTAAGAAACGGTTGGTTAATTCGGACGGCGTCTAAGTCATTTGCTGTCTATGCGGCCACTTCCACTGAAAAACAAGAATGGATGGCACACATTAATAAATGTATTGAAGATCTATTAAGAAAGAGTGGTAAAAAAGCTGTAGAAGTCCATGCTGCAGTATGGGTTCCAGATTCTGAAGCCAATGTTTGTATGCATTGCAAAAAGACTCAATTCACAGTCCTCAATCGAAGAGTAATTGCACTATAAAAAAAATTATAAATATTCTATTATACTTTTTAAAATTGTAATTTTTTCATTGGGTTTCAGCATCATTGCCGTAGCTGTGGTACTGTAGTGTGTGGTCCATGTTCTAGTAAACGATTTTTATTACCAAATCAATCAACTAAACAATTGCGTGTCTGCCTAAATTGTTTTGATAAACTATCTAGAGATAAAGCACAACAAAACAGTACTAACCTCAACTATCTTAGAAACTGTATGTATATATATTATTAGTTACCTATTGAAAATCTTTTTGTCTCTTCAATAATACATTTTAATTTATAGCCTTAAAAGATCGTAGTGAATCTTCTGGTGACGATGATTCTGATGACGATGATAATTTTGTCCCGTCAACTACAACACCAGAGCAAGTATGTACTTGATAAAATGAGTCTTTTTCTACTTACTTACAATACATTTTTGTTTAATTTACAGCCGAAATTCTACTGATTTTACCATGTAAATGAGTAATTTCTTTGTTTTACTAACATTTTCTATGATGTTTGTTGTTCATGGAATCATCTAATTTGACAAGAGTTTATCATCATAATTGTTTATATTTTAGTAAAAACATACTATTTAACCTTATCAAATAATTCAAACTAAAACCATAGATCTATTATTTTATATAATATCCGAATTATATATTTGTGATACCTTGTTAATAGTATTGTTAAGTTGTTCTTATCAATATTAATTTATTCAATGTCTAGTTAATATTAAATATTAGTCTATTATATTTATTTTTCAAAGTATTCATATTTGATAATAATTTATTTTTACAATGAAAAAGACCAAATAATATTATTCATTTGGGTCGTTAATGTTTAAGAATTTATACATAAGTCAATTTTTAATGTTTGAATGGGATGGATTTATTTTTATTACATTATAATTATAACTATTAATTATTATCACTTTTTCTAACTTGTTTTTTATGTATTTTTTTCTGTAATTAAACTACCAGCTGTTATTAAAAAAAAAATCCGAAGAATTCAATAATCACAGTATTACAGTTAGTGTTACCATTTTAAATATTGTTTTTATTATTATATTATTATTTAATTTAACTAGCATGATATAAAATATAAAGCAATATATAACTATATGGTTTCAGAAAAAAAAAATTGTATTGACAAATATCATACTAATTTAAAACATAAGTTTAAATATAGTCGCAGTCACTTCCTTGTTGATTTTTTGTTGATGTTTGTTGTTGAACACCTTATTAATTAAACGTGATTGCTGTGCTTCCGTTAGTGGTACATTGAGTTCAATGGAGTGTTTCATAATTTCTTTACATTGGCGAACATTTCCTAATGTGTCTAAAATATAAATAAAAAATATATTTTTTTTAAATCAATACTGACTGAATAATAATATTTAAATTGTCAATTATAAAAACTATTTTTATATTATTAAAATAATATACTTGTACAAATATGTATAATTATTATTAATGTTTTTTTTTCTTTTTTTTTTATGAACATTTATTTAACAATAAAATATTTTTTAATTAAATTGTTGTTATTTTATGTAATAAAAACTAGTATCTAATCTTTAAGTAAATTTATAAGTATGGTGGTGTTCAAACTTAATACCACAGCAGTATAGCATAAAACACACCACTCTAATAAAAATATCAATTAATTGAATATGTACCTCTTATTTATTTCAATCTCAGATTAAATATTTGTTTATGCAAATAAAATACTAAATCATGAATAGAAATTCTACAAAGCTCAATTAATTCATGCTTTTTATAGTAAATTTGTATTTCGATCATTAATGTTCACTAGAATAGGACATAGGTATCATACTATTCATACTTTTCATAACATAATTATTATCAGTAATAACTGGTGACTAATTGGCTATTACACAGCTTTCTATCATTCATAACAACCTCATCATAGTTAACTTAATTAAAGTAATTTTATGAAATTAACATGTAAAATGTTAAATTACTAAATATTTTTTTATATTGGTATATTACACTTTAATATTAATGAAGTAATTTTTTTTTTTTTTGGAGGGGGGGCAAGCAGTGAAAAGTATATTATATTTCACCTATAAGCCTAACCTAGCCTTTAGGAGAAGCATATTTCATAATCATAAATTAGTATATTTTTTTTATTAAATTAAAAAATAATTTGCTATTTATTTTAAATAGTATGAATATATTATCAGGTTAACTGTTATGTGTACCATTTATGGTACATCAATCATTTGCATTCAAGCTAACATAAAAAAGTGATTATACTTTAGCAAATCTAAAAATTAATAAAAAAAATATATTATTATATTAATATATTTATTATTATTAGTTTAATATGTAATTATAAGATGGTTTTGTAATGAAATTAATGAATTTGTTTGTCTAATGGGCTACGGAATATACCCCTATGTTTAAATCATATTTACATATACCTTATTTTACCTTATTAGGATATTCTTACTCTATGTAATAGATATACAAGTCACTTTTTGATCAAGACCAATGTACCAATTATGGGACACAATAACTTATTGGAAAAATAGGAGTGTATATGTACCTCCCCAGGACCCCATACAAAATACTGAAAAATAACATAGCAGTTAACCTGTTATAATAGGTAACCTAATATTTATATTGTTATTGGTAGTTGGCAAAAATTATTTATTCAAAAATACATAGTTGATAAATAAAAATTCAATAAAAAATATGTTTAAACTATAAATATAATATACTCACAATAATACTCAAACAGAGAATTTAAAATCCATTGATAAGGCTTCATTTGTTTATGCTTTAATAAAATTATTAATATTTTTTGAACATAATCAATTTTATGAGTTTTTAATAATTTTCTTGTAAGAGCTGGTATAAGGTACTGTATATTTTCTATTAAATTAGTATTTTTTTGTATTAATTTTTCTGCTTCAAGGTTGTCATTATATAATTCACTTAAAAATAAATACTTCCACAGGATGCACATTGGATGATAATCTCCATATTTGATAACTATCGAGTTGACAAATTTTGAAACCATAACTACTGATGCAGCACCGTGCGATTTGACTATAGTATGAATAATAGGTTCTAATACGTGATTGACTTTTGTAGACTCTATAGAGTAGGACGATTCAAAAATTTTAAACATGCTATGCAAATTACCATTTGTCCAATATGCTTCTGCAAAATTCATTTGTAATTCAGATTCCTTAATACAATTTCCATACTTTTTGTTGAGTCTCTCGATTAATACTAAACCATTAATTTTGCCATGTCTTGCCATTGTTAACCTGAATTGATTTAACGCACTTTCGCTGACTTGGGAACAGCCATCCAAGCATTGCTGTAGATATGTCGTTAAATGGTCTGGATCATCGCAAAGTTCAAAAACAGAATTTGATTTGACTCTTAATAATTTATTGTTTTCACAGACAAAATTGTTTGATTTCCATTTCGTCATATTTTCTAGAACGAGACTGTTCGTAAATGCATCTAATGCATCATGGTGGTAGTTACAAATTGAATTTTCCAATTTATGTACTTTGTCGTCTACAGTAAATGTGTTTTTATTTGAGATCATATTTAAACATACCAAGCTTTTTGATGTTTCACATTTTGAACAAATATTAGAAAGTAACATATTACGCAATCTAAACATCTAATCGTTTAATAAAAGATTTAATACAATTATTGTACATAAGTACTTCAAAAGTTCTTAAAACATATTATTTAATTATCTATGTTCAGGTTTTTTTTTTATAAAAACCTAATAACAAATTAACAAAAATGAATTAAATCGAACAAGTAAAAACGTTAACCATAATTCTAAAAATTATTTTCTAAACTAATTATTATTAACAAACATAAAAAATCAGTAATTACTCTATATATCATGTACTCATATTGGGAAACTACTATTTTATTTTCAAAGTATCAGATGTGATTGTTATCAAACACGCGGTATCTGGGTTATGACAGTTGAGATTATGGTTGTGATACTGTTGTAAAATGTTGATAGTTTGTTATTACTTATTACTTGATTATTTAGCTTAGGTGCTTGGAATATTTAGGTATTTTTATTGTACTTGAGATTTTACTTGAATCGTTATTCTTTACCACTTTTAAGCTCTAAATAATTGTTGATATTTTACAGCATTTACACTCAAATAGTACTGTGTGTATAGATTGTTTTGTGATAATATACAAAATATCTTACGATGGATACTTTGACTGAGATCAAACGAAAAATAGACTCTGGAAATACAATTTCAGTAACTGCTGTAAATATAACTCAATGATTATTGTTTATTAGACTTATAAATACCTACCTAATTCAAATGTTATTTGTTTTTAGGCAACGGACAATCTAGTTAATATGATTAAGTCTAAAATCAAAGGAAACCGTTCAGACATGACAAATGTAATTATTCATTTTTATTTTATTTCTTTTTCTATTTTCAATAATGTATACTTGTGTTTCATTATATACAAAAATACTGAGGTTACAGGTTAAACTATACACGACTAGGTACTACTTAAGATTAATACTCAGATATACAGCTGACTCTTGGTAATTTAAAAATGTATGAAGATTTAAAAAATTGAAATATTAAACATCTTGAGATATAAAAAATCTATTAAAAATATGGCATTTTAATAAAATTATTAATTATATTAAATTTATATTTAGGTTTGAGTTACCAAAAGTTGATTGTATTATATAAATTTAACTAATTTAAGACTCATTAACAATTTCATGTAATTCATTTGATTATAGATTCCTGAAATGTTACTCCTTCAAGAATACTGTTGTAACCCAAATCCAATCATCAGTACTACAACATTACGAGCTTTGTGTACATTCATGATGTCCAATAACTATCAAAACCAATTGTTAATTGACTGGTTAGTTGTCCTAAATCCTCAAATTAAATGTAGAACTGGATTTATACAAGAAATATTTGAATTAATAGTTTTTGGATTGAAAAACAAAGACATTAACAACAATAACATCAGTGTTCTGGTTGATATTTTAATAAAAATAATGGATGAAAGTATTGAAGAATGGCATGTAATTTTGTTTCACATAAAAATCAGTACAAATTTTGATGATTATGAGTAATAAATTATTTTAATTAATTCATACTTTTATGTATAAATTTTAAAGAGTAAATCTTACTATGAATTAAAATTAATATTTTAGATTTATAAAAGGCTGGTTAAATGTCACAAAACGATTATTCAAATTCATTTTCTTGTCTCAAACATCATCAAATCATCGTACTATGTTTGTCAGACTATTTGTTGAAATAGTCAACTCTGCATCTGATTATGATTTATTATTTGAAATTTATTCTTGGCTACAGGTGAAATATATATCAATACTGAATTTATTATTTTACATATTGTCATATTTTTATTACAGTTTGTGGTTATTATTTATTACAGATAGATAATCTGGATGACATTCTATTTCTATACAACATTTTAGAAGAATTTTGTATCACAATGCCGGATACACTACATGAAACCAAATATAATTTATGTTTGTGTGTAATTCAAACAACAATCCAACTTATTTCACATGGTTTTGATCCAACTGCCATGTTCCAACGTTTGAATAGTCTTTTGATATTATGCCCATGCGCGTCTGATATTTCATTGCTATGTTGTTCAAGAACTCTAAGTTTATGCTCTTCAAAATTTGTATACAAAACTATCGACTTTTGTAATAAACATTGTTTTTTTTCCTCAATAGTTTTTTTTCACTTACAATATTTTGGTAATTTTCTTTTAGGCTTAAATATTATTCAAAAGTATGGGTGCCATAAAATAATTGCACAGACTGTCGTGGCAAGCATTTTGCAATGGAATAATACAAAATTAATTGATAATGAAAAAATGACTATGATTTTGTCAATTTTTAACTCTGACAGTACGATTTTAGCTTAGATTTCATGAATATATTTATATCTTTTATTTTATAATTTTAGTTGCTATATCCAAGTCATGTGCCAATAATCATAAGTTACACACATTTTTATCAAGTGATTCATTTTTAATGACATCATACTCGTTGATAATGTAAGACACTTTATTAGCATATTTGTATAACTATGCTGAATGTACATTATAATATAATGTATAAACCTATAAACTAACTTAACTATTAATTATTTTGATTTTTTAGATTATGTCCAGAGTTTAGTAACAAGCAGTTTACCTCAAAATGGTTGTCTGAGATTAATCATACTGGCGATTTATTAAATGATACTCAATTTAATTTTTATTTGGCAGGTCTTTATTTAAGTAAGATCTGTGATCGCTCTCAACAACAGACTATACTAAAATTATTAAATAAACAGTTTTTGTTGCCATTAATTTCATATTCTATGGATCTAGAAATAAATCATTATGCTAGATTTGATTTAATGAAAGTTATACCTACAGCAGCTTGTGTACCGGTTAGTTTATTATTTTTATATTTGAATAATAAATACATTTATATTTAATTATATATCTACACTGAAATAAATGTACAAATAACTAATGATTTTTTTTACTGATAAATATTAATGATCATTATTTTTTAAACAGAAAAAAAATTATTGTCGTAATTAATTTTCAATTGAGTTTTCCAATTTCAAAGCACTTGCCATTGATCAAAAACTTCATTATAATTGCCTTTAAACATTTAAAAATTGTTTCTAATTTTACCAGTAGATTAAAACTAGCATAGGGTATAAAAACATTGATTAGTTGTATAATTTGATGATTTTTTTTTTACTTTTTTGTTTCATTATAATTTAGTTGAAATACCAATCACAATGAAAGATTACAGTTAATTCCAAATTTTATTTAATTATACTACCTAATTATTACATTGTAATAAATCCTTTAAATAATAATAAAAAAATGTTTAAATAAATGTAAACATTTTCTTTATATAAGTGTTGTAGGCTGAGGAAAAATCTATTAAATTTATTACAGAAAATTTAGTAAAAGATTCCTAATTTATAAATGGCTAATTTCAAATCGCGGATTGAATTATTATATTATGTTTTTCTTAGTCTAAAATATCTACTATTTAATTGTATTAATTTTTAACAGTGTACACAATTACAGTGCGCTATATAAAATAATTCTAAGTTGTAGACATTTTCTTACTAATATATTTTTCTAAGACATTGTGCAGTGTCTACTAAACCTTACACTTATATATTAATTTTATTTATCTTTTACAGGAAAACATTTCATTAATAATAAGTTTGATAAAACGTTTTGAAAATAGCAACGACGAAACACTGAATAAATTAAGTATTGATATGTATTATGATCTATGGATAACAGAAGTTAGGTGTTACAGATTTTTATTGTATTGTTTATCAAAAGATAAACCAGGATGGCAGTGGAATGTTGTTAAGTCATATACTATTAGAAAAATGGTCAAATCAAAGTAATAATAACACCAAAAATAAGTATAGAACAAATACTGATTGTAAAATTACATTTTATTTTTAGTCCTAATTCAGACTTAGTATCTATTTTGAAACAAATGTTTGGATTTTATATAAAACACTCTATGCACTTGCCAATGAAATTGACATTTGAATCTTTAGTCGATTTGTGTCATGCTGAGTACTTGAATCCAGAATCTCTTAAAAATATGATTGATAAGACCATTTTAGACATTCACCATCCTTCTGTTATATCTAGGTATGATCTGAGTAAACTTGAATTAAAATTATGATGAAAAAAAAAACTAATGATGTTTAATGTTTATTTTGTATTTGTATAGCTATTGTAATTTATTGATGGTTTCATCTAATCAAATAACAGAACATGAAAAACGCAATGATTTTTTCCAAAAGTTATGGTCTATGGTATTACACTCCAATGATAATACCGTTAAATGTGCTCTCAAGTAAGTTTAAATTCCCCAAACCTTTATACAATTTTAATTTTAATGTTTTAGGGCTTTGTCTGGCACAGATTTAGAAACCATGCCTTTTAATGTTTTACCAAAAATATTTCAAAGTTATCCCAAAGTTGTAACACAGTTGGAGGATTCAGAAAAATTGGATTTATTTAATGGACCTATACCTGGTAACAGTGTTGTTATTTGTTTATTAGTCATTCAATCAATTGTTCTTTCTTTTTTATTAATAAAATATGTATTGTTAATATAGGCGAGTGTTGGGTAAAATTTCTACAAAGTATTAACAAAAAATTTATCAATGAAGCTCAAGTGATGTTATCAGCTTGGCTTAGGCGAGAGTTGGAAAAAAATGTCATAATAAGAGTCCAATCAGACAGTTAGTGCTATAATAAAATATTGTTTTTTGGTATGCTGTTAATTTAATTTTAATTTACAGATGAACCAAAAAATTTAAAACATCTTTCTGATCATAGCATTGCTCGAGGATTAATGTCATTTATTGTTCCTAAACGAAAACAAATGTTAGATGCTGATGAAGATACTAAAGTGGCTTGTTTAGCTGTGATTAATGGTGCTGATAAACAAATGTATCCATTTGATTGGGGCTTTTTAGAAAAATATGTGATTGAAGGGCCCAGCAATAAACTTTGGAAAGAATCAGTTATGTTAATAGCAAAACAATCAATAAAATCTACTTCAGCATTTAGACTTCTCCATAAATGCTATGATCATCGCACAAATTTTGATGTAAAGTTCATACTCTCAAATATTTGTTTAGTTTTTTGTTTATAAATCATATTGAATATTTTTTCAGACAAATCAAATTAAATTACTGGTTACAGTATTATATAAAGTTTCCAATATTATTTTTCATGATTTACAAAAGCAATTTGTGACAGATTTAGTCAATGAAACTTTAAATAACATACATAAAACACATTCTAACAACAATTTAGGTATGGTGCTTAGTTACTATTACTTTAAATAAATAAGCATTTTTATTTATTTGCATGTATATAGATTGTATTTTAGTTTTAAATATTTTAAATGTTGTAGATGTTGACATGTTATGCCATATTTTATCAGAATTTAAACAAATATTACAAAGCCCCCAAACAATTATGGAAAATGTACACTTTATTTGTGATATTTTACAAAATATCTGGTGTACAATAAATTTGGATAATAAAGTTTGTCTGTATATTCAAAAAATAAGACCAAAAATATTTATTTTGATTAATTATAGGAAATACTTTATGCATTCCTTGGTTGCTGCTTAACCATGCCAACTGAAATGCTAAAAAATTTAAGACCGTATCCAGTTCAAGAATCAATGCTACTGAAGTTTATAATTCTTTGCAGTGCACAGAATTTTATTTCTAGTAACACGTCCTTCGATTCACTGAATGAATGTGTCCAAGCATGCAATCAGTTTTTCAAGTACAGTTATTTTTCATTACAACCACTAAAGATTTATTTTAAGTCATATATATTTTTTCTTTTTTTAGAAATCACCAATTTTTATATGATACAGTTATTGAAGTCTTTAAACTCAAAATGTTCATTCCATATCACAATGAGTTTATAGCTAATTTCATGATTTATTTAACCAGTTTCATAAAGAAAACGAATTCCTTTACAAATGTTAGTATTGTTAATTTATAAAAAATGTTTCATTTGTTATTTATTTTTGTAGCATTTTTAGTTTTTGTGCATATTTATTTTAACAAAATATTCTAATTGTAAAGTTTTTAAATGTTTATTTCAGGATTTATTTGATGTATTATGCTCAATTTTCATTAATCTTATAGTCACATTATCAGGATATAATACTATGAATTTCACTGATAACAGAAAACTTAACTGTTCAGTTTTTCCTGTTGCTTTAGCAACATATTCTAAAAATACATCGCAGGTAAGAATAATTTGTTCAATTTGTTTTTCTTTGTTAAAATAATTTTTTTATAGTCTTCTAGGGTTATTGAATGGCTTAAAACTATGATAGCCAATTCATCTTTGCCTGAAGAATATTCTAAATTGTTCTACTGTTGTTTAGCTGCATTTAAAAATGACAAATGTTTATTAGTATGGGCAAACAAAAAAAAGATCATATTACACTGACCATCATTCTAAACAATAAAGGTAATTTAATGTCTGTCTGCTTTACCATTCATACTTGCTGTATCATTTGACTTGTAACCATTTGGATTCATGGTTTGCCATTTCCAAAAGTCTCTACCTAAAATGTATAATATTATATAATGTGTTATTTATATTATATTTATTTTACATTATCAATGTTCTATATTAACATACACATATCTTCTAAGGTATATCTAGCTGTCCAACCAAGATCAACTTTTGCGAAATCACAATTGGCATACATTGATTCTATGTCACCTTCGCGGCGTGCTTCAATTGTATATGGTACTTTGACACCTGTTACTTTTTCAAAGGTTTTTACAAAATCCAATACAGAAGTTCCTTGTCCGCTTCCTAAGTTATAAATCTGTAATCATAATAATAATTAACATATAATAATAATAAATGCATCTCAATAAATTATACATTTGTTATTTTAATAATATTTGATTATGTTGATATTATTTATTTATATATTTTTTTCCTTGGATTAAAACATAAATTGCTCTGATAGGCGCCTATAACAAAAATACTTAAAAATGCATAATACATTTTGTAAAAATGTAATTTATAAACACACTTTCTTATGGTCCTATGATGTCAATTTGTATATATCATATATGAAATCATATAGGTAGTGTGAAACATTGAATTTTTTAGTTTTAGTCACCTGTAAATGTGCATGCTTTGATTGTAATTTTTTTAAAGCTGCTACATGCCCTTCAGCCAAGTCCATCACATGAACATAATCTCTTATACCTGCAAACAATAGAATTTATGAAAAACTAATAACGGAACATTGTTGTATTACGTGTAAAGTATAAATGATATGTACCGGTGCCATCAGGGGTTGCATAATCCCCACCGTAGATCGATAACTTGGGTTTCTTCCCTAACGCCACTTGCGCTATGTATGGCATTAAGTTTGAAAAGTTTGTCGTTGGGTCTTCCCCGATCAATCCCGACGAATGAGCTCCTACTGGATTAAAGTATCTCAGGCTCACTATGTTCCATTTCTTTTTATATAAAACATAAAAAAACCGAAACGTTTCATTCGTGACGTCAAATCAACACACCGCAAACTAGTTGTATAATATTATGTGGATGCTTTTAGACTAGAGTTATTATATTGATATTATTTGATCAGTAGGTATTTACTTGCTCCGAGTTAACGACGTCTTTGAGTATCTCTTCGATGAAATATTTCGTACGGCCGTACACATTGGTGACATTGCCAATTGGGTGACTTTCAGTTATGGGCAAAAACGACGGGTTCCCGTAAACGGTACATGAGCTGGAGAACACTAGCTGGTAACATCCGTGATTGGCCATCACCTCCAGAAGATTCATTGCGCCTATTATGTTATTCTTGTAATACATGAGAGGTTGTTTCATCGATTCGCCGACCGATTTCACTGCAGCAAAGTGTATAACACAGTCGAATTTATGCTATAACATCGGTTCACAACGATCATATAAAACGATGGTGTAATAGTAACATTTTAATATTATATAGTTAGATTGATTTGTTTAATGTAAGTAATTATATCCGAAAAGACTCGGAATTCTACGCAATAAGACATTATTACGCACCGCATGGGTAGATAATAGCCCCTCAAAAATAATAAAATGCCTATACAACATATGATTATTATGTTAGTAAATTTGTCTCAGTGTTTTTGATAATGGAGGGTAGCCTGCTTAACAGTGTTTCTAGTCCCTCTAAAAACTCAAAAATAATTTAAATATTTTTATTTTTGAATACCTTCTTGTCGAAAATGTCTATCAAAAAGTACTCTAAAATTCAGAATATAGAATATTTTCTAAAAATTGGAAACAATTTTGACTGAATAAAAAATGTCTTATACTTAACACGTAGTTCTTACGTAAATAACAAAAACTACCTACCTACTGTCATTAATTTGAAAATAAACTATAACAACTTGCTTTGCTACATATGTTCGGTTTGAATTCAAAAATTCAACTTTGATATCTTAACGGTTATCAAGTTAAACGGTACACATGTGTTTTCAATATTTTTAAATTACTTTATAAGAATGACTTAGGAGTGACATTGTATCACTTAACTTTTCAACCTTAAAGGTATTTCATTTAAAAATGTCATGCAGTTTTAAATACAAATATACATCAATATAATACGCTGCCCTAAAGCTTTAACGTTTTAAAATATTCATTTCTAATTGTTGTAGCTATTATGGTTTCTGTATGATTTTTGATTCACGTCGATTTCTTAATTCTGACATCCTGTTAAATCCTTATAAAGTTTTTGCTATTTCTGTATTGATTTTTAAACAAACTCGGTGTCTACCTATGTATGGTTAAGTTTACGGTACCTATTATAGAGGTACTCTTCTATAATATTATAAACGGGTAATGGGCTCCATCATTCAATACTTTTCACAGATGTTAAAAAAAAAACATTCGTATAAGTCAATATTTGGATTTATGCATTGTATAATAAACGAATAATACGAATTTGTGTTGGATCAAATATTATGTTAATTATTTATACGGAATATTTATCATTGGTGCGGGCAAGTGGTGTTTGTCAGCATATTTACACATGTTCCATATCAATCGTGTTTTTTATTAGATTTTCTCACTGGGAGATTGTGTTGTGTGTTAAAAATTATTATATTTTTTAAAATACCTAATCAATCTATACCAACAATTTTAGTGTTTAATGGTAAATTTGATAGTTTAAATATATATTTTTATTGCATTGATGTTATTTTTTTATACAGTTGTATTTTACTTGGTAGGTACCTAACCTACTATAATATAAAGGTGGACCGCGTTCTACCAAAGTGTAACTATTATTGGTACATCGTCGTTTAAATAGATACTTATCCTATAATTGATTTTATATTACATAGTTTCATGTAACCTAAGTTACATCTTATGTAAGAATGATCTTAAAATCACGGTGAAATAATATTACAAAATTCGAATGCATTAAATTCCGTGCCAGTCATGAATCGATTATGATAATTGGTAATTAATATTACCATTATAAACGAGTCTCATATAATGCCAGATCAATTCAATTATAGCCTATAGGTTAGGTTAGTAATAAAAAAACATATATATAATTTTATATTATTTAAAAAAACAATGTTGTCCATATAGAATAACACAATATTTTAAAACCAAATTGAGAACGAACGCATGATGGTTTGGTTTGTGTAGATTTGGACTTAAGACTAGGGCGTTTAAATACTAATTTGAATGGCAAAAAATATTTTTCAAATATAATAATTTTTTTTTGCGGGTTAAGAATTTCCGGTGCTAAATGAGCCTCGATAGAATAATAATAATAATAATAATAACAACACTAACGTATATATAATAATATAAAATATGTAGGTACTTTGTCGAAAATGCTGTCCAGCTGCTGGACGTCCAACAGGTCGCACTTATAAAAAGCGATCTCTTTGCCAGTGATGCGGCGAACCCGGTCCAAGCTGGCGGCGGTCTGCTCCTTGCCGACGCTGTTTGCGAAGTTATCGATGGCCACCACGTCGTAACCGGCTTCCAGCAGCGACAGTACGCAATGACTGCCGATATATCCCGCACCGCCCGTGACAAAAACTGTCTTGATATTCGTCATGGTACCTATTATTTCTACCTTATAAATCGTGTGCTTGCAGCGTTCCGTGGAAGAATTTCGTGGATTTTCGCGACACGGTAGAGAGAACGGCACAAACGGTTTTCACACGAATAATATTGTACACACACAGACGTACTCTTTACAATGAAATTATTGTCTTTCTCGTGCTCCGCGCACGTTTGATATTATTTTCGTTTTCGATCGGGCGATCGAGAGGAGAGAGCGACCTGCTTCACGCACGCCGCACTATAAAGTGACGTATATGTGTATCTTACCAAGCACACGTCGATATAATTTGTAATTCGAACGCCGGATCGTATTGTCCTTGGCCTTGGACTCGTTCGGTCGGCGAAGAAGATCCGAACCGCAGTGGGGAAACGATTTATATAAATATATGTATATTTATATTATACAGAGTGATTCTTTTATAAACTGTTGGTCATTCTATCCTTAAATACAAAATAATTTTTTGATTTCTTATAGTTAAATCAGATTTTCTATTTTTTTTTTTAGTAATGACATAAATTTTTTATTTTATATGTGCTCAGTAAGTACCTTAGTACCTATACTAAGTTATTATAAGCCTATAAGTACTTAATTGTTTAAATTACCAGCAAATAGTGCTCCAACGCTTTGTGGTGCACTTAATGATGGGACTTATAAAATATATTAATACTTTTAACTATATATAATTACATACAATATAATATTGGTTTAGTGTATGATTTTTATATTATATTGGAATGTTCAAAATATATTATTTTACTTTGGTATTTATCAAGTTACAAATGTAAACATTTTAGTAATAGTAAAAAAAATATTTTCAAAAAACATATATTAAGGAATAACAATAAAATAATGTCTAATTCTTAATAGAAGCACCACTGTGTAAGACCACCTGTAGGTTACACTATTAGATGTAGTAAGTAGATAGGTTTGTTTGGTAGTATAAAATATAAATGGTAAATAACAGTTACCAGCTACCTATGTATATAGTGACGAATGGCGATTCATATGTCGATCTTGAAACTGGTTTCCACTTTATGCCACGCGATCATCGTTCATTATTACTATTTTGTGTGTAGCCAAATGATATCACATATACACATGTGCTGCGTGCCATTTATTATTATTTATTATAATATAATGTAAACATGTAGGTGTCTAGTTATGTGAATAACTATATTTTGCTCTTAGGAAATTATATTGGAATTCTGATGAAATTTTCAACACTGCATAACAGCAGTATTAATGCTGGTCTAAGTACGTTACCTTCCAACTTGTCTTACTGGCTATTAAAGTGGTATACCGTCGAATTGTATTGTTTTTTTCATATAAATATTATACCTTGGGTTCAATTATATTATTTTTAGTACCTACCTATATACTTACATCATATTAGTGTTTTACTAATAAAGTTTAGTAATAACTAATACATAAGAACTACACAACTTCACATCGAAAATCATTGAAATTATGACGATATCTGATGGCTATAATAATATAATATAGGTATAATATGGTTTAGTATTATAAAAAAAAATATTATTTAATTATTTTTTTTTAATTTCAAACTTATAAATAAAACAATATACTATTGAAAAAAAATTATTTCAAATTATAGATATGCTTCTTAATTCTTATATATATGTACACGAGTGAGTAGTAAATGTATATGCATCTAAAGTATATACATACAAAACTATTTTTTTTTAATGTATTTGTTTGATGGAGCAGTATAATATGTATCTTCAATTCGTTGAGTAATATACCTACATTGTTAGTTTCATTTCTATTGTTTGAACTTTTGAGTATATGTACTCTCAAGTTAATAATAACCTACGGCAATTAAAATTTTAAATTTTGTCATGTTAGAATTATAGTAGGTATAGTATTATATTTATGTCAAATACGTGAAAATTAGACAAATTAACTATAAAAATGCATATATGATTCACAGCACGATGGAATTTATTAAAGCATACTTACTCACGTCTTCAATCACTATTTAATTATGTTTGTAAACTTAAGAAATGCCTAAAAGACTTCATGGTCAATTTTAAAAGTCACAACTTTTTCAAAACCTACTCATCAATACACATTTATTTTGAATTTGAAGAAGATCGATAAGGCTTAGCTAGTTGTATCTTCAAAACAGAAATTTTTAGTACTTAATTGGACAAAAGAGGGTTATTGAGGAATACATGCACAACAGTAAAGTATTTTTGGTGTCTATAATAAATAAAATATAGCTGAGCTCTATTTTTGCCTATAAATTATAATTATATTTATTCGAATGTTGAAAAAAAATGTTTGAGTATAATATTATTTAAGAATATTGGTAAACAATAGTAAAACGTTATTCGGCCTTATGATAATATACGATAATTGGTTGACTAGAAGGAAATTATAGGTAGATTTAAGTTGTATTTTTTTAATGAGGAAATAAAAGATAATATGCTATGAAAATATAATAGAGAAAGATTTGAGGCGAGTTGATTTGAAACGGATAGATAATATAAAATACAAAGGAAAAAAGCGTTAAAATGAATTAAAATATTCGAATACTGCACTTTCGGTAATTTGAATTCATAAATTATTTAGGAATTAAGACAGGAATTCATAGACCAACCTTAATGAATTTATGTAAAATATTATTTTATAGCAACTGAATATTTATGGTTTTGTGCGTATTATTTAGCAACAACGCATAATGTATGTAATGATAATATTATATGCTGTGCATAATAAATATATAGGGGGTTTATGGGATTTGGAACTTTAAACATAGTTATATATTATTATACTATAGGTAGTATAAATCCAATTGTCGAATGTCATACTATTAATTATTATAAACAATAATTTATATCCCCCTCCCCGCCAATACATGCACACAGACCATTCGTTGACGAATAACACAAACAATCAAATGCAAATCGAAAATATTAAATAATAAAAACCACATATTTTTAATAAATGCGTCGACACGTCGATTAATACTATGTTGCATACTAAAACATTTTTTTCCTAGTGTGTATAACACTAGGACAACTACACGCCGTGTTTACAAAATAGACGCACCATGGATTATGCAAATGGCTTTATTCCATGTAATATATATTTCGGCACGCGCGTAATCTATGATACAATATTATTAAAAACTATAGCTGGTAATATTTTAATCGTTCGAATCACGACGATCGTAAGTCTGCGATCGAGTCCGATACAACTCGTAGCTCTGTAAAATGCGTGCGTGCAACCAGTGTTGAACTTATATCTAGATAAATTTATAGCTACTCGTCATCTTCTATAAACGGATAAATATATTTTCTAATTTAATGTTTATATTCTATCGATTAATTATAAATGAGTCTAAATAGAACCACGTTCATTTACTCATAATTTGTCCAGTATAGTAACCTATATCCATTTATTATTACATCTTATTGTCTTTGTGTAGTATAAATAGTATAATTAATATATAGGTACCTACAAAATACAAATATATGTCATCACATTAAATTATAATAACCTTAATTGGATAAAATGTGGGTGGTTTTAAAAAGGTAATATATATGATAATATATTGTGGTAAGTCATAGGTCCTAAGATTCAACACTCCAGGCACGCCTGTTTTAGTCGACGAATTTCTTAATATTTTCAGTCTTACATTTTTACATTTTTACACGATATGTGAGCGAACAACTTTCCTATTTTCTATCTTATCATAATTGTTATGAAATTTACTTAAATATAATATGTTTTATTTTGTGTATTTAAATGTCTTTTGAAAATTGTATTATTATATTATGCTTAGCGTTAAGATGTTATTATTACACTTAAAAAAATTTTACAAGGTATTTTGATTTTTAAAAATGTGTAGCTATTTTTCAATTTTATTGTTATATTTTCATATTATATAACAAAAATCTTAAATTGTATTATAATATTATATCAACTTCCAATATATTGCTAATCATAGTAAGAACCACATTTATTTTTTTTTTAAAACCAAATAAGTAAATTATATAATATGACAGTGTTATACCTAGTTTTAGAGATTGTTTTTGTAATTAATTAGTTTTAATCATTTACTCTTTATAACCTAAAAACTTTTATTGCAAGTATATTCATTTAAGCATTAAAAAATATTATTTTTAATTATTTATTAATAAAAAATGGATATTACTATGAAAGTATTATTTTTTTTTATTAAATCATGATATAAATTATAAATACTTCATTATCATAAACGAATACACAGAACTAAGTCTTTAAAAATGTAAAATAAAATGTGCATTTATTTGACTGTGTTACCATGAAAAGTGGAAATTAATTCAACGGGTACACCCAAATTTAAATAAAAACCAATAAAAGTCAGATAACTTTAAGAAAATACATATTTTTTAACGGTAACCATTTTGACAACTACCGATGCCAGGCGTCTTTTTCCAATATACCTAAATAATAAGATGTGTTAATTATCATATGTATAGGCAATATAACTACAGCTAAGTAGTTATACAACACTATGTATATTTATTGAAAATGATCAAAAATTCAATATTTTTTACTTTTTATGTCGATGCTTACTAGGAAATATTATAAAAAAATCAAATTGCTTATTTATCCAGAAATCAACCTATTTAGCAATTGGTACTTTAAAACATAAATTTCTTATTTCCTCAAAACTTTTCTTTACCATGCTAAAAAACTACAGACGGTACTCAAAAAAGTTTAAACAAGCCTCGTTGTAATTGATTAACAGCTTATTGAAGCTTATCTTTGATTTTCAAATGGAAGTCATATTAAAAAAAACAAAATTTTCTTTAACTAAAACATATTTTCCACCTGTTGTTTAATATAAGTACCCATAATTTTTCTCTTTCTGCTTTCTATGTTATTATGTTAAAAGTATGTGATTATGTTAATCATTGAAATCAATTATTACTTATTAGTATAAACTATTAGGTACTTATCAGTGGAGTCGCATATAATATATTTATTATTCATACACCATTATATTATATATACTATATATGAGCCATTGCCGTTACGAAAATAAAATTCTAAAAAATATCATATTCAGGTTCAGACAAAGGATCTATAAAAAGTATATATCTGGCTACATGGTACAATATCCTTTTAGTGTAGGTATTTATATAGCAATATATTTACTTGATACTTGATACTTTTAGAACTAATAAAAAATTCAATTCAAGATACTCTAAGCCAAAGTTGTTCAATATTTTACATTACAGAAAACAAACAATAAAAAAACAGTTTTTGGAACATTTTCACTGAAGGGCCACAGAAAAAAAAATTCAAATTATATTTAAATTAAAAACATATATTATACCTGATGCGTACCTATATTTGGTTGGTATGATCTGAATCTATTGATGGGGATACACGTCTGTTTATCTTCGATATCGTCCGTCGACTCTGTTATTGGGTAATATCAATGACATTATATATT